>NC_135233.1:997123305-997746055 GCF_051348905.1 Ranitomeya variabilis | reverse complement strand
CATGTCCCTATGAAGGTTTCTTCCCCTAAGTTTAAGCCTCGGTTTATTGGCCCTTATAGGATTTCTGAGATTATCAATCCAGTGTCTTTTCGTTTGACCCTTCCAGCCTCTTTTTCCATCCATAATGTTTTTCATAGATCTTTGTTGCGGAAATATGTGGTGCCCGTTGTTCCCTCTGTTGATCCTCCTGCCCCGGTGTTGATTGATGGGGAGTTGGAGTATGTGGTTGAGAACATTTTGGATTCTCGTTTTTCGAGGCGGAGGCTTCAGTATCTTGTCAAATGGAAGGGTTATGGCCAGGAGGATAATTCTTGGGTGGTTGCCTCCGATGTTCATGCTGATGATTTGGTTCGTGCCTTTCATTTGTCTCGTCCGGATCGGCCTGGGGGCTCTGGTGAGGGTTCGGTGACCCCTCCTCAAGGGGGGGTACTGTTGTGAATTCTGCTCTTGGGCTCCCTCCGGTGGTTGTAAGTGGTAGCGCTGCTGTCTCTGAATCACAGCATTTATCAGGTATTTTCACTTTTTGCAATTTGGACAGGGCTATTTAGTCTTGCTTCACCCTTTAGTCAGTGCCAGTTGTCCATTGTTCCTGGAGGATTCACATCCCTGCCTGGTCTCTTCTGCTTTGCAGTTCTTTTCATCAAAGATAAGTTCTGGCCTTGATTTTGCTGTCCACATGCTGTGGTCTTATTGTTCAGTTATTTTCCATGTTTTGTCTTGTCCAGCTTGGTCTGTATAAGGATTTGTTTAGCCAAGCTGGTATCTCTGGAGATGCAGATATACCCTCCATGTCTTTAGTTAGCTGTGGAGTTTTTGTATTTTCTGTGGTGGATATTTTCTAGTGTTTTAATACTGACCGCATAGTACTCTGTCCTGTCCTTTCTATTTAGCTAGAAGTGGCCTCCTTTGCTAAATTCTCATTTCAGTCTGTGTATGTTTTTTCCCTCTCCTCTCACGGTCAATATTTGTGGGGGGCTGCCTGTTCTTTGGGGATTTTCTCTGAGGCAAGATAGTTTTCCCTTTTCTATCTCTAGGGGTAATTAGTCCTCCGGCTGTGTCGAGATGTCTAGGGAGCGCTAGGTACATTCCACGGCTACTTACAGTTGCGGTGTTAGGTTCAGGGTCTGCGGTCAGTACAGGTACCACCTTCTCCAGAGTACGTCCCATGCTGCTCTTAGGCCACCAGATCACAACAGGGTTGCGGCTAAAGTTAGGGTTAGAGTTGGGATTAGGGTTAGCATTAGGGTTAGGTTTGGGATTAGGGTTAAGGTTAGGGTTGGGATTAGGGTTAGGGGTGTATTGGGATTAGGGTTAGGTTTGAGGTTAGGGTTGAGATTAGGATTAGGGGTGTGTTCGATTTATGGTTTTGATTAGTGTTATGGTTAGGGTTGAGATTAGGGTTGTTTTGGGGTTAGGGTTGTGATTATCGATAGGGTTGTGATTAGGATTATGTATCGGGTTAGGATGAGGGTTAGGGGTGTGTTGGGGTTAGGGTTGGAGTTAGAATTTAGTTAGAATAGAAACAAAAAAAAACAAAACGGTGTGTCATTCTCTGTCCTCTGACGTGATCGCACATCAGAGGACAGAGAAATAGAGGGATTCGGGGACCGGGGATCTTATATAGGGTTTTGATGTCATTAGACAACACCCCTCCTCATTACAGAGATGCACATCACCTGATTTACTTAATTGGTTGTTGGTTCTCAAGCTTGGAGTAGGACAACATGTATAAAAAGTATCAAGTGATCAAAATACAACTTGCCTAATAATTCTGCACACAGTGTAGATATCAATTTCAAGGTAAAATAGCAGCGCAGTCCTGATGTTGCGGTTGGAATACTTCCACAATCAACCAACCGAAAGGCTCTTAATGTCAATTTTTTTTTTTATTATTTTTTTTTTTAGGTACAGTGTATAAATGAGCATACCCCAACAGATTTCTAGGAAAACCTTTAGTTTTTTTTTCAAAATCAACATTTTCTAAAGGATACCATACTACAAAATGCTCAAACTGAACATGAAGAGGAAGCCAAAGCTGCAGCTCATCCCAGACTTCCTGTTCCTGTCCGATTTATCCGAAGGCAGACACAGTGAAGCCAGCACTGATTGGGCACTGTTCATCACGTGTCATTCCACCACATCACAGCCCCGAGACAATGAGAGGCGACACAGCTGGAACTCATAAGGCAAAGGAGGTGAATATAGGCTTTATTGTTTTATTGGGGCTGAACATTTAGTTTAAGAAGGGATTGTCCTAGTAGTGGACAACCCCATTTAAGAGCAAAGCTAAAGTTTTGCTGCAAAATTCTAATTAACAAGATTTCAACCCCAGGTAAGTCTAATTGTTCATCAAACAGGGATCCAATAGACAGTTGATTGTAAAAGGGCATTACTTCACAAAAAAACCCCGTCCTATTTCATGGTGTCAGCCATGGCACCACATGGAAGAGAAATGTCACAAGACCTGAGAAAGAACATAAGTTATTTACATAGGAAAGGTGAATGCTACAAGAAAAACATCTAAGCTGTTCTTATCAGTCAGAATGCTGTCGGAAAAGTGATGCAAAAATTTAACAAAGATGGAAGTGCGGCCATATCACAAAGACGTTCAGGCAGACCATGGAACTAAACAACTAAACAGTAGTGTCTCCTGTTGAGAAAGATTTTAGAAAATCGACATGCAAGTTCAATGCAATTAGCTAAATACATAGAAAGCCAAACCGAGGTTTATGTTTCCCGTGACACAATATGGAGTACACTACAGTGGAATGGCATGCATGGGTGTCGTCCACTAAGAAAGCCTTTTCTATAGCCCCTGCACAAAAAAGCCCGCCTAAAATTAACCTGGGCCCATGAAAAATATGGAGACTACTGGGACTCTGTACTCTGGAGTGTTGAGACTAAGCTAAATGTTTTTGGAACTGATGTCTTCAAAACTGTATGGCACCGTAAAGGTGAGGAGTACAAAGAAAAATGGTGGTGACGGTGTACTAATGTGTGGCTGTATGAGTGCTCCTGGTGTTGGGAGCTATATTTCACTCGGGGTATCATGAATTCTTTCTATATTGAAAGAGAAGCTACCATCAATCTGTGCCCTTGGTAGACGTGCACTGTTCCAATATGACAATGATTCAAAACATACATCTAAGGCCACTGCTGCATTCATGAAAGAAAACAAGATGAAAATAACTTAGTGGCCAAGTATGTTTCCTGATCTGAACCCAATCAATCACCTATTGGATAAGTTAAGCATCACTCTCCATCCAGCTTCCAGGTTCTAAAAGAAGTAATTCTTGTAGAATGGAAAAAGATAAATGTTGCAATATGTCACCAGCTTGTTCATTTCTTGCCTAGAAGACTTGGTTCTGTCTTTAAAAGCCATGAAGGTCGTACAGAATACTCGGAGTAGTTTTTGAGCTGCGGTGTACTCATTTTTGCATCAGCTAATTTGAGTAAAATGTCAGATTTTGTAATGAAAGTTATATTATTTACCGTATTAACCTTACATTCATGTTATGGGTAAAAAAAAATGTTCTATAAAACTCAGTCTTATCAAAATGTTGGAAATTGTTCTTGTGTTAAAGGGGGTATCCGGGACTTTACAAAAAAAAATAAAAGTTTCCTAGGCAGTAACAGGCAGGTAATTGCAACTTACCTGCCTGTTCTGCTCAGTGCCATTCTTCCCCGGCACAGAGTCACAGACTGCTCCTTCTGGGGATTCAGAAGCCTACGATGACGTCACGTCTATAGAGCGGAGGCTTTTCATCTCCGTTCTGTTGAAGGGGCGGGACTTCCAGCGTCATTCTGGTTGACAGCCGTATCCCCGCTGCCTAACTGGGGGAGCCGGCTGTCAGTCAGAATTACATCAAAGGTCCCACCCTGTCGCGTCAACAGACACAGCTGAATCACCGGCAGGAGCGGTCTGTGACCACTCTATACCGGTGAAGAACGGAGCTGACCACACCAGGCAGGTAAGCTGCAATTACCAGCCTGTTAGTGCTGAGGTACATTTTTTTTTGTTGTAAAGTCCCAGATATACCCTTTAAATGAGATATTGATTAAAATCTTATTTTTCAAAGGTAGTGTCCCCATTTATGCTGAGCACTGTATGTATAGTGTCTGTTTTCTTTTTTATCAGAAAGCAGACAGATACACAAAGTCTATGGCCCTTCTCATATAACCGATTTTTTTTAGGACAGATGGTCATGGCCATATTTACAGCCGTGCTGCTCTAGGGCATTGCGTCAGGAGGAGAGTGGTGGGCAGAAGTAGCTGGTTGTTTGGGTGAAGATGAGGGGTTGAACACTTTATAGATGTAAAAATTGAGGGGAGCGAAGAAGGACCACATCATTTCACAGCGTAAATATGGTCTTTTTAGTACAAGCATAAATAACAAACAATCACAGCCCACTTTTGTACTTTTTAGATATAAAAATTAACTATTACTAATCATTCTAAAAATAGGAAAAAAAAACTTTTTTTAAAATGATTAATGAAAGTTAATTTATATGATATCTAAGAAGTATAAAGGTGGAAGGGACAGAAATATCAGTACAAATGTGGGACTTACACACATATTCAGTACATGGCTTAGAGGAATTCTCAAGGCATTTAATATTGATACCCTAAGCTTAGGATAGGACATCAACATAAAATCGTTGGTGGTCCAACACCTGGCACCCCCATCGATCAGCTACGGTGGCAGTAGACGGATTTAAACATTGAACAAAGCTGACAGCACAGCTCCGTACAATTTGCAGGTCTTGGATGTAACCGCTGCACTTTGAGTGGAACTACATTCAACAGCTCTGCTCAATGTGTTTACATGCAGCCGCCACCAGAACATATGATGGCTGATCGGTCTGATCGCCAGGTGTCGGACTACCACCAAATTTTTATTGATGATATCACCTGTAGGGCTGTTGCAGTTTTCAGCTACAGCGTGACTGCTGCGTGAGAACGCAGCCATAGCGGTACGATATACTTCAATAATCATCTTCAAATTCAGTCTGAATCATGTAAATCTCATGATGCCGCAGTTCAGTGTTTCTTTCACATAGACCACAGTAAATTTGCAGTATCTAAAGCTGCATTTACAACGCACTATTATCATGAAAATGTGATCCAAGGAACATTCGTTTCCACAATAATTCAGTTTATTAAACTAGCCGTGGATGATCTGCGAAATGCTCGTTCATTGATGAAATGATCCTCTGGTCTACAGAAAAAAATCATTGTCCTCGGCAGCACATTGTCTTGTGTAAACATTTGTGCTCCCGAGAACGATGGCAGCCAATGTGCACAGAACGAGCTATTACAGATCAATTAGTGAGCAATTGGAGCAGAGTCAGGCTAAAGGACCGCCGACCAGCAAACATGTAGTGAACAAACAAGTAGAGGAACAGCGCTCCATCCAATTGTAGTAAACAAGAGAACTTTATTCTGCCATAATGTGAAGCGACGTTTCAACCATCACTAGGTCGTTGTCAAGCCTTGACAAAGACCTAATGATGGTCGAAACGTCGCTTCACATTATGGCAGAATAAAGTTCTCTTGTCTACTACACCTGGATGGAGCACTGTTCCTCTACTTGTTGATTGCTTGGACTATCCAGATTCGGAACAGGCGCCCCAATATAGTGAGTGCTATCAGCCTTCTTTTACGTACTGCAAACATGTAGTGGTCATTGCAGACTGTGACCATCAAGTAATGGAGGAGAAACAAAATCTGGGACGACAGCAAAAAGGATACAGGACAAGCTTGGTCATAAACGTGAAACTTAGGAATGAAGACCTTAGTGAATAGTAGGAACCATAGTCCTGATAAAGTCCTTTTCACCAGAGACAGTCTTTTCTTCATCAAAATAATAAAAAAATATATAGAATCTAAGACTTATAGGAACTTACTGCTACACATCTCTCAAAATGTCTCCATTGAGAATAATGGAGAAAAAAAAGTATAAGTCTTTTTACATTTTAATTTTATGTATTTTTTAAGAAAAAAGTGGTTAAATACATTTGTAAATTAAAAAAAAAAAAATAAATAACAAATCAGACAAAATGTGGTCGAAAGAACATTTTTTTTTACTACTTGCCTATTTCAGTCTAAGGGTATGCTGTCATATAAGTCTGAATATAGTTTTCTGAAACTGAGGGGATAATTAATACTGCCAGCACAATGCTCTGTATCATTGTGAACCTAGTGTAAAGCTAAACAATAGCGATGCGACCTTTATAAATGATCAGGCATTCTGCAACATGAACACATTTTTTCCTGAAACAATATTACTAGAAGTTAAAAAAAAGTATTAACCCCTTTACCCCCAAGGGTGGTTTGCACGTTAATGACCGGGCCAATTTTTACAATTCTGACCACTGTCCCTTTATGAGGTTATAACTCTGGAATGCTTCAACAGATCTTAGCGATTCTGACATTGTTTTCTCGTGACACATTGTACTTCATGATAGTGGTAAAATTTATTTGATATTACCTGCGTTTATTTGTGAAAAAAAGGAAATTTGGCGAAAATTTGGAAAATTTCGCAATTTTCCAAATTTGAATTTTTATGCCCTTAAATCACAGAGATATGTCACACAAAATACTTAATAAGTAACATTTCCCACATGTCTACTTTACATCAGAACAATTTTGGAAACAATTTTTTTTTTGTTAGGGAGTTATAAGAGTTAAAATTTGACTAGCAATTTCTCATTTTTACAACACCATTTTTTTAGAGACCACATCATATTTGAAGGGAAGGAGTGCCGTTTGACTTTTCAATGCAAAATGGCTGCAATTAAGATGGGACGCCATGTTGCATTTGGAGAGCCCCTGATGTGCCTAAACATTGAAACCCCCCACAAGTGACACCATTTTGGAAAGTAGACCCCCTAAGGATCTTATCTAGATGTGTTGTGAGAGCTTTGAACCCCCAAGTGTTTCACTACAATTTATGACGCAGAGCCGTGAAAATAAAAATTATTTTTTTGTCCACAAAAATTATTTTTTAGCCCCCAGTTTTGTATTTTCCCAAGGGTAACAGGAGAAATTGGACTCCAAAAGTTGTTGTGCAATTTGTCCTGAGTACACTGATACCCCATATGTGGGGGGTAACCACCATTTGGGCGCATGGCAGAGCTCAGAAGGGAAGGATCGCCATTTGGAATGCAGACTTAGATGGAATGGTCTGCAGGGGTCACATTAAGTTTGCAGAGCCCCTTATGTACCTAAACAGTAGAAACCCCACACAAGTGACCCCATGTTGGAAACTAGACCCCCCCAAGAACTTATCTAGATGTGTTGTGAGAACTTTGAACCCCCAAGAATTTCACTACAGTTTATAATGCAGAGCCGTGAAAATAAATCATTTTTGTCCCACAAAATTTTTTTTTAGGCCCCCAAATTTTTATTTTCCCAAGGGTATCAAAAGAAATTGGACCCCAGAAGTTGCTGTCCAATTTGTCCTGAGTACACTGATACCCCATATGTTGGGGTAAACCCCTGTTTGGGCGCACGGGAGAGCTCGGAAGGGAAGCACTGTTTTACTTTTTCAACGCAGAATTGGCTGGAATTGAGATCAGACGCCATGTCGCGTTTGGAGAGCCCCTGATGTGCCTAAACAATGGAAACCCCAATTCTAACTGAAACCCTAACCCAAACACACCCCTAATCCCAACCACACCCCTAACCCCAACCCTAACCACACCCCTAACTCCAACACGCCCCTAACCCTAATCCCAACTGGAGCGCCCCCACACCGCCGCAGGGCCGAGGGGTACCCGGAGCAGGGCCTCTGGGTCTCAGTCCTGGAGTTGTCACGGTGGCTAGACCCGGTCCGTGGCCCTGTCTGTCAGTGGGGGACGTCCGGTGCAGTAAGTGGTGTTGTAACGGTGCAGTTGTGGGGTGCAGGTCGCGGTAAATAACGAGGACACCAGGTTGCAGTCTCTTTACCTCTTTACTGGAGATCTCTGAGTCCTCAGTCCAGAATACGGTTCACCAAGCTGCGCAAGTCCGGCCGGTCCAATGGCACCTCCAGAGTTCTCTTCACAGGTGGAAATCGGTGCCTTCCTTCTTAGCGCTATGTGTTGTAGTCCTTCCCTGCTGTGCTTACGGAAAGTACCCCACAACTGTTGTGTCTGTTTCTTAAGTTCCCTCACAACTCGATTAAATTATGTTCTTCTAATCGTCCGTCCCTTCCTGATGTTACAGTTAGAACGGCACCCGTTTGTCGGGTAGGCCTGGAGTTCTTCCGGGACCCTAGAGACGCCCCTCTCCCGCAATTGCCTCCCAAGACTTCATAGGTGATATGTGTTAGACAGCCCGCCTTAAACTGACTGTCCTGCCGCTGTTTAGAGTATTGCTTGAAGCTGAATGTTATAATACTCCCTCGGCGTTCCGGCCACCGGTAGTGCGCCTCAGTAGGGTGTTGCTCCGGTCTTACAGCACGACCCCTACTGGAATTCTCCTATCGCTTGATCTCGTTTCTCACTCAGCACAATCTATCTCGCTTCTAGTCCTTTCTTGGGCCCCGCCGCTTCCCGGAGCTGGCGCGGACCCGTTACGTTCTTTCCAATGCCAAGCCTCTGTCAGGATCCCACCCCTGACAGAGACCCTACTGTCTCTTCCTCCACAACACCCTCTGCCACTAGGTGTTGCTTCGTCCAATCCAGTCAGCTTTCTGATCTAACTTCCTGCCTGACCCCCAGTTTACCCACTATGGTGGGGAGTGGCCTAATGAATAGAACCCTTAGCTCCCCCCGGAGGCCCGGCTGTGAAATGTATTGGTGTCTGTGATACCTGATCAGATGAACTCCTTCAGTGCCATCGGACGCACCATAGCTCCCCATAGTGGCGGAGCCACAGTACTGCAACGACCAGGACTCTGGGGTGCTGCACTCCCCCCTGGTTAAACACAGTACTCCGGGACTGGGAAGAAAACAACAATACAAGTTTAGCAAAAAGACATACAGTTTGGTTGAGTGCAATAACAATAAGTATACTTGAACAAGCTTCCCTTTATGGGAGGTGAGGACACTTGAACGTTACAAAACATGGTTAAATATCATAGCAACAGGCTATAATTAACTTTCCTTACCCAACCGGGTATTCTACTAAGTGCAAAAATTGTTGAACAATAATTTAACCTTGCCTTTAAGGACATACACTCTTAGTCCACTAAAGACCTTCCTATAATCACATTATAAGGTATTTTAACTTTTTCATTCTCCTTCTTTAAATCTGCAGGACCGCCTGTCCTATCGGCACCAGACCTACTGCCTCTCCTTTCTGTTACAGGACCGCCCCGTTCAGCCAGGGCCTACTGCCTTTTCAACTACTATACACAGTATAGAACATAACTTTTCTTTCAGTTTGAGAACACCGAGCCGGCTCTACTTGGCTCCCATAAGGACTCACCCACCAACCCTTACGGGTTCACTTTCTGTCCTTAGTAACACATTACTAACTTTCGATGAGGAACGCAGGGTTTACCTTCTATCCCCAGCCCCTTTTCTTATCAACATTATCAACTATCTTCTTTTCACAACATTAAACTTTCTCATTACTTCCTTTTTTTTCTTTCTGGAAACATCATCTGCATTTCTCTACATTTAACCAATCAAATACATATAACTTTTACATGTAAGAATTATCATCACTTTCGCTCATCAAGACATTATTGCTATCCATCAATCTTAAAGCAATACGATTCCTCAAATATACACGTGGATGTCCCCTTTAAGAAGGGACCAAATCTTCAGGAGGTAGCATTTGTTCTCTAGCTACCAGTCCATACTCAGCAAAGGCTCCGGTGCGGTATCTTCGCAAAGAGTCTCTTTCTAAGTAAAACCAGTAGGAAACACCCTTAAGAAGGTGTGAACTATTTACAAGAAGTTTGTATCATGCATTGTTCATGATTCAGCAGTTTTTATAACATTGTGGAACAAAAAAGCAAAAATGAAAGTGAAAGCAAAAATAAAAAGCAATAGGGATCCCGGGTGAACAAAGGGATCCCTTTAAGAGTTAACCCAGGACGGGTTTTAGCAGCAAAACAGCAAGGAAATAAACAGTTAACTATTTACAGTTTCAGGTTTCCGAGGCTTAGTTGGACGGCTTCCAGGGCTGCACCTGGCACTTAACCCTTCTTGGCCTGGGCAAAGTGAGGTCCAGGGTTACACCCAGTGCTGAACAAACGCCGTTAATCCGTCTTGCATGTACTGTTAAATCGTGCGCAGCGATGGAGATCTGCGCAGCTTGAGTATGGACATTTGCTGCAGCAGAGGTAGCGGCTGCTGCAAGATCAGTCACGGGAACGGAGTCAGCAACTGTGGCACTAGCAGTCGCGGGAGTGGTGTCAGTTGTCAGGGCAGGGTCGTCCTTCATACCTGCTTCAGACGTGGTCCCTCCGGTGCCGGTCTGCTCCGTTTCCGCTGGGGTCTGGAACGCTGGTTGCGGGGCCTTGTGCTGCGACGTTGTCATCTCTGCTCGCAGCATCTCGCTTTTCGGCAGGGCCTTGCTTTCCAGCTTCGGAGCGCTGGGACTTCTTTCCTGCTCCGGACCAGATGAGGCTGCCGACAGATGTCTGGTGAGGCTCCTGATGATGGCCTTCTTCCACCCGGCCTCAGTGCTCAGCTGCGTCCGCCGGGGTCGGTCGCTGAGCTCGTCCACTCCGGCCTGCAGGAATTCAGCATCAGCGGTGGAGGCCTGGTTGCGGTGCCCCTCCGGGTGGCTGGGGGAGTCCTCTGCTCCGACCCCACGCTCCGGCTCCGGGCGGCTCGCCATGGCGTCCTCCATGTCGCTCACTTCTTCTTCCTGGTCCTTTTCCCGCTCTCTTCTTCGTGGGCGGTTTCGTTTTCGTTGTCTCTGCCCACCATTAAGGATCAGGAGGCGGATCTCGGCTGCTGACGGACACGTCCTCAAGGGGCCGAGATATTTAGACTGGGCGGCCATTGTCTTTCGCGCTCTTCAGCTTGTTCACGCCCACTTCCACACCCTTCTTCTTCTCCTGCGCTCTCCTTAGCGCTGTAATGGCGGCGGTTTTGGCGGGAACTTCTGGCTGCAAGTGGCAACACACAGTCCTTGTAATAAAGCACAGTCCAAGCACGATAAATCACAGTTCCAAGGCACACATGACCTGATTCTTCAGGCTTAAGTAGATCCTGTTCGTGACGCCAAATTGGAGCGCCCCCACACCGCCGCAGGGCCGAGGGGTACCCGGAGCCGGGCCTCTGGGTCTCAGTCCTGGAGTTGTCACGGTGGCTAGACCCGGTCCGTGGCCCTGTCTGTCAGTGGGGGACGTCCGGTGCAGTAAGTGGTGTTGTAACGGTGCAGTTGTGGGGTGCAGGTCGCGGTAAATAACGAGGACACCAGGTTGCAGTCTCTTTACCTCTTTACTGGAGATCTCTGAGTCCTCAGTCCAGAATACGGTTCACCAAGCTGCGCAAGTCCGGCCGGTCCAATGGCACCTCCAGAGTTCTCTTCACAGGTGGAAATCGGTGCCTTCCTTCTTAGCGCTATGTGTTGTAGTCCTTCCCTGCTGTGCTTACGGAAAGTACCCCACAACTGTTGTGTCTGTTTCTTAAGTTCCCTCACAACTCGATTAAATGATGTTCTTCTAATCGTCCGTCCCTTCCTGATGTTACAGTTAGGACGGCACCCGTTTGTCGGGTAGGCCTGGAGTTCTTCCGGGACCCTAGAGACGCCCCTCTCCCGCAATTGCCTCCCAAGACTTCATAGGTGATATGTGTTAGACAGCCCGCCTTAAACTGACTGTCCTGCCGCTGTTTAGAGTATTGCTTGAAGCTGAATGTTATAATACTCCCTCGGCGTTCCGGCCACCGGTAGTGCGCCTCAGTAGGGTGTTGCTCCGGTCTTACAGCACGACCCCTTCTGGAATTCTCCTATCGCTTGATCTCGTTTCTCACTCAGCACAATCTATCTCGCTTCTAGTCCTTTCTTGGGCCCCGCCGCTTCCCGGAGCTGGCGCGGACCCGTTACGTTCTTTCCAATGCCAAGCCTCTGTCAGGATCCCACCCCTGACAGAGACCCTACTGTCTCTTCCTCCACAACACCCTCTGCCACTAGGTGTTGCTTCGTTCAATCCAGTCAGCTTTCTGATCTAACTTCCTGCCTGACCCCCAGTTTACCCACTATGGTGGGGAGTGGCCTAATGAATAGAACCCTTAGCTCTCCCCGGAGGCCCGGCTGTGAAATGTATTGGTGTCTGTGATACCTGATCAGATGAACTCCTTCAGTGCCATCGGACGCACCATAGCTCCCCATAGTGGCGGAGCCACAGTACTGCAACGACCAGGACTCTGGGGCGCTGCACTACCATAACCCTAACCACACCCCTAACCCTGACACACCCCTAACCCTAATCCTAACCGTAAATGTAATACAAACCCTAACCCTAGCCCCAACCCTAATCCCAACCCTAGCCTTAACCCCAATCTTAGCCACTACCCTAGCCCCAACCCTAACCCTAACGGGAAAATGGAAATAAATACATTTTTTAATTTTTTTTATTTTTCCCTAACTAAGGGGGTGATGAAGGGGGGTTTGATTTATTTTTATAGACTTTTTTTAGCGGATTTTTATGATTGGCAGCTGTCACACACAGACGCTTTTTATTGCAAAAATATTTTTTGCGCTACCACATTTTGAGAGCTATAATTTTTCCATATTTTGGTCCACAGAGTCATGTGAGGTCTTGTTTTTTGCGGGACGAGTTGACGTTTTTATTGGTAACATTATACCGTTCCGCGTTTGGTAAAATGGATAAAGCAGTTTTATTCTTCGGGTCAGTACGATTACAGCGATACCTCATTTAGATTATTTTTTTATGTTTTGGCGCTTTTATACGATAAAAACTATTTTATAGAAAAAATAATTATTTTTGCATCGCTTTATTCTGAGGACTATAACTTTTTTATTTTTTCACTGATGATGCTGTATGGTGGCTCATTTTTTTCGGGACAAGATGACGTTTTCAGCGGTACCATGGTTATTTATATATTTATATTTGTCTTTTTGATTGCGTGCTATTCGACTTTTTGTTCGGTGGTATGATAATAAAGGGTTGTTTTTTGCCTCTTTTTTAATTTTTTATTACGGTGTTAACTGAAGGAGTTAACTAGTGGGACAGTTTTATAGGTCGGGTCGTTACGGACATGGCGATACTAAATATGTGTACCTTTATTGGTTTTTTAATTTATTTAGATAAAGGAATGTATTTATTGGAACAATATATATATATTTTTTTAATTTATTTAGGATTTTTTTTTTTCTTTACACATGTAAATATATATATATATTTTTACTTTTTTACTTTGCCCCGGGGATGGGGGGGGGGGGGCATCACATTATATTGAAAGATCGCTTATCTGACACCTTGCTGTGCAATGTGTTAGGTCAGCGATCACACAGGCACAGCAGGGAGGCTTACTGGCGCCTGCTCTGAGCAGGCCCTGGTATGCCACCTCCCTGCAGGACCCGGATGCAGCCCCGCGGCCATTTTGGATCCGGGCTTAAAGGGAGGAGGAGTTAAGAGACCCTGCGCGATGCTTCCCTATACCGCCGTAACACTGCGATCATGTTTGATCATTAATGTGCCAGCGATGGTCCGTGACGGCTCCTGGCACATAGTGCCGGATGTCAGCTGTGATAGTCAGCTGACACCCGGCCGCGCTCCCCCCGTGAGCGCAGCTGATCGCACTGGACGTACTATCACGTCACTGGGAATTAAGTCCCAGGTCACCTTGACTGGATAATACGTCCAATGGGATTAAGGGGTTAAAAAAGCATAAAAAATTAGTTGAACAAGTATAGTGATACTGGATTTATATTTCATATGTACAAAGTTACATTTAAATTGTAGGTCCATGAGATGTCAACAAACTCTGTCTAAATCAATAGAACAAGCAAGTACAAGAAACTTCCTCTAGTGCTGACTTATTCCAGAACTGCAACCTCCCTGGAGGCCCAGAAGTACAAGGTGCCCAGTGCTCAGAGACATGGCCGAGGTAAGGAAGGCCGAAACCAACCACCACTGAGCAAGACACAGAAGGTGAAATGTCACGACTGAGCCAAGAAATTATTTTTCAATGGTTTTATGGAATGATAGGATGAGAACGACTCTTGATAGAGCTTATGGATGTGTCAGTTACCCGGTACAAACCTCCATTGCAACTCAGACACCAGCAAGGTGGAGGTGGGGACTGCTATGGGCTGGTGTTATTATAGATTAACTAGTTGAACCTTTTCAGTATGAAAATAGTCTCAGAATCAACTCCCAAACCTACTGCCAGTTTTTAGAAGACACTTTCTTCATCAAGGAAAAGTCTGCATCTTTCAAGAAAAACATCATTTTTAAGCAGGATAGTGATCCATCGCAGCATCAAAGTCTCCGCTCGGCTGCCAGTAAAGGCCTTAGGGCTTGTTTCCACTTGCGAGAAACACGTCCGTGTCTCGCATGTGGAAACCAAGCTGTGGCGCCGGCACTCCAGAACGGAGCTTGCGGCCGCATAGGAACACATGGAGCTGCACGCTCCGCTCCAATGTGCCGGCGCCAGAGCTTGGTTCCCACATGCGAGACACGGACGTGTTTCTCGCAAATGGAAACAAGCTCTTAAAGTGGTTATTCTGGGCTAAATAATTTTCTTTACTGTGAGCCCAAAAACTAACAGGTAGGTTGTTGTTAACAAGGTAGCAATGACCTACTGTCACGCTGGGGAAGAGAGGAAGCCTAGCATGTGATGCAACACAAGGGGGACACCAGGGAAGATGTACAAGGAAGTCCCTGGCGATAGGGAGAAGGGAGAGAGGTCACCTCCTAACATAAAACTGACCTGATGACTGCATGCTAACCCTGATAATATCTCCCAATACTCTAACATGCATGGAACTGGTGTCGGTTTGGGAAATATTGCTGTTTGATGGCCTACATTTCCACTGCGTGCGGGTATGCAATATTTGATGTTGAATTTTTTCTTCCATCCTGATTCCTATATATACACTGTGTTCCAAATTATTATGCAAATTGGATTTAAGTGTCTTAAAGATTTAATTGTTTTGTTTTTCAAATAAACTCGTGGATGGTATTGTGTCTCAGGGCTCAATGAATCACTGAAATCAATCTTAAACACATGGGATAATTAGTTTTCCAGGTGATTCTAATTAAAGGAAAACTACTCAAAAATGATGTTCCACATTATTATGCAGGTCACAGGTTTCAAGCAATGTGGGAAATAAAAAGGATCTCTCTGCTGCTGAAAAGCGTTAAATAGTGCAATGCCTTGGACAAGGTATGAAAAAATTAGATATTTCACGAAAACTTAAGTGTGATCATCATACTCTGATGAGATTTGTGACTGAAACAGAGCACAGACAGAGTTCATGCAAATAAAGGCATAATGAGGAAGTTTTCTGGCAGACAAATTCATTGGATTAAGAGAGCAGCTGCCAAAATACCATTACAAAGCAGCAAACAGTTATTTGAAGCTGCTGGTGCATCTGGAGTCCCTCGAACCTCAAGGTGTAGGATCCTTCAAAGGCTTGCTGTGGTGCATAAACCTACTATTCTTAAACAGTGTTCACAAGCAGAAACGGTTGCAGTGGGCCCAGACATACATGAAGACTAATTTTCAAACAGTCTTGTTTACTGATGAGTGTCGAGCAACTCTGGACGGTCCAGATGGATGGAGTAGTGGATGGTTGGTGGATGGCCACCATGTCTCAACAAGGCTGCGACGTCAGCAAGGAGGTGGAGGAGTCATGTTTTGGGCCGGAATCATGGGGAACCAGCTGGTAGGGCCCTTTAAGGTTCCTGAAGGTGTGAAAATGACCTCAGAAAAGTAAATAGAGTTTCTGACTGATAACTTTCTTCCATGGTCTAAAAAGCAGAAACGTGCCTTCAGGAACAAAATCATCTTCATGCATGACAATGAATACCTCTGAGTAATTGGCTGCTATGGGCATAAAAGGAGATAAACTCATGGTGTGGCCACCATCTTCCCCTGACCTCAACCCTATAGAGAACCTTTGGAGTATCATCAAACAAAAGATCTATGAGGGTGGAAGGCAGTTCACATCAAAACAGCAGATCTGGGAGGCTATTCTGACTTCATGCAAAGAAATACAAGCAGAAACTCTCCATAAACTCACAAGTTCAATGGATGCAAGAATTGTGAAGGTGACATCAATGAAGGGCTCCTATGTTAACATGTAACTTGGCCTGTTAGGAGGTTTTGGAGTTAAATAGCTTTTTTGTTCAGTGAATGTGACCTCCTAATGCTGCAAATTCCACAAATGAGCATTTTCAGTTCTTTAAAACATATCAAATGTTTGGAAATACTACTGTGCCTAATAATTTGGAACAGTGCATTTTGAGTTTTTATTCATTTTGGGGATTATACTGTTATCATTGGGAGGTTTCTTCAATAAAATTCGATGTATAATCTAACGGGTGATGACTTTTATTAGACTGACTGTCATTTGCACTGACCATTTAGGAAAATCCGAGAAAAATGTCATTTGCATAATAATTTGGAACATAGTGTAGAGGCCTCTTTGTTAAATGTGCGCAGCCCACATTATGCAGCTGGCTTTACACCAGGCTGCTGGATTGTTTGTCTCTCAGTCACCCTTTAGCCATACTGATTAATTTGCATTACGCAATACAGCAGCTTATACACATGGCTAAAGGTACCGTCACATTAAGCGACGCTGCAGCGATATCGACAACGATGCCGATCGCTGCAGCGTCGCTGTGTGGTCGCTGGAGAGCTGTCACACAGACAGCTCTCCAGCGACCAACGATGCCGAAGTCCCCGGGTAACCAGGGTAAACATCGGGTTACTAAGCGCAGGGCCGCGCTTAGTAACCCGATGTTTGCACTTAGTAACCCGATGTTTACCCTGGTTACCAGTGTAAATGTAAAAAAAAACAAACACTACATACTTACATTGCCGTGTCTGTCGCGTCCCCCGCCGTCCGCTTCCCTGCATTGTGTAAGCGCCGGCCCTAAAGCACAGCGGTGACGTCACCGCTGTGCTTTGCTTTACGGCCGGCACTGACACATTCAGTGCAGGAAGCTCTGAGCAGCAGCACGGACGCCGGGGGACGTGACAGACATCAGAGGGTGAGTATGTAGTGTTTTTTTTTTTACTTTTACAATGGTAACCAGGGTAAATATCGGGTTACTAAGCGCGGCCCTGCGCTTAGTAACCCGATATTTACCCTGGTTACCATTGTAAAACATCGCTGGCATCGTTGCTTTTGCTGTCAAACACGACGATACACGCCGATCTGACGACCAAATAAAGTTCTGGACTTTCAGCAACGACCAGCGATATCACAGCAGGATCCAGATCGCTGCTGCGTGTCAAACACAACGATATCGCTATCCAGGGCGCTGCAACGTCACGGATCGTCGTCGTTCTCGTTGCAAAGTCGTTTAGTGTGAAGGTACCTTAAGGGGGGACCTCTAACTTTTGGCTGGTCAGAATTGTTGCTTCTTTCATGGTTTGTTTTTCCTAAAGAGTAACCCTCACTACTTAGTGACTCTGGTCTACGCACTGAGGCATATTTCACTTGTCTTTCGCTAGGCGGACTTGTCAGGGAGTCACAAAAACACTGAACTTTAGGAAGGCAAAGTCTGACGAGCTTAGAGATGCCCTTAGTCTGGTTGACTGGGACAATGTCCTCAGAAATAAGAATACAGATAATAAATGGGAAATGTTTAAGAACATCCTAAACAGGCACTGTAAGCGGTTTATACCTTGTGGGAATAAAAGGACAAGATATAGGAAAAACCCAATGTGGCTAAACAAAGACGTAAGAAGGGCAATTAACAGTAAAAATAAAATATTTAAACTACTAAAGCAGGATGGCACCGTTGAAGCTCTAAAAAACTACAAGGAGAAAAATACTTTATCTAAAAAAATAATTAAAGCTGCCAAAAAGGAAACAGAAGCACATTGCTAAGGAGAGTAAAACTAATCCCAAACTGTTCTTCAACTATATCAATAGTAAAAGAATCATAAGTGAAAGTGTAGGCCCCCTATCAGTGTAGGCCCCTGAAAAAATTGTGAGGAAAGAATGGTTGTAGATGAAGAGGAAAAAAGCTAATATATTAAACACCTTCTTCTCCACGGTATGCACTGTGGAAAATAAAATGCTAGGTGAAATGCAGAGTCAAAGAAAACCCTATATTAAGGGTCACCCATCTAACCCAAGAAGAGGTGCGAAACCGGCTAAATAAGATTAAAATAAATAAATCTCTGTGTCCGGATGGCATACACCCACGAGTACTAAGAGAACTAAGTAATGTGATAGACAAACAATTATTTCTTATATTTCGGGACTCTATAGCGATGGGGTCTGTTCCACAGGACTGGCACATAGCAAATGTGGTACCAATATTCAAAAAGGGCTCTAAAAGTGAACCTGGAAATTATAGGCCAGTAAGTCTAACCTCTACTGTTGGTAAAATATTTGAAGGGTTTCTGAGGGATGTTATTCTGGATTATCTCAATGTAAATAACTGCTTAACTCCATATCAGCATGGGTTTATGAGGAATCACTCCTGTCAAACCAAGCTAATCAGCTTTTATGGTGCGGTAAGCTATAGACTGGACCAAGGTGAGTCATTGGACATGGTATATGTTGATTTTTCCAAAGCGTTTGATACCGTGCCACACAAGGTTGGTACACACAATGAGAATGCTTGGTCTGGGGGGAAATGTGTGTAAATAGTAAAGTAACTGGATTAGTGATAGAAAGCAGAGGGTGGTTATAAATGGTCTATTCTCTAACTGGGTTGCTGTGACCAGTGGGGTACCGCAGGGGTCGGTGTTGGGACCTGTTCTCTTCAACATATTTATTAACAATCTGGTAGAAGGTTTACACAGTAAAATATCAATATTTTCAGATAATACAAAACTAAGTAAAGCCGTCAATACAAGAGAAGATAGTATTCTGCTACAGATGGATCTGGATAAGTTGGAAACTTGGGCCGAGAGGTGGCAGATGTGGTTTAACAATGAGAAATGTAAGGTTATACACATGGGAAGAAGGAATCAATATCACCATTACACACTGAACGGGAAACCCCTGGGTAAGTCTGACATGGAGAAGGACTTGGGGATCCTAGTTAATGATAAATAGTGTTGAGCGATACCTTCCGATATCGGAAAGTATCGGTATCGGAAAGTATCGGCCGATACCGTCAAAGTATCGGATCTCGCCGATTCCGATACCCGATACCAATGCAAGTCAATGGGACGAAAATATCGGAATTAAAATAAACCCTTTCTTTCCTTGTAGGTTCATTCTACATGAAGGAAAACAACAATAATGTAGGATGTATTGGGGGAGGTGGCGGAGACATTAAAGGCATAGAGGTTTAGCCCAATCAAATAGAATAGCAGGAATTTTAATTTTTTTTTAAGACGTTCGGAGTTACAAAGATATTGACTATGTTAAGTTTTTTTTTATTTTGTCAGATATTGATGTTTCACTACTTCCACGCCCTTCACCCTCTTTTTTACTTCTCCCACACTTTCTTCTTCATCATCATCATCAGCATCTTTGACATCAAGTTCTTCTTCACCTTATTCATCTTCTTCTTCATCTTCTACCTATAATTATTTTTTTTTACATTGTTCATATTCTTTTTATTTAACTCTTATTCTTCATCATATTCAAGTTCTTCATCATATTCTTATTTGTGACAGGCATTCCCGTAGTTGTTATCTATAAAAGTTTGAAGATTACACCTTCCGTTCTGCCTGTCACAAAAGAGTTACATTTGTCCGCGTTCAGTTTGGCCTGCAGCATCAGGCTTTATCCAGGGGCACCACGAGGAGGAACGGACTCACCCCCATACACTGCTTAGTCTTCTTCTGCTTATAATTTAGATAATATCTTTTGCTCTGATATTTAGTGTTATGCTTAATGTTCTTCTGCTCTTTGTTCTGCAGCCTCTTGTTCTTCTGCTTCTCGGTCTCCCATGTCGTCGTCGTCTCCGGGGTCGTCGTCATCGGGGTGGTCTTCAGGGTCATCGTCTCCAGGGTCGTCGTCATCTCAGTGGTTGTCGTCTCTGGTGTCGTCGTCATCTTAGGGGTGGTCTTCCTGGTCATCGTCTTTAGGGTCTTGAACTTGGAAATGTAGCAGAAGGTACAAGAAGGCTGAGAAAATGCCGAGAAACAGCTGATGGAACTGGAACTCGGATGGCTACCCGAAGGTCCAAGAGCCAATGGAACTACCGAGGACCAGCTGACGTTACTGGAACCCGGTTACTAAGCAGGAGGTACCCGTGCCTGAAAGCACTACCAAGGACCACCTGACGTTGGTGGAACTCGGATACCCAGAGGGAGGCACCTAAGCCAAAGGCTCTGCCTGGAACCAGCTGACGGTACTGGAACCAGGATGGGGAGCAGAAGGTACAAGAGCAAAAGACACTGCCGAGAACCAGCTGACGGTACTGGAACCCGGATGGGTAGCCGAAGGTCCAAGAGCCAATGGAACTACCGAGGACCAGCTGACGTTACTGGAACCCGGTTACTCAGCAGGAGGTACCCGTGCCTGAAAGCACTACCAAGGTCCACCTAACATTGGTGGAACTCGGATACCCAGAGGGAGGCACCTAAGCCAAAGGCTCTGCCCGGAACCAGCTGACGGTACTGGAACCAGGATGGGGACCTATTCAAGCTTGTCTTCTTACAGCCCCAACTAGTGGGGTTGGAGCAAAGGGTCAGCAGGGGGAGCAGAGTGTAGGCCGAAGCCTGCACTGGAGGCATTTGGAGGTCTGTTGTGTCTGCGTGGCATTTACAGGACACGATGCCAGCTACACAGCAGGGGAACAGCTGGCGGTGCTGAACCCCACTGACACATTGGCGGGTGTTTTGCTCTGTGCAGCTAGCACTTCCGGGCGCCAACTGGCGGTGTTAGAGCCCAGGGTCAGCAGGAGGAGAGGGAGCAGAGTGTAGGCCGAAGCCTGCACTGGCGGCAGCTTTGTGTCTGCGTGGCTTTTGCAGGACACGTTGCCAGCTACACAGCAGGGCAACAGCTGGCGTTACTGAACCCCACTGACACATTGGTTGGTGTTTTTCTCTGTGCAGCTAGCACTCCCGGGCGCCAACTGGCGATGTTAGAGCCCAGGGTCAGCAGGAGGAGCAGAGGGAGCAGAGTGTAGGCCGAAGCCTGCACTGGTGGCAGCTTTGTGTCTGCGTGGCGTTTGCAGGACACGTTGCCGGCTACACAGCAGGGGAACAGCTGGAGGTGCTGAACCCCACTGACACATTGGCGGGTGTTTTTCTCTGTGCAGGCAGCACTTCCGGGCACCAACTGGCGGTGTTAGAGCCCAGGGTCAGCAGGAGCAGAGGGAGCAGAGTGTAGGCCGAAGCCTAATTGAACCAATTTTAAAGGTAACCTTTAACCCCCCTCAGGTGTTACAAACTAGAAGAGCCACACCTTATGCAGCAGTAGTGCTGCACAAGTCAAAGGTTGCTCTTTTAATTTTGTTCCTTGCACAAGCTGAATGAAACACGTACAACATTTTGGCCCTTATACAGTCAATCTGTCTTGGAGGTGGGAGTTCCCTTCGCAATGAGACGCAGCACAGCTGGCAAAAATACCAACTTGGTGCTTGGCGCAGCCTCCTGAGCATCGCATTTTGATGTACAGGAGTCTGCGCTGTTGCGTTATCCCTTGGCCATGCGCTGTCCGTCTTCTGACATCATTTGATGTCGGCCGGTGCGGTTCGCGATGCCCATGAATCCCTGCCCCGCAGTGTCTTTACATTCCGGGCACCAACTGGCGGTGTTAGAGCCCAGGGTCAGCAGGAGCAGAGGGAGCAGAGTGTAGGCCGAAGCCTAATTGAACCAATTTTAAAGGTAACCTTTAACCCCCCCTCAGGTGTTACAAACTAGAAGAGCCACACCTTATGCAGCAGTAGTGCTGCACAAGTCAAAGGTTGCTCTTTTAATTTTGTTCCTTGCACAAGCTGAATGAAACACGTACAACATTTTGGCCCTTATACAGTCAATCTGTCTTGGAGGCGGGAGTTCCCTTCGTAATGAGACGCAGCACAGCTGGCAAAAATACCAACTTGGTGCTTGGCGCGGCCTCCTGAGCATCGCATTTTGATGTACAGGAGTCTGCACTGTTGCGTTATCCCTTGGCCATGCGCTGTCCATCTTCTGACATCATTTGATGACGGCCGGTGCGGTTCGCGATGCCCATGAATCCCAGCCCCGCAGTGTCTTTACATTGTTAAAACACTGCGGGGCTGGGATTCATGGCCTTGCGAAGTACATATGTTCGCCTCTCACTCGGGTCCTTACACCTGCTTCAGACTGTGCGGCGTCAGCTGATCCCTTATCGCATGCCACGGCCATGAAGCCGCACAGTCTGAAGAAGGCGGAAGGAGAAGAGTGACAGGCGAACATAGGCACTGCTCATGCCCGTCAATCACACCCTCGCAGTCAAAATAAATAAGACACCGAGGGGCGTTGTGTCGGGCAGGGCGGCCGCAGAGGCGCAGCCAGCCAAACAATGATGTGAGAAGACGGGCAGCGCTACCAAGGGGGGTGCAGCGTGTCATTACAAAGGAAAGTCACACCTGAGGGACGTTTTAATGGTCTCAGGGGACACATTTTAGACGTGTTCAGTTCCACGTGTGCAAGGAGAATAAGTTTATGAGCCACCTTGCACAAATGCAGCATGACTGCTGTACAAGGTGGCTGTAATACATACAAACGCCTGTGGAGGGGAAAGGTTCCCTTCAATTTCAGTTCTTGTGTCTGCGTGGCTTTTGCAGGACACGTTGCCAGCTACACAGCAGGGGAACAGCTGGCGGTGCCGAACCCCACTGACACATTGGCGGGTGTTTTGCTCTGTGCAGCTAGCACTCCCGGGCGCCAACTGGCGGTGTTAGAGCCCAGGGTCAGCAGGAGGAGAGGGAGCAGAGTGTAGGCCGAAGCCTGCACTGGTGGCAGCTTTGTGTCTGCGTGGCTTTTGCAGGACACGTTGCCAGCTACACAGCAGGGGAACAGCTGGCGTTACTGAACCCCACTGACACATTGGCTGGTGTTTTTCTCTGTGCAGCTAGCACTCCCGGGCGCCAACTGGCGGTGTTAGAGCCCAGGGTCAGCAGGAGGAGCAGAGGGAGCAGAGTGTAGGCCGAAGCCTGCACTGGCGGCAGCTTTGTGTCTGCGTGGCGTTTGCAGGACACGTTGCCGGCTACACAGCAGGGGAACAGCTGGCGGTGTTGAACCCCACTGACACATTGGCGGGTGTTTTTCTCTGTGCAGCCACCACTTCCGGGCACCAACTGGCGGTGTTAGAGCCCAGGGTCAGCAGGAGCAGAGGGAGCAGAGTGTAGACCGAAGCCTAATTGAACCAATTTTAAAGGTAACCTTTAACCCCCCCTCAGGTGTTACAAACTAGAAGAGCCACACCTTATGCAGCAGTAGTGCTGCACAAGTCAAAGGTTGCTCTTTTAATTTTGTTCCTTGCACAAGCTGAATGAAACACGTACAACATTTTGGCCCTTATACAGTCAATCTGTCTTGGAGGCGGGAGTTCCCTTCGTAATGAGATGCAGCACAGCTGGCAAAAATACCAACTTGGTGCTTGGCGCGGCCTCCTGAGCATCGCATTTTGATGTACAGGAGTCTGCGCTGTTGCGTTATCCCTTGGCCATGCGCTGTCCGTCTTCTGACATCATTTGATGTCGGCCGGTGCGGTTCGCGATGCCCATGAATCCCAGCCCCGCAGTGTCTTTACATTGTTAAAACACTGCGGGGCTGGGATTCATGGCCTTGCGCAGTACATATGTTCGCCTCTCACTCGGGTCCTTACACCTGCTTCAGACTGTGCGGCGTCAGCTGATCCCTTATCGCATGCCACGGCCATGAAGCCGCACAGTCTGAAGAAGGCGGAAGGAGATGAGTGACAGGCGAACATAGGCACTGCTCAAGCCCGTCAATCACACCCTCGCAGTCAAAATAAATAAGACACCGAGGGGCGTTGTGTCGGGCAGGGCAGCCGCAGAGGCGCAGCCAGCCAAACAATGATGTGAGAAGATGGGCCGCGCTACCAAGGGGGGTGCAGCGTGTCATTACAAAGGAAAGTCACACCTGAGGGACGTTTTAATGGTCTCAGGGGACACATTTTAGACGTGTTCAGTTCCACGTGTGCAAGGAGAATAAGTTTATGAGCCACCTTGCACAAATGCAGCATGACTGCTGTACAAGGTGGCTGTAATACATACAAACGCCTGGGGGGGGACAGGTTCCCTTCAATTTCAGTTCTTGTGTCTGCGTGGCTTTTGCAGGACACGTTGCCAGCTACACAGCAGGGGAACAGCTGGCAGTGCTGAACCCCACTGACACATTGGTGGGTGTTTTGCTCTGTGCAGCTAGCACTTCCGGGCGCCAACTGGCAGTGTTGGAGCCCAGGGTCAGCAGGAGGAGAGGGAGCAGAGTGTAGGCCGAAGCCTGCACTGGCGGCAGCTTTGTGTCTGCGTGGCTTTTGCAGGACACGTTGCCAGCTACACAGCAGGGGCACAGCTGGCGTTACTGAACCCCACTGACACATTGGCTGGTGTTTTTCTCTGTGCAGCCAGCACTTCCGGGCACCAACTGGCGGTGTTAGAGCCCAGGGTCAGCAGGAGGAGCAGAGGGAGCAGAGTGTAGGCCGAAGCCTGCACTGGCGGCAGCTTTGTGTCTGCGTGGCTTTTGCAGGACACTTTGCCGGCTACACAGCAGGGGAACAGCTTGCGTTGCTGAACCCCACTGACACATTGGCGAGGTGTTTGGCTCTGTGCAGCCAGCACTCCCGGGCGCCAACTGGCGGTGTTAGAGCCCAGGCTCTGCGGGAGGAGCAGAGTGTAGGCCGAAGCCTAATTGAACCAATTTTAAAGGTAAACTTTAACCCCCCCTCAGGTGTTTCAAACTAGAAGAGCCACACCTTGTGCAGCTGTAATGCTGCACAAGTCAAAGGTTGCTCTTTAAGTTTTGAATCTTGCAGACGCTGAATGAAACACGTATAACATTTAGCCCTTTATACAGTCAAACTGTCTTGGAGGCGTGACTTTCCTTCTTAATGAGACGCAGCACAGCTGTCAAAAATACCACCTTGGTGCTGGGCGCAGTCTCCTGAGCGTTGTTATTAGCTGTACAGGAGTCTGCGCTGTTGTGTTATCCCTTGGCCATGCGCTGTTTGTGCTGCCCGTCTTCTGACATCATTTCATGTCGGCTGGTGCGGTTCGCGATGCCCATGAATCCCAGCCCAGCAGTGTCTTTACATTGTTTCACACTGCGGGGCTGGGATTCATGGCCTTGCGCAGTCAATATGTTCGCCTCTCACACTCGGGTCCTTACACCTGCTTCAGACTGTGCGGCGTCAGCTGATCCCTTATCGCATGCCACGGCCATGAAGCCGTACAGTCTGAAGAAGGCGGAAGGAGATGAGTGACAACAGGCGAAGATATGCACTGCTCATGCCCGTCAATCACACCCTCGCAGTCAAAATAAATATGACACCGAGGGGCGTTGTGTCGGGCAGGGCGGCCGCAGAGGCGCAGCCAGCCAAACAATGATGTCAGAAGACGGGCAGCGCTACCAAGGGGGGTGCAGCGTGTCATTACAAAGGAAAGTCACACCTCAGGGACGGTTTAATGGTCTCAGAGGACACATTTTAGACGTGTTTCGTTCGGCGTGTGCAAGGAGAGTAACTTAATGAGCCACCTTGTACAAATGCAGCATTACTGCTGTACAAGGTGGCTGTTATACATACAAACGCCTGGGCGGGGGACAGGTTCCCTTAAATTTCAGTTCTTGTGTCTGCGTGGCTGTTGCAGGACACGATGCCGGCTACACAGCAGGGGAACAGCTGGCATTGCTGAACCCCACTGACACATTGGCGGGTGTTTTTCTCTGTGCAGCTAGCACTTCCGGGCGCCAACTGGCGGTGTTAGAGCCCAGGGTCAGCAGGAGCAGAGGGAGCAGAGTGTAGGCCGAAGCCTGCACTGGCGGCAGCTTTGTGTCTGCATGGCTTTTGCAGGACACGTTGCCGGCTACACAGCAGGGGAACAGCTGGCGTTGCTGAACCCCACTGACACATTGGCTGGTGTTTTTCTCTGTGCAGCTAGCACTCCCGGGCCCCAACTGGTGGTGTTAGAGCCCAGGGTCAGCAGGAGGAGCAGAGGGAGCAGAGTGTAGGCCAAAGCCTGCACTGGTGGCAGCTTTGTGTCTGCGTGGCGTTTGCAGGACACGTTGCCGGCTACACAGCAGGGGAACAGCTGGTGTTGCTGAACCCCACTGACACATTGGCTGGTGTTTTTCTCTGTGCAGCTAGCACTTCCGGGCGCCAACTGGCGGTGTTAGAGCCCAGAGTCAGCAGGAGGAGCAGAGTGTAGGCCCGAAGCCTGCACTGGAGTAAGTTGAAAGGGAACCTTTAACCCACCCCCCCCCCAAGGCGTTTGTAGCTGAAAGAGCCATCTTGTACAGCACTAATGCTGGAAAAGGTAAACTTAGCTCTTTTAATTATGGTCCTTGCAAACGCTGTACTTGACACTTATGAAATGTGTCCCCTCACACCGTTAAACCGTCCGGTAGGTGGAAATTTCATTTGTCATGTGACGCAGCACAGCCGTCATTCTTACCCCCTTGGCGCCGTGCGCCGCCTCCTCAGCGTTGTTTGAATCTGTCCCGGAGCCTGCGCTGTTATATTAGCCCTTGGCCATGCACACATTTTGCGCTGCCCGTCTTCTGACATCATTTGGTGTCAGGCTGGCTGCGCCTGTGCGGCCGCGCTGGCCAAGATCCCGCCTCGCTGTGTCATCTAATGTAATCACTCTGCGGACCTGTGATCCATGGGCATGAGCAGTGCATATCCTCGCCTCTCACTCCCCTCCCTACGGCTTCTTCAGACTGTGCGGCGTCACGGCCGTGGCATGCTTTTAGGGATCAGCTGACGTTGCACAGTCTGAAGAAGGCGTAGGGAGATGAGTGAGAGGCGGAGGTTAAGATATGCACTGCGTATGTCCATGGATCACAGGCCCGCAGTGGGATTAAATCATAAGACAGATCTCGTCCAGCGCGGCCGCACAGGTGCAGCCAGCCTGACACCAAATAATGTCAGAAGACGGGCAGCGCTAAGTGTGCATGTCCAAGGGCTAACATAACAGCGCAGGCTCCGGGACAGATTCAAACAACGCTGAGGAGGCGGCGCACGGCGCCAAGGGGGTAAGAATGACGGCTGTGCTGCGTCACATGACAAATGAAAGTTCCACCTACCGGACGGTTTAACGGTGTGAGGGGACACATTTCATAAGTGTTAGGTTCAGCATGTGCAAGGAGCACCACGAAAAGAGGCACTTTTTCCTTTTGCATCATTACTGCTGCACAAGGTGGCTCTTTCAGTAAGAAACGCCTGGGGGGGGACAGGTTCCCTTAAATTTAACTTGTTGTGCCTGCGTGGTGGTCGCATGACACGTTGCCGTATACACAGCAGGGGAGCAGCAGGCATTACTGAACCCCACTAACACATTGGCGAGGTGTTTGTCTCTGTGCGGACAGCACTTCCGGACAACAACTAGCGGTGTTGGAGCCCAGGGACAGCAGGAGGAGCAGATAGGAGGGATTACCACACACACAGCTGGGGAACAGCTGACGTTACTGAACCCCAATAACAGAGGAGCGACTGTTGACTGTGCGGACAGCACTTCCAGGCAACAACTAGCGGTGTTGGAGCCCAGGGACAGCAGGAGGAGGAGGTGGAGGAGATAGGAGGGATTGCCACACACACAGCTGGGGAACAGCTGACGTTACTGAACCCCAATAACAGAGGAGCGACTGTTGACTGTGCGGACAGCACTTCCAGGCAACAACTAGCGGTGTTGGAGCCTAGGGACAGCAGGAGGAGGAGGTGGAGGAGATAGGAGGGATTGCCACACACACAGCTGGGGAACAGCTGACGTTACTGAACCCCAATAACAGAGGAGCGACTGTTGACTGTGCGGACAGCACTTCCAGGCAACAACTAGCGGTGTTGGAGCCCAGGGACAGCAGGAGGAGGAGGTGGAGGAGATAGGAGGGATTGCCACACACACAGCTGGGGAACAGCTGACGTTACTGAACCCCAATAACAGAGGAGCGACTGTTGACTGTGCGGACAGCACTTCCAGGCAACAACTAGCGGTGTTGGAGCCCAGGGACAGCAGGAGGAGGAGGTGGAGGAGATAGGAGGGATTGCCACACACACAGCTGACGTTACTGAACCCCAATAACTGAGGAGCGACTGTTGACTGTGCGGACAGCACTTCCAGGCAACAACTAGCGGTGTTGGAACCCAGGGACAGCAGGAGGAGGAGGTGGAGGAGATAGGAGGGATTGCCACACACACAGCTGGGGAACAGCTGACGTTACTGAACCCCAATAACAGAGGAGCGACTGTTGACTGTGCGGACAGCACTTTCAGGCAACAACTAGCGGTGTTGGAGCCCAGGGACAGCAGGAGGAGGAGGTGGAGGAGATAGGAGGGATTGCCACACACACAGCTGGGGAACAGCTGACGTTACTGAACCCCAATAACAGAGGAGCGACTGTTGACTGTGCGGACAGCACTTCCAGGCAACAACTAGTGGTGTTGGAGCCCAGGGACAGCAGGAGGAGGAGGTGGAGGAGATAGGAGGGATTGCCACACACACAGCTGGGGAACAGCTGACGTTACTGAACCCCAATACCAGAGGAGCGACTGTTGACTGTGCGGACAGCACTTCCAGGCAACAACTAGCGGTGTTGGAGCCCAGGGACAGCAGGAGGAGCAGATAGGAGGTATTGCAGCACACACAGCAGGGGAGCAGCTGACATTACTGAACCCCAATAACATGGCAGCAAGTGTTGACTGTGCGGACAGAACTTCCAGGCAACAACTAGCAGTGTTGGAGCCCAGGGACAGCAGGAGGAGCAGAGGAACACAGTGTAGGCCGAAGCCTGATTGGAGAAAGTCAAAAGGGAACCTTTAACCCCCCCCAAGGCGTTTGTAGCTGAAAGAGCCAGCTTGTGCAGCACAAAGGATGCAAAAGGAAAAGGTGGCTCTTTTCATTATGCTCCTTGCAAGCACAGAACTAAACACTTATAAAATGTGTCCCCTGATACCGTGAGACCGTCCCGGAGGTGGGACTTTCCTTCGTAATATGACGCAGCACAGCCGTCATTCCTACCCCCTTGGTGCCGTGCCCCGGCTCCTCAGCGTTGTTTGATTCCGTCCCGGAGCCTGCGCTGTTATGTTATCCCTTGGCCAGGCACACTTAGCGCTGCCCATCTTCTGACATCATTTGGTGTCAGTCTGTCTGCGCCTGTGCGGCCGCGCTGGCCGAGAGCCCGCCTCGCAGTGTCGTCTAATGTAATCCCACCGCGGGCCTGGGATCCGTGGCCATGCGCAGTGCATATCCTCGCCTCTCACTCCCCTCCCTCCGGCTTCTTCAGACTGTGCAGTGTCATGGCCGTGGCATGCTATTAGGGATCAGCTGAACAGTCTGAAGAAGGCGAAGGGAGATGAGTGAGAGGCAGAGGTGAAGATATGCACTGCGCATGCCCATGGATCCCAGGCCCGCAGTGTGATTAAATCAGAAGACACTGCGAGGCGGGATCTCGGCCAGCGAGGATGCACAGGCGCAGTCAGCCTGACACCAAATGATGTCAGAAGAGGGGCAGCGCTTAGTGTGCCTGGCCAAGGGATAACATAACAGCGCAGGCTTCGGGACAGAATCAAACAACGCTGAGGAGCCGGCGCACGGCGCCAAGGGGGTAAGAATGACGGCTGTGCTGCGTCACATTACGAAGGAAAGTCCCACCTCCGGGACGGTTTTACGGTATCAGTGGACACATTTTATAAGTGTTAAGTTCTGCGTGTGCAAGGAGCTAAACAAAACTAGCTACCTTTTCCTTGTGCAGCATTACTGCTGCACAAGGTTGCTCTTTCAGTAACAAACGCCTGGGGGTTGGGGGACAGGTTCCCCTACATTTCAGTTGTTGTGTCAGCGTGGCGGTCGCAGGACACATTGCTGGCTACACAGCTGGGGATCAGCTGACGTTACTGACACCCAATAACACTGGGTCGTATGTTTTGACTGTGCAGACGGCACTTCTGAGCCTCAACTGGCGGTGTTGGAGCCCAGGAATTAAAGTTCAGGTGGTAGAAAGATGAACACAACAGGAGACCTGGATACTGTAGACAGTCACCTAATTATTTAATCAGGAAGAGGAGTGGCAAATTCCTGCGAGATCCAGGCCTTGTTCATTTTCAGGAAAGTAAGCCGGTCAACGTTATCGGAGGATAGTCGCATGCGACGGTCAGTTAGTACACCACCTGCAGCACTAAAGACGCGTTCCGATAATACACTAGCCGCAGGGCAAGCCAGCACCTCCAATGCATACTGGCTTAGCTCTGGCCATGTATCCAGCTTTGAGACCCAAAACTTGAAAGGGGAAGAGCCGTCTGGGAGTACAGCAAGAGGGCAAGACATGTAGTCTGTCACCATCTGACGGAACCGTTGCCTCCTGCTGACTGGAGCCGTTTGTGATGGTGTAGACTTTTGTGGCGGGCACACAAAACTGTGCCACAGTTGGGCCATACTGGTCTTGCCTTGGGCAGAGGCACTGCTTCTGCTCCCTCTTTGTGCAGAGCCTCCTCCACTGCCTGGACGCACTGAGCTGCTTTGTAATGCACTAGCAGCACTTCTCTCAGTTGGACTGGAGAAGATGATGGAATTCACCAGTGTGTCTTGGTACTCCCGCATTTTTCGCTCCCGCGTTCAACGGTGTGGTGAGGCTTTCTACGTTGTCCCGGTAGCGAGGATCGAGGAGGGTGAACACCCAATAATCAGACATGTTGAGAATGTGGGCGATGCGGCGGTCGTTTCTCAGGCACTGCAGCATGTAATCCACCATGTGCTGCAGACGGCCAACTGGCCAAGAAACGCTGTCCCCTGCTTGAGGCATGATCTCTGCCCGCTCGTCATCACCCCACCCTCGCTGTACACACTGACTACTGGACAATTGTGTAACTCCCTCCTCTGGACAGATGTCTTCCTCCTCCATTGACTCCTCCTCATCCTCCTCACAAAGTGTCCCCTGCCTACGCGTTTGTGAGGAACCACGTGGCGCTGACTGTCCAGAAGATGATGGAAATGGTGAATCCTCATCCTCCACCTCTTCCACAACATCATCCCTTAGCGCTTGCAGTGATTTTTCAAGCAGGCAGATAAGGGGGACAGTCATGCTGACTAGTGCATCATCTGCACTCGCCATCCGCGTGGAATAATCGAAGGGACGCAAAACCTGGCAGACGTCCTTCATAGTGGCCCACTCTGTGGTTGTTAAGTCTGAACGGCGCGGAGTGCGACTTCTTTGCGCCTGATGCAGCTGGTACTCCATTACTGCTTGCTGCTGCTCACACAACCGCTCCCACATATGTAACGTGGAATTCCACCTGGTAGGTAGGTCACATATGATGCGATGTTCCGGAAGGCGGAATCGGTGCTGCAGAGCCGCAATGTGCGATTTTGCCGTGCTGGAACGCCGCAAGTGAGCACACTCTAGGCGGACCTTGTGCAGCAGTGCATCAAGATCCGGATAGTCCCTCAAAAAACTCTGCACGACCAAATTGAGCACATGTGCCAGACATGGGATGTGAGTGAGGTTGCCGAGGCCATTATCACACACTACCATGCCTGGCTGGAGATTCGCTGCCACAAACCACACATCGCTCTCCTGCTTGATGGCATTCCAGAGCTCCTGCGCTGTGTGGCTTCGATTCCCCAAAGAAATTAATTTCAAGACGGCCTGTTGACGTTTGGCCACGGCTGTGCTCATGTCGGTCGTAACAGGTAAACGTTCACGGGTCCATGTGGAGGTGGACTGTGATGGCTCCTGCAGCGATGATTCTGAGGAACTTGTGTAAGAGGAGGAGTCAATGCGTACAGACTGGATTCCTGCAATCCTTGGAGTGGGCAGGACACGTCCTGCGCCACTCGCACGATCTGTACCCGGCTCAACAACATTAACCCAAAGGGCAGTGAGGGAAAGGTATCGCCCCTGTCCATGTTGACTGGTCCACGCATCGGTGGTGAGGTGGACCTTGCTACTGACGGCGTTCAGTAGCGCGTGTTTTATGTGTCCCTCCACATGCTTGTGCAGGGCAGGGACGGCTTGCCTGCTGAAATAAAAGCGGCTGGGCACATTGTACTGTGGGACTGCCAATGACATCAAGTCACGGAAGCTGTCAGTCTCCACCAGCCTGAATGACAGCATTTCCAGTGACAGAAGTTTGGCAATGCCTGCAGTCAGAGCCTGTGCTCGTGGGTGGTTTGCCGAGAAAGGCCGCCTTTTCTCCCATGCCTGTACTACCGATGGCTGTAGACTGGCCTGGGAGTGTGTGGATGACTGGGAACGTGGTGCTGCGGGTGGAATTACAGTGGGTCTCTGGACAACAGTGCCAGAGGTTCTTCCACGGCGATCCTGGGAGGAAGCCGAACCAGCTGCGTGTGAGCTGGAGGAAGAGGCAACACGAGCTGAAGAGGTGGTAGCTGCCGCTGTTGGTTGGCCTAGCTCTTCAGTGTGTTTTTGTAACTCCGCCGCGTGCCTGTTCCGCACATGTTTCCACATGTTGGAGGTATTGAGGTTGCTGACATTTCTCCCTCTTTTGACTTTGTGATGACACACCTTGCATTTGACATAGCAAATGTCATCTGCAACTGTGTCAAAAAAGGACCAGGCACTGCAAGTCTTGGGAGCGCCCTTTTTGGCTTTTGGAAGAGACACGCTCCTAACGGGTGCCAAAGTGGAGGCTACAGGATCCGCAGTCTTCCCCCTCCCTCTCCCTCTTTGGCCTGTTCGGGGAATCTCTTCCTCAGAGCTGCTCCCACCACCTTCCTGTCCCTCACGCCAAGATGGGTCAAGGACCTCATCATCTACACTACCCTCTGCCACCAACTGCTCCTCCTGGGTATTCTCAGCAGCAGAGCACGCACCAGAAAGTGGCACCTGAGTGTCATCAGCGGATGCGTCCTGCGATGTGGTGACCGGAGGCACTGGCCCACCCGCCTCTTCAGACTCAGAGAGAAAAAGCTGTTGGGCATCACTGCACACTGCCTCCTCTTCCATTTCTCCAATGCTGCTTGGCTGGCCCCCTGTTTCCAAGCCAAGAGATTCAGAGAACAGAAGTAGAGACGGCTCCTGTCCTGGGCTCTCTGTCTGCCTGGGCAATTTGGCAGGTGGTGAAGAGACAGATGGGTGCTCTCCAGTGCTCTGTGTCTGAGAGCATGTGGCACTAATTGAAGTCGATGCGTTAGCTGCCATCCATCCGACAACGGCTTCAATTTGGTCTTCACGCAGCAGCGGTGTACTGCGCTCTACGACAAAGCTGCGCATGAAGGACTGTTCCCTGCTGAAACTGGGTGATGATGAGTCACCGGTGCCCGCAGCAGGCACAGAATCCCCACGTCCTCTCCCTGCTCCACGCCCACGCCCACGTGCCTTACTCCCTGCCTTCTTCATCTTGGTTGACTGATAAAGATAAGCAGAAAAGTACTAACGGCTTTGTGTGCTTATTCCTGAACAGCTCCTAACAGGTATAAGAAACACTAATTTTCTAAAGTGTGGACTAGACTTTAATATGAGCTAATGTGGCCTACACAACTGTAAAGTGGTGTGTTTGGTGAACTTTATTAATTTACTTTGTGGGGGCTGAACTGACAACAGGGAGAGCTGCAGTCACACGGAGACCGTGCAGACAGCCGTAAACGGCGCTGCAAGGCCCCAAAAACCTCCTCTGCGTTATCCTATGTAGTGTTTTTCAACAATTTAGGTGGATACGGGTGGAAAGACACTAATAGGAATTTTTTGAAAAAATGTGCAGCAGCCTGCACTACTTAAAAAAAAAGGAAAATGGATTTTACGGTATGACGCAGTGATGCACCCTGTTGTGAATCCCGTTCTCGGGCTCCCTCCTGTGGTCGTGAATGGTAGTTTGGTGAGTTCTGTCCTTGGACACCCTCTGGTGGCTTTGAATGGAACTGCTGATCTTTGAGGTTGGCTTTCTCAGCTGCCCTCGTTTATTGCTTCTGCTCGCTTCCCTATTTAACTCTGCCCAGGTCGTTAGTTCATGCCAGCTGTCAATGTCTCAGTACTGGTTCAGATCTCTCTTGGAATTCTCAGATGACCTGACTACTCCAGCAGAAGCTAAGTCCTTGCTAGTCATTTGCTGTTCATTGGTTTTTTTAATATATTTTTCAGTACATGCTATGTTTCAGTCCAGCCTGCTATTATGATATTTCCTTGCTAGCTGGAAGCTCTGGGGGTGCAGAGCTGCACCTCCACACCGTGAGTCGGTGTGGAGGTCTTTTTGCATACTCTGCGTGGTTTTTGTAGTTTTTATACTGACCGCATAGTTCCCTTTCCTATCCTCTGTCTTTCTAGAGAAGATTCGGCCTCCTTTGCTAAAATCTGTTTCATTCCTGTGTTTGTCACTTTCCTCTTAACTCACAGTTAATATTTGTGGGGGGCTACCTTTACTTTGGGGAATTTCTCTGAGGCAAGGTAGGCTACTATTTCTATCTTTAGGGGTAGTTAGCTCTTAGGCTGTGCAGAGGCGTCTAGGGAGAGTTAGGTACGTTCCACGGCTATTTCTAGTGTGTGTGATAGGATTAGGGATTGCGGTCAGTAGAGTTACCACTTCCTCAGAGCTTGTCCCAGGTTTTCTGTTTTAACCATCAGGTCACTTCGGGTGCTCCTAACCACCAGGTCATAACAGTACAGCTGGCCAACAAAGTGTTAATGCATCTCAAAAGAGGGATAAGAGAAGTTCTGAGTCAATTTTGTTTTCTTTGCAGCTTGTTTTGTCTTTCTTTTCCCCTTAATCTCTGGGTGGTTCAGGACTCAGGTGTAGATATGGATATTCAAGGTTTGTCCTCTTGTGTGGATCAACTCACTGCTAGGGTACAGAGTATTCAAGATTATGTAGTTCAGAATTCGATGTTAGAGCCTAGAATTCCAATTCCTGATTTGTTTTCTGGGGATAGATCTAAATTTTTGAATTTCAAAAATAATTGCAGACTGTTTCTTGCTCTGAAACCCCGCTCCTCTGGTGATCCCATTCAGCAAGTAAAGATTATTATTTCTTTGTTGCGTGGTGACCCGCAAGACTGGGCATTCTCTCTTGAGCCAGGAAATCCTGCATTGCTTAATGTGGATGCATTTTTTCTGGCGCTTGGATTGCTTTATGACGAACCTAATTCTGTGGATCAGGCAGAAAAAATCTTGCTGACTCTATGTCAGGGTCAGGATGAGGCTGAAGTATATTGCCAGAAGTTTAGAAAGTGGTCTGTGCCTACTCAATGGAATGAGTGTGCCCTGGCAGCAATTTTCAGAAATGGTCTTTCTGAAGCCCTTAAGGATGTTATGGTGGGGTTTCCCACGCCTGCTGGTCTGAATGAGTCAATGTCTTTGGCCATTCAGATTGATCGGCGTTTGCGCGAGCGCAAAGTTGTGCACCATTTGGCGGTGTCCTCTGAGCGGAGGCCTGAGCCTATGCAATGTGATAGGACTTTGACCAGAGCTGAACGGCAAGAACACAGACGTCAGAATGGGCTATGTTTTTACTGTGGTGACTCCTCTCATGCTATCTCTGATTGTCCTAAGCGCACTAAGAGGTTCGCTAGGTCTGTCACCATTAGTACTTTGCAGCCTAAATTTCTCTTATCTGTTACTCTGATTTGCTCACTGTCGTCCTACTCTGTTATGGCATTTGTGGATTCAGGCGCTGCCCTGAACTTGATGGACTTGGAGTTTGCCAGGCGCTGTGGTTTTTCCTTGGAGCCTTTGCAGAGTCCTATTCCCTTAAGGGGAATTGATGCTACGCCATTGGCCAAGAATAAACCTCAGTACTGGACTCAGCTGACCATGTACATGGCTCCCGCACATCAGGAAAATATCCGCTTTTTGGTGTTGCATAATTTGCATGATGTTGTCGTGTTGGGTTTGCCATGGTTACAGGTTCATAATCCAGTACTGGATTGGAAATCAATGTCTGTGTCTAGTTGGGGTTGTCAAGGGATACATGGTGATGTTCCTTTGATGTCAATTTCTTCTTCCACTCCTTCTGAAGTCCCTGAGTTTTTGTCGGATTACCAGGATGTATTTGATGAGCCCAAGTCCAGTGCCCTACCTCCTCATAGGGACTGTGATTGCGCTATTAATTTGATTCCTGGTAGTAAGTTCCCTAAGGGCCGACTGTTCAATTTATCTGTGCCAGAACATGCCGCTATGCGGAGTTATGTAAAGGAGTCCTTGGAGAAAGGGCATATTCGCCCGTCTTTGTCGCCGTTGGGAGCAGGGTTCTTTTTTGTGGCCAAGAAGGATGGCTCTCTGAGACCCTGTATAGATTACCGCCTTCTCAATAAAATCACGGTCAAATTTCAGTACCCTTTGCCTCTGTTGTCTGATTTCTTTGCTCGGATTAAGGGGGCTAGTTGGTTTACCAAGATTGACCTTCGAGGGGCGTATAATCTTGTGCGGATTAAACAGGGCGATGAATGGAAAACAGCATTTAATACGCCCGAGGGCCATTTTGAGTACCTGGTGATGCCATTCGGGCTTTCTAATGCTCCATCTGTGTTTCAGTCCTTTATGCACGACATCTTCCGGAAGTATCTGGATAGGTTCACGATCGTATATTTGGATGATATTTTGGTCTTTTCAGATGATTGGGAGTCTCATGTGAGGCAGGTCAAGATGGTGTTCCAGGTCCTTCGTGCTAATGCGTTGTTTGTGAAGGGGTCTAAATGCCTCTTTGGAGTTCAGAAGGTTTCCTTTTTGGGCTTCAGTTTTTCCCCTTCTACTATCGAGATGGACCCTGTTAAAGTTCAGGCCATTTATGATTGGACTCAACCTACATCTGTGAAGAGTCTTCAGAAGTTCCTGGGCTTTGCTAATTTTTACCGTCGCTTCATCGCTAATTTTTCTAGTGTGGTTAAACCTTTGACTGATTTGACGAAGAAAGGCGCTGATGTGGTGAATTGGTCCCCTGCGGCCGTTGAGGCCTTTCAGGAGCTTAAACGTCATTTTACTTCGGCCCCTGTGTTGCGTCAGCCAGATGTTTTGTTCCCTTTTCAGGTCGAGGTTGATGCTTCTGAGATTGGGGCAGGGGCTGTTTTGTCTCAGAGAAGTTCTGATGGCTCCTTGATGAAGCCGTGTGCTTTCTTTTCTAGAAAGTTTTCGCCTGCCGAGCGTAATTATGATGTCGGCAATCGGGAGTTGTTGGTTATGAAGTGGGCATTTGAGGAGTGGCGACATGGGCTTGAGGGAGCCAAACATCGCGTGGTGGTCCTGACTGATCACAAGAAACTGACTTACCTCGAGTCCGCCAAGCGGTTGAACACTAGACAGGCTCGATGGTCACTGTTTTTCTCCCGTTTCGATTTTGTGGTCTCGTACCTTCCGGGATCTAAGAATGTGAAGGCTGATGCCCTTTCTAGGAGTTTTTTGCCTGATTCTCCGGGAGTCCCTGAGCCGGCTGGTATTCTTAAAGAGGGGGTGATTCTGTCTGCCATCTCCCCTGATTTGCGGCGGGTGCTGCAGGAGTTTCAGGCTGATAGACCTGACCGCTGCCCAGTGGAGAAACTGTTTGTCCCTGATAGATGGACTAGTAGGGTTATTTCTGAGGTTCATTGTTCAGTGTTGGCTGGTCATCCTGGGATTTTTGGTACCAGAGATTTGGTTGCCAGGTCCTTTTGGTGGCCTTCCTTGTCACGGGATGTGCGTTCTTTTGTACAGTCCTGTGGGACTTGTGCTCGGGCCAAACCTTGCTGTTCTCGTGCCAGTGGGTTGGTTTTGCCTTTGCCTGTCCTGAAGAGGCCCTGGACGCATATTTCCATGGATTTTATTTCTGATCTTCCTGTCTCTCAAAGGATGTCTGTCATCTGGGTGGTTTGTGATCGGTTTTCTAAGATGGTCCATTTGGTACCCTTGCCTAAATTGCCTTCCTCCTCTGATTTGGTTCCATTATTTTTTCAGCATGTGGTTCGTTTGCATGGCATTCCGGACACCCACCGCAAGCTGCGGACAGACCCCAGAGGCCCCGGCAAACGCAGCACTAAGAAAACAACAGACCCCCATACTTACAAGGTATGACTGTGGCCACCATGGAAGCCAGTCCATCCGCCTTAAGGCTGCTTCCTCCTGCTGTCACCAACACAAACAGTCCCCCTGCCGTGTGGTGCTTCCAGCATCCTGATCAGGCCGAGGTAGGGGACCCCCGCTACCTGCATCGGCCTGTCAGGAGTGGGATTTCTTATCTTCGACCTTCTTCTTAAGGCCTGCCTGAAGAGGTTCCGCTGTCAGGGACAGGAAACCAACTGATGCGGGAGAGAGGTACCGCCCTTTTATGTCTGTAGGTTTCCTGTCCCTGAAGGGTGGATCCCCTCTCTCGTTGTGCTGTCATGGCGACTGAATAATACTACGTAACTGGGCAATATACTACATGGCTGGGAAATATACTACGTGGGCTGGGCAATATACTACGTGGACATGCATATTCTAGAATACCCAATACGTTAGAATCGGGCCACCATCTAGTAAGTATATAAGGGGACAATACCAATATCTCTCCGAGGATCTGTTTATACCAAGGAAGGTGACGGTCACAAGGGGGCATTCTCTGAGCAGAGAAGATTTTTCCACCAACATAGAAGAGGATTCTTTCCTGTTAGGGCAGTGAGAATCTGGAATTCCTTGCCTGAGGAGATGGTGATGGTGAACTCAGGCGAGGGGTTCAGGAGAAGACTGGATGTCTTTCTAGAGCGCTAACAATATTGTATCTTACAGTTATTAGGTTCTTTAGAAGGACGTAGATCTGGGGATTTATGGTGACGGAATATAGGCTGAACTGGATGGACAAATGTCTTTTTTCGGCCTTACTATGTTACCCTTTGCATGCTTCGCTGACTGATTTGTCTATTCACCAGCGGAACTCCATGTATTCATTTGTTTGATGTCCTTCCTACATGACTACTCTTTTTTGACGCTGTAATCCACTTGTGTAGCCATAGCTGCTAGACTTCTGAAGCCATTGTTACTATACCCGAATTTATCCCCTGATGAGCCCCTAAACTGGGAAGGGGTGAAACGCGTAGGGATGGCGAGATGGGACTGAACATGTCACCTACTCAGATAAGTTTTTTTGTCAAGACAGACCAAGTACAGCACTTGCCTATAGGACAGCAATGAGGGATTGGCCTCAGATATTTTGGGCTTGTAGTTGCACTAATCTAACGCTACTGAGAGACACTTTATGTGATACCAATTTATTTTGTGTTTCTTTCTTTTTTCTGATTTTGTTATATTTTGGTAAAATTTTTCCTTTGGTATGAGATGCGGAACTCGTATGGCATCTAGAGTGCAGACTAATGTGTTACTGACACCAACAAAAGTGTACCAGATTATCCATTATAGAGAGGGTAAAGAGGGATGGCTCTCAGTTGTTTCTGTACTCTGATGTGCATTAGCCCTTAAACCAAATGAGAAATACTATATGTGATATCCTATAAGGGATTGGCCTTAGATATTTTGGGCCTGTAGATGCACTAACCTAACGCAATTGAGAGACACTATATGTGATACCAATTTGTTTTGTGTTTCTTTCTTTTTTCTGATTTTGTTTAATATTTTGCTGATTTTTTCTATGGTATAAGATGCGGAACTCGGATGGCATCTAGAGTGCAGACTAATATGCTACTCATAACAATAAAAGTGTACCAGATCATCTAATATAGAGAGAGTAATGAGGGATAGTTCTCAGTCGTTTTTGTATACTGATGTGCATTAGCCCTTAAACTAAATGAGAAATACTATATGTGATACCCTATAAGGCACTAATCTAACGCTATTGAGAGACACTTTATGTGATACCAAGTTATTTTGTGTTTCTTTCTTTTTTCTGATTCTGTTTAATATTTTGCTAATTTTTTCTTTGGTATGAGATGCGGAACTCGTATGGCATCTAGAGTGCAGACTAATGTGTTACTGACAGCAACAAAAGTGTATCAGATTATCCATTATAGAGAGGGTAATGAGGGATGGCTCTCAGCTGTTTCTGTACTCTGACGTGCATTAGCCCTTAAACCAAATGAGAAATACTATATGTGATATCCTATAATGGGATTGGCCTTATATTTTTTTTGGGCTTGTAGATGCACTAATCTAACGCAATTGAGAGACACTATATGTGATACCAATTTGTTTTGTGTTTTTTCCTTTTTTTCTGATTTTGTTCAATATTTTGCTGATTTTTTCTATGGTATAAGATGCGGAACTCGGATGGCATCTAGAGTGCAGACTATTATGCTACTCATAACAATAAAAGTTTACCAGATCATCTAATATAGGGATGGTTCTCAGTCGTTTCTGTATACTGATGTGCATTAGCCCTTAAACTAAATGAGAAATACTACATGTGATACCCTATAAGGCAGATAATCTTTTCATTTGGGTTTATTTTGTTTTTTGTTTTTTGTTGAATATTTTGTTCTGTTTATTTTTGGACAATTTAGGGTGTAATATCTATATCACCCAACAACATATTTACATCCATTGAGTGTACTCATATATCTGCTAACCTTTTCGGAGGGGTGCTATCTTGCTTAGGGATCCACTCTGTACATTAGCTTTATTGGTCTGTCTAAGATTTTTAGGTCATCAACCACTAACAAAGACAGTGACCTATTGTTACATCTATTAGAGGCTTCACTACTTATGACCTCCGAATATTTTACTGAGCACACTCCAACTGTGCCCGGCTGTACCCCATAGCTCTGCACTATCTATTTTTTCAAAAAAATCTTTTTGAGGTAACTGTGGGGTACATGCTATTTAGTGCATTTATGCAGCAATGTCTGCAGTATTTTTAGAATTTTTCGTTCACTTTTTTCTTTTTTCACTTTTTCACGTTTTTTGGTTAGTGTGACCTATTGGTCAATTTGTGTGTGTATGTCTGTGGGTACCTGGGTGTGGGTAGCAAGTAGGACCCTACTAGGGTAAGGAGGGACAGTCGACGGTGAGCGGGGGCGCCATATCGAAATCTAGGGTGCCAACCTCCGCTGGTAGGTAGGTTTAAGACACTTTAGGGCCACCTACAGGGACTGTGTCAGGCATATCTGCTATTTTCTCCCTATTTTTCTAGCTTACCCAACCCAGTTGGCTGATGTTGATTGCATACATTTGAGTTTTATCTATTGGGATTTTAGACAATTTAATAATAAAATATCGTTTTAAGGATAGTACGTTTTTTCTGGTTTTTCAACTTAATATATCCTTTCAATATTCTAGCCGGTTTTCTACTCTTTTTTTGCTAGGGCGTTATTTGATGTTCATGGTGTTATAGGTTTTTAAGTGATTTTAACTCCATTTTTGTGTTTAAAATGTACAATAAAATATATCATATTTTATGACTATTTTGTGTTGGGTTTGCACACCATCATTTGTTTGGTCTTTGCTCTAAAGGGGCCAACTGAGACTCTTTCACCTGGGGCCCACAAAAACTTGGAGCCGGCCCTGGCATTTGGAAAGCAAATCATGCACAAATGAGTTTTCTAAGGCTAGGTTCACATTGCGTTAATGTGTGCACGCTAACGGACAGCGTTGCACGGCGAAAATGTCGCAATTAACGCCGTGCAACGGGTCCGTTAGCGCACCCATTGACAGCAATGTAAATTTCGCCTGCAGCGCATCGCTAGCGCGTGCCTTTTTCGGCTCGCGCTAGCGATGTGCCGTTCTTCTGTGGCGCGCCTCGGACGCTGCTTGCAGCGTCCGCGGCGCGCCCGAGGTCCGTTCCCCGCTCTTGCAGATCGGGGATCTGCGAGAGCAGGGATGTTAACGCGACCCCTAAATAAACATTGTGTTAGCGCAATCCGCTAGCGCTAAACGGATTGCCCTAACGCAATGTGAACCTAAGGTAAGAGTTTAGTATTAATGACCCTACACTTAGGACAGACTCTGAATATCAGATCAGTAGGGGTCTGACTGCGAGGCCCCTCACTATATCTGACCCTATGGTTACAGGTGGACATCCCGCAATTACCCCCACACTTCCAGTAGCTTCCATCATACTTTTTTCATTATCAAACAAATTCTTACATTTTTTTGCTCATTCAAAGCCGACAGGAAAAAAAAAGATTAACTAGTCGTTCCTATGGCAGCATTATTTCCTTCTATGCCTAGAATATTGCATTATCTTTTACTATTCCAAGTGTGACATTAGCCGACGCCGCTCACAGTTGTGTTTTCATCCTGCAGATGTTCCATCTAGTCCCGGGGTTATTATAAAGGTTACAGTTACATCCATGTTTTTAGTTACGGTATTTTAAAAATAAAGTTACAAATAATTTACACTCCAGACTCCTATTCTCTCCAGGTCTCAGCTGTTTGATCCCCAGATATTTGTAAGTTACCCCACCATTCATCAGGACAGCACTACTATCCCCAGCATTCATCAGGACAGCACTACTATCCCCAGCATTCATCAGGACAGCACTACTATCCCCACCATTCATCAGCACAGCACTACTATCCCCACCATTCATCCTCACAGCACTACTATCCCCACCATTCATCAGGACAGCACTACTATCCCCACCATTCATCCTCACAGCACTACTATCCCCACCATTCATCCTCACAGCACTACTATCCCCACCATTCATCCTCACAGCACTACTATCCCCACCATTCATCAGCACAGCACTACTATCCCCACCATTCATCAGGACAGCACTACTATCCCCACCATTCATCCTCACAGCACTACTATCCCCACCATTCATCCTCACAGCACTACTATCCCCACCATTCATCAGGACAGCACTACTATCCCCACCATTCATCCTCACAGCACTACTATCCCCACCATTCATCAGGACAGCACTACTATCCCCACCATTCATCAGCACAGCACTACTATCCCCACCATTCATCAGCACAGCACTACTATCCCCACCATTCATCCTCACAGCACTACTATCCCAACCATTCATCAGCACAGAACTACTATCCCCACCATTCATCAGGACAGCACTACTATCCCCACCATTCATCCTCACAGCACTACTATCCCCACCATTCATCCTCACAGCACTACTATCCCCACCATTCATCAGCACAGCACTACTATCCCCACCATTCATCCTCACAGCACTACTATCCCCACCATTCATCAGCACAGTACTACTATCCCCACCATTCATCAGCACAGCACTACTATCCCCACCATTCATCAGGACAGTACTACTATCCCCACCATTCATCAGCACAGCACTACTATCCCCACCATTCATCAGGACAGCACTACTATCCCCACCATTCATCAGCACAGTACTACTCTCCCCACCATGTGATGTTTTCCTCGGTGTGTCATTACTGGGGCAGCGGGCAGCGGGCAGCCCCAGCCCCGGTCTCGCTGTCCCGGTTCTGGCCGCTTGTACACATCACATTCCGAGCACAATATATAACTCTCGCTTCAGCCCATGGGTTTCCACGTGAATCTTATGCAATTAACAAGACCCCTCCCTCAACCAATCAGCGATCTGTTCCCAGTGACAGACGTCAGCTGCGCCCTATCAGTGGAAGCCTGGGGTGGGGATATCAAAGATGGGCATAAGAGAAACACTCCGAAGACGTCTATCATCCTGATGGCCAATCACTGATCGGAAGGGGAGGGACTAATTTTTAGAAGGCCAATGAGAGGGCGATTTGGGTGGAGCGCAAAGTCGCTATCACTTTGATCTCTATGTGAAGCGGGGAGTCAGTGACGAATCGATCAGTAGTAGTGACCGGGGGCAGAAGCGGGAGTGCCGGGACGGTGCGGGAACTACCAGAAGTGGCTCCACTGGTCCACGGCTGTCGTTTCTCGGGGCGGTGAGAAAAAGAAGCTGCGTGCTAACCGGTAAGAAGCGGAAGTACCTCTGTGTGTAGCCCGCTGTGTGACCAGCGCAGAAAGGTACAGTACAGTACAGTGTCACAGCATAGTTCCACACAGCACAGTACAGTACTACACAGCACAGTACCACACAGCACAGCACAGTACCACACTACACAGCACAGTACCACACAGCACAGTACCACACAGCACAGCACAGTACTACACAGCACAGTACAGCACAGTACTACACAGCACAGTACCACACAGCACAGTACAGTACCACACAGCACAGTACAGTACTACACAGCACAGTACAGTACTACACAGCACAGTACAGTACTACACAGCACAGTACAGTACTACACAGCACAGTACCACACAGCACAGTACAGTACTACACAGCACAGTACAGTACTACACAGCACAGTACAGTACTACACAGCACAGTACAGTACTACACAGCACAGTACAGTACTACACAGCACAGTACAGTACTACACAGCACAGTACAGTACTACACAGCACAGTACAGTACTACACAGCACAGTACCACACAGTACAGTACAGTACTACACAGCACAGTACCACACAGCACAGCACAGTACTACACAGCACAGTACCACACAGCACAGCACAGTACCGCACAGCACAGTACTACACAGCACAGTACTACACAGCACAGTACTACACAGCACAGTACTACACAGCACAGTACTACACAGCACAGTACCACACAGCACAGCACAGTACCACACAGCACAGCACAGTACCACACAGCACAGCACAGTACCACACAGCACAGTACAGTACTACACAGTACAGTACCACACAGCACAGTACCACACAGTACAGTACTACACAGTACAGTACCACACAGTACAGTACAGTACTACACAGCACAGTACCACACAGCACAGCACAGTACTACACAGCACAGTACCACACAGCACAGTACAGTACTACACAGCACAGTACCACACAGTACAGTACAGTACTACACAGCACAGTACCACACAGCACAGCACAGTACTACACAGCACAGTACCACACAGTACAGCACAGTACTACACAGCACAGTACCACACAGCACAGTACAGTACTACACAGCACAGTACCACACAGCACAGTACAGTACTACACAGTACAGTACCACACAGCACAGTACAGTACTACACAGCACAGTACCACACAGCACAGTACAGTACTACACAGCACAGTACCACACAGCACAGTACAGTACTACACAGCACAGTACCACACAGCACAGCACAGTACTACACAGCACAGTACCACACAGTACAGTACAGTACCACACAGCACAGTACAGTACTACACAGTACAGTACCACACAGCACAGTACAGTACCGTACAGCACAGTACTACACAGCACAGTACTACACAGCACAGTACTACACAGCACAGTACTACACAGCACAGTACTACACAGCACAGTACTACACAGCACAGTACTACACAGCACAGTACTACACAGCACAGTACTACACAGCACAGTACTACACAGCACAGTACCACACAGCACAGTACCACACAGCACAGTACCACACAGCACAGTACCACACAGCACAGTACCACACAGCACAGCACAGTACTACACAGCACAGTACCACACAGTACAGTACTACACAGCACAGTACCACACAGTACAGTACTACACAGCACAGTACCACACAGTACAGTACAGTACTACACAGCACAGTACCACACAGCACAGTACAGTACTACACAGCACAGTACTACACAGCACAGCACAGTACTACACAGCACAGCACAGTACTACACAGCACAGTACCACACAGCACAGTACAGTACTACACAGCACAGTACCACACAGCACAGTACAGTACTACACAGCACAGTACCACACAGCACAGTACAGTACTACACAGCACAGCACATTACCGCACAGTACAGTACTACACAGCACAGCACAGTGTCACACAGCACAGTGTCACACAGCATAGCGCCACACAGCACAGTACAGCGCCACACAGCACAGTGCCACACAGTACAGTACCACACAGCACAGTATGGTGTCACACAGCACAGTACCACACAGCTCAGTATTGGGCTTCTTTCACATTTTCGTCAGTACTCAGCCGTCGCCAAGCGTCGGCGCGACGTACCGACGGAAGTTTGTAAATTTGTGAGTGACATGAGCAGCGGACGCAGTGTTTTAACGCGTCCGCTGCCCATTGTAAACTCCCAGGGAGAAGGGGGTGGAGTTCCGGCCGGGCATGCGCAGTAAAAAATGCAGGACACAACGTTCGAAAAAATGTTCCCTTGAATCCAGTGCACGACGTATGGAACGTGTGTCCATACATCGCGATGCGTCGGTAATACAAGTCTATGTGAAAAAAACGCATCCTGCGGGCAACTTTGCAGGATGCGTTTTTTCTCCTAAACGACGCATTGCGACGTACAGCAAACAACGCTAGTGTGAAAGTAGCCTTACCACACAGCGCAGCACAGTACAGTGCCACGCAGCACAGTACAGTGCCACGCAGCACAGTACAGTGCCACGCAGCACAGTACAGTGCCACGCAGCACAGTACAGTGCCACGCAGCACAGTACAGTGCCACGCAGCACAGTACAGTGCCACGCAGCACAGTACAGTGCCACGCAGCACAGTACAGTGCCACGCAGCACAGTACAGTACCACGCAGCACAGTACAGTACCACGCAGCATAGTACAGCACAGTACCACACAGCTCAGTACCTTACAGCACAGTACCACACAGCATAGTACTGCACAGTACCATACAGCACAGTACCACACAGCATAGTACTGCACAGTACCACACAGTACCACACAGCATAGTACAGTTCCCCACACAGCTCAGCCTCTTGTGTTACTACCGTGTTCTATGCATTACTGCTGATCACTATTATTTCTTCTCCCATTACTGATCCCTACTAGTGACTCTCACTGTTATTTATATTAGTACCAGGTATATTGCTGTTATTATATTTCTACATTGCTACAATAGTTTTATACTTCCATTATTCTTCTATTATTTATGTTGCTACTAATCACGATCATTATTTCTATTATTATACATTATTTACTTTCTTAATTATTAATTTTACTACCACTTGATACTCTTATAATTATAGTAAGTAATATATTTATTTATACCATTATTTTTACTATTTGCTACTCCTGTTCTCTGTTCTTGTGCATTCTGCTTGTGAGCATTCGGCTCATTCATGATTCTGCTAATTATTACCAAACGTCATCATTTATAATCTCCTACATTGTTTTTTGAGGAGTATTTGATCTGATTCGCCATTAAAAACTGATTCAAAGACTCTTGCAAAACTCTTCCTATTCATTTCTATGGGAAATCTTTCTCTCTTCATGAGTTTTTTTTATTTTTTCCTCTTTCCCTGAAGAGGTTTGGGAAATCCATGTCACTAGATGGAATCCCCTCCAAACTAGGCGCTGTCCAATCAAAAGCTTACAAAAATATCTTCAGGAAAAATGTTCAAAAGCAGTTTGTGAATGGCTGGTTGGGTTGGTCAGTGCCCATTCATATTGAGTGTCTTTGATGCCAACAATAACCTTTCTGTAACAACTGCTGGTGCATTTCTAATTAATGGAGCTGTAATTTTCTCCTCTAGTGCTGTGCGTGCTGCTGAGGTCAGTAACGAGGATAATTAGGATAATGACATCTGCCGCGTGACCTCCATGCTGTTGGTGTATTGGTGCCAGCGCTGCGTTCAGTGACTGCAGAGAAGTGAAGCGGTTACTGTACCCCACGTGCCCTTTAATGGGGGCGGCAGCCACCTCCGTCCCTTGTGTGAATGTAGCTTTCGATGATATCACAGGACGAGGGCTTGGTGTAATAGGGTCTTGTGGAAACCTTTGGGAATTGGAATAGGTGTGATGCGGCAGGAACAGCAAACTGTTTGGCAGTCGTGTGACCTGAACTTGCATCCGGACTCCGTTCACCTCTGAACAGACTATTTATGGATTTGACACCAGTCTACATCTACATCATTGAATGTTACAGCGGTGCATTCTTTGCACTCATGAGGGTCAATACCCCTGAAACAACACAGTGTGTGCAAATTGAGATTCTGGTTTGAGTTTTATTCCAACTCGTATTGCAAGGCTTGTTAAAGGGAACCTGTCAGCAGGATTGTGCACAGCAACCTACACACAGTGTCAGGCCGGCACCTTTCACCACCATCCGTCTTATGGTTGTTCTGTAATCTTTATTTTCAGTTTGTAGTCAATGATATGGTCGGGGAGCGGGCTGTGAGGGTATTCATATAACCAGTATAACAGCGCCAACCTGACACTGTCTGTAGGTTACTGTGCACAATCCTGCTGACACATTCCCTTGAAAGGGTCGACATTGACTTTTAGAATAGCTACTTCCTATAGGTGGCGCTAGAGTTTTAGTCATCTTCCTCCCTGAGGAGACAATTTGCATATTTAATTTCCCAGAGGAGATTGCATGGCTAAGGGTACCGTCACACAGTCACACTTTGATCGCTACGACGGTACGATTCGTGACGTTCTAGCGATATCGTTACGATATCGCAGTGTCTGACACGCAGCAGCGATCAGGGACCCTGCTGAGAATCGTACGTCGTAGCAGATCGTATGGAACTTTCTTTCGTCGCTTGATCACCCGCTGACATCACTGGATCGTTGTGTGTGACAGCGATCCAGCGATGTGTTCGCTTGTAACCAGGGTAAACATCGGGTAACTAAGCGCAGGGCCGTGCTTAGTAACCCGATGTTTACCCTGGTTACCAGCGTAAACGTAAAAAAAACAAACAGCACATACTCACATTCCGGTGTCTTTCCTCCGGCGTCTCAGATTCTCTGCACTGTGAGCGCCGGCCAGCCAGAAAGCGAGCACAGCGGTGACGTCTGACGTCACCGCTCTGCTTTCCGGCCGCTGTGCTTACACAGTGCAGAGAAGCTGAGACGCCGGAGGACAGATACCGGAATGTAAGTATGTACTGTTTGTTTTTTTTACGTTTACGCTGGTAACCAGGGTAAACATCGGGTTACTAAGCGCGGCCCTGCGCTTAGTAACCCGATGTTTACCCGGGGACTTCGGCATCGCTCCAGCGCCGTGATTGCAAAGTGTGACCGCAGTCTACGACGCTGAAGCGATAATCATACGATCGCTGCGACGTCACGGATCGTGCCGTCGTAGCGATCAAAATGGCACTGTGTGACGGTACCTTAAGGCCATGTTCACACGTTCAGTATTTGGTCAGTATGCTACTTCTGCATTTTTGACTTTTTGGCTTACAAATACTGAAGAGGTGATGTGTTTCTATTATACTTTTCCTCTTATTGTTTCTCACCTGGTTTTGGCTTATAAATACTGATGAGAAATACTGAACATGTAAACATGGCCTTATAAGTCTCTTCACTCTGACATGCCAGGCTTGACTTGTCACTGGCCACATGGAGAAATGTTAAGCCTTAGACCTCTTTTTTTCCTTTCTAAAAGAGATGAATAAGGTACATTTATTGTTCAATAGTTTCCAACATTTTAAAACCATTTTTGGGAGTTAACAAAAAGTTCATAACTTGTCAATGTTCCGGCCTTGCCGATTCCTCTCTGTCTGCATTTGTGCCTCTTGCAAAAAAAAATGGCTGGAAAGACTAAAAGAAAATTAGAAGATTAGATTAGAATTAGATTAGAATGGTTATTTCTATGTAGGGATTGCGCACTGGGGCTAAATGCAAAATAAAGGGTATAAACATGGATTCGGGTTAGTGGAGATGTTTTCATACCTACAAAAAGAGTAATGGCGTAACTTATGGACTAGCAAATAAGTAAGCTGGAAATATAAAGAAACATAATAACGCCTATAAAAATCCAGCACAAGACCGGTGATGAAATATTAAAATAATCTTAATGGAAGACAAGACGCACATTAAACCCATATACGACAAAACAGACCAGATAAAATAAATGAAGGTGGAAGAATATAATGCAAAAATTCTGTAAATATATAGTAAGGCATGACCCAGACCAAATAATTAGATAGCAAGTCCCATAGACCTTGTTAATGATCAAAAAGTGCTTGGTTCTTGATATCCCCATCTATAAATATAGTAGTCAAAGAAAGTGCAAAAGTATGAAATGTATAAATCCAAAAGTGCCAGTGCGCAATAAAAACATGCAGCACTTCATTCATAAGACTATAGAGTTCAATCCATAATGAATGATGGAATGCCAAAAATAGATCACCTAAAGGTATAAAAAGTTCATAGATAAGGGGTCAGATCAATGTAAGAATAATAAAGGGATTAACAAACCCATAGAGCCAGTGTGCACTGCTTGTCCTCCACCTCACCCTCCAACATATGTTTCGCAATGCTTCCTCGAGGTGGTGATGTTGCCTTAGTAGCGATTTGTCATTTTGGGATCACGTCTGTTGGCACAGAGGTAAACGAGGAGCTGCAGAGACTTGTTTTCTAGTGGAGAGGAATTAACAAGGTATTGTTATTATGTTTCAGACACTCATAAACTTTAATAACACACTTTTAATTAATTTTGTGAAACCATTGGGTAGCATATAGACCCAATACTGTGTTTTTTGTCTTTTGTGCCCCTCTTCCACATATCCCTGGGTTTGTTACATGCACCCCTGATATCTGCTTTGTCTTCCAGAGACTCCGCACACTCATTTCTTACAGTGCAAAGTGCTGGTTTTAAAATCCTCTTGCTCCTCCTTTCTCTCTCCCAGGAGCATCCTGGCACATTCTCAGCATCTGTGTAGAGTGGTGCTTGAAAATTTGTGAACCCTTCAGAATTTTTCTATATTTCTGTGTATACAGCTCTGGCAAAAACTAAGAGACCACTACATCAAAACCCTGTCATGGGCAGCCCAATCTCCAGACCTGAACCCTATTGAAAACCTCTGGATTGTAATCAAGAGGATGATGGATAGTCACAAGCCATCAAACAAAGAAGAACTGCTTAAATATTTGCACCAGAAGCAGTGTGAAAGACTGGTGGAAAGCATGCCAAGACGCATGAAAGCTGTGATTAACCCCTTCATGACCTTGGGATTTTCCGTTTTTCCGTGTTCGTTTTTCGCTCCCCTCCTTCCCAGAGCCATAACTTTTTTTTATTTTTCCGTCAATATGGCCATGTAAGGGCTTATTTTTTGCAAAACAAGTTGTACTTTTGAACGACATCATTGGTTTTAGCATGTCGTGTACTAAAAAACGGGGAAAAAATTCCAAGTGTGGTGAAATCGCAAAAAAAGTGCAATCCCACACTTGTTTTTTGTTTTGGCTTTTTTGCTAGGTTCACTAAATGCTAAAACTGATCTGCAATTATGATTCTCCAGGTCATTACGAGTTCATAGACACCAAACATATCTAGGTTCTCTTTTATCTAAATGTTGAAAAAAAAAAATGCAAAACTTTGCTAAAAAAAAAAATTGTGCCATTTTCCGATACCCGTAGCGTCTCCATTTTTCGTGATCTAGGGTCGGGTGAGGGCTTATTTTTTGCGTGCCGAGCTGGCATTTTTAATGATACCATTTTGGTGCAGATATGTTCTTTTGATCGCCCGTTATTGCATTTTAATGCAATGTCGCGGCGACCAAAAAGGCATAATTCTGGCGTTTCAATTTTTTTTTTTTTTTGCTACGCCGTTTAGTGATCAGGTTAATCCTTTTTTTATTGATAGATCGGGCGATTCTGAACGCGGCGATACCAAATATGTGTAGGTTTGATTTTTTTTTTTTTTTCAATTATTGATTTATTTTGAATGGGGCGAAAGGGGGGTGACTTAAACTTTTTTTTTTTTTTTTTTACTTTGGCTATGCTTCAATAGCCTCCATAGGAGGCTAGAAGCTGGCACAACTCGATCGCCTCTGCTACATAGCAGCGATCATCAGATCGCTGCTATGCGGCAGAAATACAGGTGTGCTATGAGCGCCGACCACAGGGTGGCGCTCACAGCTAGCCGGGATCAGTAACCATAAAGGTTTCAAGGACCTCTATGGTTACCATTCTGATGCATCGCTGACCCCTGATCATGTGACGGGGGTCAGCGATGCGCTCATTTCCGTCCGGAAGCGCCGGTTAAATGCCGCTGTCAGCGTTTGACAGCGACATTTAACTAGTTAATAGCGGCGGTTGAATCGCGATTTCAACCGCCGCTATTGCGGGCGCATGTCAGCTGTTCAAAACAGCTGACATGTTCCGGCTTTGATGCGGGCTCATCCCGTCCGAGGTCAGAAAGGGGTTAAAAATCATGGTTATTCCACAAAATATTGATTTCTGAACTCTTCCTGAGTTAAAACATTAGTATTGTTGTTTCTAAATGATTATGAACTTGTTTCGTTGCGTTATTTGAGGTCTGAAAGCACTGGGCTTTTTTTTTTTTTTAATCTTGATCATTTTTCTTTGTCAGAAAAAAATACAAAATTTATTGCTTGGAAATTCGGAGACATGTTGTCAGAAGTTTATAGAATACTAGATGGTGGCCCGATTCTAACGCATCGGATATTCTAGAATATGCATGTCCACGTAGTATATTGCCCAGCCCACGTAGTATATTGCCCAGCCCACGTAGTATATTGCCCAGCCCACGTAGTATATTGCCCAGCCCACGTAGTATATTGCCCAGCCCACGTAGTATATTGCCCAGCCCACGTAGTATATTGCCCAGCCCACGTAGTATATTGCCCAGCCCACGTAGTATATTGCCCAGCCCACGTAGTATATTGCCCAGCCCACGTAGTATATTGCCCAGCCCACGTAGTATATTGCCCAGCCCACGTAGTATATTGCCCAGCCCACGTAGTATATTGCCCAGCCCACGTAGTATATTGCCCAGCCCACGTAGTATATTGCCCAGCCCACGTAGTATATTGCCCAGCCCACGTAGTATATTGCCCAGCCCACGTAGTATATTGCCCAGCCCACGTAGTATACAGCACAGAGCCACGTAGTATATTGCACAGCGACATAGTATACAGCACAGCGACATAGTATACAGCACAGAGCCACGTAGTATATTGCCCAGCTACGTAGTATATTGCCCAGCCACGTATGTCACAGGTTAAAAAATAAAATATACTCACCTTCCGAGGGCCCCTTGTAGTCCTGTCGCCTGTGTGCGGTGCACGCGGCAGCTTCCGGGCCCAGGGTTGGTATGAGCGCAGGACCTGTGATGATGTCGCGGTCACATGACCGTGACGTCATGGCAGGTCCTTCTCGCATAGCATCCTTAGCACCGGGACCTGCAGGCGCGAGCGCATCGTCGGACTACGGAAGGTGAGAATAGCAGGGGTTTTTTTGTGTGTTTTTTTTTTAAATTATTTTTAACATTAGATCTTTTTACTATTGATGCTGCATAGGGAGCATCAATAGTAAAAACTTGGTCACACAGGGTTAATAGCGGCGGTAACGGAGTGCGTAACCCGCGGCATAACGCGGTCCGTGAGCGGTGACTGACTGACTGGAGGGGAGTATGCGGGCGCTGGGCACTGACTGCAGGGGAGTAGGGAGGGACTAATCGGACTGTGCCCGTCGCTGATTGGTCGCGGCAGCCATGACAGGCCGCTGGCGAGACCAATCAGCGACGCAGGATTTCCGTGACGGAAGTTGCCGACAGAAAGATGGTAGTACCCCTTAGACAATTATATATATAGAAAAGGACAATTTACATTTTACTCAAAAATATACAGGTCCTTCTCAAAAAATTAGCATATAGTGTTAAATTTCATTATTTACCATAATGTAATGATTACAATTAAACTTTCATATATTATAGATTCATTATCCACCAACTGAAATTTGTCAGGTCTTTTATTGTTTTAATACTGATGATTTTGGCCTACAACTCCTGATAACCCAAAAAACCTGTCTCAATAAATTAGCATATCAAGAAAAGGTTCTCTAAATGACCTATTACCCTAATCTTCTGAATCAACTAATTAACTCTAAACACATGCAAAAGATACCTGAGGCTTTTAAAAACTCCCTGCCTGGTTCATTACTCAAAACCCCCATCATGGGTAAGACTAGCGACCTGACAGATGTCAAGAAGGCCATCATTGACACCCTCAAGCAAGAGGGTAAGACCCAGAAAGAAATTTCTCAACAAATAGGCTGTTCCCAGAGTGCTGTATCAAGGCACCTCAATGGTAAGTCTGTTGGAAGGAAACAATGTGGCAGAAAACGCTGTACAACGAGAAGAGGTGACCGGACCCTGAGGAAGATTGTGGAGAAGGACCGATTCCAGACCTTGGGGAACCTGAGGAAGCAGTGGACTGAGTCTGGCGTGTGCAGGAAATGGGCTACAGGTGCCGCATTCCCCAGGTAAAGCCACTTTTGAACCATAAACAGCGGCAGAAGCGCCTGACCTGGGCTACAGAGAAGCAGCAATGGACTCATCCATTACTATCCTACAGTTATATTGTAAATAAACACACAGCCAGAATAAAGTCTTTTATTTGAAATAAAAACAAATCACACTTTTCCTTTTTTTTTATTTAAAAATAACATATTACTGTTCTACTCACCTAATGCCTATTCCATTGAAGCCAACGTCAAATTGATTCCAGATGCTGCACCTTTTGCACTCCGTCTAACATTTTGTTTGTTTCCGGCAAAAAAAAGTAAAATGATAACCTATTAGACTGTCCCTTTTAACGACCGAGCCTGATCCATTACAGACAGACACCAGTTGCCACCAGTGTCCCTATTGACTATCGGGTCTGCCAGTTTTGTATTGTGGTGTCCAACATTTTACTGAGCAAAATAAATAGTGTTTTGGGGAAGACCTAAAAAATGTAGACCCTCCAATGCTAATCTTACCATAGCTCAATAAGTAAGTAGAAGGGGGGATGTGGAGGTAATGAATGAGGGAAGAAGGGATGTCATTACATTCAGGTGCCCAGACGCCCTGAGAAGCTCCTGGCGTTAACATTCCCACTGGCCCCGTCAGTGTCATTGTGGTCTGAGGTTGGTCACCAGCTGCATACTGTTTATATAGCTATAAGGGAAAGTGCAGCATTGCTGTCTCCTATACCAGGGCAGATTCCCCCCCTCATTCCGTGTGGTATACCCTATCTAGTCTTGGTAAAAACACATTAGATATTGCGTTCTTCCATAGGGGAAGACGTTTCGCACTTCTCACATTTGGCAGCAGACTGACCTATCTCAGCGTTCCGTTATCACATGGCCTTAGATCGCTGAAACGCGCTGAGCAGGGCATTACCAAGACCGTCACAGCTTGTGTGGTTCTAAAATACACAGGAATCCTATCAGGTATCTGCAGCACCAATCTGCCCTACAGAGGAGCCCACTCTGCCTGTGCGGGGTTGAAGGGAATCTGTCACCCTAAAATTCGCCTATAAGCTAAGGCCACCGCCATTAGGGGCTTATGTACAGCATTCTGTAATGCTGTAGATAAGCCCCCGATGTATCCTGAAAGATAAGAAAAACAAGTTAGATTATACTCACCCAGGAGCGGTCCGGTGTGGTCTAGTCTGATGAGCGTTGTGGTCCGGGTCCAGCGCCTCCCATCTTCATACGATGACGTCCTCTTCTTGTCTTCCTGCCGCGGCTCCGGCGCAGGCCTACTTTATCTGCCCTGTTGAGGGCAGAGCAAAGTACTGCAGTGCACAGGCGCCGGGAAAGGTCCGAGAGGCCCAGTGCCTGCGCACTGCAGGAGCCGCGGCAGGAAGAAAAGAAGAGGATGTCATCGTATGAAGATGAGAGGCGCTGGACGCGGACCGTGACTCCCATCGGACCGGACCACACCGGGACCGCCCCTGGGTGAGTATAATCTAACTTGGTTTTCTTCTCTTTCAGGTTACATCGGGGGCTTATCTACAGCATTACAGAATGCTGTAGATAAGCCCCTGATGCTGGTGGGCTTAGCTTATAGGTGAATTTTGGGGTGACAGATTCCCTTTAATGTAGTGATATTTCACTGGGGAGCTCCTCCCTGTCTCTCCCCCATTTTTAGCATATAGTATTATTCGCCTGATCTAACAGCATGGGCATCACCAAATGGCTATATAGTATACTAGCTGTACTACCCGGCTTCGCCCGGGTTAATGACTGCTGTTAGCAAAATAGAATGTGTTAACAAAAATTTATTCTGCACACAAAAACCACAAAACAAATAGATAGAAATGTAATTATTAAAAGGCAAAAACTAAGCAAATAGAAGCATTTCACAACATATATTAGCTTTGTTATACTGAGAATGTCTTTGTTGCCTATATTAACCAATCAGAGCTCAGGTTAATTAACTGTAGCAAAATAGAAGCTGAGCTGTGATTGGTTGCTATTGGCAGCCTGATAAATCCCCAGCCAACAGGAAGCCCTCCCCCCTGGCAGTATATATTAGCTCACACATACACATAATAGACAGGTCATGTGACTGACAGCTGCCGTATTTCCTATATGGTACATTTGTTGCTCTTGTAGTTTGCTTATTAATCAGATTTTTATTTTTGAAGGACAATACCAGACTTGTGTGTGTTTTAGGGCGAGTTTTATGTGTCAAGTTGTGTGTGTTGAGTTGCGTGTGGCGACATGCATGTAGCGACTTTTGTGAGATGAGTTTTGTGTGGCGACATGCGTGTAGCAACATTTTGTGTGTTGAGTTGCATGTGACAGGTTAGTGTAGCAAGTTGTGTGCAGCAAGATTTGTGCATGGCGAGTTTTGCGCGTGGCGAGTTTTATGTGTGGTGCATTTTGAGTATGTGCAAGTTTTGTGTGAGGCAACTTTTGCATGTGGTGCAACTTTTGTACATGTGGCAATTTTTCTGTGTGTGCAAGTTTTGCATGAGGTGAGTTTTCCATGAGGTGAGTTTTGCACGTGTGGCGAGTTTTGCGTGAGCCTAGTTTTGCATATGGCGAGTTTTGCATGTAGCGAGTTTTGAGTGGTGACTTTTGTGTTTCGACTTTTATGTGGCGAGGTTGGTGTGTGTGTGTGGTGAAATGTGTGCTGAGGGTGGTATATGTGTTCAAGCACGTGGTAGTGTGTGGCGCATTTTGTGTTTGTGTTCATATCCCCGTGTGTGGTGAGTATCCCATGTCGGGGCCCCACCTTAGCAACTGTACGGTATATACTCTTTGTCGCCATCGCTCTCATTCTTTAAGTCCTCATTGTTCACATCTGGCAGCTGTCAATTTTCCTCCAACACTTTTCCCTTCACTTTTTCCCCATTATGTAGATAGGAGCAAAATTGTTTGGTGAATTGGAACGCGCGGGGTTAAAATTTCACCTCACAACATAGCCTATGACGCTCTCGGGGTCCAGACGTGTGACTGTGCAAAATTTTGTGGCTGTAGCTGCGACGGTACAGATGCCAATCCCGGACATACACACATACATACATACACACATTCAGCTTTATATATTAGATATACCTGTATGTAATCTCCTGTATATAGTATATACCTGTGTGTCATCTCACCTATATATAGTATATATCTGTGTGTCATCTCCTGTATATAGTATATACCTGTATGTCATCTCCTCCTATACATAGCATATACCTGTGTCATCTCCTCCTGTATATACTATATACCTGTAGGTAATCTGCTCCTGTATATAGTATATACCTGTGTGTCATCTCCTCCTGTATATAGTATATACCTGTATGTCATCTCCTCCTGTATGTAGTATGTACCTGTATGTCATCTCCTCCTCTATATAGTATATACCTGTGTGTCATCTCTCCTGTATATAGTATATATCTGTGTGTCATCTCCTCCTGTATATAGTATATACCTGTGTGTCATCTCCCCTGTAAATAGTATATACCTGTGTGTCATCTCCTGTATATAGTATATAGCTGTATGCCATCTCCTCCTGTATTAGCCCTCGTTCACACGTTATTTGGTCAGTATTTTTACCTCAGTATTTGTAAGCTAAAATGGCAGCCTGATAAATCCCCAGCCAACAGTAAGCCCACCCCCTGGCAGTATATATTAGCTCACACATACACATAATAGACTGGTCATGTGACTGACAGCTGCCGGATTCCTATATGGTACATTTGTTGCTCTTGTAGTTTGTCTGCTTATTAATCAGATTTTTATTTTTGAAGGATACCAGACTTGTGTGTGTTTTAGGGCGAGTTTCGTGTGTCAAGTTGTGTGTGTTGAGTTGCGTGTGGCGACATGCATGTAGGGACTTTTGTGAGATGAGTTTTGTGTGGCGACATGCGTGTAGCAACTTTTTGTGTGTCGAGTTGCATGTGACAGGTTAGTGTAGCAAGTTGTGTGCAGCAAGTTTTGCGCATGGCGAGTTTTGCGCGTGGCGAGTTTTATGTGTGGTGCCTTTTGAGTATGTGCAAGTTTTGTGTGAGGCAACTTTTGCATGTGTTGCAACTTTTGTGCATGTGGCAATTTTTCTGCGTGTGGCAATTTTTCTGCGTGTGCAAGTTTTGCGTGTGGCGAGTTTTGCACGTGTGGCGAGTTTTGCATGTGGAGAGTTTTGCGCGTGGCGAGTTTTGAGCGGCGACTTTTGTGTTTCTACTTTTATGTGGCGAGGTTGGTGTATGTGTGGTGAAATGTGCACTGAGGGTGGTATATGTGTTCGAGCACGTGGTAGTGTGTGGCGCATTTTGTGTGTGTGTTCATATCCCCGTGGTGGTGTGATTATCCCATGTTGGGGCCCCACCTTAGCAACTGTACAGTATATACTCTTTGGTGCCATCGCTGTCATTCTTTAAGTCCCCCTTGTTCACATCTGGCAGCTGTTAATTTGCCTCCAACACTTTTCCTTTCATTTTTTCCCCATTATGTAGATAGGGGCAAAATTGTTTGGTGACTTGGAAAGCGCGGGGTTAAAATTTCACCTCACAATATAGCTTTGACGCTCTCAGGGTCCAGACGTGTGACTGTGCAAAATTTTGTGCCTGTAGCTGCGACGCCTCCAACACTTTTCCTTTCACTTTTTCCCCATTATGTAGATAGGGGCAAAATTGTTTGGTGAATTGGAAAGCGCGGGGTTAAAATTTCACCTCACAACATAGCCTATGACGCTCTCGGGGTCCAGACGTGTGACTGTGCAAAATTTTGTGGCTGTAGCTGCTACGGTTCAGATGCCAATCCCGGACATACATACATACATACATACATACACACACACACACATTCAGCTTTATATATTAGACTAGCTGTACTACCCGGCTTCGCCCGGGTTAATGACTGCTGTTAGCAAAATAGAATGTGTTAACAAAAATTTATTCTGCACACAAAAACCACAAAACAAATAGATAGAAATGTAATTATTAAAAGGCAAAAACTAAGCAAATAGAAGCATTTCACAACATATATTAGCTTTGTTATACTGAGAATGTCTTTGTTGCCTATATTAACCAATCAGAGCTCAGGTTAATTAACTGTAGCAAAATAGAAGCTGAGCTGTGATTGGTTGCTATTGGCAGCCTGATAAATCCCCAGCCAACAGGAAGCCCTCCCCCCTGGCAGTATATATTAGCTCACACATACACATAATAGACAGGTCATGTGACTGACAGCTGCCGTATTTCCTATATGGTACATTTGTTGCTCTTGTAGTTTGCTTATTAATCAGATTTTTATTTTTGAAGGACAATACCAGACTTGTGTGTGTTTTAGGGCGAGTTTTATGTGTCAAGTTGTGTGTGTTGAGTTGCGTGTGGCGACATGCATGTAGCGACTTTTGTGAGATGAGTTTTGTGTGGCGACATGCGTGTAGCAACATTTTGTGTGTTGAGTTGCATGTGACAGGTTAGTGTAGCAAGTTGTGTGCAGCAAGATTTGTGCATGGCGAGTTTTGCGCGTGGCGAGTTTTATGTGTGGTGCATTTTGAGTATGTGCAAGTTTTGTGTGAGGCAACTTTTGCATGTGGTGCAACTTTTGTACATGTGGCAATTTTTCTGTGTGTGCAAGTTTTGCATGAGGTGAGTTTTCCATGAGGTGAGTTTTGCACGTGTGGCGAGTTTTGCGTGAGCCTAGTTTTGCATATGGCGAGTTTTGCATGTAGCGAGTTTTGAGTGGTGACTTTTGTGTTTCGACTTTTATGTGGCGAGGTTGGTGTGTGTGTGTGGTGAAATGTGTGCTGAGGGTGGTATATGTGTTCAAGCACGTGGTAGTGTGTGGCGCATTTTGTGTTTGTGTTCATATCCCCGTGTGTGGTGAGTATCCCATGTCGGGGCCCCACCTTAGCAACTGTACGGTATATACTCTTTGTCGCCATCGCTCTCATTCTTTAAGTCCCCATTGTTCACATCTGGCAGCTGTCAATTTTCCTCCAACACTTTTCCCTTCACTTTTTCCCCATTATGTAGATAGGAGCAAAATTGTTTGGTGAATTGGAACGCGCGGGGTTAAAATTTCACCTCACAACATAGCCTATGACGCTCTCGGGGTCCAGACGTGTGACTGTGCAAAATTTTGTGGCTGTAGCTGCGACGGTACAGATGCCAATCCCGGACATACACACATACATACATACACACATTCAGCTTTATATATTAGATATACCTGTATGTAATCTCCTGTATATAGTATATACCTGTGTGTCATCTCACCTATATATAGTATATATCTGTGTGTCATCTCCTGTATATAGTATATACCTGTATGTCATCTCCTCCTATACATAGCATATACCTGTGTCATCTCCTCCTGTATATACTATATACCTGTAGGTAATCTGCTCCTGTATATAGTATATACCTGTGTGTCATCTCCTCCTGTATATAGTATATACCTGTATGTCATCTCCTCCTGTATGTAGTATGTACCTGTATGTCATCTCCTCCTGTATATAGTATATACCTGTGTGTCATCTCTCCTGTATATAGTATATACCTGTGTGTCATCTCCTCCTGTATATAGTATATACCTGTGTGTCATCTCCCCTGTAAATAGTATATACCTGTGTGTCATCTCCTGTATATAGTATATAGCTGTATGCCATCTCCTCCTGTATTAGCCCTCGTTCACACGTTATTTGGTCAGTATTTTTACCTCAGTATTTGTAAGCTAAAATGGCAGCCTGATAAATCCCCAGCCAACAGTAAGCCCACCCCCTGGCAGTATATATTAGCTCACACATACACATAATAGACTGGTCATGTGACTGACAGCTGCCGGATTCCTATATGGTACATTTGTTGCTCTTGTAGTTTGTCTGCTTATTAATCAGATTTTTATTTTTGAAGGATACCAGACTTGTGTGTGTTTTAGGGCGAGTTTCGTGTGTCAAGTTGTGTGTGTTGAGTTGCGTGTGGCGACATGCATGTAGGGACTTTTGTGAGATGAGTTTTGTGTGGCGACATGCGTGTAGCAACTTTTTGTGTGTCGAGTTGCATGTGACAGGTTAGTGTAGCAAGTTGTGTGCAGCAAGTTTTGCGCATGGCGAGTTTTGCGCGTGGCGAGTTTTATGTGTGGTGCCTTTTGAGTATGTGCAAGTTTTGTGTGAGGCAACTTTTGCATGTGTTGCAACTTTTGTGCATGTGGCAATTTTTCTGCGTGTGGCAATTTTTCTGCGTGTGCAAGTTTTGCGTGTGGCGAGTTTTGCACGTGTGGCGAGTTTTGCATGTGGAGAGTTTTGCGCGTGGCGAGTTTTGAGCGGCGACTTTTGTGTTTCTACTTTTATGTGGCGAGGTTGGTGTATGTGTGGTGAAATGTGCACTGAGGGTGGTATATGTGTTCGAGCACGTGGTAGTGTGTGGCGCATTTTGTGTGTGTGTTCATATCCCCGTGGTGGTGTGATTATCCCATGTTGGGGCCCCACCTTAGCAACTGTACAGTATATACTCTTTGGTGCCATCGCTGTCATTCTTTAAGTCCCCCTTGTTCACATCTGGCAGCTGTTAATTTGCCTCCAACACTTTTCCTTTCATTTTTTCCCCATTATGTAGATAGGGGCAAAATTGTTTGGTGACTTGGAAAGCGCGGGGTTAAAATTTCACCTCACAATATAGCTTTGACGCTCTCAGGGTCCAGACGTGTGACTGTGCAAAATTTTGTGCCTGTAGCTGCGACGCCTCCAACACTTTTCCTTTCACTTTTTCCCCATTATGTAGATAGGGGCAAAATTGTTTGGTGAATTGGAAAGCGCGGGGTTAAAATTTCACCTCACAACATAGCCTATGACGCTCTCGGGGTCCAGACGTGTGACTGTGCAAAATTTTGTGGCTGTAGCTGCTACGGTTCAGATGCCAATCCCGGACATACATACATACATACATACATACACACACACACACACATTCAGCTTTATATATTAGATGTATAAGGCTGAGGTCAAACTTGCACAAGTCTCTCTCATCAATACCTGGCACTGCCGCCGACACTCGGGTCTGGAGCTTGCAGCGGCATAGAAATACACTCACACGCCAGTCCCGGCGGCAGTGCCGGGTATTGATGAGAGACTTGCGCAAGTTTCTCGCATCACACTCGCAAGTGTGACCCCGGCCTAATACTCTAAGCAACCACCCCCCATTCATGGTGATTGTGTTAGTGGGAATTCACCAGAATTTTACACCTGTGCTGCCACAATCTTTTATTATGGGGAGTGGGGGGTCTGCTGCATCCTGTGGTGCATTAGTATTCTGACCTGGTGCTGGTAAGTATGGCCATTACTTTGTGATGTTTTGGGATTTTATGTATTACTCAGTGAACTGCTCTTGACTTTTGGCGGATTCGCCAAAAATGTCACTCTTTGCAGTGCAAAGACGAATGTGCAGCCACACCTGCATGTACCCAGTGTCCGGGGCGATACAGAGGTCTAGGTTCCCTCTGGCATTCGCTCTCTCTTCTCCTAGAAGTGCACTTGAATTCCTGGACATACACAGGTGTCGTAAGAGACTTTTCTGCAGGGTCTGATGGGGCGGCTGGCTCCTGAGAATTTGGCTTGCTGGGTCCCTGCAGAGAATGTGTGTGATTAGAAGGGATCTGGCATTAGTGAGCTCCAGTCACATGGGCATGTAGCCTAGATAGGAGAAGGCTTTATATAACCTGTTTGTGTGGGAGGGGGCGCTACGTCTGTGCTGTTAGAGAGGAGCGATGGCTGCCCCAGATGTAGGTTGCCTGCTACCGCTTACACAACAGCTGTTATATTCCAGGTCATCTGGAGCCAGGAGCTCGGAGAGAAGCTTTTCTGTAGTTAACGTTTCCTGGAATTTGGAACAGTAAGACGCTGACGTTTATCGCGGGCTCGGGGGTATTTATTGGATTTTGATTCATACTTTGTAGAAATCCACATTGGTTTTAAGCCTAAATCTTCTGGTCTGATTCTCCATGCAGAAGCTGTGGTGGGGGGAATAGTTTTGGGTAACTGACACTTCATTTTGTACAGATGTAGACTTAGAAGCGCCCTTGTTGCGGGGGCCTTGGCTTTCTATATATCAAAGTGGTTTTATGCTGAGGCGTGTTGTGCATGCTGACGAATCAGTTTAAATTTTTTTTTTTAATTAATGACCGATTAGTAGAGGAAAATCCGCTAATTTGTGTCAGCGATCCGAATGATGCTACTGCACAGGTGCAGCCGCCAGCACTATTTTGATTAAACAACAACCACAAGACAGATTTCATCAATAGAGGTATCATTGTAATCAGTATAACGGTCCCGACCTGACACTGTCTGTAGGTTACGCTGCACAATCCTGCTGACAGCTTCCCTTTAAGCTTTGTCCACCGAAAGATCTTTACTGTTGAAATAGTCTGTTCATCAGTGACCTTCACAATAATAAAACCACTGATAATAAGTTAGGCGAAACATATCGACATTTTAAAGGGAACCTATCACCCCGTTTTTTAAAGATTAGATAAAAATAGTGTGAAATAGGGGCAGAGCTGGGCTTTACATAAGTGCCTTTTTGTTGCCTTTATTCCCCCGTTAGGCTGCCGAAATACCTTTGTGAAGTGGCCGTTTTGTCCTGTCACTCAAGTTGGTCAGGTCGGATGGGCGTGGTTAAATAGCGGTTCCTCCCCCACCTCTTGCGTTTCTCTGCGAAGTTTAGTACCGCCGTTGGCGTTGTGTTTAGCGCCTGCGTAGTTACGTCTAATTTGGCGCCTGCGTATTATGCTTTGCCCAACTGTGGGCATAGCATAATTTACATCACTGCGCATGCGCGGGTCGTAACTTTAGCCTTGGTGCCCCGGAAGTGATCATATGGGCATAGTGTTTATCTGGATGCCGGTAAATTTTTCTCAGCCCGAACTGCGAGCGTAAGTTTGGTGCCAAAATCGCTCGCCTGCCTATCGTTCTATCTATCGTTCTTTCTATCAAACTATCTATCGTTCAATCTATCTATCGATCTTTCTATCGTTCTTTCTATCTATTCTCTATCTTATCTATTATCTATCTATCGTTCTTTCTATCAATTATCTATCTTATCTATTATCTATCGTTCTTTTTATGTATCTATTATCTATTTTTCTATATATCCTTCTTTCTATCTATCTATTATCTATCTTTCTTTTCTCTCTATCTATTATCTATATATTGTTCTTTCTATCTATCTATTGATCTTTCTATCTATCTATTTTCTATCTATCGTTCTTTTTATCTATCTATTATCTATTATCTATCTATCTATTGTTATTTCTATCTATCGTTCTTTCTATCTATTAGCTATCGTTCTTTCCATCTACCTATCTATTAGCTATTGTTCTTTCTATCTATCGATCAATCGATCTTTCTATCTATATATTATCTATCATTCTTTCTCTCTATCTATTTATCATCTATCTATCGTTATTTCTATCTATCTTCTATCTATCTATCTATCTATCTATCTATCATCTATCTATCGTTAGTTATATCTATCTATATTGACCTTTCTATCTATTATCTATTTTTCTATCGTTCTATCTATCTATCTATCTATCTTTGTCTATCTATCTATCGATCTTTCTATCTATTATCTATCTATCGTTCTATGAATCTATCTATATATATATATATCTATTATCTATCTATCTATAGTTCTTTTTATCTATATATTATCTATCTATCGTTCTGTCTATCTCTTTTCAGCTACCTATCCCATTCTATCGAACCCTTCTAACTTTCTTATTCCTTCTTTCTATCTATTTATCTAACTCATCTATCTAAGAGCAGATTACATACAACATACAACCGGCAACATAAACACAGTGACATACACCCAGCGATATACAACTTGTAACCTATCACATTTGACATGCAACATACGACTTTGAACATACTATGTGCGACATGCAACGTGCGACGACAACATGCGACATACGATAACATGCGACACACAACATGCGACTACATGTCACATGCAACAACATGTGGCAACGTACAAGTACATGCGACATGCAACAACATGAAACTACATATCATATGCGTCAACATTCAACAACATGCGACATGCAACATGCGGCAACATGCGACTACATGCAACAACATGCATCAAGCAACATGTCACTACATGCGACCACATGCGGCATGCAACATACAACAACATGCGACTACATGTCACATGACACAACATGCGACATGCAAGATGCGACTACATGCGAAATGCTGCAACATGCGAGTACATGCGACTACATGCGTATTGCAACAACATGCGACTACATGTCGCATGCAACTACATGCGGCAACATGCAAGTACATGCAACAACATGCGACTACATGTCACATGCGGCAACATGCAATGACATGCAACAACATGCGACATGCAACAACATGCAGGTACATGCGACATGCAACATGAGAATACATGTGACATGCAACAACATGCGGAAACGTGCCACTACATGCAATCACATGCTCCATGCAACATGTGACCACATGAGACTACATGTGAAAATCTACATGCGAATAAATGAGACATACGATAGCATGCGACGTGCAAATACATCACACTAACTACATGCGACATGCAACCACATGCTACATGCTAAACCATCCGTCAGCATGCAAAATTCATAACCATGCGCCATGCGATAGCATGCTCGATGCGACATGCGGCGACATGCAGCATGTAACATACACAATACACAACATACATACAATACATACATTCAGACATATAGTACATACAACATAGATTACATACTCACCATCACTTGTCACTTTGATCCCCGAAGCCAGTGTCATGTATAAAAAAAATTAAAATAAAAAAAAAATAAAAAATCCCTGTCCGCAGAAATCCTATGTAAACGAGTGTCCCACGACGATCTCCCGTGGAGAGCAGGAACATCTGCAGATGTGACTGCTCGCCAGGGGCTCCAGGAACACAATGAAGGTAGGAAAGTATCCTTCCACATTGTGTTACTCACAATGTATTCCTCCAACACTGTGACAAAATAGTCCCTGGCCTCACTTCTGCCAATGCTGTTCAGGCAGCTTTGCTACAAATTGAGACTAGGAAAAATGGTTGACCTCTTCAGTGATGCACTGCAGGAGACATTATCTCCTGTCATTATGTCACTGAGGGTCCTATAGATCAGAGACATCACCCGATGTCACTGTGCTATAGGGGAGATCCTCGAGGGACACGCGTCACTTGTTGGACTACGGCGAACACAGGTAGTTTAAGGTTTGTTATTTTAGTTTTTTTTAACAGGTCCAGAACTATGGTAAGTATGGTCAAATGAAGAATATTAAAAACATTTTTTTGTAAAAATGTGTGTGTGTGTTATTAATCCATTACTATCATTGGATTACTAACGGATGGGTGTCTTATTGACGCCTCTCCGTTAGTAATCCGGCTTAATGTCACCTTACAATAGCAAGGTGACATTAACCCCTTATTACCCCATATCCCACCGCTACACGGGAGTGGGAAGAGAGGGGCTAAGTGCCGGAATTGGCGCATCTGACAGATGTGCCATTTCTGGGGCGGCTGCGTACTGGTGTTTGTAGCCGGGGGGGGGCCAATATCCATGGACCCTCTCTAGGCTATGAATATCAGCCCACAGCTGTCTGCGTAGCCTTTCTGGATCTAAAATATAGGGGGACCCCACGTCAATTTTTTTTGGGGGGTCACCCTATTTTTATCGCCAGGAAAGGCTACGCAGACAGCTGTTGGCTGGTATTCATAGCAGGCTACAAATAGTTTCAAAGCCCTTGGTGGGGACAGGTGTGCTATGTATTTGAGGAGTTCGATCTGAATTGTATTTTTTGAAAAGATCGCATTTAAAAAAAAAAAAAAAATTCACACAGGAATTCATAGCGACGTTTTCATGACCACAAACTTGACCTTCCAAAGATGGCATCTTTGCAAATGTACGTCGTCCTTTTTAGGACATGATCATTTATCAAAGCAACAAACATAAAAATAAAGTGACTATGACACTCACACACTCCGACAACCGACACCCCTATACCCTTACACCCTACACTGTAAGTGACCCCCCATTCCTGTATGTGAAAAGTAAGTGCACCCTCTTCCCATTTGTTATTAAGTAATTGCACCCCCATTCCCGTGTGTGCCAATTAAGTGCACCCCCAGGCCCATGTGTGATAATTTAGTGAAAGCCAGGCCCGTGTGTGATAAGTCAGTGGACCCCTGGTCCCATGTGTGAATAGTTATTGATCCCCTTCCCCCGGTCCCGTGTGAGAAAATATACGCTGTTCAAGCACCATGTATTTCCTTCAGGAAATGGCCATTTAGTTTTTATTTTTTTCTTAATTGTACTCACATCATTAATGATTGTTTCCTGTTCAGCGCTTTCCATTCCAATTACAAAAATATAAAAAAAAAATGTCAATTAGACAATTAAATTGTTAAAAATATATATTTTATAAAATGTAAATAACTTTTTTAATACATATATAAAAAGTAAGACAGACATTGTTTAAAAACGAGGCATGAAAGGCAATCTGGCACCACAACACCATATAATAGTTAATGAAAAATTAATCTGGGTCTTATGTCCAGCACTCACAGATTCCGTCACGTTCCTGTGAAATGTATGAAAACCAGATTGTACGATAGTCAACAATGGTCGGTGCATGCATATGCGATGGACGTTGTGTATCTGGTACGGCACTTCACATCTTCATAAGATGATGTCCTCTTCTTGTCTTTCTGCATAATCTACGGTGCAGTCGTACTTAGTCTGGCTTGTTACAGGCAGAGTAAATACCGCAGTGCGCAGGAGCTGGGCATCTTTACCCATTCCATGCTCCTGGGTACTGCATTACACGGAGCATGACGCCCATTAAAACGTACCATGATGCCCATGAAACCGTTTCGCAACACCCATTGAACATTATTGCCCCTGGTTGATTATAATATAACCTTTTTTTCTTATTTTTATGGATACATTGGGGGATTATCTACAGCATTACAGAATGCATTTCAGAATGCTGGAGATAAGCCCCTAAATAGGTTTCCTTAGGTAATATCCATTTTTTGGTGTGACATATTGCCTTTGAAAACATATATTATCTGTTTTAGTTTCATGCAAAATTTTAATTGTTATTAATTTATTTTTTAAAGGGAACCGGTCACCTGAATTTGGCGGGACCGGTTTTTGGTAACATGGGCGGAGTTTTCGGGTGTTTGATTCACCCTTTCCTTACCCGCTGGCTGCATGCTGGCTGCAATATTGGATTGAAGTTCATTCTCTGTCCTCCGTAGTACACGCCTGCGCAAGGCAAGATTGTCTTGTGCAGGTGTGTACTATGGAGGACAGAGAATGAACTTCAATCCAATATTGCAGCAAGAATGCAGCCAGCGGGTAAGGAAAGGGTGAATCAAACACCCGAAAACTCCGCCCATGTTACCAAAAACCGGTCACGCCAATTTCAGTTGACATGTTCCCTTTAAGCACAGGTTACATCCCATTCTGAAGTAATATAAAATCATACTTAAGAATAATTACATAAAGAGCGGATATAAAACATAATGGTAAGATGAAAGCCATGAGTGTCATAATTTTATATGGTTTTGACATGTGCACGTAGTTTCCTAATCTTATTACACAAATTTGCTGTGATTGGAAGCTGTAAGCATGGTTTGAGTCTTAACATACGCCCACAACCTTTGATGGATTGTGTATTTGGCTACTGTTGTCGATTAGCCCCCCGACGTTATGTAAAAGACAATGAAAATAGTATTTTAAATAATGTACCACTGTTGATCAGATTAAACACAATGGCCGTAGTGGGTCTGGTACATTGGACGTCGAAATTCTGTACTTGTTATGTTATGTCAAAAGGTCATACCAGTAGGGCTGCGCAGGATCTGTGACAATAAGCATCTTTGATGCAGTGATCGCATGTTGTTTGTAGGCGATACACAACCTGCAACTGCAACACCAATTGTACCAGCCAAAATTAAAAAAATAGTAATGTAGTGTAATAAAAATAAGATGTACAATGTTTCCTAATAAAATCTGTGGTGTTATGTAATTAGATTTATAGATATAATAAAAGAGCTATAATGCAGAAATCATAGTGAACAAAGTAATACATAAAGGTCTAATTAAAATTTCAGATAGATAGCAAAACTTCATGAACCCATGGTGGGAAGCAAGTAACGATGTCAGAAGTTTGACAAACAGAATCCCATATAAAACAAAAAAAACCCCCCCAAAAAACGGCGTGGGCTCCCGCGGAATTTTCTGCGCCAGAGGGGGAAAGCCGACGACCGTGGACCAATATTTGTAGCCTGCTATGAATACCAGCCAACAGCTGTCTGCGTAGCCTTTCCTGGCGATAAAAATAGGGTGACCCCCCAAAAAAAAATTGATGTGGGGTCCCCCTATATTTTAGATCCAGAAAGGCTACGCAGACAGCTGTGGGCTGATATTCATAGCCTAGAGCGGGTCCATGGATATTGGCCCCCCCCCGGCTACAAACACCAGTACGCAGCCGCCCCAGAAATGGCACATCTGTCAGATGCGCCAATTCCGGCACTTAGCCCCTCTCTTCCCACTCCCGTGTAGCGGTGGGATGTGGGGTAATAAGGGGTTAATGTCACCTTGCTATTGTAAGGTGACATTAAGCCGGATTACTAACGGAGAGGCGTCAATAAGACACCTATCCGTTAGTAATCCAATGATAGTAATGGATTAATAACCCACACACACATTTTTACAAAAAAAGGTTTTAATATTCTTCATTTGACCATACTTACCATAGTTCTGGACCTGTAAAAAAAAAAAAAAAAAATAACAAACCTTAAACTACCTGTGTTCGCCGTAGTCCAACAAGTGACGCGTGTCCCTCGAGGATCTCCCCTATAGCACAGTGACATCGGGTGATGTCTCTGATCTATAGGACCCTCAGTGACACAATGACAGGAGATAATGTCTCCTGCAGTGCATCACTGAAGAGGTCAACCATTTTTCCTAGTCTCAATTTGTAGCAAAGCTGCCTGAACAGCATTGGCAGAAGTGAGGCCAGGGACTATTTTGTCACAGTGTTGGAGGAATACATTGTGAGTAACACAATGTGGAAGGATACTTTCCTACCTTCATTGTGTTCCTGGAGCCCCTGGCGAGCAGTCACATCTGCAGATGTTCCTGCTCTCCACGGGAGATCGTTGTGGGACACTCGTTTACATAGGATTTCTGCGGACAGGGATTTTTTATTTTTTTTTATTTTTATTTTTTTTATACATGACACTGGCTTCGGGATGGTGAGTATGTAATCTATGTTGTATGTACTATATGTCTGAATGTATGTATTGTATGTATGTTGTGTATTGTGTATGTTACATGCTGCATGTCGCCGCATGTCGCATCGAGCATGCTATCGCATGGCGCATGGTTATGAATTTTATTTTTAATTTCCGCATGTTGTTGCATGTCACATGTATTCTCATGTTGCATGTCGCATGTACCTGCATGTTGTTGCATGTCGCATGTTGTTGCATGTCATTGCATGTTGCCGCATGTGACATGTAGTCGCATGTTGTTGCATGTACTTGCATGTTGCCGCATGTACTTGCATGCGACATGTAGTCGCATGTTGTTGCAATACGCATGTAGTCGCATGTACTCGCATGTTGCAGCATTTCGCATGTAGTCGCATCTTGCATGTCGCATGTTGTGTCATGTGACATGTAGTCGCATGTTGTGTGTCACATGTTATCGTATGTCGCATGTTGTCGTCGCACGTTGCATGTCGCACATAGTATGTTCAAAGTCGTATGTTGCATGTCAAATGTGATGGGTTACAAGTTGTATATCGCTGGGTGTATGTCACAGTGTTTATGTTGCCGGTTGTATGTTGTATGTAATCTGCTCTTAGATAGATGAGTTAGATAAATAGATAGAAAGAAGGAATAAGAAAGTTAGAAGGGTTCGATAGAATGGGATAGGTAGCTGAAAAGAGATAGATAGATAGATAGATAGACAGAACGATAGATTATCTATAGTTCTTTTTATCTATATATTATCTATCGTTCTATGAATCTATCTATATATCTATCTATTATCTATCTATCTATCTATAGTTCTTTTTATCTATATATTGATAGATAATAGATAGATATATAGATAGATTCATAGAACGATAGATAGATAATAGATAGAAAGATCAATAGATAGATATATAGATAATAGATAGATATATAGATAGATAGATAAGAGATAGATAGAACGATAGATAATAGATAGAAAGATCAATAGATAGATAATAGACAGAAAGATAGATAGATAGAACGATAGAAAATTAGATAATAGATAGAAAGGTCAATATAGATGGCTATAACTAACGATAGATAGATAGATAGATAATAGATAGATAGAACCATAGATAGAAATAACGATAGATAGATAGATGATTGATATATAGATAGAAAGAACGATAGATAGATGATTGATAGATAGATAAAAAGAACAATAGATAGATAATAGATATAAAGAACGATGGATAGATAATAGATAGAGAGATAGATAGATAGAAAGAACGATAGATAAAAAATAGAAAACACAATAGATAATAGATAGAAAGATCGATAGATAGTTAGAACGATAGCTAATAAATAGATATGTAATAGATAGATAAATAATAGATAGAAAGATCGATAGATAGAAATAATGATAGATAGATAGATAGATAATAGATAGAAAGATAGAAAGAAGGAAAGAAAGATAATATATAGATAAAAATAACGATAGATAATAGATAGAAAGATCTATAAATAGATAGATAGAAAACGATAGATAGATAATAAATAGATAGAGAGAGAACGATAGATAATATATAGATAGAAAGATCAATCGATCGATAGATAGAAAGAACAATAGCTAATAGATAGGTAGATGGAAAGAACGATAGCTAATAGATAGAAAGAACGATAGATAGAAATAACGATAGATAGACAGAACGATAGATACATAGATTATAGATATATAGAAATAACGATAGATAGATGATAGATAGAAAAAACGATAGATAGATAGATGATCGATAGATAGAAAGATAGAAGTAACAACAGATAGGTAATAGATAGAAAGATCGATCGATATATAGATAGATAGAAAGAACGATAGATAGAAATATCTATAGATAGAAAAAACAATAGATAGATAGATAGATAGATAAAAAGAACGATAGATAGAAAATAAATAGATTGAAAGATCAATAGATAGAAAGAACGATATATAGATAATAGATAGAGAAAAAGAAAGATAGATAATAGATAGATAGATAGAAAGAAGGATATATAGAAAAATAGATAATAGATAGATACATAAAAAGAACGATAGATAATAGATAAGATAGAGAATAGATAGAAAGAACGATAGATAGACAGATCGATAGATTGAACGATAGATAGTTTGATAGAAAGAACGATAGAACGATAGGCAGGCGAGCGATTTTGGCACCAAACTTACGCTCGCAGTTCGGGCTGAGAAAAATTTACTGGCATCCAGATAAACACTATGCCCATATGATCACTTCCGGGGCACCAAGGCTAAAGTTACGACCCGCGCATGCGCAGTGATGTAAAATATGCTATGCCCACAGTTGGGCAAAACATAATGCGCAGGCGCCGGAGGCAAATTCACTGCGCAACTGCTAAGAAAAAGCGCGATCTGTGCCATTCACAGATCGCGTTTACGAAAGACACGCCGAGAAGCAGGGGGGGAGGAACCGCTATTTAACCACGCCCATCCGACCTGACCAACTTGAGTGACAGGACAAAACGGCCACTTCACAAAGGTATTTCGGCAGCCTAACGGGGGAATAAAGGCAACAAAAAGGCACTAATGTAAAGCCCAGCTCTGCCCCTATTTCACACTATTTTTATCTAATCTTTAAAAAACGGGGTGATAGGTTCCCTTTAATGTGCTGTATACTTGGTTATTCTCAGTTTAATAATCGTATGAGTTGCTCACCGTTTGGTAGACTTTGCATATGTGTATCCTACAAAAAATGTTCGTTGTAGCTTGGATCTGATAAACATTTTCATGTTCTTTTTTTTTTTTTTCCTTTAGGTCTTTCTACGTTGTCTAAGCGAGATGAAGCTTTTTACATAACGCAATGCTCATCCAGAATAATAACTCACAAAAGCAAGATCTCACATTACCAGGTCAACATGGCCCTGTTGGATCAGTGACACATTTACCGGAAAGCGTGCACCCTAAGCCTACAGACTTTCTCTCCAGCCATCACCATGTATCAACAGGCGTGTGTAGTTACCAGCATGTCTTATGTACAGGGAGACGCGTTTCTTCAGGATTACAAGAACCGTCAGGCGCCAGTTTCACAAAATGTAATGAGTGGGAGGCAGGGGTCCAGTGACTTTGTGAGTTCACCGTTAATGGAGTCAATAAACATATTATCGGCTGAGGGTGTAGGTCATTCAAGTAAAAGATGCCTTCAAGTTGGCGAGACGTCAGATAGCCGTTATAGCTCGTTTCCCATTGGAGACCTAGTAATACAGGAGCACTATGGCACATTTGGGACAGTTCTTCCAGGTGGCACCTCAAAGGCTCACCAGAATGAAGATGAGGAGATGCATAATCCCATAGAAGACTTTGTAAATCCTGCCATGCCTTCACAAGAGGACATGGAAACGTACAATGACTCCAGCAGTAATGAATTTCGTAACGAACCAATGGATTCTGATGAAAATGGAAAGGAGCATACACCAAAAAGGTAGGAGACGAGCTGCAGAGGTAGCCTAAAAATGGGGGGCAACTCAACTAGGTTACCTAGCACTTACCAAGCTAGGGCACTTACCTAAACCCTTAGTTCATACTCTGGGATATAAAAGAAACAAAATATCCACCCAAATATTGGAAATCAATAACATTTCTTGATTTAACAATTGGTGAAGGGTTGTTCAAAATGTGACATAATTTAAAAAAAGTGTCATTACCATTTGCTTGTTAAAATTGCATCTCCATAATACCGTAGAGGTGAGAAGTAGTGCAGTCTTTGAAATATAAATAAAAATTAGCTTTTTTTCCTGTCTTCGCTCTCTTCATGCTTTATTTTTGGACCATTCATGTGTTGCTCGCTCACACACACCTGTTATATTTCGCTAAGCTTAACACTTCCAAAGTGGATGTCATTGTCGAATTTCCAACTCTCTCCTCTGAAGTCTGGGCTCCCTACTTCCAGATCAGTGGCTATAAGACGTCAATGACGGTGCCTTAAAGTCCATCTCCTCTTCAGACTTCTTTGACTTCTAGGGTCAGACTTCTTTGGTCAGACAGATTTGTCAATCTGTGCTGCCTTGAGCAATGAACCAATGCATTACCAATAAGAGTGATCAAACATAAATGTAGACCTTTGCTTCCTGCGGCACTGTTCCTTTCACCACTTTGTTGTATTTGCTTGCATTTCCCATTATACCGCGGGATATCGAAGCAGCGACCTTCCGTTATTAGTCAGAGCTGCAGACTTTTCTTCTTCAAAACCAGGCAGAGTGCACCACGCTCAGTGCACCATGACGTGGCCAAAAAGGTCAGTGCACCTACCTACCTACTTGTTTTCGCTCTCTCCACCCTCCTCATCTTTGATTGACAGCTCCAGGCTTTGTAGAGCCAGAGAAGGGTTGCGATAGATGGAAATCCGGTAGGTGGGAAGGTGCACTTACATGTTTGGCCACGCTAAAGGTTTACTTGGTTTGAACAGGCATTTGTGATTACACACACTTGTCACCTTGAAAAACAATATTCGCCTGCGGATAAAATGGTAATTTACAAGTAAATAGAATTGTAATCCTGTTTTGTTATGTTACTGCAGCAGCGGCTCCAGGGAGAAAATGAAGTTCTATTCTCTCTGCAGCCGCTTGCTTTCCGTTATGGAGGTGGTGCAGAGGTCTGTAACAGTCATCGCTCACAAACTACACAGTCATATAGTGATAACTAAGCACTGCTGTGCCAAAATATTTTCTACTAGCGTTTTCCAACACTTCAATCAATTTTATGCTAGAATCCCAGGAAAAACTGTTTGATAAATTGGGGCTTTAGTTCTGTCACCAATTGTTTATTATAACATGTCCCTGATGCACTTGGTATTGTCTTCCTTTGTGTGCTGTCCTTGTCATGTTTGGAACCTTTTTACTATTGTTCCTAATTTGCTGAAAGCTGAAGTCCTTGCCCAGAACTGTTAACATATCGAACACAAAGCTGAAAATGCTAAACACCGTAAACTACTTCAGCGCCAGGGATTGCAGGTCAATGCGGTGTTATATAAAAGGGACATAAAAGCCTTTTTTTCAATGGCTTTTTTTTCTTTTGTGCCTTAATACAAAAGCATACAAGCACTGTATAAAGTGACTCATCTTGGTGAAAAACTTACTGAGAATCTCTGGCTGTCAGCTATGGACCCAGAGCCAAGCGCTATACATGAGGGTGCATGCTTCCTACAAGTGTCTACAATACAATATCAATCTGCGCTGTGCACGCTGTTTTTTTTTTTTTAATCTCCCCATAGAAGTTTGTGGGGGGTAAAAAAAAAAAAACCCAACATGCTAATTCCATAGTGTTAAATAAGTGTGTTTTTAAAAATCACATCTACCTTGCTGAAATTGTAAAATGCAGCAATTTTTTTGCACAAAAAAGCACCCAGTGGCAATCCACTGCCATGTACTTTTTAAGGGAATCTGTCTGCAGGATTTTACGCCCCACACAATTTATATGCTCATGTACATGTATCTCTTTGAAAGACAAGTCCAGCAAAACCTGTACATGGCCTGTCCGTTCCTCCAGTACTGAGAAATCAATACTTGAATTGTTTTTTAAATGAGGCTGAAGAGCTATGGTAGATCTGAAGTCTGTCACTCCAGCTCTATTCTTTGCCCAGTGCCACCGCCTCCTGATTGACTGACTGCTCCTTTGCCTGAAGTCACGCCGCATCGAGGAAGTTAGTCAAGAAGGAGGAGGCAGAGCTGGGTGGGGAATAGAGCTGGAGTGACATAGGCTTCAGATCTACCATAGTCCTTCAGCCTCATTTGCATATCAATTCAAACACTGATTTCTCAGTACTGGAGGAACGGACCGGGCATGTAAAGTTATTGCTGGACTGGTCTTTGAAAGACACATAAATGATGGAGTGTCAAATCCTGCTGACAGATTCTCTTTAAGGGTTTTCTTTGTCATTTCACTTTTAACAAGAGGTCTTCTCTGTGACTAGTGCCTTTTTGAAAGGCACGGGGACTCTTGTGCGGCCATGTAAATTTCCACGCACCTGGTCCATACATGTAGGGCTGTTTTATCTTCATTGTTAGATAAAACCTCAGGGGAGAAGTTGTGACAATTTTTGCTCTGTAGTTTCTATGCTGGCAGTAATTAATGGGGAAAGTTTGTTATCTAAGACCTGAGTTGCTTTCTGTCGCTGAGTTTAATGTTTCTAATGACTCTGAAGCCTGTTATGTCGACAGGAGAGAAAAGAGCGCAAATGGGCCATGTGCTCCCGTCTATAGTTACTCACCGTTATTTGTGCCAGAAATGATAAAGCTTTACTTACCACCTCAAGTAATAGAGGATTAGAAAATGGATAGCAACCAGACCATAATGTACAGGTGACTGAAGACCTCTGTAAATAGGTTAGCCACGTAAGGCGCGTCCTTTATATAACTTGATTCCCTATTTTGCTCGTTCCGGTGCCCTGTGTTCTGCTTCATGATGAAATGTTTGGCAGCTATAGAGCGTCTCCACCTAATCCACTACTACGTATTCGGGAAACTGTCAAAAGGCAATGTCCGTTGTGCTGAATGTAGGGTTGTGAAAATGGCCTCCTCTCTGAGGAACACTCCTGTCCAGGGTAGAAGTCCTGTCCCTGGCATCATCTTGGAAGCATTGTGGATCCACTTCTGGATTAGAGCTGCTGTTGTCACAGTCGTCTTTTAAGATCTTGGTCCTCTTATTTTGTATTGTGCCCCTCTAAGTGTACAATGAATGTCTGGTTTCCACATGCTGATCCCTAGCCTCTGTGTTAGCTTCTTCCAGCCACAACTCATCTGCAGAGATTACAACAAAGACACATTTGTCTTCTCACAATTCCAGCCCCACCACCATCTATTCCCAACCAGCACAAACTCCTCATCCTGCTGATACCCCATATGTGTCTCCCTATTACTGCGCCTGCTGTTTGGCACATAAGCAGCGCTCCTCTTACTACCCACATAATCATGCCCACCATAGTACCCTTAACATAGCTAGAATGCCTCCTTTGTGCCCACTAGATGGTAAAATTCCCCAGTAGAAAATATCAATGCGATGTGCATGTGCCTTCCACAATTTGTCCTTAGAAAGTACCGTAATTATACCCCATGTGCACCTTTGATGGTCACAGTACTCTGAGTGCCCCTATAACAATAATACTTAACCCTGCTGTTCTGTTCGTTTCCACTATACACTTGTACTGCTCCGGTCATTTTTGACCGGACCTAATAAAATGCTGTTTTAGCTACTTAAATTTTTTTTTTTTTTTTGAATACCTGTTGCATTATTATACTGTATGTGAGAATGGTTGGTCATTATAAAAAAAACAAAAAAAAAAAACGTAAAAAACTCAATTTTTTTATTTATTTTGTGTTTATAAAGGTTACAAGGGCTTATTGAATTCTGCACATAAATTACAAATTTGAGCTTAACTAACTAACAACTACTACTACTACTACTACTACTACTACTATAACAACTATAACTAACTATAACTAAAATTAACTATAGTATAAAATTTAACTGCGTGCAAACATTTTGAAAAAAAAAATAGTAAAAATAATACAAAAAATAAACAGTTTTTTTTTTTCAGAAAATCTTCACATAATTCTATTGTTTACATTCAGGACAACAACAATACACATGTCTGCCTAGTCCATTATCATGTCTGGCTTTCTATCTTCTCGATTGCTTATTGTATCATCATTGTGCATTGTGCTCATAAGTATCACTTGTTTATTTATTTTTTTGGAACATAGGAAACCACTGTTGTGTCTTGAGTGAAATAAAACATGGAACTATGTACACCTCTTTTGGTGAGAATACCTTGTGGAAGCTCAGGCTTGTTTGCACAGAACTGTACTGAAAGCCAATATGTTTTTGTTTGTTTTTTTACACTTGTACTGTTCCTGGTCAAAAATGACCGAATAGCATTTTAGCAAATTTTATGGTCTGCATGTGTAAATCTGCACCTAAAGCAACTGTTTACTTCATAAACAATAGTAGATGCAATAAGTAGTCTCAAAAGAAATTATAACTCATTTTGTTTTACTCAAAAAATGGCTGAAATTAGCTAAAATGCTATTCGGTCATTTTTGACCGGGAACAGTACAAGTGTAAAAAAAAAATGTGGCGCAAAAACTAAACAAAAAAAAAAGGACCCTTAGAAAGAACCCCTCAAATTAGGAAAATAGAAGTAACCACAAGTTTCTGAACCGCATAATGAATTGTTTAAAAAATATCAAAGTTCAAAAACGGTCACTTTTGACCGAACAGTACAGCAGGGTTAAGTGCCTGGACTTAACATTTTGATAATGTCCTCTGAGTTCCCTCATACACAGTATGATCTCACCTATAGATCTAACATATCCCCTATACAGCATTATGGGCTACAGCTCCTCTATACACCGTATAATGCCTCCCAGAGCTTCCCTATACACAGTATAATGGATCAACAGCTCCCCTATTCACAGTATAATGCCCCTACTGCTCCCTTTTACACAATATGGTGGTCCCACAGCTCCCCTATACACAGTATGATGTTCCCCTATACAGTGGGTGCGGAAAGTATTCAGACCCCTTTACATTTTTCACGGTTTGTTTCATTGCAGCCATTTGGTAAATTCAAAAAGTTCAATTTTTTTTTCCTCATTAATATACACTCTGCACCCATCTTGACTGAAAAAAACAGAAATGTAGATATTTTTGCAAATTTATTAAAAAATAAAAACAGAAAAATATCACATGGTCATAAGTGTTCAGACCCTTTGCTCAGACACTCATATTTAAGTCACATGCTGTCCATTTCCTTGTGATCTTCCTTGAGATGGTTCTACTCCTTCATTGGAGTCCAGCTGTGTCTAATTAAACTGATAGGACTTGATTTGGAAAGACACACACCTGTCTATATAAGACCTCACAGCTCACAGTGCATGTCAGACCAAATGAGAATCATGAGGTCAAAGGAACTGGCCAAGGAGCTCAGAGACAGAATTGTGGCAAGGCACAGATCTGGCCAAAGTTACAGCAGAATTTCTGCAGTAAAGGTTCCTAAGAGCACAATGGCCTCCATAATCCTTAACCCCTTTCTGCCCTGCTCCCGCGGTGAGACGGCATCAAAGCTGGGACATGTCAGCTGTTTTGAACAGCTGTTTTGAATAGTTAAATGCCGCTGTCAAACTCTGACCGTGACATTTAACAAGCGCTTGCAGCCGGAAATGCGCCCATCACTGACCCCCGTCACGTGATCATGGGTCATCGGCATAACGACCAGAGGTCTCCTTGAGACCTAAATGGTTGTTGATGCCGGATTGCTATGAGCGCCACCCTGTGGTCGGCGCTCATAGCAGTACACTAATTCTGCTACATAGGGGCGATCTGAGCATCGCCTCTATGTAGCAGAGGCGACCGAGTTATGAAAGCTTCTAGCCTCCCATAGACGCTATTGAAGCATGCCAAAATTTAAAAAAGTTTAAAAAAATATGAAAAAAATAAAAAAAAGTTTAACTCGCCTCCTTTTAGCCCCATTCAAAATAAAACAAAAAAAAAATTATTTTTACTGTTTTAGGTTGCCACGACATTGCATTAAAATGCAATAATGGGCGATCAAAAGAACGTATCTGCGCCAATATGGTATCATTAAAAACATCAGCTCAGCAAACAAAAAATAAGCCCTCACCTGACCCCAGATCACGAAAAGTGGAGACGCTACGAATATTGGAAAATGGCGCAATATATATATTTTTTTTTTAAAGCAAACTTTTGGATTTTTTTTTTCACCACCTAGATAAAAAATAACCTAGACATGTTTGGTGTCTATGAACTCGTAATGACCTGGAGAATCAAAATGGCAGGTCAGGTTTAGCATTTAGTAAACCTAGCAAAAAAGCCAAACAAAAAACAAGCGTGAGATAGCAATTTCACCACACTTGGAATTTTTTTCCCCATTGTCAAGTACACGACATGGTAAAACCAATGATGTCATTCAAAAGTACAGCTCGTCTCGCAAAAAACAAGCCCTCACATGGCCATATTGACAGAAAAATAAAAAAAGTTTTGGCTCTGGGAAGAAGGGGAGCAAAAAACGAAAAAAGCTGGGGTCATGAAGGTGTTAAATGGAAGAAGTTTGGGACCACCAGAAGTCTTCCTAGACCTGGTAGTCCAGCCAAACTGAGCAATCGTGGGAGAAGAGCCTTGGTGAGAGAGGTAAAGAAGAACCTCATATGCACAAGAACCTATGCAGCATCAATAGTAAAAGATAGAATGTTAAAAATAATAAAAAAAAATATGGTTATTCTCACCTTCCGACGGCCCCCGATCTCCTCAGCGTACGTTCCGTTCCCAGGGATGCTTTGCAAAGGACCTTTGTGACGTCACGGTCGCGTGACCATGACGTCATCTCAGGTGATTGCATCCCTTTTTTGTCATCAATATTTTGTGCTTTGCATGGTTTATTGCACAAGGGAGTACGTCACTTCTTTCAGTGTTTTTCACCCATTGAAATGAATGGGTGGTGAAAAATGCTGAAATAACGCACAAAAAACGCAGGTGTCGGGTTTTGCTGCTTTTTTTTGTGTGCCAAAACCTGAATCTATAGATCAGGACTTTTTTTTTCCAACGCTAAACTATGTCAGCATGTACTATGGCCGCTATCCCGAGTCTACATCACTGGGAGCAGGCATTTTGCTGCCCTCTCTTGCACCTTATGATAGAAGTGGCTGTTGGTGGGCCCCTTCACGTCACAGGGCCCAGGGCGACAGCACCCTCTGCCCACCGCCCCTGGTACTGAGCTGGCCATGTGCACAGAATTACCGTAATCACCTTTTACAGTGGTTCTAACGGGGCAAAAACTGTCAAACTGGGACTGACCAGGCGATCAGCATATTTTTCTGGACTCCTGCTAGGCTTTTCCTGTAGTATTACATGGTATTCAAGTGAATGATTGTTCTTGTAATAGAAGTATGACAAAAACGGACATTACCATCCAGGCACATAAATTGATAAATTGAGGGGTGCCCTGAGCACGAGACCCCATTCGGTAATGTCCATATGTTTACAGAACAATTTAAAGGGGACGTTACCAGTCCAGTGGGTATTCATTGCTCTTAATTTATTCTTTCTGCTTCTCCAATTTAATTCCTTTCAGTTTTAATCAGTCATATGGCTTCAGAGATATGGGACTTTTTATTAAGTGCAAATCTTTATGGTCTATATCAAGGAGGTGTAACTCGCCGGGTAATAACTCGGAGCGGCCTAAGGCCATGTTCACACTTTGCGGGTTTTACCGCGGAACCGCGGCGATTTTGATGCTGCGGGTCCGCAGCAGTTTCCATTGCGTTTACATTTACATGTAAACCCTATGGAAACCGCAAACCGCTGTGCACATGCTGCGGGAAAAACCGCGCAGAAACGCAGCGGTTTACAACCCGCAGCATGACACTTCTTTGTGCAGAATCGCTGCGATTCTGCACACATAGAAATGCATTGAACCGCTTACTTAAGTAAGCGGATAATGTGCGGGTGGTACCCGGGGTGGAGGAGAGGAGACTCTCCTCCAGGCCCTGGGAACCATATTTGGGGTAAAAAAAAGAATTAAAATAAAAAATCATGTTATACTCACCTCTCAGCGCTGCACGCGGCCGGCCGGTCAGAGTTGCTGTGCGAACAGGACCTGCGGTGACGTCGCGGTCACATGACCGTGACGTCGCGGTCACATGACCGTGACGTCACGAAGGGTCCTTCTCGCACATCATCTTTGGAACCGGACCGCCGGGTGCAGCGACGAGGAGATCGAGACGTCAGAGGGTGAGTATATAAACTTTTTTTTTAATTTTAACATTACTATTGATCCTGCATATTGCTGCATATGCAGCATCAATAGTATAGGAGTAATCCCGCAGCGGAAACCGCGGAACAAACCGCGATAAATCTGCAGGGATAACCGCAGCGGTTTTGCCCTGCAGATTTATCAAATCCGCTGCGGGACAACCCGCAGAGGTCACCCGCAAAGTGTGAACATGGCCTAAAGATGATCCTGTGGTCCATGTCCCATTGTAAAGACCACAAAAATCTGCACTAAATGTATCGGCTGTATCTCTGGAGCCGGACAGCGGAGATAAAAAGGAAACAGACAGATTACGCAGATAGCAGTGGGAATAAAACAGCACAAACTGGCACATGATGACTTTTTTTTTTTTTTTTTTGTGCAGAATAAAGATTTTTAACTGTTGGTGTGCCGCTAGCTCTTTTTCTTAAATGTACCTTATTAAAAAAATAAAAATAAATCTGATGGATCCTTATTAAGTGTGTATTATGGAAAAGATTTGAATCATGGGTCAGCAGCCTGCGTCGCCTTTTTTTTTTTTTTTTTTTTAATATTCACTCACATTCACCGGCCTTGCATAAACTCTTTACACTCCATCCATATCGGCCCCTCTGTCCTTCCCTCTCCTATGTATAGCACTCATGCTCTGTTCACATTGCTTAACAGCACAGATCCATTCAGTCCGATCATCCAACACAAGAGACGCTCTCACAAGTCACTTAACCATCTGCTCACTCTTTCTATCCTCCTTCTCCAAGTTGCTGGAGACATCTCTCCCAACCCCGGCCCCCCATGTTATAGCCAGTCAAACCTCCCAACTGCTACACTCAGAAACCCCTCTAACCTTATTAATATTCCATGCATGCCTTCTGTCTTTTTCAATTGTGCCCTTTGGAATTCTCGCTCTGTGTGTAATAAACTCTCCTTCATCCATGACTTCTTGCTTTCTAATTCTCTTAATCTCCTGGCTCTTACTGAAACCTGGATCCAGCAAGCAGACAGCACCGCTGCTGCTGCTCTTTCATATGGTGGACTACACTTTTCTCATACCCCAAGATCGGACAACAGAGCCGGTGGAGGCGTTGGTCTGCTCCTTTCACCCAAATGTACCTTCCAAGTTATCCCCCAAATGCCCTCACTTGTCTTCCCTTCCTTTGAGGTCCATGCTGTCAGACTCTATATCCCCTTCTCCATGCGAGTGGCGGTGGTGTATCGTCCTCCCGGCCCCTCTTATCAGTTCCTGGATCACTTTGCCACCTGGCCTCCACACTTTCTCTCCTGTGACACCCCCACCCTCATCATGGGTGATTTCAACATCCCCATTGCTTCTCCCCTCCCCCCATCTGCTTCTCACCTTTTATCTCTAACCTCCTCTTTCGGCCTCTCACAGCATACTATCTCTCCAACGCATGAAGATGGAAACTCCCTTGACTTAGTCTTTTCCCGGCTTTGCTTAGTGGATGATTTCACAAACTCCCCTCCCGCTCTCTGACCACAACCTTCTTTCATTCTCTATCAAGAACTGCCATCTCGCTCAGGTCACCCCCACTTTCCACACTTATAGAAACATACAGGCCATTAACACCCAGAAACTTATGAAGAACTTGCAGTCCTCATTGGCCCCAATCTCCTCCATCTCATGTCCTGATTCTGCTCTGAAGCATTACAATGAAACCCTGCAAAGTGCCCTGGATGAAGCTGCACCTCCTATACATAAAACAACTCAGCACAGACGGCAACAACCGTGGCACATGCTGCAAACACGTTTCCTGCAGCGGTGCTCCATGTGCGCCGAACATCTGTGGAGAAAATCTAATCTACCCGAAGATTTCATCCATTATAAGTTCATGCTAAAAACATACAACTCTGCCCTTCACCTCTCCAAACAAACCTATTTCAACACCCTCATCACCTCGCTGTCCAATAACCCTAAACGTCTCTTTGACGCTTTCTCGTCCCTACTCAACCCAAGAGTGCAGGCCCCAACCACTGATCTCCGCGCTGACGATCTGGCCAATTACTTCAAAGAAACAATTGACCACATTCGACAGGAAATCATCTCCCAATCTCTTCATACCATTCACTGTCCTCCCTCCCCTACTGCATCTAGTTCACTCTCTGACTTTGAACCAGTTACAGAAGAAGAAGTAATCAGGCTCCTTGCATCTTCTCGCCCAACCACTTGTGCCAGTGACCCCATTCCATCACATCTCCTCCAGTCCCTTTCCCCAGCTGTCACCTCTCACCTAACAACAATATTCAACCTTTCTCTCACTTCCGGTATTTTTCCATCCTCATTTAAGCATGCCATCATACATCCATTACTTAAAAAAACATCCCTCGATCACAACTGTGCCGCTAATTATAGACCTGTCTCTAATCTTCCCTTCATCTCTAAACTCCTCGAATGCCTGGTCCACTCCCGTCTTACCTGCTATCTCTCAGATAACTCTCTTCTCGACCCTCTTCAGTCTGGTTTCTGCTCTTTACACTCTACTGAAACTGCCCTCACTAAAGTCACTAATGACCTACTAACAGCTAAATCTAATGGTCACTACTCCATGCTAATTCTCTTGGATCTCTCCGCAGCATTCGACACTGTGGATCATCAGCTCCTCCTCACTATGCTCCGCTCCATCGGCCTCAAGGACACCGTTCTCTCCTGGTTCTCCTATCTCTCTGACCGATCCTTCACTGTATCTTTTGCTGGTTCCTCCTCCTCTCACCTTCCCCTTACTGTTGGGGTTCCTCAAGGATCAGTCCTAGGCCCCCTCCTTTTCTCTTTGTATACTGCCCCTATTGGACAAACAATCAGTAGATTTGGTTTCCAGTACCATCTCTATGCTGACGACACCCAATTATACACCTCTTCTCCTGTTATCACGCCGACCTTTTTAGTAAACACCAGTGATTGTCTTACCGCTGTCTCTAACATCATGTCCTCCCTCTATCTGAAACTGAACCTGTCAAAAACTGAACTCCTCGTGTTTTCTCCCTCTACTAACATACCTTTGCCTGACATTGCCATCTCCGTGTGCGGGTCCACCATTACTCCAAAGCAACATGCCCGCTGCCTTGGGGTCATACTTGATTCCGAGCTTTCATTCACCCCCCACATCCGATCACTGGCTCGCTCTTCTTATCTGCATCTCAAAAACATTTCTAGAATTTGCCCTTTTCTTTCTACTCTGCAAAAACTCTTACTGTTTCACTTATTCATTCTCGTCTGGACTATTGTAACTATCTACTAATTGGCCTCCCTCTTACAAAACTCTCCCCGCTCCAATCTGTCCTGAATGCTGCAGCCAGGATCATATTCCTCACCAACCGTTACACCGATGCCTCTACCTTGTGCCAGTCATTACACTGGTTACCATCCACTCAAGAATCCAGTACAAAACTACTACCCTCATCCACAAAGTAATCCATGGCTCCGCACCACCCTACATCTCCTCTCTGGTCTCAGTCTACCACCCTACCCGAGCTGCTAATGACCTCAGGTTAGCATCCTCAATAATCAGAACCTCCCATTCCCGTCTCCAAGACTTTACACGTGCTGCGCCGATTCTTTGGAATGCACTACCTAGGTTAATACGATTAATCCTCAATCCCCACAGTTTTAAGCGTGCCCTAAAAACTCATTTGTTCAGATTGGCCTACCACCTCAACGCATTATCCTAACTATCCCTGTGTGGCCCATTCAAAACAAAAACAAAAAACATAATCGGGTTCCTCGCAACATGTTCTCATACACTTTATGCAGCTATTAGCCCTCTGTGTCTGTACTGCTACATACTTAGGCAGTTAACTGGTTCATGCAGCTTTAGGCTACTTTCACACTAGCGTAGTTTTCAATACGTCGCACTGCGTCGTTTAGGGGAAAAAACGCATCCTGCAAAGTTGTCTGCAGGATGCGTTTTTTCCCCATAGACTAACATTAGCGACGCATTGCAACGCATTGACACACGTCGCAACCATCGTGCGACGGTTGTGCCGTGTTGTGACGGACCGCCGGCAGCAAAAAACGTTACATGTAACGTTTTTTGCTGCGCTGTGTCCTCCATTTCCGACCGCGCATTCGCGGCCGGAACTCCGCCACCGCCTCCCCGCACCTCACAATGGGGCAGCGGATGCGCTGGAAAAATGCATCCGCTGCCCCCGTTGTGCGGCTCTTTCACTGCTTGTGTCGGTGCACCGTAACGTCACATAGCGACGTGCAGTGCACGACGCAAGTGTGAAAGTAGCCTTACATGAACACCCGAGCCTTACACTTTGGCTGGTCCGAATAACTAAAGCAATTGTTACCATCCACCTCTGGTGTCTCCCCTTTTCCTCATAGATTGTAAGCTTGCGAGCAGGGCCCTCATTCCTCCTGGTATCTATTCTGAACTGTGATTTCTGTTATGCTGTAATGTCTCTTGTCTGTACAAGTCCCCTCTATAATTTGTAAAGCGCTGCGGAATATGTTGGCGCTATATAAATAAAAATTATTATTATTATTATTATATATGAGACGCCATCTCACAGCATGGTCTGACAACCTGCTGCCGTGCCACGTACAGAGGGCTCTGGAGCTAAACACTATATCTGACCATACATGTTATTACACTTTATTAAATTTCTGTTTCTTCAGATTTTGTTTTCCAAAAAAATGTTAGAATCTGCCTCCATTACTGGTCATGAGCAGCGGAGACATGGCCGTTTGGTCCTTGTTCATCCTATTACAGTGGGATTGTGATGGGCTTCTCCCCTCAGTCCAGGGTTTATCGCTTTATACCGGTGAATGTGTTTGTGTGCTGGATGTGCCTGACCTCTTTTTACTTGTTATAAATCTTAAAGATCTTCACCTCTTGTTAAACAGGTCATGTGCCTAAATATAGCTGAAAAATATTTAGAATTGAGAGTCCTCAGTGGTTAATACCTTTTAATGGCTAACTGAAAAGATGGTAACAAATTGCAAGCTTTCGAGACTACATACGTCTCTTCATCAGGCAAAGACTAAAACAAATTCTGAAGAATCACATATTTATGCACAACATAGTATAGAGAAAAAAAAAAAAAAAAAGAGGGGAAAAAAAACCATGGATAAGCTAGGTGACATGAAGCAGAATTACCATGGGTGATAAACAGTTACGTCCATAAATATTGGGCCAATTCTTAGATAAGGATTGTTTTATTGTCCTGTGATTAGGGTCTCGTTCTGTTGTGATGACCCCACATGGTCTGAGGGGCAAGTTCATTAGTTGATGTAAAAAGACATAAATCCGTGTGACACATTCATTCCTGCATTTAGAGTGTCAAAGGTCGTCATCAGTTTATACTCCCAGACTCTTCTGTCTCTCTGAGTTTTGAAGTTACTTTTCAATACAAGTAATTTCATGTCCATAATGCTATGATTTGGGAGACAGAAATGTATTGCCACAGGTATATCCATTCTTTTTTCTTTTATTGTATGGCGATGAGAGTTCATCCTTGTTCTCAGTTTCTGCCCTGTCTCCCCCACATACAGACCCCCAGTTGGACATTTAGTACAAATAATTAGGTACACCACATTAGAAGTGATGCAGCTGAAAGTACCTGGTATCTTGTAGTCCTGGTGTGAATTGGGGATCTTTATCTTGTCCGTGGTCATTATAAATGGACAGGTTTTACATTTTTTCTGATTGCAGGGAAAGGTACCTGCAGCTGTTGGAGAGGACAGGGAGCTTCTGACAATGATGCTTCTTAGATTTGGGGGCTGCCTAAAACACAGTAGTGGGGGGTCTGGAAAAATGGATTGTAAGCGGGCATCTTTTTGCAGTAAAGGTTGTCATTTCCGTGCAGCTCCCTGTATCAGAAGCCAATCGACCGTCCAACATACCTTAAATGGGACAGTTTCCATCCAAAACACATAAAAAACTCCATTGTCTACAGCCAAGCCATCAGATCGTATATGTTCCAACCCAATGGATAGAGATGAACACCTTGGTCGCCTCAGAAAGACCTTTTTGAATCAGGGCTACCATCCAAGAACAATTGAAAATCAGATTACAAGAGCCACCAGAATATCACGGAATCACCTGCTACATTACAAAACTAAAGAAGAAAATAACCGGGTACCTCTAGTGGTCACCTACAATCCAAATCTGGAGGTGCTAAGGGGAGCTGCATGGAAATTACAACCTTTACTGCAAAAAGATGCCCGATTACAATCCATTTTTCCAGACCCCCCACTACTGTGTTTTAGGCAGCCCCCAAATCTAAGAAGCATCATTGTCAGAAGCTCCCTGTCCTCTCCAACAGCTGCAGGTACCTTTCCCTGCAACCAGAAAAAATGTAAAACCTGTCTATTTATAATCACAACAGACAAGATAAAGATCCCCAATTCACATCAGAACTACAAGATACCAGGTACTTTCAGCTGCGTCACTTCTAATGTGGTGTACCTAATCATTTGTACTAAATGTCCAACTGGGGGTCTGTATGTGGGGGAGACAGGGCAGAAACTGAGAACAAGGATGAACTCTCATCGCCATACAATAAAAGAAAAAAGAATGGATATACCTGTGGCAATACATTTCTGTCTCCCAAATCATAGCATTATGGACATGAAATTACTTGTATTGAAAAGTAACTTCAAAACTCAGAGAGACAGAAGAGTCTGGGAGTATAAACTGATGACGACCTTTGACACTCTAAATGCAGGAATGAATGTGTCACACGGATTTATGTCTTTTTACATCAACTAATGAACTTGCCCCTCACACCATGTGGGGTCATCACAACAGAACGAGACCCTAATCACAGGACAATAAAACAATCCTTATCTAAGAATTGGCCCAATATTTATGGACGTAACTGTTTATCACCCATGGTAATTCTGCTTCATGTCACCTAGCTTATCCATGGTTTTTTTTCCCCTCTTTTTTTTTTTTTTCTCTATACTATGTTGTGCATAAATATGTGATTCTTCAGAATTTGTTTTAGTCTTTGCCTGATGAAGAGACGTATGTAGTCTCGAAAGCTTGCAATTTGTTACCATCTTTTCAGTTAGCCATTAAAAGGTATCAACCACTGAGGACTCTCAATTCTAAATATTTTTCTATCTACTGGCTAACACGGTACCAAGATATATTTATTTCCTGTATCTAAATATAGCTGCTAATCCAGAGTTAATGTGGTTTCCGCATGATTTACTGTCCAAGTCAGTGTAACGCACACATGGGCATGGCAGAAGGGGATGGTAACTATAGAGGTATACAAATCTGTTTGAGTGTTTTGAAATTAATTACCGTTCCTATTTTTTAAATTCTATCTACCTATCACAAATGTGAGTACTTCTCTAACAATTTTGTAAATATTGTATTATATCTTTTCATGGGACAACCCTGCAGATCTGACACTATATACAGTGCCTTGCGAAAGTATTTGACTCCCTGGAACTTTTCAACCTTTTCCCACATATCATTCTTCAAACATAAAGATACCAAGTGTAAATTTTTGGTGAAGAATCAACAACTAGTGAAACACAATTGTGAAGTTGAACTAAATTTATTGGTTATGTTAAATTTGTGTGGAAATTCAAAAACTGATAAGTGGGGCGTGCAATATTATTCGGCCCCTTTAACTTAATACTTTCTTGCACCACCTTTTTCCTGCGATTACAGCTGCAAGTCGCTTGAGGTATGTCTCTATCAGTTTTGTACATCGAGAGACTGAAATTCTTGCCCATTCTTCCTTGGCAAACAGCTCGAGCTCAGTGAGGTTTGATGGAGATTGTTTGTGAACAGCAGTTTTCAGCTCTTTCCACAGATTCTCGATTGGATTGAGGTCTGGACTTGACTTGGCCATTCTAACACCTGGATACGTTTATTTGTGAACCATTCCATTGTAGATTTTGCTTTATGTTTGGGATCATTGTCTTGTTGGAAGACAAATCTCTGTCCCAGTGTCAGGTCTTTTGCAGACTCCCAACAGGTTTTCTTCAAGAATGGTCCTGTATTTGATTACATCCCTGCTAAAGAAAAGCAGGCCCAAACCATGATGCCGCCACCACCATGTTTGACAGTGGGGATCGTGTGTTCAGGGTGTTGAGCTGTGTTGCCTTTACGCCAAACATATTGTTTGGCATTGTTGCCAAAAAGTTCGATTTTGGTTTCATCTGACCAGATCATCTTCTTCCACATGTTTGGTGTGTCTCCCAGGTGGCTTGTTGCAAACTTTAAATTACACTTTTTATGGATATCTTTGAGAAATGGCTTTCTTCTTGCCACTCTTCCATAAAGGCATGATTTGTGCAGTGTACGACTGATTGTTGTCCTATGGACAGACTGCCCCACCTCAGCTGTAGATCTCTGCAGTTTATCCAGAGTGATCATGGTCCTCTTGGCTGCATCTCTGATCAGTCTTCTTCTTGTTTGAGATGAAAGTTTAGAGGGACGGCCGGGTCTTGGTAGATTTGCAGTGGTATGATGCTCCTTCCACTTCAATATTATCGCTTTCACAGTGCTCCTTGGGATGTTTAAAGTTTTGGAAATCATTTTGTATCCAAATCCAGCTTTAAACTTCTCCACAACAGTATCACGGACCTGCCTGTTGTGTTCCTTGGTCTTCATGATGCTCTCTGTGCTTCAAACAGAACCCTTAGACTATCACATTATATTTATCATCATTAGGCATTTAGGAAAACATTGGGTCATTCAGAGATCCACAATGAACTTCTGGAGTGAGTTTGCTGCACTGAAAGTAAAGGGGCCGAATAATATTGCACGCTCCACTTTTCAGTTTTTGAATTTCCACAAAAATTTAAAATAACCAATACATTTCGTTCAACTTCTCAATTGTGTTCTACTTGTTGTTGATTCTTCACCAAAAATTTACATTTGGTATCTTTATGTTTGAAGCATGATATGTGGGAAAAGGTTGAAAAGTTCCAGGGAGCCGAATACTTTCGCAAGGCACTGTATATACTAAGGGACTGTGCTATACATAATAAGTGAGTACACTTTATATAAGGGACTGTGTTAGACATAATAAATCGATAATAACGTCTTCCTCCACCTCCCCCTGTTCCTAAATCCATTATAAATCCCCCTTCCTCCCATCCCAATCCCCCACACTCCATTGTTCTCCTCCCCCCTGCATCCCATTGCCTTCTCCCCCACCCCCAGGATTGCCCTCTTCACCACCTCCATCATTGCCTTCTCCCCACCACCCCATTATTGCCCATTCCACCACCTCCATTGCCTCCTCTCCACCACCCCCATCATTGTCCTTTCCACTGCCACCATAATTTCCTTCTCCCCCACCACCCCATCATTACCCATTCCACCACCTCCATCATTTCCCCCTCCCCCACCACCCTATCATTGTCCTTTCCACCGCCATCATCATTGTCTTCTTCCCCACCACCCCATCATTACCCATTCCACGACCTCCATCATTTCCTCCTCCCCCACCACCCCCATCATTGTCCATTACACTGCCGCCATCATTTCCTCCTCCCCACCACCCCCATTGCCCATTCACCACCTCCATCATTTCTTCCTCCTCCCCCAGCACCCCCATTATTGCAGTTTCCACCACCCCATCATTGCTTTCTCCCCCACCACCCCTATCATTGCCCTCTCCGTCAACCCAATCATTGCCTTCTGCCCCATCATTGCCCTCTCCTCCACCTCCTACACACACACACACAGCACCATTCACCTCTCGGCATACACACACACACACACACACATCTCACCTCTGCGTACGGTATCTTGAAGCCGCGCCATCGCTGGCAGCTTCCTGTCTCGCACAGCTGTGGCGTAGAATGATGATGTGATTCAGCCGCTGCTGTGTGAGACAGGAAGCGCGGGCAGGAAGCAGGATGGATACCTGCAGCTCTGCTCCGCTGCCATTTTCTCTTGCAGGCAGCAGAGCTACTGGGATTGCTCCCTGCCCGCCGCACATGAGGGCAATCTGGCCAGGGGCCCCTGGGAGCCTCGGGGCCAGATAAACTGGCCAGATTGCCCTCATTATTAGCCGCCCTAAAGGGGGCCCCCCAGAGCCTCTGGGCCCCGATGCAGTCGCATCGGTTGAACAGGTGGTATGTCCGCCCATGATGTGGTGCCCATAATACTGGATGGAGGACTATACTGTCCGGTTTCTGAGCTATTGATTTCACTCATGTAATGTAAGAAGTGAAATCTTTGGCATTGTACTATACCTATATTTCTCAGCTGTACCTGTGCATCATGAATTGTGGTATGTGTTAAAGGGGCCCACTGAGACTCTTTCACTCAGGCACCACGAAAACCTGGAGCCGGCCCTGGTGCCTGGTGCAGTCACCTGGACAGAATTGAATTATTTCAATTCTGCGGTTAATAATTGACAGAGATATTTAACAGGTTAAAAGCCGACACTGGACCTCACTCTGGTTGCAGCTTTTGGAGGCAGATGTTGGCTGTGTAATACAGACAGTATTTGCCTTATGTGGAGCAGCTTTAATTCCTGAGCTCAATCCATCAACCCCCCCATCCACTCAATTAAAGTAAGTCATTGGGTGGAAAGGGGTTAAACAGGCAGTTTGATGACATCACAAAGCACATAACTATCATAGACCTCATATGACATCACAGTTGGTATGGAATGTACAAAGTGCAACCCCTGAGCCATCTTGTTTCATTAGGTCCTGACACCTTGAAGGGAACAAGTCCAGGTAGGGAACCTCACCCACAAATTGTATAGATGGGGGTTAGTAGTGGGATTCAGAACTGCATCAGTCACATGAAAATCTCAGCAAAAGGTGCAGTATCATGTGTCTCTCTCTGTGATTCTTATAATGATTCTACAATTCAAAAAAAAAACCAGGTTCCAAGGAAAATATACACACTCGGGTTCTTTAGTGAGCCAGTGTGAGCCCGGCCTAACAGGGGGTTACCAATGTGGACAACCCCTTCCCTAAATGAGGACTTGCTGGCGATCAACTGATCATGTATCACTGGTCTTGAAGACCCTCAGCAATTTGCTGGTTTTGCCCTCTATGACACCCATGTGCTCTAATAAAAGCATATAGAAAGGGGTGGGCCAGTTGAGACAACTGCATTTGGCTCCATTTTTGGGTAGCTTTGCTATTAATGTTGTCAAAACATAAGGGTGGAATTGTTTAGGGTTTATAGGTTTAGGTTTTTAAAAAGGAGGCTGGTGGTTATTTGCAGCCTGTGATTTTGTTTTATTAGTTCAACTTTCCTTCATGTTGGAAACTTGATACATACCAAGAGTGGGGCTTATTATGACATCACAGGGGGTATGACATCACAATTGGTACAGAATGTATAACGGTCTAATCCTCAGCCATCTTGTGTCCCCAGAAGAAGCAGCTCGAGGAAAGCCAGGTAGGCAGCTGTTCACTGAACACTAATGCCCCAATCACACATTGTATGGCTGTGGGGTGTTTGTGGTGAAGTTCGGAACTGCATCAATTACCCATAAATAATCTCAGCAAACATCTCTGGGTGACGAGTTCTCTCTTGGGTATCAGGATGATTCCTTAAATAGGACCTATAATTTAATTTTCTTTTTTGTAATGATAGGCGTTATGTCTCATCTACTTCAGATGAGCAGCTGTAATGAAGCACGGATAGATGACGGTGGCGCAGCAGGATGGCCGAGCAGAAAGAACAGAATGTTGGAGCTGGATGGCAGCAGGAAGACTAGAACTGGAATCACAGGATATCATGAGCAGAATTGGGGCAACGGCAACTGGCGCAATAGCGTTTCAGAGGTTGCTCAGAGGTTGCTCAGAGGTTGCGCCGCTGTATGTAGGCTCTCTGGGCCTGCGCCGAGGTTGCGCCGCTGTATGTAGGCTCTCTGGGCCTGCGCCGAGGTTGCGCCGCTGTATGTAGGCTCTCTGGGCCTGCGCCGAGGTTGCTCCGCTGTATGTAGGCTCTCTGGGCCTGCGCCGAGGTTGCGCCGCTGTATGTAGGCTCTCTGGGCCTGCGCCGAGGTTGCTCGGCTGTATGTAGGCTCTCTGGGCCTGCGCCGAGGTTGCTCGGCTGTATGTAGGCTCTCTGGGCCTGCGCCGAGGTTGCGCCGCTGTATGTAGGCTCTCTGGGCCTGCGCCGAGGTTGCTCGGCTGTATGTAGGCTCTCTGGGCCTGCGCCGAGGTTGCTCGGCTGTATGTAGGCTCTCTGGGCCTGCGCCGAGGTTGCTCGGCTGTATGTAGGCTCTCTGGGCCTGCGCCGAGGTTGCTCGGCTGTATGTAGGCTCTCTGGGCCTGCGCCGAGGTTGCTCGGCTGTATGTAGGCTCTCTGGGCCTGCGCCGAGGTTGCTCGGCTGTATGTAGGCTCTCTGGGCCTGCGCCGAGGTTGCTCGGCTGTATGTAGGCTCTCTGGGCCTGCGCCGAGGTTGCTCGGCTGTATGTAGGCTCTCTGGGCCTGCGCCGAGGTTGCTCGGCTGTATGTAGGCTCTCTGGGCCTGCGCCGAGGTTGCTCGGCTGTATGTAGGCTCTCTGGGCCTGCGCCGAGGTTGCTCGGCTGTATGTAGGCTCTCTGGGCCTGCGCCGAGGTTGCTCGGCTGTATGTAGGCTCTCTGGGCCTGCGCCGAGGTTGCTCGGCTGTATGTAGGCTCTCTGGGCCTGCGCCGAGGTTGCTCGGCAGTATGTAGGCTCTCTGGGCCTGCGCCGAGGTTGCTCGGCTGTATGTAGGCTCTCTGGGCCTGCGCCGAGGTTGCTCGGCTGTATGTAGGCTCTCTGGGCCTGCGCCGAGGTTGCTCGGCTGTATGTAGGCTCTCTGGGCCTGCGCCGAGGTTGCTCGGCTGTATGTAGGCTCTCTGGGCCTGCGCCGAGGTTGCTCGGCTGTATGTAGGCTCTCTGGGCCTGCGCCGAGGTTGCTCGGCTGTATGTAGGCTCTCTGGGCCTGCGCCGAGGTTGCTCGGCAGTATGTAGGCTCTCTGGGCCTGCGCCGAGGTTGCTCGGCTGTATGTAGGCTCTCTGGGCCTGCGCCGAGGTTGCTCGGCTGTATGTAGGCTCTCTGTCTTTTCCTTCCTAGGTTCAACACGCCTGAGCTTATAATTACATGCAGATATACAGCAATATGCAGCAGGACTGTCGTGATCCAGGGTTATATCCGATCGCCACAACTGGGGTCAGGAAGGAATTTTTTCTCCCCCCTGAGGCAGAACTCTCCGGGGGGTTTCTTTGCCTTCCTCTGGATCTTTAGGTCCAGTGGCTCTCAGCCGGTCCTCAATGACCACAGCTAGTCCTGTGGTCTCTATGGGGTCTGACCTGAGAGTCATCGTGATCATGGTTTAATTTCTTAAAAGGCCGGTAATTTTTTTATTACAGTGTTGCTTATTGCTATTCCAATAAAAAAAAAAAAGAAAGAAAATAAAATAAAGTGTCATGTGAGTTTTTTCCTCTTGACTTTTTTTTTTTTTTTTTTTTACAGTTACAATCATGGGAGTGATCATTACTACTCTCAGTATTCCACAAGTAGAATTATATTTTATAGGGGTGTCATTTACAGAAGGCAGACCACATACAGTATATCTCCACCCATTGTGATAACATAATGTCAATTCCTGTCCCAAGATACATTATAAGTGTTATGGGGGCCAATCTCTATGATGGGGCAGGGCCCTAAAATAGTATATATTCTACACAACAAACTACATGAGAGAAGACTGAAGACCGGGACACAGGGCCGCTGAATACAAGACACACAAAGTTCTTGTATAAAAGTAGGAAACGCATTAGAGAGGTCTGCAACAAGTGGCCCTCGGGGATAGGGCCAGACGGCAATTCTGGCAAATGCCAGATCGGGTGGTCCAGCTGTGGGCTGCATGAATTGTGACTTAAATACTTTTATTAGCTGTGGCGGCACATGGAGCCGCCGACTCCATACTCCAACAGTTAGGGTATGTTTCCATGGTCAGGAATCGCTCAGGATTCGACACATGTAAAATCTGCATCTGAGGTCACTGGCATGTCACCTGTGTTTTTGATGCGTTTTTTCATTGCATGCGTTCTTTTAGTCACTAGAAATAAAGCTACCGTATATACTCCAGTATAAGCCGACCCGAGTATAAGCCGACCCCCCCCAATTTTGCTACAAAAAACTGGGAAAACTTAATGACTCGAGAATAAGCCTAGGGTGGGAAATGCAGCAGCTACCGGTAAATGTCAAAGGTAAAAATAGATACCAATAAAAGTAAAATTAATTGAGACATCAGTAGGTTAAGTGTTTTTGAATATCCATATTGAATCAGGAGCCCCATGTAATGCTCCATAAAGTTCATTATGGCCCCATAAGATGCTCCATATTAAAATATGCCCCATATAATCCTGCATAAAGGTTAATAATGGCCCCATAAGATGCTCCATAGACATATTTGCCCAATATAATGCTGCGCAAATGCTGATTATGGCCCCATAAGATGCTCCATAAAGATATTTGCCCCATATAGTGCTGCACAAACATTGATTATGGCCCCATACAGACACTTGCCCCATATAGTTTATATTATTAGATTATGGCCCCATAGGCTGCACAAACGTTACGGCCCCTTATAGTGCTGCACAAACGTTATGGCCCCTTAGGCTATGTGCACACGTAGGAAATGTAGTGCAGAATTTTCTGCACTAAATCTGCATCTGCAGATTTGATGCAGATTCTATGCAGTTTCTATGCAGTTTCTGCGCAGATTCTATGCAGTTTCTGTGCAGTTTCTGTGCAGTTTCTATGCAGATTCTATGCAGATTCTATGCAGTTTCTGCGCAGATTCTATGCAGTTTCTGTGCAGTTTCTGTGCAGTTTCTATGCAGTTTCAATGCAGTTTCTGTGCAGTTTCTGTGCAGTACAATGTAAATCAATGGGGAAAAAAAAAGCTGTGCACATGGTGCAGAAAAATCTGCAGCAGAAACGCTGCAGAACTGCACAAAAGAAGCGACGTGCACTTCTTTGAAATCTGCAGCGTTTCTGCGCAGATTTTTCTGCACCATGTGCACAGCTTTTTTTTTTCCCATTGATTTACATTGTACTGTAAATCACAGTGCAGTTCTGCAGCGTTTCTGCAGCAGAAAAATCTGCTGCAGTTCTGCACCAATTCTGCACTAAATCTGCATCGTGTGCACATACCCTTAGGCCATGTTCACACGCTGCGGTTTTTACCGCGGAACCGCCGCGATTTTGATGCTGCGGGTCCGCAGCAGTTTCCATAGCGTTTACATTAACATGTAAACCCTATGGAAACCGCAAACCGCAGTGCACATGCTGCGGGAAAAACCGCGCAGAAACGCAGCGGTTTACAACCCGCAGCATGTCACTTCTTTGTGCAGAATCGCTGCGATTCTGCACCCATAGAAATGCATTGAACCGCTTACTTCCCGCATGGGGCTGTGCCCACGTTGCGGGAAGTAAGCGGATAATGTGCGGGTGGTACCCGGGGTGGAGGAGAGGAGACTCTCCTCCAGGCCCTGGGAACCATAAAATAGTGTAAAAAAAAGAATTAAAATAAAAAATGAAGCTATACTCACCTATCAGCGCTGCCCGCGGCCGTCCGGTCTCAGTTGCTGTGCCGAACAGGACCTGTGGTGACGTCGCGGTCACATGACCGTGATGACGCCGCGGTCACATGACCGTGACGTCACGAAGGTCCTTGTCGGCACAGCCGCTTGCAGCGCCGGGGAGATCGCGACGTCAGAGGGTGAGTATAGCCAATTTTTATTATTTTTTACATTACTATTGATGCTGCATATTGCTGCATATGCAGCATCAATAGTACAGCAGTAATCCCGCAGCGGAAACCGCGGAACAAGCCGCGATAAATCTGCAGGGATAACCACAGCGGTTTTGCCCTGCAGATTTTCAATTCCGCTGCGGGATTAACCCGCAGAGGAACCCACAGCGTGTGAACATGGCCTTATAGTGCGGCACAAACGTTATGGTCCCACAGATGCTCCATACAGACACAAAAAATCACATACTCACCTCTCCGTCGCTCAGGCCCCCGGCACTTTCAATATTCACGTGCTGATCGTTCCGGCGCCGCTCCATCTTCAGCACTGACGTTCAGGCTGAGGGCGCGCACTAACTACGTCACCGCGCCCTCTGACCTGAGCGCCACTGCTGAAGATGGAGCGGCGCCGAAACGAGGAGCAGGTGAGTATCGCGCAGCGCTCCTCCTCCCCGTTATACTTACCTGCTCCTGGCGCTGTGCTGTCCCTGCTTCCCCGGCGCTGCAGCTTCTTCCTGTAGTGAGCGGTCACCGTTACCGCTCATTACAGTAATGAATATGCGGCTTCACCTCTATGGGAGGTGGAGCCGCATATTCATTACTGTAATGAGCGGTACCATGTGACCGCTCAGTACAGGAGGAAGCTGCCGGCGCCGGGGAGCCAGGGACCTGCAGGGACCGCGCCAGGAGTAGGTGAGTATAATTAGACAGCCCCCGCTCCCCCTCACCTGCCGACCCCTGGGTATGACTCGAGTATAAGCCGAGAGGGGGACTTTTGGCCCAAAAAAGTGGGCTGAAAATCTCGGCTTATACTCGAGTATATACGGTAATTGAAAGTTGGCTTCTGGAAAGGAAAAAAAATATCCGATTTGCAGATGTATTGGGATATGTTCCCATGGTCCATAAAAGCTGCGGGTTGGACACTGTGTACATCTGCAGCATCCAACCCGCAGCGTCCAGGTGTTACAGCATAGTGGATTGGATTTCAAGAAATCCCATGCCCACTCTGTGTGCACCAATGCCCGCAGCTCACCCGCAGAGACGGACATGCGGCGCATCTTTCCAGACCGCAGCATTGACTGCTGTCAATAGTGACTACTTCATTATAAATGGTTAACAGAGTGTGAGGGCTTCCTCTTTATCCAAATTGGTGCCCTCAGATCATGATTGTGTGGTCCTGATGTTTGCCGTGGCAATTCATGGCCAAATAGTGGCCTTAGAGTCTGACAGCTGTAGTGGCCTGTTCAGAAGTTAGCGGCATTTAGGTGGTAAAAATATGCTTTTTAATTTCTGTCATGCCATTTTGTATTAATTCCTGAAAAGCACCTGAAGGGTTAATAAACTACCTGACTGCAGTTTTCAATACGTCAGGGGGTGCTGTTTTTAAAATGGTATCACGTTTGGGGGTTTCCCAATATATGGGACACCTAAAGTCACTTCAAACATGGATAAGTTCCTAAGAAAGTTTTGTAAATTTCGTTGAAAAAATGAAAAATTACTGCTACATTTTTAAACCTTCTAAAATGCTAACTAAATAAAAGAACATTTTACAAATGGTGCTGATGTAAAACAGACATGAGGGAAATGTTATTTATTACTATTTTGCTTTGGTATGACTATCTGGATTAGAGGAATAATCATTCAAAGTGTGAAAATTGCAAATTTTTTAACATTTTTCTCAAATTTCTGATATTTTTTATAAATAAACACATAAAATAAAACATGTTCTGTTCTCTTCTGACTGCTCCTCCTTATTTACCCTCATTCCGGTTCTCCTATCCGGGTCCTCTTAATGTGTGGGTCCCTTAGTTGGATTCTTTTGTTCATTTTTATTGTGGTTTTACTCACTATTTTTGTTTTTTGTTATTTTTTAGTTTTTAATGTGCATCTACTTTGCTCCGACCCCTGGGCCACCCTACACGGACGGATTTTGTTATTTTGAGGAACCATCATGTTTGCGCTTCCATTCAAATGTTATGTTAAATATGTCCCATGTATGGCAATTTTTTGTTCTTTATTTGTGTATTTCTGTAATGTTTATGCATTTAGTATTTTGCTGTATATGGTTTAATTTGCTGCATATGGGTTCTGTTTATATATGTCACACATTGGGACTTACTGACAAGCGCTAGGTTTTTCCTACTCACCAGGTTCGGCCGGCTAAGGTGCGCATGCGCGGCTTCTGGTTGCCTGGGTTCCCGGTCCGAGCGGCGTCTATTCTGCCTCGCACAGGCGCGGTGGGGCTTTCTTCCCCCGCCGTGTCTGGGCGACGCGGTGACGTCATCTCTGACGCGGCACGCGAGGCGCGCATGCGCCGTAATCATGGCCACTATTGGCCGAACCTTCACAGGTGGTCGGTCACATGTGGCCGTCCCGGTACTACATTAAGGGTCTTCTCTGGGGCTGGAGCATCTCCCCTTGATAAAGCTTCAATACCCGCGTCAGCGAAACGCACGTCGGGGGTTCGTATGGACTGATTCCTGTCCGGTCCACACCGTCTCTTTCTCCTTGGTAAGCGCCGTTTGGTTACTAGTATTTACACTGTGGGGAGTATATTAGGCTCTCCTAGGGTTAACCTTAAAGCGCACACTCTTGGTTACTTTCCTATTACTCTATATGCAGGATACTCTTATAGGGCGGTGTTGTGACTGGTGGGGACTCACCCTGTTTTTACCATCCATTTTGTACTGATAGTATGTATTTATGCACTGTTTGTCTGTAAAATTAATAAATTATATTTATACCACTTCTTTTGCTCCGGTTTACTCCTTTTCTTCTATAAAATAAAACATATCTACCTAAATGTACCATTATCATAAAGTACGGTATAATGTGTCACAAAAAAACAATCTCAAAATCATTGGGATATGTTGAAGCATTCCAGAGTTATTACCACATAAAGTGACACTGGTCAGATTTCAAAAATTTGGCTTCGGCACTAAGGGGTTAAAAAAAAGTATGCATGTTTGCTATTACTGTATTCGTACTAACCTGAAGAATCATGTCGTCAGGTAATTTTTACTGTATAATTACTACGAAACCCAAGAACAGACAGACATCACTACTGTGAAAACTGCCCCCACATCCCATTGCTGTGCCTGACTAATAACTAGGGGGCGCCATTGCTCTACTGGACTCTGGACTGGACTACCTGGCCAGATTCAGGCCAGGCAGCGCTCGCTCCAGCCATTGCCATTCATTGACTTTTGTGTTAGTTGCATAGTTTGGGGGATAATTGCTGAAACCATTTAACCCCCTATTGATCATATGTTTTTAAGCCTTTTTAATTCTACTGATGTATTGTTTTAAATGGTGAATCTTGCCGCGTTTGTGCCCCTACCTTTATCTTTCCGGTTCTACACTTTAGGCAAACTAGTGCTGTCACTTAAAGGGGTGGCCTGAAACACAAATTAACTTTCATCCTAAATGTCTGTCTATGTAATACCAAAGTCTAATCCTTTTTCTAGTATACTTTAATAATTCCCCAACATCCCCTCACTACACTATCGAGCTGCTTTATTTTTTTTTTCACTACTTCCTGTTTTGATGATGGTTCTTTGGAGAATCCTAGTCTTTGCAGCTATAAAATAAATAAATACTCAAACAAAGCCTCATCAGGGGTAGAGGATGCGGTCACTGCCACAGACTCTGCCATCTACCTGAAACGAAGTGTCATCAGTGAGGCCCGTTTCAGAGACTGGGCTAGTCCCTGCTCTACTGAGCTTGCGTTTTGACAATTCCAATGGATGCTCAGTAGGTTCTTGTCACTGTGCAATCCTCACAGTGACAGTGCGCTCCTCACCGGTTCTGATCAGAATTAATGAGCTGCCAAGAGAGCGCATTGTCAGTGCACGTTGTAAGGATACCTGGTGTGCAGAGACCAGTGCTGCCCTCACAAGTAATGTTTATTTAAACTGAACCTGTCAGCAGGATTTTGCTCAGTAAACTACACACACTGTCAGGTCGGTGCTGTCAGGGCCGGCGTACCCGGGCAAGTGCCGGGGCCCTGGCGAGACAGGGGGGCCCATTCAGGGCCGGCGTTAGGGACAGGCAGCTGCCTAGGGCCCCCGCTCCCCCAGGGGCCCTCAGCAGCACATCACGCAGCTGCTATGGGGCCTCTGTGAGGCAGGGGGGCCCGCCTGTCTCCAGCGCCAACTCCCCCTCCGCCGCATTGAACTATACCGGTGTCTGCCGGTAAAGTTCAAAGCAAATGATGGATGAGAGAGCGTCACCTGACGCTCCCTCTCCCATCATTCCCCACTCTGCCTCTGACACTGCCGCTTCGGGTTCATGGTGACGTCATCGCGCACTCGCTGTGTGTCAGGCAGTGCAGCGCCAGCCGCCGAGACCGGAGCAGGGAGCAGCGCAGCTCTGGAACGTTGAGAGGTGAGGAGTGGTTTTGTTTTGTAAGTATAACAGTGTGTACTGGACTATGGGGCCATTCTTGGGGGGAGGGGGGCTGTGCTGTATACTACATGTCTGTGCTATATACTACATGGCTGTGTTATATACTACGTGGGCTGTGCTATATACTACATGGCTATTCTATATACTATGTGGGCCGTGTTATATACTATGTGGCTGTGCTTTATACTATATGGGCTGTTATATGCTACGTGACCTGTGCTATATACTACATGGCTGTTCTATATACTATGTGGGCCGTGTTATATACTACGTGGGCTGTTATATGCTACTTGGGCTGTTCTATATACTACGTGGGCCGTGTTATATACTACGTGGGCTGTTATATAATATGTGGCTGTGCTATATACTATATGGGCTGTTATATGCTACGTGGGCTGTGCTATATACTATGTGGCTGTTATATGCTACATGGGCTGTGCTATATACTACGTGGCTGTGTTATATGCTACATGGGCTGTTATATACTATATGGCTGTGTTATATGCTACGTGGCTGTGTTATATAGTACGTGGGCTGTGTTATATACTACATGGCTGTGTTATATGCATCATGAATCGTGGTATGTGTTAAAGGGGGGGCCCACTGAGACTCTTTCGCCCGGGGCCCTCAAAAACCTGGAGCCGACCCTGGGTGCTGTTATACTGAGTAAAATGATACCTGGGTTGATGAAATCCATCTTGTGGTTGTTGTTTAATCTTTATTTGCAGTTTTCAGTTAATAAGATGCTCGTGCCCCAGGGCGGCCTGTGGGGGGCTTTATGTGGTGCTCTGCTTACATATGTATGGGCTTATGACAGGTCACTGATTCTTCACTGACCTGCCCCCTATTTTACATAATGAATAATGGTTAATATTCAATATTATAATTTATAATAGTAAATTAGCCTATACATGCCTATACTTTTGTAGGGTAAAAAAAACCTTCATCATCATCAAAATGGTGGCAGCACTTGCGCTGCAGCATCTATCGTGTTCCGAACATGACAGATGCTACTGCGCAGGCGCAATAGTATACGCATAAAGATTGAATGCATATAGACAAGTATTATGATACAGCGAAGGCGCCACCGCCATTTTGATGAAGCTAATTTTTTTTTCTAAACCCACAATGGTTTAGGCAGTATGTAAAATTGGGGGCAGGTCAGTGAGGGATCAGTGACTTGTCATAAGCCATACAGATGCTTTGGAAGACTCGGCGTCGATGTGGCGGTGTGAACGTGGTATTTTCTAACTCACCCTCTTTTGAAGACTTCCATTGAAGGAGAACTCGCCACCTCTCATGGCAGCCTGTTCCACTCATTGATCACCCTCACTGTCAAAAAGTTTTTTTCTAATATCTAATCTGCATCTTCTCCCTTTTCAGTTCCATCCCATTGCTCCTCCTGTTTCCATGTGCAAATGAGAATAATTATGACCCTTCTATACTGTGACATCCCTTCAGATATTTGTAGACAGCTATTAAGTCTCCTCTTAGCCTTATTTTTTTCAAGCTAAACATTCCCAGATCCTTTAAAACAATTCCACGTAGGACATAGTTTGCAGTCTGCTCACCATCCTGGTAGCTCTTCACATCGTGCCAGTTTTTAGGAGGAAGATTACAAAGCTCTTGTCTTGAAGCCATATACATGGCCACTGGACTGCAGATGTATTTGCTCAACTGCAAAATACCTGCTGCTAGTTGGCTCCTCAGCCAGCCCCCTTCACAACTTTTCACTCAAATCCAGGAATGGATCCTAAATGGTGGGGAAGCTCATTAATGTGTTGTCGGAGTGTTTTTTTTTTTTTCCTGTAAACCCTCATAACTTTCATGTTCTGTTAAAAATGTTTTTTTTTTTTTTCCTGTTGTATTTTCCAGGTATTCAAACTGTCAGCCCCCTCCTTGTAGCTCCAGTACGTTTCCATTAATGATGGCGGACTCTGAACACAACCCCTCTACTAGCGGCTATAGGTAAGTCACCATTAGTGATGGCTTTCCATGAAGCTTTCACTCCTTCTACTCCCAAGTCATGGTCTTCTAATGTCGACACTGATGCCTGCATTTTTTTTTTCTTATTTTTGTAGTAGTGAGCAGCCAGCAAAAGCCAAGACTCAGAAGGAACTCATGAAGATGCTCAAGGAACTGCGCTCTTATCTGCCACCAGAAAAGCAATCGAGGGGCAAATCCAGCACAATGGCCTCATTACGCTACGCTCTGCACTGCATCCAGCAGGTGAAAGGTAAGGAGCTCCGTATGACCCTGTGCATGGTCTACAAGGGGACGTTATTATTGAGCTTCAATCCTTAATGTGTCATTGTCTGAAAAGAGGTCTGTCATGTTTTCTAAGTGTTGTTTCTCTGATATAGATTCATGATTTCATTTTTATAAAAGGATTTTAAATGCCACCATGAATTTCTAAACTCCCCTCCAGAACGAAGAACGCCGTCTAAATAGCTCTTCATAGTTTAGGTGGCCACCTGGAAGTCCCATGTCTGACCATTCAGCAAGTCTTGGACACGGCCATTAGAGTGGTGTGCACTAGTGTCTGGGGCCATGCACACTACCGTGGTACAGGGCGTCCCCGCTCCGGACAGGAGAGCCATACCGTCAGAAACTAGACTGTACTCAACGAGAGGGTAGCACTTCACTAACGAGGGTCTGTGCTGCTCATCTGTAAAAATAACATTGTCCACATGCACAGTGGCCCCAATTCATCATTGCTGTTTCTCCACTTTTCTGGAGTAATTTGATCCTTTTTTTGCGCCTTCTTTTCCATAAGGTTTTCAGGCCACTTTTCAATTCGTTGTTTCTTTTTAAGTCTTCCTTTCTTTAATTTTTAATTTTTATATTTTTCTTCAATTACTGTGTTTATCCAGATGTTTTAGACAGTTCATACAGGTTCATGAAATGCAGATTTTACCCAATGTTGCATTTTTTATTTATTTTATTTTTTTGTTTTGCCCTGTGGAGTAGTTCTCAATTTGGTTCATCTTCAACTTTTTAAAGGAGTTGCGACTTTTGGTGCTGAAAACTTGCAAAAAAAAACGTTCAAGACAAAAATAAATGGCTTTTGTGTATTTATTCAGGAACCACATAAGCCATTTTGAGGAATTTGGAGCAAAAAAAAAAAAGTCTACAAATACTAAAAGGCACAAAAATAAAAATGGGACTTCAATGAATGGCAAATGGTGGACTGGGCTGGATATCTGCAGTGATGAGCTAACCTGTTCGCTTGTGTTCTGCAGCTATTGAGGACTACTACCAGCTGCTGATGGTTAATGATGAGCACCCGTACAGCCAGGACCTGTCATGCTATACGGTTCAGGACATCGCCAACATTACCGCGGAGTTCACAAAGAAGAACACGGTGAGAAAAGCGTTGGAGCGTATATTTGTTTATATTTAAAAGGAACATGTCACCAGAGATTTCCGCTATGTAACCATCTCCATGGGGTGTTAGAACTTGTACTTGTGGAAACCGATTAACTATAAGCTGAAATTAAAACGTTTAACCTTTATTCCTTGATTGACGTCAGATCCAGCTTGTGCGGAGTGTGACGGGAGGTAAGAACAGTGGGTGTGATTGCGGTCCACGGACACAAAGTACAGTAATGGCTGATCAGTGATGCCGATCCACCACGATGACTGCTGCCCGGAAGTGATGAAAGTATATTTCCAGCTTCCAGTAAATCTGATTTTCCCAAGGAAAAATAGTGGTGATTAATTCTTAATGGCAGGAGTTACCGTAATAAGGAAAAGTCTGATGACCAGTTCTATTATATTAATGATATTCTATATCTACAATTTACTCTAAAGCCATGAATTTAATGTTTCATAAATACCCATATTGTATTTGATAGAAACTTTATTAAGTACAAAATAATTAATCACAGATAATTGCCAAAAGGGAAAAAAAAAAAAAATCCATAGAGGCAGTGTGATCGCATTGTTATGTTAGGATTGGGATTTACCAATGTGGCGTTCGGACCCAAAAAGTTGTGCTCCCCTGCTTTAGAATGCTTGTGGACATTTTGAGCTCTATTTTACTATGTCATATATAAACTTTAAGAGATGATCCCAGAGCCAATTATTTAACATCAGCTATTTTATTTGGTTTGCGCTTACCGCATCTTTTTCAGGCTGATTCTGCCTAATATATGCTTTAAAAAGTGCTAAAAACAATGAACATAATGCACTGCAGTCTTCTTAAGCTTCTTTTGACTGCTTCAAAAGTTGTGAAAAAAATGACCAATGGGATGCCGAAGATGAAGCTTCATGAAAAATGAACGTATGCTCATACCCTAAGACTGACAAAGGAGCTTCTTACTGCCAAGACTCCCAGCAATCATCTGTCTTCTGTGGGGAAAGCCATCAGCAAGTGCTCATTTTCCTTGCAGCGCCACCACAGGGTAAATGAAGCATTGCAATCAATGGGCCTGTCCATCTAATGCATGGATATGTTGCTTAAATGGTGATTTTCCATTTTGAACCCTTCCCCTCATTGACTCAGAATGCCCCATTTGGAAATTTGATAGCTTTTCTAGACCGAATAATCTCTATAATTCAATGTATGAAGTGCAAAAATGTGGTTCAAAGGTGTGTAAATGCATAAGTCTGATGTTTGGGTGTGTTGCCGTACCTTATGTTTTTGGTCATACCTTATAATATTTGTGACCTCATAGAAAAGTCATGTGCGTTGTTTAAAAACTGACTTGTAAAATCCTAAATTCTGCTTTATTAAAATAATGTTGTGCGAGGATGTGGAAATGAATGAGATAAAGGGGATGTAGCATTTAAGTCTTGAACTTCTATATGTAACTTAATTCTGTCTGTAACGTGCAATCTGCCAAGGAAAATGTTGAAATGTTCTGCGCTTTTGCCATCTTGTTTGTTTTGGCTGTTCCCGTCCCTGGACTACCCTTAATGTTCTGCCTCGCTTTGCACACAGGATGTATTTGCTGTGGCCGTTTCCTTAGTAAATGGGCGAATACTTTACATATCGGAGCAGGCCTCGATTGTGCTGCGCTGCAGTGCAGAGCTGTTCTCCCACGTTCGCTTTGTGGAGATTCTGGCACCGCAAGATGTTGGCGTATTTTATAGCTCGACTACTCCCTACAGGCTGTCATCATGGAGTACGTGCAGTGGACCTGGTAAGATATGTCTGCACTCCTCGTGCAGTTGGAGGGTGACCAGTGATGTGAGCGGACACTTTCTCTATCATCTTGATATGTAATTTTTTTGTCTAAGGTGATAATAATTGGTGCTATCTGCAGTAGGAACACTCATCTTTCACGTGTCAAACTTTTCCCAATCTTTGGTGGTAAAGTAAAATGATAAAATGAAGTCAGAAAAATAAAATCCTAGGCAGTATCCTTTTCCTTTGGAAAAATCATTTGCATCATGTAAAAATCTATTCCTATAAATGTGCTAAAACCGAATCCTAATGTTTTTTCAATTGCAAAGTATTCTTAAAAGGAAAAAGCTCAAAACAAAAAAGATAAACACACCTAAAAGCTAGAAAAAAAAAAGTTAGGCCACAATCATAATGTCGCCAACCGTTCGCACATACCCATAATAGTTACCCTAATGCAAATGAATGAGGAAGGTAAATAGAGTGTAACGCCGGTGGGTGTGGACCCACTGCGCCACGGGCTGAGCTTACCCTGGAGGGGCGTAACTAAGTGACTACCGGGTCTTCACTAGAGCCTCGGATGGTGAGGCTAGGCTTGGCTGCAGGTAGCCACCAGGTACCACTCCAGAGCAGTCCCCAGGGTCTGCAGCAGCTGACCGGAGGGTCAGAGACACAGGTACAAGGTACAGGTGGGTAAAAGATGTGGTCAGACAATCCCAGGTCAGGGCAGGCTGCACAGGTTCAGTATACAAAGCCGAGGTCAGGAGAGGAGAAATCGGAGTAGACTAGCTGGGTCAGAAAACAGGAGAGCTAATACAAGAGAGCACCTTCCAGGAAACTAGACAGTACTTGAACTAGAACCTTTAATCAGGCAAGGAGTAATGAGAGGGAGCTGCCTAATAAACCCCTTGCTGTTTGGGCATAGGCCAGGGAAGCTAACCTCTGCAGGACACATTGAGGTTAAGTTCCTCCAGAATCTGGATGCATCTCCATAAAGCCAGGTGGACACTGGCCAAGAGCAGAAGGATGCAGCAGTGTTGGAAATGCTGCAAGAGGCAGCTCAATGAGACAGCCCAATACTGGCGAGAGCAGAGAGCGGTGACCGCAGTGAGTAGTGTGCTTACCACTTGTGCGAGTCACAGGTGTGAGGGAGGTTCCCAGGCAGAAACAATTAAGCTCCCAGTGCTCTAATAAATCATCTACAGTAGTGCACAATACAGTGAATTATGTCTAGTCACTGCATATCTTAAAAACAAAAGTGATGTCTTAAATATCTTAACAGCTGTGGGTCCCACCTCTCAGATCCACACCTATTTTGAGAATGACGCCTTGTCCTTCCTAATGGTGCATTGAATGAAGAGACTGATGCACATATGAGGAACTCTTCATTTTCTTCAATAGCCGTTCAGAATACAGCCTAACTTACCTCTCTATTCACCATGGGGCTAAGGGCCCACACTTTGGAGAGGTTGGACCCAAATCTGCCAGACATTTTTTTGCATATCATGTGTCTAAGGTGAGACTATTGATCAGTAGGTATTATAGTGCCCCAGTCAGCAAAAACATTGAGACGACCTAGTTTCTTTGTCAATGTTAAAGAAACAACCCATGTAATAATTGTTTCATGCTGTGTCCCTCTCATCCTGATGTGTATCCTACATGTCACCAAGGTGTTATCCATAAATGAGATATATATATATATATATATATATATATATATATATATATATATATATCTATCCCTATATATCATGGTGCAATCTGTGGGATTGTTTTGGAGGTGTAATACCAGCTCTTGGTCGCTGTTAGTGACTAGCTTGAGCTCATGTCCTGCTCGGTGATTGTGTCGGGAGCATTCAACACTTCTCAGCACAAAAACCTCCTCTAATAATTCTGTGTAATAGAAAACAAGTGGTCTGTTACTTGCTGGTGCCTGGATTACAGGATAATTTGCTGTTTTTTTAGCTGATTGCACTTTGGCAGACCTGACATGCTTGTGTGTAGACATAATGAAATGTGTAAAGGTCACTCTGTCTTCGTGAGCACATACACCAGAAACACTTTCTATATATATACCGTCATCTCACTGGCGGACACAGGCAGGAGAAAGCCCCTGTGGAAGAACTGTATATGGGCCAATTTCTCATCATTATGCACGATGCCACCTGCTTTATGGGCCTCCTTACCCCTTGTTCCCTTGTGCAAGTTGCACTAATGGTATATTTTCCCCTGTTCCATCTTTTGAAAAAACTGAGCCAAAATGAGCCTAATGACGTTAATATGCGATTTGTTTCCCAAGTTGCTTCACTTAGTAGGCATGATGAAGCTCCCCTGCAGCTTGGGGCTGAACAGTGACTCTACATTTCTCCTGTGCGTGGCGTCCTCTGCTTCCTCCTTTGTTCAGATTGGTGTTCTGCTCCTTTTTGGTCCAATATGGCCGCTGCATCGGCGAGGGCATTTATTAGTAAGCCTAAGCTTTTCCTATGTTACAGCGCAGGGCAGGTAATAGTGGTTTAGATTGATCACTGCACTCCCAAAACCTCTGCATCACGCAACTTGGATGCAGAAGGAGCAGGACATTGGGGCATGACAATGAGACATGGGTAATCACTTTCTCAGTCTATAACGATTCTTTTTCACATGGTTGGCTTCTGCAGAAACCATTGCAACTCTGAAATCTGACTGTTCCCTTCTTTTCTCAGATTCAGGATGTCTGGATGGTTTGGAACATAAGTCATTTTACTGCCGTATCAGGTAAGCTGTAAGCATGGAGCCCCAATAAGCAGCCATTGTCCTAAAGATTACGGTATATATTCACCTCGAAACAAAAAACCTTGTGGCCATTAACAATGAATTACTAATGGTGAAGGGGTAAGCTATGGCGACTTTGCTGATGACAGACATTAAGCAGCCAAACATTGCACAATTTTGCTTCCATATTGCACCAATATGTTAGTAAATGGGATCGCAAATTGCAAGTGAATGCAATCGCATCTAGTTAGTTGCCAAAAAAAGTTAATATTTTTTGACTTCCTTATTGCATTGTGGTGCGAGACGGCTTCTTAGCAGCTGCACCATGGACGCATTTTACAGGTGCACCGAACCCTACGTACTTCAATAGTGACAATGTAGTGAGAAACTCTATGTTGTTCTTTGCTCGTTAAGATAATTTCTTTCTTACTAAATACATGTATGCATACACCTTGGACAAAAGTATTAGGACGCGCCTCTCAAGTAACGAATTTAGGTTTTTCAATCAGTCCCAGTGCCCCATGTTTATGAAATCCAGCCCCATGCCATGCAGTCTGCCCTTACAAACGTGTGAAAGAGGGGCTCATTCTAAAAAGTGCACGGACTCCAGTGTGGGACAGTAATAAGTGGAATTATTTAGGAACCACAGAACTCGTCATGAAGTGGCAGACCAGGTAATATTCCAGAGCAAGGGCACGGAGTGTGGAGGCGCATAGTGTGTAAAAGTCACCTGTGCTCTGCTGACTCATAACTGCAGAGCTACAGATCTCCCACGGCCTTATCAGTAGTAAAAACTACTGAAGAGCTTTATGGCATGGGTTTCCATGGCTAAGCTGCTGTATGCAAGCCTTACATCACCAAGCACAATGCAAGTGTGGGATGAAGTGGTGTGATGTGCACCGCCATTAGACTCTGCAGTGGAAAAGTGCTCTGTGGAGACATAAGTGTGTTTCATCAACCTGGCCGTCTGATAGACAAGCCAGGGTATGATGAATGCCAGTAGAATGGAGGAGGTACTGCTATGGGGTTGTTTGTCATGCCGTGCCCCATGCTCTTTACCTTCAATTAAGTCACAATCTTAATGCTTTTAGTAAACCAAGTCATTTTAGACTATTGGTGCTTCCGAATTTGTGGGAAAAGTTTAGAGAAGCCCTTTTTTGCTCCCCAGCGCTCAAAGCAAGGTCCATAAAGGCATAGTTGCAGGAGTTTGTACAGAACAGTCAAATTCTTCCCCACCATAGCCCAGACCTCAACCCTATCCGACACCTTTGGGATGAAATAAAACGGAGACTGTGAGAAAGTCTCGTCCGGCACCAGTATCTGACCCTCATGCTCGGCTAGGCAAACTCCCACAAACGCCCTCCAGAATCTTGTAGAAAGCCTTCCCTGGAGAGTGGCATCTACTATAGCTGCAAATGGGCGAACTCCATACAAATGCGCATGGATGTATAATGGGAGGTTATAACAGTGCCGGTAGGCGACCCGATGTCCATGTAGTATACAGTACATTTAAATAGGAAAAGAGAGCACCATGCATCCAATAATAAGAACGCTTTATTGATACAAAACACAATAAAAAAACAGACAAACAGTGCATAGTAGGGCTAAAAGATGACAAAGAATGTCACCATCATCATGCTAAGCCCAAGGTACGGTGTGACCCTGACCAGAAAATATAGACATACAGGTGGGCTATAAAGTGCAGGTTGCAAGAAGCATTAACGGCAATATCACTTAGACCGTAAAGCCATTAAACTAATAGCTCGAATCGGACAATAGTCCAGTTATGAATAATGAATGAATAATAAAGGTAATAGTAGAGCGTGCACATCACCTGAGGACGATGGTAGGTAGCGCAGGGACACCCGTCCACCCCCAGTACAGTACATGCATACATCTATGTCCCAGTGCTCAATCTGATGGAGGGTCTACCGATGCCAGATACTACGGGACCCCTCAGCTCAGGGGCTAAGAGGTGCTGGTGGCTTCAGTGTCATTGATGATCAGTGTCTATGACGGCTATGTACTTTGGCTGTAAACCTGAGCTTCACATTACAGTTCAGATGGTTGGTTGTGATAGATGATCCTGTATGGAGCAGGTAATAGTGCGCATTTTGTATCCCAATGCTTTAGTAGTTTAGTGCATTACATTATTATTTTATTATCTCGTATCTATGTCCCTGACTGCATTCTTTCTAATTCTGCCACTTTTACAGTCTGTAGTGACATTTTTCTCATTTACGGCTCCTGCAGGAAATCAGAAAGTGTACCTGCAGGCACTTCTTATAAAGCTGGGTGACGTGGCTGTGAGATCTGCTCTGTGTGGCTGGGACTTTTTTTTTACCTAGTGGCATATATCTTTAATCCAGTTCCTTTTTTCCATTGACATTTTAGAAGGGAACCTGCCACATTGTACATGCAGTCTAGAGAGGAGGAGCTGGGCAGAACGATATATATGGGTTTGTTGGAAAAGATTCCATATAACGTGCATACATACAAATCGCAGGGATTTCAATGAATAAGATGAGTCCAGTGATCGATCCTACTAGTGACTGACCGCTGCTTCACAAGAGAATTGATATGGGGACTTATATGAGCAAAATTTCAGACTTTTATTGGAATTGTCGCTCTTTGTAATTTTTGTAGCCTTTTTTGTTACTATATAGTTCTCCAATTATTTTATAATCTAAATGTCAATAAAACTACAGCAAAGTGATATTCAGGTTTTATTTTTATTTTTTTCATTTATTTTTTAGTTCCCCTTGTGGGCTTCAGCCTGTGATCGTATAAACTGTTGCCGTAATAGACATCAGTACATGTGTATTGTCCAGTCAATGTAATTACTAAGATGGCAGATGTGGGGTCCTTCATTAGACCATTGGTTGTCTTGGTCCTTTGTTAGATCATTGGTTGTCTTGGTCCTTCGTTAGACCATTGGTTGTCTTAGTCCTTTGTTAGACCATTGGTTGTCTTGGTCCTTCGTTAGACCATTGGTTGTCTTGGTCCTTCGTTAGACCATTGGTTGTCTTGGTCCTTCGTTAGACCATTGGTTGTCTTGGTCCTTTGTTAGACCATTGGTTGTCTTGGTCCTTCGTTAGACCATTGGTTGTCTTGGTCCTTCGTTAGACCATTGGTTGTCTTGGTCCTTCGTTAGACCATTGGTTGTCTTGGTCCTTTGTTAGACCATTGGTTGTCTTGGTCCTTCGTTAGACCATTGGTTGTCTTGGTCCTTCGTTAGACCATTGGTTGTCTTGGTCCTTCGTTAGACCATTGGTTGTCTTGGTCCTTCGTTAGACCATTGGTTGTCTTTGCAGCCAATCAACATCTTTTGAATCCATTTTTTGGGTTGGAAGATAAAGAGAAGGTGAGGTTTGTACCCAGCTCTGCTCCTTTATCAGTTGAATACGTCAGTATAGGTTCTTGGCTGTCAGCCAATAGAAACATTTTATTTTTCACCTCCAGATGCCAACGCATTTTGAAATTAAGACTAAATTAAGATTATCCTTCCAGTTGTGGCTCTACACTTCCTATGTATGCGTATGTGTAGCCATCAAATCGTCTGATCCTACAGTCACACTCCCTTCAATTCAGTGACCTAATTAGAGTCTGACAGGTCTGATGGGCCCCAGAATGTTGGTCAGATGTATGGGCCTTTTAAGTATTCCAGTAAACTATTATTTAAAAAAATCATTACATACTATAAATCTATACAATGCCTGAACCTAGACACCATTCCTCTCAGTAAACCATTTTACACATGAAAATAAATGTATCAATAAAAACACAGTAATTCTTAAAAAACTCAGTAAAATGAGAAAAAGAAACGAGCAGCTGCTTTACTAGCTGATGAATGTTATGAATGGATCTCCCACATTGCGCTCTGACTCATGAATGACTCGGCCGCTGTCTGACAATGGATGCTTTGATGCGGGCAATCCGTGCTGTGTACAGGCCTCTTACAGTCACAAGACGCCATTGACATCCAAGTGCTTCTTGCACATGGCAGCAGCCGATGATTGGGTCTGATATTTTAGTTACTAAATGACTGAGCAGAAGAAAATGTGCAGAAAGTGTTCTAGCACTTATTAGTTATGTGTGGGCAAAATGAGGTTATCCAAGTATTATACTCAGGACTAGGGGATCCTCTCCTGCCAGGAATCAGTCATCCATGTCAGCCCTAATTTATTTGTTGTAAGTTCTGATTGTTACAAGAATCACAGAGGAGCGCTCATGGTAGGCAGCAAATGCTAATTGATAACAGACCGTGATATTTAATTGATGATTTGGTGACTGCAACATCCATGGCCAGATTTAGGCTATGTTCACACATTGCATTTTTTGTTTCATTTTCCTCTGCAGCCAAAACCTGCTTTCTTGGCAGTAAAAAAAAGCTGTTTACAAAAAGCAGGTTTTGCTGCCTATTTGCTGCACATTTGTCTCTTGTGCATGCTGATACAGTTCACTGCCCCCCAAAAAACATGATGCTGAGTTTTCTGCACTAAAAACTCAGCAAAATCTGATACCTGCTTTTTTTTTTTTTTTTAACTGTTTTTGCTCTTGCTCATTGCTTTCATTGGGTGAAAAAAAAAAAAAAGACTCTACAAAAACCCTGAAAGAAGTGACCTGCTGCAGTGTCCTAAAAACGCAGCTTAAAATTTGCATTAAAATAAAAACGCAGCAAAAATGCAACATGTGAACAGAACCTAGAGCAGGTTTAACATTAGGTTATGGTTCCCTATCTCGGAGTAGCATTTGAATGACCGATCCACAGACTAATCGTCTGTCTGTGATCCCCCAACATTTTCTTACCTTGAGAGCCAAATTCAGCTTTGAGAGGGGGTCCGGAGCCCCCATTATCTGTATTATGACTGACAGTCCAAGCTTCCCCGCAGACACCGCACAAAGGCAGAGTACTTGCATTCAGGGGTTTCCACCTTGCCCTCATTTGGAATTCTTGCATCAAGCACTCCCACCACGGTATTGCATCCAGCTTTAAAGGGGAAGTTCACTACTAGGACAGTCCCTTCTCAATCTGAGTATTTGCTCCTGTTAAAATGAAACCGTTTACGTTGTCTTCTGGTGCCTGCGCCATTCCAGCATTGTCGGCACTTGGGTTCCCAGGGCTCACCTGAGTGTGCTACGTTACTCGAGCCTTACGCCCAATCAGAGCGTGCATAACTGTCTCTGCCTTGGGATGTATAAGTAATCAGGAGGTGGTGAGCGCAGCCCTGGCTTCCTCTTGATACCTTATATGTCTGAAGGTGGGGACAGTAAAGCCGGCTCCCGTGACCGAACATTGTGATGTGAGCGCTAGAACGATGCTGGCATCGGAGGTGAGTAGAAGTGTTTTCTATTTTAACTGGGGCAAACATTCAGATTGAAAAGGGGTTGTCCTAGTAGTGGAAATCCCCCTATCTGGCAGTATCATCCAATGTTCAGCTTAAAATTTACTTAAAGGAGTTGTCTACTACTTCACAACACTATCTTAATCAGCATATTTGCCCCTAGTAAAATGAACACGTCTACTCTACTCCGGTGCTGTTCCAGCAGTGTCAGCACTCACTCTCTCGGGGCTCACGTCACATTATGTCACCTGAGTCCTGCAGCCAATAAATGCTGACTTCACACTCTGCCTATGGAAGAATCAAATAACAAGAGAAAGTGAGAGGCCAGCCGCAGCGCTGACTGTCTCTTAATGTCTTCATTTGTCTGAAGGAGAGGTGAGAGAAGCCAGCGCTGATTGGCTGCAGGAATTTCTTGACATTAGAATGTGACGCCAGCCCCGGGAGAGCGAGTGTATACACTGCTGGAACAGCATCGGAGGCTAGTATAAGTGTTATTTTACTCAGGGCGAACATGCTGATTGAGATGGCGTAGTCTGAGTAGTGGACAACACTTTTTTTTAAATTTATCTCTCCAACTGTAAGGCCAGTCTATGCACATCCAGATCTGCTCTTCTGTGAGGGACCACTCGCCAAAGTCACCATCTGCAGTCCTGCTCTACATAGCGGTGTGCTAGGCCTGGTACTAACGCGCCAAGAGCAACTCATTATGGTCAACCCCAGTCACAGGTTGGGGGGATCTCTGATCTATGTGATGAGCACTTGCTTAGGTTTTGGATGTGACACGTGCAGGCGGTGGGCAAGTGCCGCATTTTAAAGGCTTTTGCGATTTTTTTTTTATTATTATTTTTTTTTTATTTTTCAATTATTATTTTTATTTTTTGGGGCGGTTGACAGCTTCTGACAGGACCAGAAGCTGAAAACCATGAGAAGCTTAATATGCAATCTATATGAGAAAGTTGAAGAATTTTACATCATATATACAATATGCATAATTTTTTGGAACTTTCATTCCTTTTTTTTTTTTTTTATAGTTTCCATCTATCATTGTGCAATGTTGTATAAAAATAATAGGCTTCCACTCAGAAATGATTTGTTGAGTACAAGTTGTTCCTGTGCTGGATATGTGTGACCTTAATACAAAGCAGATGCCTTCCTCTAATGTGACTGCTAATCTGCCAAGAACAGTCGACATCCCCGAGGCTCCTTGTAAGGTTGGCTATACAAGTTTATTACTGACATGGCCATTTAAGTCTAAAGGTGAGAGGTGTGCACCATGGCTTAATAATTAATGACCCATAACATACAGAAAGCTTAAAGAGTATCCTCCGTCTTTAATTTTTATTCCATAAATAAATAGTTCACATGAAAATAAGCAACTTTGTAACATATCTTATCAGAGAAATCTTCTTCTTTTTCTGCAAGAATTAATCAGTCAGTATCAAAATTCTCAATTCTGATGTAATATCTGTATTCAGTGATGACTTTCCCATTAGTGAGACAGGAGATGAGTGCGGCTGCCCATGAGCTTCTATGTAGGTGGGAGGAGCTACAGACAGAGCTCCTCCCTCCTCTCCATCCTACCTGCATAGAATCTCATCGGTAGCTGCTCCCGTCTCCTATCTCAGTAATGGGAAAGTCTTCACTGAATACAGATTTTATATCAGAATTGAGAATTTTAATACTAACCGATCAAAAAGAAGCAAATTTCTTTGATTAGATATGTTGCAAAGTTGCGTCTTTTCACGTGGACTATTAATATATGAACTAAAATTTAAAACGACTGTTATGCTTTTAGGACTGTCACAAAATGGTTTATCGAAAAAGAAACAAAAACTATGGGTTAAGTTAAAGAAATCGGTTTTGCGGAGCTTCTTTAATCCTTGTTTGAAGTTTTCTTGTATTCTTATCTCGGTGTATCGGGGCAGGACCCTGGGTGGGCTCTTCAGCTTTGTAACGTCCCCTCCCTGTGTCTGGGTGTCTTTTCTTCTTCCTTATTTACATTTTCGCACCATCCTACCCGAGGGTGGCACTTGCGCAGATTGAGCTTTTGGAAGTCTGTAGGAAAATGGCGCTGGCGGCTGTGCATGCCCAGGTTGCTCATTGCCACCAGCGCCATTTTACTGAAGCCCACCGCTAGATCAGTCTGTACAAGCGCCACCTGCGACAGGGACTAATGGTGGGCTTCAATAAAATAACGCCAGTTGCACTGAGCAATCTATGCATGCGCAGCCGCCGGCGACATTTTCCTGGAGACTTCTAAGATCTCAGTCTGCGCCCGCGGCGAGGATGGCGCCAACACAAAACTTAAATAGTATAAATCTATAACAGAATTTAATTTTTACTTTTCTATTGAAAAAGAAAAAAACTTAGGTGATTGGTTGCTATGGTGATTTCATATGCTTTATATACCTAGAGGGTTTGTCCACGTATAAATGCCGTGAGTACAGGAGCCTCTAGGCAATGGAGGCCACGCTCTGCGTTTTCTAGTAGCATTGATCACGCCGAGCTCTTAATGTACACCCCCGCTGAGGCGGGCGGCTCTAATGTGATGTGAAAAGACCCTTAGGGGGGTGGTCTCTTCTGATCATTTTACATATACAGCTGAGAGTTTCATATAATGATAAAGATTTTCCACCTCTGAATGATGTTTTAATTTACTTGTATGGAGCTGAGCTGTAATACCAGACGCATCCTACAAATGAGGATGGCGCTGTTCTTCAGGTAAAAGCAAGAACTACTGTATTCTTTTTGGAAGTAGTTCCCATTTTTAGGTTAGTTATCTGGATAAGGTTTGTGGGTTTTCCATAAAATGGTTTCTTTATCTGCTTTTCAGCTGTGGGCGCGAGTCTCGGAAGGAAGCATCTTATCACCCTTTCCGCCTGACACCATCTCTGCTCCGTGTACGGACTGCGGAGAGCGCTGCGGAGCACATGTGCTGTGTACTGTTGGCAGAGAGGGTCCGCTCTGGGTATGAAGGTACGTACAGCCCTCCGTTCTAGGGCTCCCTAGTACTACAAGAACCGCCAGCTACTAAGATCAGCGACTTCTTTGCTTGGTTGTCATCCAGATAATGGCACTTGATGTCTGCCTCCTCTTCAGAAAAGCCGAATTAGAGCCGGAGTGGTTTATGCTCCTCTCCTTATAAGACCTTGCCGCTTCATAGGAAATAGTTACCTCTCATCCCAGGGCATCTGGTTCATCATGGTTTTTCTTTGATCCCAGAGACCTACTTGAAAATATCTGCTTGCAGAACATCACTTGTCTATATGTTCCTTGGATGTGGGGCCAGAGACACTTGTGATCTTCTCTCAGATATTGGAGGAAAAAAAAAATTGGGTTAGGAAACAAATTACGTGTTGCACTGAGGCCATTAACAGCAATAGGTGACTGCACCCTGTGCGGAGTCAGGTGCATTGTTGAAGATGAGGAAATTGTGTTCCTTTTTTGTTTCTTCTTTTAGCTCCTCGGATCCCTGCAGATAAACGCATCTTCACTACCACGCACACACCGGGCTGTCTGTTCCAGGATGTCGATGAGAGGCGAGTAGACTGTAAGAAGCCTGCCAGAACAGACAGATCTGTTTTTTCTTCTTCTTATCCCCCTTTTTCAAATTTTCTCCCCTCAGAGCCGTGCCCCTGTTAGGTTACTTGCCTCAAGACCTCATTGGCACTCCCATCATTCTGCATCTGCATCCCAGCGATCGACCCCTCATGCTAGCGGTGCACAAAAAGAGTACGTATACATAATGTCCGTTTCTAAGTCCTAGCATTGATTCAGCGCCACTCCAGATCTATATTCACCCTCCCTTCTCGTCTGTTAGCAAATGCAATGTAGTTTCACCTATCTCTAGTGCTTATATATAGATGTGTGTGTGTATATATATGCATATATGTGTGTGTATGTATGTATGTACATATATATATATATATATATATATATATATATATATATATATATATATATATATATATATATATATATATATATATATATATATACTTATACATACACACACCATTCACATTTTTTGGTACTCCTCGTTTCACGACAGAAAAACCCACAGTGGGTAGTAATAAATAAAAAATTTATGAAAATGAACAAATGAAAGTCAGACATTGCGTTTCAACCATGCTTCCACAGAATTTAAAAAAAATTATAACTCATGAAATATGCCTGGACAGAAATGATGGTACCCTTAACTTAATATTTTGTTGCACAACCTTTTGAGGCAATCACTGCAATCAAACGATTCCTGTAACTGTCAAGGAGACTCCTGCACCTCTAGACAGGTATTGTGGCCCACTCCTCAAGAGCAAACTGCCTCCAGTTGTCTCATGTTTGAAGGTTGCCTTTTCCAGACGGCATGTTTCAGCTCTTTCCAAAGATGCGCAATAGGATTTAGGTCAGGACTCGTAGAAACCCACGCAAACACAGAGAGAACATACAAACCTTGCAGATGTTGTCCTTGGTGGGATTTGATCCCAGGACTCCAGCGCTGCAGTGCTAACCACTGAGCCACCTTGCAGCGCTTTCCACAGTGAACATTCCCATTACCTTGCGCTGCCTATATTCTGCATGAATCTCACAGCAATCTGTCTGAGGAAGGTCTGAATGTAAGACCGAAACATCATATGAACTTACTGGGATTGCTTTACTTGAATAAAGACAGTCTATATCAAAAAGCGCCAGGTTTGAAATTCATGAGATTAAAGAGTGGTATCCTTTCTGAGCACCTTTCTCTGAGATTAATGCGGAGTGACGTGTACCCTATCTAATTGTGAATGAAGCTTGACATTGGTTGGGGTCCATCACTTTACACAGCAAGAAAGAACAATGGTGTTTTGCTCCGTACGCTGTTTTCATCGATGCTGAATCTGCAGACATCTGATGGGTGGCGGTGCTGGATATCAAACCTTCACTGATCTAATATTGATGACCCGTCCTCCATATCTAAGTATTAAACCCTTGTCTGTACCATAACAGGTCGTATAGTGGAGACTGTCTGGAGATGAAAAATACTGTCCCTCCTTTAAATTGCTCAACAGACAATGCATGATAAATGTATGCTCTCTGGGGGTCCTGCAACTGAGATCCTACCAGTCATGGGAATGGGGTCCGATGTCTTTCATTTATAAAGAGCAGTGGTCACTTATGTGCATCATCGATCTAATGAATGGATATGGCAGTGACAGAAAAGCAGCACACAGCAGGCCCCCACTCTTGTAATTGATAGGGGGTCCTCTGTGATTATTTATTATTTTACCTATCCTGTGATAAACAGTTCTGCGCCAATCCCTTTAAAGTGATGGCGTATGTTCCTTTATCAGCTAGTCGGTACTGACGCCAGCAGAATACGTATAGAAGAGCCACCTACATATGCATCTGTTCTTCTCCTTAGTCCTGCAGTATGGAGGACAGCCATTCGACTTTTCTCCAATCCGGTTTTGTGCTAGGAATGGAGAGTACATCACTATAGATACCAGCTGGTCTAGCTTCATCAACCCCTGGAGTCGAAAAGTGTCTTTCATCATCGGCAGGCACAAAGTGAGGATGTGAGTGCGGCTTGTAGTTCTCTGTTATACCATGTAATAATGTGATCTGCTCTGTAACGTGGCTCATGTGTCTGTCTTATAATAGGGGTCCTGTTAATGAAGACCTCTTCACAGCACCCATATGTCCAGCAGATCGGTCACTGCAGCCAGATGTCCAGGAGCTCACCGAGCAAATACATCAACTTCTCATGCAGGTTGGACTTGTAAGCCGCATGACTGACTTCTGATTGATCAAGATCTGTTTTGCCGTCCTGGTTATTGAGATCTAACTATAATAATGCAGGGAGAAGCCTTCTGAAATGTAAGGGAACCTGTCCGGCCATTTATGCTGCCCAAGCCATGGCCACCATGAATCGCGGACAGGCACGCTCATTGCAGAATCCAAACCCAAAGTCAAAATTCTAAATCTCTAGTGAGCTAAAACCTCAGGGACAGCAAAGGAAGATATCCATATGGCACTGTTCACATCATGTTTTGCCCAGTTTAGCTTCTACGCTATTGCCAGAAACGGGCCCAACCAGTTTCGTTTTGTCCTCCACCTGGCCTATAAATGTCAGTACACAACGAAAAAAAAAGATATTGAATATCATAGTAGACTGGGAGCTCTGGCTACCAGGAGGTAGATGTCACAAGGCACATGCAGGTATCCAGTCCACCTTCCTCTCATCTTCTAACTCCAGGTTTCTCATTGGCACCTCTACCAAGGGCTCCAGTGTCCGGAGATGTCCTCTGTTCTAAGAGGTGGAGAATGGTATCATCCACGTATTCATCTCAGGCATATGTTGGGAGGCTCTAAACAAGATGTGAACAGTAGCTTCTACTTTAATACAAGGAATTGAATTTTTTTTCCGAGCATATAATTGTATGTAAATCACATCTGAGAACTGACGACCTATGTGCAGTGGAAATTTGATTTCCTGAAAATGGTTGCCAGTCCACACCTAATAGACGTTAAAACCAAAGAAATGAGCTGGAGCATAAGTTGGTATACATGCAGTGTGTAGGATCACGTTCACAATGTGACGATTTCACAGACAAAATCCAAGAAAAAAATGAAATGAGCATATACTCTGTAATAAGTAAATAATAATAGCACATGTAAATAACGGTACTTGGGTAATACTATTTTGATAACAAAAAAAGTGTAAAAGCCATCCCACCACGACAAGGCGTACCCAACTGAGATGGTCCTATCCTGTCTCTAGTATTAAAACCTTACCATGTCGGTGCAGGACACTGGCCTGACTGTTCAGACATCTACCCATGGGAAGCTATATAGATGAAATGCTCTTATCTATGCCCTCTGTCCTTATCTACATTGAGATCAGCTGACACAATGTGAGGTTTCAATACTAGATAGGACCATCCTGGAATTTTTGACTTGTGATATTTCCTATGTTAAGTATGAGCGTCTCCACATATATAAATATAATCCAGATTAATGCATATTATTTGTCTCCTCCAGCCTGTCCACAACAGCGGCTCCAGTGGATATGGGAGTTTGGGCAGCAATGGTTCCCACGAAACCCCAATGAGTGGAGGTTCATCTAGTGACAGTAACGGGAATCTCAGCGAGGACATTAAAGAGAAACGTGTACGTGGCCTGATCGATGCAGTCTCTATTTATTCCACTAATTTATTGACTCTTTTCTTGCTTTTAAACCTTTACTTGCGAATCCAATCTTCATGCATAAGTATAGACATCCCTGGTTTTCTGGTCAGCCGATACTCCTAACCTCTGATCTCATCAGGATGCCAACCAGTGTAATAACCCTGCTCATTTATTCCGGGGGGCGATCTGTGACCGTGCAGGACCGCTTATTTTTCAGTCTTGCTCCAGCCTCCTCCCTGTACTTGTACTTGTATTCCATGATTCCTTCCCACTCGTCTTGTGTGGGCAGGGAGCTGATCCCCAGTGACAGCATGGTGTATAATCCATGTATAGAATAGTGAGTGACCCTCCTGTCTGAATGTGCATCAAACCCGGAGCATGCCGATATGTTTTGGAAGTACGGCACAGGCTCCGTGCGTCACCACGAGTGGGGTGTGCTATTTAAGGGAAAATTATAGCGTTTCATGGAGTGTGGGCTGCATCTGACTCTGATCAGTACTGTATCCGCCGTGTGACTGCAGCATGGAATGTATGAGATCTACGTCCAGTTAGCCTGACCACAGTAATGCATATTATCCTATAATGACATAAAATAGCCGGATGCTCCATAGTGCACGAATATCAGTTGGAGATGGTGGGGGCTGACTGAAGGGCATATGGGCATATATCTTGGAGGGATGTGCACCACCAGGAATCGGCTTCAGCTGCCCCAGATGATGGTCCAGTCCAGGAACCACCATGTACTGTATTAGATAAATGTTAAAAAAAAAATTTAACTAAAAAAGTCGATGATAAAAGCACTGCTGAGTGCAGCAAAAAAAAAAAAAGTTTTCATCAGTAGCACTTTTATCATCCCCTTTTTTTTTAGCTCCCTTTTCAGCCATGACATGTAATTCATGTATATAACATACAGTACAGTCATAAATAATGGGACTCGGGGAAAGAAATGTAGTGCATATACAGCAAGAGCCACACTGTTATTAATAGAGATGAGGGAATCGATCATCCAATTTGCCGCAGCACAGAACATTGGGGGAATCAATTTGACGAAAGATAATTAATCAATTTGTGTATTGGCAAAACTTGAGTGTGACACGTACCCAACTTCTGCTCTAACTGATAACAGTGAAAACCAAAAGAAGAACACTGAACATGGATCAAAAGAATAAATATGGGGCAGAATATTATAATATATATCGCCTTTATTGAAACAATGGGTGGCAATGGTTGGCACTGTATGCATCACAGAGCCCACACGAATAAAAATAGTAATCCAATATGAAAATGTGATAAAAACAAGAATATACATAGAGGTATAAAGATTATTTTAAGGGGGACCACAGAAAAGATGTAAGGTAACAGAAGTAGTAACTGCTATACATAAACACAGTAATCTTGGTAATACTATCATATATGTTATATAAGGGTGGCAATATTTCAGTATAAGGTAGATGGTTGTGCATCATATGAGGCCTCTCCAGAGTATTCAGAAAGATTTGTGTAGGGAGAGGGAATGTGGATGAGCAGCAATGGTTACCTGATCGTGGTCCCCAGTTCAAGTGTAGCGCACACCCCGACGCACGTTTTGGAACAAGTCCTTCATCAGGTCGAATTTTTTTTGTTTTGTTGGTTCTAACTGATAACGATGGAGAATAGCATTGTCTCTGTAGACTGTTTTGATTTATTCTGATTCTTTCCTACAGCTGTGGATTATATTAAGTATAAGACGTGCTTTAAATAAGTCTTTCAATTGTTCTTGCAGGGTACACATCCAGGTCAAAGATCAAAAGACCCCTGCTGTATCAGTCCGCAGAGTACAGGTCCCCAGAGTGGGGAGGGCAGCCCTGAAGCAGGTAGGATATGAACTAGCGTGTGACTTGGCGGTCCTCCTAATTTGTTTTCTTAAAGGGAACTGTCAGGAAAAAATAAAATGGTTAAAGTGCAGAATAACAGTATATGGGTTAATAGCGCTATGAAGGTTCCCAGCCGCAGTAGTGAAAGTGCGGCATTGGGGAGAAAATTTTACTGTTATTTCTCTTGGGAGCCACCGGCCATCTCCCATGCAGGTGTGCCTGTAGCAGTTAGTCACCACTCGCAGCACTGACTGACAGATTCCTCTGCAGTGGACCAGTACGGATCCGGCTGTCGTTCAGTGCTGGAGCGTGCTTACAGTATAGTGAGCGGTGACTGTAATCACTCCAGGCACGTCTGCATGACTGATAGCCAGCCGCTCCAGGGAGAAATAGTTCATTTTCTCCCGGGTAACACACTTTCAGCACTGCGGCCGGGCACCTTCATAACGGTATGAAGAGTGGTCTGACCTCACAGGTTCCCTTTAAATTGTCACTGATGTTTCACCAAACTTTACATAAATCAATATTATAGGTGAATATAAGAAACATGGAACCTTACTGAAAACGCAGCTACTGGGAGAAAATTAACTTTATTCCTTATGAGAGTCACCAGCTTTCAGTCAGTGACCTGCGCTGCAGAGCGAGATCTCAATAGGAGTCCTGGGCCGTGCTTAGACGCCAATCACATTACTGTGAGCGGTGACTGTGTCCACTCCAGCATGCATCTGTGACTGGTGGCTACGAGGAGGAAGAAAGGTCATTTTCCTTATAGCCACGCTTTCAGTAAGGTTACAATAGCATTGGAACTCTATTTACCTTCAGATTAACCCTTCATCTGTAAGTTAATAGCGTTTAGAGACATAAACGGATCCCTTTAAAGCAAAACAGACTGCCAACGTAATATGGTGTCGGTTTATACAGCATATTAAACTATATGGTTAAGAGAGGCGCACTCTGCACACTGACACAACAGGCAGACAGCCAGATTGAACAGCAGTTTCAAGCAACTGTTTTATCTCTGTCCAGTGCTGGATTCAGAGCCACACTGCTCATTACTGCTGCGCACTGTCTTGTATGCCTCTGCGGCTTCTGTCTATGCGCCATCGAGAAAAAAGAGCAGGAATTCCACATGTCTCTGTGTGTGCTGAATATAGGAGACATCTTACATCTAGTCTACACCCACTGGGTCACTGACAACTAAAAATTAGAGCGAGCCTGCACGTACCAGTGTTTTTTAGATTTTTTTTTCCGGACATCTATGGCTTATCCACATTAAAGTCCGCATGTAGCACCTGCTACATATCATATGTATTATGTGGCTATGCCCTTAATGTCAGCAAGGGGAATACACCTTTTATATACCACCATTTTATCTGTTCGTATGTTTAAGACCATTGCACCATTTTCTACCTGGTAAAGATGTAATATGAGAGGTCATATGGCTGCTTTCTACAAGTACCAATCTTGTATATACTGTAGGATGCATGAACTAACCCAGATCAGCTCTATTTACCGAAATGAGTATTAACTGCAGTACCACACCAAGCCCTTGGACAAGAGTGGCGCTGTTTCAGGTAACAAGCAGCCATGGTTTTCTAATGGTGACTATATATTCGAAAACACGAGCTGTTTTATTTCATTTAGCCTTGATGCATTTGAGACTTTTTTGAGATGTGCAACAATGGACATGAAATACTGTGAGAATTGGAAGATGACTGGACAGTCTACCTGCAACTAGGCCATGCTGCAAGCTGTACTGCCCATGATTTAGTGCTCCTTGCATGCCTCATCATTGTGGCTTTTCTCTCAGGTTCCAGCCATGTTGGGAATGGTGGCAGTAAAGATATCAGTAGTGAAGGTTCAGGCATGGCTGCTTGCCCCCCGCAGAGCGAGCAGCTTCCAGCAAAGCAGCCCCCCTACTCGTACCAACAAATAAACTGTCTGGACAGTGTGATCAGGTGAGAGCAAGCTTATAAATGAAGATATGGTTAGAAGTAAATGTTCTGGATGTCACCTTGTGTGAAACCCCTGAATGCTATGTAACATGAGTGAGTGTAGGAATTACAGAGCTTTACCATCATGGTGTCCTCCATGTTCAGGAATCGAAACCTGTGAAAGCAGTCACCTCGTTAGAGGACAAGTTCTTTAACATCTTTATTATCAGTCCAGGGTCAGATCACACAGAACAGTACTGGCTGTAGATGAAGATGATGGCTTGGCTCCTTTTTCATTTCCCCGCACAGAGCTTGGCCACAACTCTCCTGTTGAAGTCAGTGGGTTGTTGGGGTTATCCAGATGCCTGCTGGAAAGTAGGTTACGTTGTTCTATAGAAGTTTACTTCTTAACAAAACAATGTTGGCCGAGATATTACATGGTATGGACGGACATCTAGGAAGGTGCTCTTATCTTTGATGTGTGACTGGCTGGTTCTTAGGAATATATTGCTTGCAGCCTTTGAGGTGGAATCGTCGAACAGCGTGTCTCCATGATTCCCTTGGTTTACTTTTTACTTATGCCTCCTCAGATGAATGTAGTTAGAGTAGAGGAAGGATTGTTGGCAGCGCCATTTCCATATCTCTAAGGCTGACTTCTCACATCCATGTATAATAGTACGGACCCCAATATTCAGACCGGCTGCGGATTTCCTGACTCAGACTTAACAGCCTCCTAAGCATAGACAAGGCTGGCGAGTTTAGGTCAGGCCCATCCGGACATCATGGTCTGTGTTCAGACTATGGAATTCTGATTTGTGACACCGGCCCAATTGTTGCATGAATGTGCTTGTAGGAAGAACATGATTATTGCATTTTATCTTATTTTGTCGGTTTAGGTACCTTGAGAGCTGTAGTGTTTTAATGTCTGATAAACGTGACCTTGTGTCGCTGGAGAACACTACATCTTCTGCATCCGGCAACCAAATCCAAATGCAGAAAGGTAAGATCGGCCAACAATGGCTCTTATCTCCCAACTTTACACCCTGTTACATGTGGAGCAATAGAAAGTAAGCGTGCTTGTTCCCATAAACACTTCGATAAAGGTGGGGCGCCTTGTTAGCTATTTGTTTTATCTGTGATCCTTGTAAATAGTACAGAATTGAGTTTAGCTTTAACCTTACGTTTCATTCTCCAGATGACCGGCGTCTATCAGGAATGGCGCCCAAATTGCCACCATTTCCTCAGAACCCTATTCAGAACCCTCAGACAATGTCGGATTGTGGTGCAGGTCCTACAATCAATCCCATTTCTGGCGTGCCAGGCATTACACATGGCCGACAACCAGTTGTGCTCTCCGCTACCATTACTGGATCCCAGCCTGTTCCAAGCTCTTTGCCTCGTCCGTCACTTGCATCCTTGCCTGTTCATGGTACTGCAATCACACCGCTTTTAATGGCAGCCAAGGCGGAGAGCGTGGTATCACTGACCAGCCACTGCAGCTACAACAGCACCATCGTGCACGTGGGAGACAAAAAACTGCAACCAGAAGCAGGTATATAAAAAAAGCGGGAGCATGTCTTAGCAGCAGTTATGGACACAAGTGATTAAGGATTTGTGGTATTTGATCTTGAATATGTCAACAAATATGTGATAATTGACAAAAATAGTTTTCTTAATATAAGGGCTGATTTTCTCGTACGAGTGCTATCCGTGTTATTCACAGATAGCACTCATACCTATGATATTCTAAGGGACTGTGCACATGTCCAATTTTTTTATTTGAGTCTCGGATCAAAATTGTGAATGTTTAGTCTATGGGTCCATGAAAAAAATCAGACCGCACTCGGATAACATGTAGTGCGGTCCAGTTTTCACAGACTGACAGAATAGCGAAAGTGGAGAAAAGTTAGTTTCTTATTTTTGTTTCTCCACATCCGAGAAAAACTGTCCAAATGTATCAGACCTCTTTTCTCAGATGGCAATAAATTGACCCTACCCTAAGGCTCATACTATGTAATCCATAAAATTAGCACAATTCCTGGGTGACCTGTTTTGTGCAGAAGGTTGCAGGACAGTTTCCTGCCTGTGGCTGCTGTATAACTGTACATTCTGTATAATGTGACCATTCCGGAACCTCTCTTGGGTGAATTCTCCATTAGTGACTTTCTCTTTTTTTATTCTTCCTGGAATTTTGTGAAAACTATACTGACGCCTGTATGTAGCTAGTTTTTGACAAGGGGGAATAGTATCGCCCAGCTGTTGGTTCTATCATACATTTCTAGAAGAAATTCCAGGGAAAGAGTACCGCACGGATTCAGAAAAGAAAGGAGCCACAACACTGCTAGGATTCACAATGTCATCTCATGCAAGTGTTTTCTTGTACAGACTGGAGGAGAGCTGGCGTCTCTTACCGTCATAAATACCGGAGGGGCGAATGGAAACCCGATCCCGAGTCTAATATGCTTACTGGTTAAAGGGGTTTTCCGGCTTCACCTCTGCTCGCCACCAACGTGCCGGTATTAAAAATAACATCGGTTGTTACTTAAATGGAACCTGTCATGTTGGAAATTGTATCCGATCTGCAGGCAGGATGTCCTAGAGCAGTAGGTCATGATTAGATTGATGTACGTTTTGTTATGAGAGGTTTCAGTAAAACCTGCATTTTGATCATTGAAATCCCTGATGTGCGTATAGATGAGTCCAGTGGGCGGTCCTGTCCAGTGATTGACATCTATCTCTAGATTGAACCACCCACTGGACTCCTACAAAATAACACCGGGGATTTCAATGAACAGATTGGCTGAGCATTTCTATAAAGTTATCGGACCGAGCTGTTTTCTCACTACATGATTCACATTTTCTAACGTATCTGCTCTTGATTCTGGATAGAATTGGAGGACGGGCAGTCACATTCCGACGCCCCACCAATTCCACCGGGTAACACCGAAAAGGAGCCTTATAAACCGCTTGGGCTAACTAAAGAAGTGCTTGTAGCTCACACGCAGAAGGAGGAGAGTGATTTTCTCAGTGGTTTCATGGATGTAAAGCGGCTTAGTGCCTTCCAGACTCGGTGCAACACCTACATGCATGAGAAGCCAGGAGGTGAGTCCTAAAAGTGAGATGACGTTTCTGAGGCACATGCTTGTGGATAAGTAGATCTGTGAGCGTCCTATCTTTTTTTTTTTCTTTCTTTTGCTATATGAAGGGGAGAGAGATTAATAAATGTTTTCCTTTCCCTTAAAGTCCTGAGGTCTCGTGCTCCACATGGAGCAGCTATTGCTGGAAGAAGAGGTGGAAAGACACGAAAGCCTAAAGTGAAGCGTGTGCGGCCAGAATCCTGGGGCAGCAGCAGTTCTGGTGTCCCCCAGGCCCATCGCTGCCCTCTCCAAGGGCTCAATGCTACAGCTTGGTCTCAGTCGGACACGTCCTATGCTGGTTGTCCTTCCCTACCTTATCCAGTGTTGCCTGCTTATCCTTTGCCAGTTTTTCCTTCTCCTCAGATCCCAGTGCCAAACGATAATGGCATTCCAATGCCTAATGGAACTTCATCCAATATGCCTCCTTGTCCTGCTCCATTGCTTTCACCCATGGTAGCTCTTGTGCTGCCAAATTACATGTACCCACCTAGTCTGCTGCCCAATGCTTATCCTGGGGCGCCGCCCTCGCATCCATTTCCAGTACCTCTGCCATTTTATACACCACAAGCAACATTTCCACCATCAACTCCCAACGTCCCTGTCCCCCAACCTGTATTCACTCCTGCACATCATGGCTTCCCTGTCCCTCAACCATCCTGTGCACCTCAGCCCGTACAGAGCCATTGCCTATTGCAGCCTTTTTCATGTCCAGCCCTTCCAAGTGAACCAAAGATGACGGAAGGGATTTCTTGCTCATCCACTCCACGACATCCTCCATCTCCCCCTCTTTTCCAGTCTCGCTGCAGCTCTCCTCTACAGCTCAATTTGCTGCAGTTGGAAGAGTCTCAAAAGGCTGATCGCTCAGAGGGGTGCGCCGGTGTCGGAGGTGCTGTGAACAGGACATTTATGCCGCTGCCCTGTGAAGATCTAGACTTGGTACTTACAACACAATTGCAGCACATTTATACAGAGCAGACTTTAGATTTCCAGATCAAAGACTCATATCCTTCATTTTTCTTTTTCTAACCCTTCAGCCTGCGGCACAGACATTTCTCCCAGATGGACACACTAGTGATGCTCTGTCTACGGGCAGTGACCTAATGGATATACTTCTCCAAGAAGACGCATGCTCTGGGACGTGCTCGGGTTCATCTTCAGAATCGCTGAACTCGGGATCCAATGCGAATGGTGCATCTGGCAGTCAAACAGGTGGGTCCATAACTTTAGTAGGGAAATCACTTGACCTGATGTCACCATTTTGCCAGACAAATGCAATATTTAGTTAAGTATTTATTAATTATGATGCTCCAACTTGCCTCTTTTGCTTGCAGGAAGTAGCCAGACCAGTCACAGCAGCAAGTATTTTGGAAGCATTGATTCTTCAGAGAACAATCAGAAAGCAAAGGGTTTGACATCTGGCAAGGGCGAGTCTGTTATGAAGTATGTCCTGCAAGATCCCATGTGGCTTCTCATGGCCAATGCAGATGAAGATGTTATGATGACCTACCAAATCCCTATACGGTAAACTTAGGCGAACTGGTGGAAATGTATAGAATAGTTATATATTTCCCAATGTGCAGCCGGTCACGTAGACTGGAGCCGCCATCACGTTCTCTACACATTTCACTGCAATTATCTCTAGCAGTGTAGGTCATGGAGCATAAGGCTCTGTTCACATGTCCAGTTGTCTTACGTTTGCAATGGATTCAGGATGAAAAAATAAACTGAATAAAAAACAGATCAAAAGCACATGCACTGTGGTTTACGTTTAGCATCAATCTTTTTTCCTTTTGTAACAGATCAGTTTTTACTAGTGGGGTATCTGTACACCGCCACTGTTCTGGACATGTGCAGTGCTAAAAAAACAAAAACTGATCCAATGATAAATGACCTAACAGATGAGCATCTTTTATGATCTGTTTTCCACAGACCTTAGTGTAAAACAATGGATTGGCTGGACTGGTAAATTATGGAAACTACATTTTGATTTTATCCATTTGACTACAATTTAGCTCCAATGTGTTTTCTCCTTTGCCTCATTGGGGGACACAGACCCGCTGCTGCCACTAGGAGGCTGACACTAAGTGAATACAAAGAAAGTTCTCTCCTCCTCTGCAGTATACGCCCTCCTGCTGGCTCCTAGAGAACCATTTCTTGCTTAGTGTCCGTAGGAGGCACATGAGTCTGCTATTTAGACCAAAAACTTTTTTATTTTCATTTTTAATTCTTAAGAAATTTTACCTGGACGAAGGGGCGACGGAACCTTTCAAGGCTCCGAACCAACAACCGGCGAGCGTGTGGAGTGTTGCCTCCACGTATCCTCTCCTGCAACATGGGATGCCATGCCTGGGCTGATTTTTAGGGGCGACAGGTCCCTTAAAGGGCACCGATCTCCCCGCACCATCAACAGACGAGCACATGGAGTGTTTCCTCCATGTATCCTCTTCTGCAGCCAGGCCTAATGCCGGACAACCAGCCCTGTCCACCAAGATTGAACCCCTTGGATGCACAGAGGCACCCTCTGTTTTGGCGTCCGTGCAGCCCCCACTGCTCCACCACTGTCTAGCGGATGAAGCAAGGAGGCTGACGGTTCCTCTCCATCTCCCTATGAAAGGGAGAGTGGATTGAGGGTTTTTAACCTTTTCCCTGCACCGTCCAAAAAATCACCAGCGACAGCAGCACAATGGAGATACCTGCACTGTAGCAAAGGTACCTGCAGCATCATCCAATGGACATCCCCAGCCTCTCCGTGTAAGCGCTGAGAAGGGAGGGCTCTGAGCAGTCCGGGCACAGGCAGCAGACTTTTCCTGGCAGGGGGGCGTTTTTTGGGCATAAATTTAGTCCCCGGCTTTGGCCTTGTACAGCCGAAGCTATGATGCGTTCCAGCGGCCCCGCCCACTTTTACGTCGCTTTTCGTTCTGAACAAGAGGCGCCCATGAAATCTCGTCGGCCATCTTCCTACACCCTGTCGCAAGCTGACAGGGCCTCCGGATGCTCAGGAAGCCTCCTGCTTGCCCGGATTGCGACACAGAGTGTGATTCTCGTGGCTGGTACACAAGACCTGGGTAAGGAGCGCTGCCATTCTCTCTCTCCCTTTCAGTATCCTATCCTCTGAGAACCCTGATTAACTTATGACTTCTCTAGCCAAAGCGCTTGAATCCTTCAGTGTTCCTTCGTGGAATCGTGACATTCGCACGTCTGACGCAGAGGGACCGTCCCCTACCTGCGAACAGTCGGCTAGCAGGGGCCGCACACAATCTAGAAATGTACAAGCCTCCAGGAAACTGATACGTAGTACGTCTCCCATACAATCACGTACCATGGTGTCCGTGAGCTCTGTTTCTCGTTCTTCGTTTCGGACGTCTCCTTAGATCCGGATTTGCCAGACTTTCAGAAGACGGTTGATTCTCTGATTGAGGCAGTCAACCAAACTCTGAAGGTTGATGAAGACTCCGGCTCTGTGCCGGATCACGCTGTGTGCTTCAAAAAAGCTAGGCGTCCTTATAGAACATTCACCCAACGTTTCGGGATATAGTTAGTCGGCACAGGGAGCGACGGGATAAGCGCTTTACAGGACAAAAACCGCTTGAGGCGAAGTACCCTTTCTCAGCTGATCTGAGAAAAGATTGGGCCAATTCTCCTGTAGTAGACCCACCAGTCTCTCGCCTGGCATCCAAAACCCTTCTATCCCTGCCGGACAGATCATTTATTAAAAATCCCACAGACCGCCAGATAGAAAATTTGGCTCGATCTGTCTTCGACGTCTCAGGTGTGGCTCTATATCCTTCCTTCACTGCAGCGTGAGTAGCTAAAGCAATGGTTTCCTGGTCGGAGACCTTGACTAATTCCATTCAGAGCAGTAATCTTCTGGAGGCAGCGCCGCTGGCTAGCCAAATTTCTCAGGAAGGAGATTACCTGGTACATGCTTCTTTGGATGCGGCCAACTGTGCGGCTCTATCGGCGGCAAATGTCATCACGATCAGAAGATCTTTATGGCTCAGAGAATGGAAGGCGGATTCTGTGTCAAAGAAGTCTCTGACATCTCTTACTTACCATATCGGGTGTTTGGAGAGAAGCTGGATCAGCTTATCTTGGATGCTACGGGAGGAAAGAGCAAATTTCTTCCCCAGTAGAGGCTTAGGCGTCCTTTTTGGCGTCAACAATAAATCAGTTTCCGATCCTTTCGCGCCAATCAGGGTTGGTCCACTAACACTATCTCTTCAGGATCAGGATGCTCTCCTCGCACGAACAGAGGACCCCAGGCATGCTTTAGGTCCAATCAGCAATGGAAGTCCTGGCCCAAACAGTCTGGATCTAAGGGATCTAGGTCCCACAGATTTTCCGTCCAATGACTCATGGGGTTACCCAGTCGACACCAGCAGGGTAGGTGGTCACCTACTTCTTTTTCACCAGGTCTGGCTCTCAGTCGTTCACGATGAATGAATCAGAGACCTGGTGTCTTCCGGATACAAAATCGATTTTTCTTCATGTCCCCTGGCTCGTTTCTTTCCTTCCTGACTTCCAGCAGCAGGGGCAAGGGGAAAGGCTCTTTCCCGAGCCATAGACTCTTTGCGCCTTGATGGCGTCATTATCCCGGTTCCGTAAAATGAAAGGTTAGTTTGGGGAAAATACTAGACCCCAAACTTCTAAACAAGTTTGTCAAGATCCCATAACACCCATGGTCCTGTGTCCCCTAATGTGTGGTTCGGAGAAAAGGATTTTACGGTGAGTACACAAAAATCCCTGTTTTTAGCTGTAAGACCTATTTTTTTTCTTTTAATCCTTTAGTAGATCATTTTATTTTCATTTGCTGTCATGCCAAAAAAATCTCCCCCAAAAAATGGAGGTATGCACTGGACATGAGAACATGGCCTTACTATTGTGGTTTAGATGTGCACTTTGGCCTCTTTGGTTTAGAGCTCGCTGTCCTTGAGAGGTCTTTGCTGTCAAGTTGTATTAAAAAAAAAAAAAAAGTGTGAACATCCTGGGACAAAACTGCCATTTGTGTCAATGTGTGTATATTCTGGTCTCTCAATAATAGGGACATTGATGTGGTTCTGAAAAAGGATCGTGACAGACTGAAATCTATGCAGAAGCTTCAGCCACGTTTTACAGATGATCAGAAGAAGGAGCTAGGAGAGATTCATCCATGGATACAAAGAGGAGGCCTTCCATGGGCAGTACAGGTTACGGTGAGTTAGCATAGTTTAAAGGCCTGTCCAGTTAAAGGGAATGTGTTTAGTAAATGTATGTGCGTTTTCTTTTGTTTTTATGATCTGTATTAAAAAAAAAAAAAAAAATGGTAATTTTGCATTTCACACATATGACCCCTGGGGATATTTTTGCCTCGTACTGACTGCTTGGTCAGAAAATGCACATGTACAGTCATGGCCAAAAGTTTTGAGAATGACACCAAAATTATATTTTCACATGATCTGCTGCCCTCTGGTTTTTATTAGTGTTTGTCTGATGTTTATATCACATACAGAAATATAATTGCAATCATATTATGAGTACCAATAGGTTATATTGACAGTTAGAATGAGTTAATGCAGCAAGTCAATATTTGCAGGGTTGACCCTTCTTCTTCAAGACCTCTGCAATTCTCCCTGGCATGCTCTCAATCAACTTCTGGACCAAATCCTGACTGATAGCAGTCCATTCTTGCATAATCAATGATTGCATTTTGCCAGAATTTGTTGGTTTTTGTTTGTCCACCCGTCTCTTGATGATTGACCACAAGTTCTCAATGGGATTAAGATCTGGGGAGTTTCCAGGCCATGGACCCAAAATCTCTGTTTTGTTCCATGAGCCATTTAGTTATCACCTTTGCTTTATGGCAAGGTGCTCCATCATGCTGGAAAAGGCATTGTTGGGCGCCAAACTGCTCTTGGACGGTTGGGAGAAGTTGCTCTTGGAGGACATTCTGGTACCATTCTTTATTCATGGCTGTGTTTTTAGGCAAGACTGTGAGTGAGCCAATTCCCTTGGCTGAGAAGCAACCCCACACATGAATGGTTTCAGGATGCTTTACAGTTGGCATGAGACAAGACTGGTGGTAGCGCTCACCTCTTCTTCTCCGAATAAGCTGTTTTCCAGATGTCCCAAACAATCGAAAAGGGGATTCATCAGAGAAAATGACTTTGCCCCAGTCCTCAGCAGTCCACTCCCTGTACCTTTTGCAGAATATCAGTCGGTCCCTGATGTTTTTTCTGGAGAGAAGTGGCTTCTTTGCTGCCCTCCTTGAAACCAGGCCTTGCTCAAAGAGTCTCTGCCTCACAGTGCGTGCAGAAGCACTCACACCAGCCTGCTGCCATTCCTGAGCAAGCTCGGCACTGCTGGTAGTCCGATCCCGCAGCTGAAACAGTTTTAAGATATGGTCCTGGCGCTTGCTGGTCTTTCTTGGGCGCCCTGGAGCCTTTTTGACAACAATGGAAGCTCTCTCCTTGAAGTTCTTGATGATGCGATAGATTGTTGACTGAGGTGCAATCTTTGTAGCTGCGATACTCTTCCCTGTTAGGCCATTTTTGTGCAGTGCAATGATGGCTGCACGTGTTTCTTTAGAGATAACCATGGTTAACTGAAGAGAAACAATGATACCAAGCACCAGCCTCCTTTTAAAGTGTCCAGTGATGTCATTTTTACTTAATCATGACTGATTGATCGCCAGCCCTGTCCTCATCAACACCCACACCTGTGTTAATGGATCAATCACTAAAACGATGTTAGCTGCTCCTTTTAAGACAGGACTGCAATGATGTTGAAATGTGTTTTGTGGGTTAAAGTACATTTTCTGGGCAAATATTGACTTTGCAAGTACAGTAATTGCTGTTAAGCTGATCACTCTGACATTCAGGAGTATATGCAAATTGCCATTAGAAAAAATGAAGCAGTAGACTTTGGAAAAATTAATATTTGTCTCATTCTCAACATTTTTGTCCATGACTGTACATTAGCAGCAATAGACTGATTCAGATACTAATTTTTATTGAAGCATCTGGTTATCTTGAGGAGAGGTCATTGTGAAAGGAGGGCGAACAGGGTGGGCTGTGACATCTCATATGAATGATGAGGTTGCTGAAAAGACTTCTCGAAGGACAATAAGTATAGATCTATTAGCCCCAGTGGCCAGTGTGAACATTGTAAGATTTATGTATGTGTGTGTGTGTGTGTGTATATATATATGTGTATATATGTGTGTATGTATGTGTATATATATATCTATATATATATAATATACTAGCTGTTCTACCCGGCTTCGCCCGGGGTAATAACTGCTGTTAGCAAAATAGAATGTGTTAACAAAAATTTATTCTGCACAAAAAAAACACAAAACAAATAGATAGAAATGTAATTATTAAAAGGCAAAAACTAAGCTAATAGAAGCATTTGACAACATATATTTCAACACCAGAGATATTCCACACAGATTTAACTAAATTGGGCAAGTAATGTGAAGTAATCTTCTACTACTTATTCGAGAGCCTTTTGAGCCATTCTTAGTTTTTCCTTCAGGTGCAAAGACAAACAGATTTTTGGCTGTTCCAACTCTTGAACAGGCCACATAAAGTTGACCATGAGAAAAGCATGGAGATTGTAAATCTAAGCTAGCTGAAGAGCCTGGCGTTGCCTGGGCATAGTAAATATCTGTGGTTAGTTATAGCACCTCACTTCTCTTATTTTCCCATCATGCCTCTCATTTTCCCCATCACATCTTTCATTTTCCCCCTCACATCTCTCATTTTCTCCCTCACACCTCTCATTTTCCCCCTCACTCCTCTCATTCCCCCCTAACACTTGTCATTTCGACCTCACATCTGTCATTTTCCGATCACTCCACTATTTTCCCTCACTCCTCTCATTTTGCACTCACACCTTTTCATTTTCACCTCACACCTCTCATTTTCACCTCCGTATATACATGTTTGTCATCTCCCTTATATATAGTATACACCTGTATGTCATCTCCTGTATATAGTATATACCTGTATGTCATCTCCCCTGTATATAGTATATACCTGCTGTGTGTCATCTCCCCTGTATATAGTATATACCTGTGTCATCTCCTCCTATATATAGTATATACCTGTATGTAATCTCCTCCTGTATATAGTATATACCTGTGTGTCATCTCACCTATATATAGTATATATCTGTGTGTCATCTCCTCCTGTATATAGTATATACCTGTAGGTAATCTGCTCCTGTATATAGTATATACCTGTGTGTCATCTTCTTCTGTATATAGTATATAACTGTATGTCATCTCCTGCTGTATGTAGTATGTACCTGTATGTTATCTCCTCCTCTATATAGTATATACCTGTGTCATCTCTCCTGTATATAGTATATATCTGTGTGTCATCTCCTCCTGCATATAGTATATACCTGTGTCATCTCCCCTGTAAATAGTATATATCTGTATGTCATCTCCTCCTGTATTAGACCTCGTTCACACGTTATTTGGTCAGTATTTTTACCTCAGTATTTGTAAGCTAAATTGGCAGCCTGATAAATCCCCAGCCAACAGTAAGCCCACCCCCTGGCAGTATATATTAGCTCACACATACACATAATAGACTGGTCATGTGACTGACAGCTGCCGGATTCCTATATTGTACATTTATTGCTCTTGTAGTTTGTCAGCTTATTAATCAGATTTTTATTTTTGAAGGATAATACCAGACTTGTGTGTGTTTTAGGGCGAGTTTTGTGTGTCAAGTTGTGTGTTGAGTTGCGTGTGGCGACATGCATGTAGCGACTTTTGTGAGATGAGTTTTGTGTGGCGACATGCGTGTAGCAACTTTTTGTGTGTCGAGTTGCATGTGACAGGTTAGTGTATCAAGTTGTGTGCAGCATGTTTTGCGCGTGGCGAGTTTTATGTGTGGTGCCTTTTGAGTATGTGCAAGTTTTGTGTGAGGCAACTTTTGCATGTGTTGCAACTTTTGTGCATGTGGCAATTTTTCCGCGTGTGCAAGTTTTGCGTGTGGCGAGTTTTCCATGAGGTGAGTTTTGCACGTGTGGCGAGTTTTGCATGTGGAGAGTTTTGCGCGTGGCGAGTTTTGAGCGGCGACTTTTGTGTTTCAACTTTTATGTGGCGAGGTTGGTGTATGTGTGGTGAAATGTGCGCTGAGGGTGGTATATGTGTTCGAGCACGTGGTATTGTGTGGCGCATTTTGTGTGTGTGTTCATATCCCCGTGGTGGTGTGGTGATTATCCCATGTCGGGGCCCCACCTTAGCAACTGTACAGTATATACTCTTTGGCGCCATCGCTCTCATTCTTTAAGTCCCCCTTGTTCACATCTGGCAGCTGTTAATTTGCCTCCAACACTTTTCCTTTCATTTTTTCCCCATTATGTAGATAGAGGCAAAATTGTTTGGTGAATTGGAAAGCGCGAGGTTAAAATTTCACCTCACAACATAGCCTATGACGCTCTCGGGGTCCAGACGTGTGACTGTGCAAAATTTTGTGGCTGTAGCTGCGACGGTTCAGATTCAGCTTTATATATTACATATATATATGTGTGTGTGTATATATATATATATATATATATATATATATATATATATATATATATATATATATATATATATATATATATATATATATATTTATTATTTTTTTATTATATTTTATTTTTTCTTAAATTGTGACAAAAAAAAAAATGCGCGATTTTATAAAAATAAGAATTAATGGGGTAGTCTCAATTTCTCTAGAACAGCACACAACTTTGCACTCTCTTTAGTGTCCTGATTTCTCCTCCTTGAGTGACAATTATGATGTGTAGCACATCTGAAGTATTAGAAGAACTATAAAGCTCAGCACAATTTCTGCTATAATACGTTCAATAATTTTTTTTTTTCTGGAGTTTGCACACAAAATTATAGATAATACACATCTGAACAAACACACGGCTCAAGAAAGTGACAGCTGTGATTAGAAGACCTGATCTGGGAGAAACGGATTCTGGGGCTGGTGAATTTGTGAGATTTATAACAGTAGTGTTGACTGTGATGGAGATGAGCAGAAAGCTGCCGTATAGAAATCAATAGACTGGAGAGAGGTGGATGGGATGTTCCTAGTTAACCTGCTCTCGTAGCATGTAGCTACAACATTAGCCAGGGTGTGAGCTGGCATTAGTGGCCGAGCTGTGTGGGAACCTGCTGTACACTATGAAAGATAAAAGCTCTCATTGCAGGAGAATCACCACAGACAGAAAAAGCAAGTCACTTGCAAACTTGCTTATTTTCAGGCTGTCCAACTAACTAAATCAATTGAATAACTTGAGAATAACCATTTAACACACAAGCCTGATTTAAAAGGAACTTGTCATCAGTTTTTTCCAGTATAAACTACGTCCACCACCTTTACCACTTCTTTAACAGTAGTCTAGCAACTTCCATATAAGCCCCTAATCCCCTCTGCATAGCCCAAAAAATAGCCTTAATGATCCCCTCATAGGGCATTGCTGGTCTAGCTCAGCGTCTCCGCTTTCTCCGCAATTGCTATCTTCCTGCATTGATTTTTGTGGATGACGTCATCCACATAGCATACCCTAATCTCTCTCCAGCACAGGCTTTCTTCACTCTGCCATGCTCTGCCAGGAGAGGACAAAAAAGTGCGAATGACACAAAAGTAAAGCTGGTGAAGGGCAGAGCGAAGTATGCCTATGCAGAAGCGACATTGGGGGCACTGAATTCACGTGAAGTGGATCAGGGGGACGGCGACTGCAAGGAGAGAGGACACGGAGCAAGACCAGCGACGGCCATCGGACCGGACTGCACCTTTGGAGGGGATTAGAAATGGTATTTTTGGGCTACGCACTGGGGATTGGTGGCTTACATGCAGCTTGCCAGACTACTGTAAAAAAGGTGGTGAAGGTGGTGGCTGTAGTTTTTATTGGGAAATGGATTATTTTCTGTTTATACATTCCCTTTAAGAAAACCAGGTTAATAGAGATGGGGGTGAGGGACATCTATTCTGACCTTTGTGTCATTCTAATTGCTCCCTCATTATTGTATAGATCTTCTCCTGCTATGGAGGGCCTGGACTGTCCTGCATTACACACAGCCCATTAATTTGGATGAACACTTCATTTTGTCACCGATGCCTCTGCTGGGAAACTGGACACATAGTGTTGGGTTTAACTACAGATCACATCTGAACACTGGGGGTCCCAGCAGGAAGACATGCTGTGGCTTGTTAAAGTTTTCCGCTTTTGGATTGTCCATGTACAAATGTGTGAAAAAGATGTTTAGTCTCGTAATCAATCAAGAAAATTGAGAACAGCGTCCAGTCCAGGTGATGAAATTAAAGATGCTTTATTCCGCCATGGTATCTATGGCGGAATAAAGCATCTTTAATTTCATCACTTGGACTGGACGCTGTTCTCAATTTTCTTGATTACTGTTGCCTTTCCAAGTGGATTCCTTGGATCGAGAGCGTGCGTCCATACTTAGTGAGTGCTGTCAATTTTTCTTCTTATGTTTAGTCTCATAATCTAGTCTAAGGGGCTCAATTCTGCTTGTGAGGGGACTATTACAGTATGTTATATGTACTCTTTATCTAACAAATCCTCCTATAGAGAAAGCATAGATTGACCACATACTGCATGGCCCCAGGGTTAATATCTGAATCCTCGCAGCCTCCCCTATTTTGAAGTGATGGCATGTCCTGATGATCCGTCAGAGCTTCATAAAATTATATAAACCCTTTTAAAGTGGTAATTGGAAATAGGACATTTTCTGACATTTACGACATGTGATAGCAATATGCTGCAAAGGTCCAAGATTGGACAATACCTTTCAGACGAAACATATCCCTTTGAACATGGGTACGATATTTAGACTGCGTCAGGCCATGGACATTGTGGCAGTAATTCGGGTCTCTACAAGCACTGAAGACCGTTGTTATAAACAAGCACAGAAAAAACATAACTAAGCTCTCTAAGAGCACCTGGGTGCACCCCACCTGATCTTGAATTTTGTTAATATTAACTTGATCCAACTATATTCAAATTAAGAAAATTAAAGTTATGTTCACACATGACAGATTCATTGAAAAAACACCTGAGACTGAAGTCCGTTCCATAGCGGAGAATATTCTACAACAAATCGAATCATTACTGCAATGCACATTAGGGAATCATGAACATTTACGTATGCCGGCATCACAAATAACTGATTTTTTCTATTCGCCACGACAGCACCCACTAGAGAGAGGGGATCCGCCCCTAGGAACAGGAAACCTACAGAGAGATAAAAGGGGCGGCCCCCCCTCGCTCCTCAGTTGGTTTCCTGTTCCTAGAGGGGAACCCACAAAGAAGACTCTCTGGAGTTACTTTAAGAAGAGGAAAACTCGCCTGGATGCCGCCTGTGCATCTCTGCTGAGCGACAGGGGCTCCAGAGCGGGTGGACAGAGTTGGGGGTTCCTGTTGGCTCCCCCCTCATCTGCTGCTGCCGACTGCGAGGCCTGAAGTTTAACAACGATCTCCCTGCTGGGACATCATTGTTGGGGATGGCTGAAAGAGTGCGGTACCTGGTCCGACCCGGCCTGGGTCAGGTAAGACTGGCTGAGTAGCGGTGTGTCGGCTTCCCCCCGGTCCCTCAGGAATGGTGGCGACTTGGTGCGGCGTAGCGTCCTCTGAATTCCGCCGGCAAAGCGCGGAGACGCTGGCGCATACGCAGTACTCCGGATCCCGGGAGTAGTTCATCTGAACCTCTGAGGTCGGCGTTGCATTTCCGGGGGAACCGCCATATTGGATTCCTCTGGGCGGTCCCCATTGGCCCCTGACGCTATACTGAGTCCATGTGCAGGTAAAAAAAAAAAAAAAAAAAAAGAGGGGGAAGACAGCGGCAGGAAGGGGTGTGATTGGGAGTTCCTGCACTATAAATTTCATTTAGCGGTGCAGACAGTGTGCCATTATGTCGTCCCAAGAGGAGGTCTGTGAGCATCCAATGGAAGAGCCACTAGTGCCCAGTGGTGATGCTAGGAAAAAGAGTAGTGGACACTCTAAAATGAGTGACTCCACTGACAAATCGGGAAGGAAATCGTCCCGTTCCACACCCCAAGCCAAGCGAACCCAGCAGCCGGTATACAAATATACTTCTGGCTAAGTGTATATATAGCTTCGCTGAGGCTTATATTGATTTCCTCTGCTTATGTTCTTCTTTAGGCAAAGAGGACGGAGAAGACCAAGCACAAACAGTGTGCTATATGTACCGAGCCGCTGCCTGACTCTTATTCTAAAAAACTGTGTCAGGCTTGTATAGATAACACCTTGCGGCAGGAGGGGTCCGTTAAAATGAATGAGATACGGCTAATGATTCGGGAAGAACTTCAGTCATTAGGAGGTGGTCCCTCCGTAAATATTGAAAAGAGAAGTAGGAGAGTATCCTCTCCTAAAGCGAACACATCAGCTGAGAGTGGGGAAGTTGACTCAGATGTCTCTCAGCTGTCTGATTCATCAGATGAAGAGGACTATGTCTGTTTTCCAACTGATGGCGTAAACAACTTGGTTAAATCAGTGAGGAGTACGATGGGGTTGTCTGAGTCAAAAGAACCCCAAACGCCACAGGAGGTTATGTTCGTGGGTCTCTCAGCGAAAAGGCCACGTATTTCCGGTAAACCAGGCCATAAAAGACCTCGTTAAGAAAGAATGGAGTAAGGGACAAAAGGGGTTTGTGCCAATATCCTGTAAGAGACGCTACCCCTTCGATGACGAGGATTTGAATTCCTGGGCTAAAATACCAAAAGTTGATGCGGCTGTGGCGTCTACATCTCGCCGTTCTTCTTTACCTGTGGAGGATGCAGGTTCTTTATCCGATCCCATGGATAGAAAATCAGACGCACTTCTTAAAAAATCGTGGGAAGCCTGTGTCACTGCATTCAAGCCGGCAATCTCAGCCACGTGTACTAGCAGGTCTATGCTAGTTTGGCTGGAGCAGCTGGATCAAAATATCAAGAGTGGCGTGTCCAGGGAGAAATTACGTGCGTCTATTCCCTTGATTAAGGGTGCTGCGGCTTTTATATCCGATGCCTCAGTAGATTCCCTCCGCCTGGCGGCCAGGACAGCTAACCTCTCCAATACTGCTCGGCGAGCATTATGGCTAAAAAACTGGAAGGGGGATGCCCAGTCTAGATCCAAATTGTGTGCCATACCCTGTCAGGGTGAGTACCTCTTTGGTGCCGTTCTGGATGATATACTCACTAAGGCGGGTGAAAGGAAGAAGGGATTTCCTAATCCCTTTGTTCCTTCTTACAGAAGGGCATTCAGGAAGCCATCATTTGGCAGGAAGGGAGGCTTTAAGGACCAATGGAGAAACAAGGAGTTCAGGCAGAAGGGCAATTTATTCAACAAGCGTCCCTTCAGGCCAGCAGAAAAATTCCGGGAACCCTATTCCACCAGTGGGCGGTAGACTTCTGGGATTTATTAATCAGTGGAAGAAGATAACTGTTAATCCATGGGCCATAAATTTGATATCTTCAGGCCTCACCCTAGACTTTATCCGAAAACCTCCGGATTCCTTCCTGCTCACCTCCCTAAAATCCAGACTACAGCAAGAGGCACTGGAAATTGAAATTAAGTCCCTTTTGGCCAAACGGGTCTTGATAGAGGTTCCGTCATCTCAAATAGGGATTACTGATTACTAAACCTGACGGATCCTTTAGAACTATATTTAATTTAAGAAAGCTGAACACCTTCATAAAACCCAGAGCGTTTAAAATGGAATCCATTTGGTCAGCCATTAAAAATTTGTTCCCTAACTGTTACATGGTAGTACTGGATCTTAAGGATGCTTATTACCATCTTCCTATACACCAGTCACACCAACAGTTTCTTCGGGTAGCAGTTTTTATAGATGGTCAGGTTCGTCATCTACAATATAGGGCAATGCCCTTTGGCCTATCTATGGCTCCAAGGGTTTTTACTAAATTGCTATTGGAGGTAATGTCCTTTCTGCGATTAAAAGACACACTGGTCATTCCATATCTGGATGATCTCCTAATTGTGGGAAAAAATGCCTTACAGTGTGAGCAAAGGTTGGAGGAAGTGGCGTTTTCTTTACAAACGCTTGGCTGGATTGTCAACTGGGAAAAATCCAGACTCCAACCTGTTACTTGTCAAAAATTCCTAGGACTCCTTCTGGATTCAGTTGACCAAGTATGTTGGTTGCCTGACGATAAGAAAGCTTCCATAATTGACAAAGTGGGCTTAGCAATCAAAAAACGTAGTATGTCACTAAGAAGTGCCATGTCGTTGCTAGGTTCACTGACTTCATGTATCCCTGCAGTTAAATGGGCGCAGTATCATACCAGGCAACTCCAGAAATTTATATTACAGGAGGACATTAGAAGTCGAGGACATTTGGATCAGACAGTTTTTCTAACATCAGAAGTAGTACACTCCCTTACATGGTGGTTAAATTGGGAAAATCTATCGAAAGGGGTACTGTGAGTTATCGCTCCTTCTAGTATAGTGACCACAGATGCTAGTCCTGAAGGCTGGGGGGCACATTTTCAAGATCAGGTGGTTCAGGGTCTTTGGTCCAGAGCAGAATCTGATAAATCCTCTAATGTTAAAGAATTAAAAGCCATGTATTATTCCCTACTCCACTTTCTTCCCCAGCTACGAGGCTCTCACACAAGGGTCCTCTCCGACAACACCTCTGCGGTGGCCTATCTGAATCATCAAGGAGGTACACGGTCAGACAATCTCATGGAAGTCACATCAGACATCATAATGTTAGCCGAAAATCATCTGTTGTCCTTGTCAGCGGTGCACATCAGAGGCATAGACAACTTTCGTGCCGATTTCCTCAGCCGTCACACCCTTCATCAAGGGGAATGGATGCTCAACAGGAGAATTTTCAGATTGATAACAACCCGGTGGGGCATACCTCAAATAGACCTGTTCGCAACAAGGTCCAACCGTCAGGTCAAAACATTTGCTTCTCTATGCAGACTAGACAACCCAGACATATTCGATGCCCTTCAGGTGCCATGGACATTCGACCTGGTTTATGCATTTCCTCCATGGAATCTATTGCCCATAGTAATAAGAAAAATAAGGGAGGAAGGGGCAAGAGTTCTGTTGGTAGCCCCATTTTGGCCCAAAAGGCCATGGTTTTCATGGCTCAGGGCGATGTAAACTACAGACCCTTGGATTCTGCCTCAGACCAGGGACCTACTGTCTCAGGGACCGTTTTTCCATCCTCGGGTAAAGGGCATGAATTTGACTGTCTGGAATTTGAGAGGCAGTTATTAAATCTAAAAGGTTTTTCTAGTGGGCTTATAGATACCCTCATGAAGAGTAGAAAGCCTTCTACTACCAAGATCTATGTCAGGGTCTGGAGAAAATTTCTTAAATTTCATACAACACAACTTTCTTCTAAGGTGCCTATATTTTCAATATTAGAGTTCTTGCAAAAAGGGCTTGAATTGGGGCTTTCTGTAAATACTCTGAAAGTTCCAAGTTTCAGCTCTAGGAGCTCTCTTCAGTTATGATGTGGCAGGTGATAGATGGATATCTCGTTTTATATCAGCATGTGAGCGGTCAAAACCAATAGATATACCACAGGTGCCTCAGTGGGATCTAACTTTGGTCCTAGATGCCTTGACGCAGAGCCCGTTTGAGCCTCTTCATACAGCCTCATTAAAGAACATCTCGTTAAAAACGATATTATTAGTGGCATTGGTATCTGCTAGAAGAGTGAGTGATCTACATGCCTTATCAATTGATCCTCCTTTTTCTCTAGTCACCTTCCACGACGGCATATGGAGGTTGTCTCTTTGCCCTAATGGGGAACAGGAAACACAGAGAGGTTAAAAGGACCTCCCACCTCCCACTTGCCAGTGTCTTTCCTGTTCCCCATGGGACAGGGAGAGGTTTTCCATGTGCTGTAGTGGCCGGCGGCTACGGTACCTTCACAGGCTCTGCCTGTATAGCCGGGCAGCAGACGGTCGCTTCGTGCCTCCTCCTTACGCTGCTCCCGTCATCCTGCTCGCAGGTCCTCGGGACCCCCTCCCGGCCTTCCCGCGCCCCCACGAGGGCAAAGCAGGCCTGGGTTCCCTGACCGGGCTCCTCCTGGAGCTGCCCGGTGTCCTCCTCCTCTATGCTGCGGCTCGGCGTTCCGGAAGTGACGTCGGCGGCTCGCGCGCTTCACTTCCGGTTTCTCCATGCACTGAGAAGCCGGTACTTCCGGGTTTCGCCGGCCGGCGTGTCGGACCCCAGAGCTCCCTCACCTGGATCCTGGAGGGGGAGGGGGATTAATCACTGGAAGCAGGTGCTAGGACGGCGTCCATAAAAGCCTGCTGAACCACCACTGAGGTAAGGCTATTTTCCCCAATATGGATGGTTCTTCATGCCCCGTATCTGCGGAGCCCAGCGCCACCCCTGCCTCTGTGAGTGTTTGCAGGGATGGGATCCGGGAGGAGTGTAGCAGGGGTTAGAAGTCCTCACCCCTCTCTCCCTTTATATATTTCAGGGAGAAAAACCTGCCCCTAAAGGTGCCTATAGGAAGAAGTGCCCTATCTGTTCCACTAAATGTCCTCCTAACTGGGACAAGAAACTCTGTCAGTCATGTACTGACAGAATAATAAGAGCTGAGCAGCCATCTCTGTTGGATGAGATTCGCTCACTAGTAAAACAGGAGGTACAATCTTCCCTGGCAGCTTTCACACCTCCACCCCCACCTCCACCTCCGCAGCCGCAACCTCATTCCCCGGCTAAGAAGAGGAGGATTCAGGTTGTGGAATCCGACTCTGATTCGGACCTCTCTCATGCCTCATCTGTTGGCTGGGAGGATCCAGTATCACCTAAGGCTGAGGTCAGGAAATACCTTTTCTCCTCAGACTATATTGAGGATCTGGTCTCTGCTGTCCGTAACACCATGGGACTAGAAGAGGAACCTGTACCGCAGTCCATACAGGATCAGATGTTTGGGGGTCTTTCTGTGGAGAAGAGAGTGGGCTTCCCAGTTCATGCTAACATCGTCAGTATGATTAATCAGGAATGGGAACTACCTGAGAAGCGTCTCAGTACCCCTTCAGAAATGAAGCACAGATTTCCGCTTGAGGATGATCTTAAATTGGACATTCCCAAGGTCGATGTGCAGGTGGCTAGAGTCGCCAAAAGAACTGCACTCCCCTTTGAGGATTCTTCACAATTGAAGGATCCCATGGATAGGAAAATTGAAAGTCTCCTCAGGAAATCATGGGAAACTTCTACTTCCATCCTTAAGGCTAACGTCGCCTCCACCTGTGTGGCTAGAGCCCTCTCCTGCTGGCTTGAGAAATTAGAAAATCATATATCTCAAGGTACCTCAAGAGGCGAGATATTGGATTCCCTCCCCATTCTGCATAAAGCTACAGGGTTTTTGGCGGACGCTTCTCTGGAGTCCGTAAGAGTCGCCGCCAGATCCCTTGTACTTTCCAACTCTGCCAGAAGAGCTCTCTGGCTTAAGCTATGGAGTGGGGATATCACCTCTAAGGCTAAGCTCTGCGCCATACCCTTTAAAGGAGACTATGTTTTTGGTCCAGCCCTAGACGATATTCTCGATAAGGCCACCGACAAAAAGAAAGCGCTCCCGGAACATAAACAGCCTAGAAAACGGTTTTTTCGTGGCCCACAACCTCAGCCCTCTCAAGCAAGAGGCAAAGGAAAAACCGGCAGGTGGAGCTACGCAAAGGGTGGGGGGAAAAATATTTTTGTCCCGCAGCAGCAGCAGCAGCAGCAGTCCCAACAGGACAAACAATGACTCCGACCCGGTGGGGGGAAGACTCTCGAAATATGTGGGTCAGTGGGAAGATATCACCAGTTCCCACTGGGTTCTCAATGTCATCAAGGAGGGCCTGTTAATAGAGTTAATTTCTCCCCCCCCCAGGGTCTAAAAGTCACTTCCCTTCCATCATCAAGGGACCGCAGCCTATTGTCCTTAGGTCTCAAGGATCTTATCAGATCAAATGTAATTTCCCCAGTCCCACAATCAGAATGGGGAAAGGGACACTACTCCCGACTCTTCCTGGTTCCCAAACCTTCGGGAGACGTCCGGATTATTATAAGCTTAAAGGGTCTGAATCAGCACGTGAAATATCTCAAGTTCAAGATGGAGTCTGTAAGATCTGCGATTCCTCTGATAGAACATCACTCCTTTATGGCTACCATCGACCTCAAGGATGCGTATTTCCACATCCCTATTCACCCGAGACACAAAAAATATCTCAGGTTTGCGATACCGGGGAGTCATCGGGTGGAGCACTATCAGTTTGGAGTCCTTCCCTTCGGCATTTCATCAGCACCGAGGGTGTTCTCCAAGGTGATGGCAGAAGTAGTGTCATTCATCCGGAAACAGGGTGTTTGTATAGTGCCCTATCTGGACGATCTTCTGATAGTAGCTTCCACCGAGGTAACCCTGATATCCCATGTCTCTACCACCCTAGAGATTCTGAGATCCCTAGGTTGGATTCCGAACCTACAAAAATCTCAGCTTCAACCTGCAAAAACCAGGAGATTTCTGGGAGTAATGCTGGACTCAGCAAGACAAATGTCCTTCCTCCCAGACGATCACAGACTTCCCTTAGTAACAAAAATCAGGAAGTTCAAAGAGATGAGGTCTCCTACTCTGCGAGAGGGAATGTCGCTGTTGGGCTCCATGACAGCCTGCATACAGTCGGTGGCTTGGGCTCAAGCTCACTCAAGGACTCTCCATGCCCACATTCTAGACAATTGGGATGGTCGACCTGGCACTCTTACCAAGAGGATCCACACTCCGGGCAGAGTGAAAGCCTCTTTAACATGGTGGATGAATCCCAGGAAACTTCTGAAAGGAGTATACTGGATTCAGTCCCCTCTAACCACGATCAAAACAGATGCCAGTAAGAGGGGCTGGGGAGCCATAGTAGACCATGTCCCCTATCAAGGCCAGTGGAGCCAGTCGATCACCGAGAAATCATCAAACTTCAGGGAGCTCAAAGCTGTGGAAGAAACCCTATTAGCGGCAAGTCATCAGATTTCGGGTCAACATGTACAGATCTACTCGGACAACATGACCACGGTGGCCCATATCAGGCACCAGGGCAGTACAAGAACCCTCAGTCTAAAAAAGATCTCCGCTCGAATCTTTTCTTGGGCCGAAAAACACCTACTATCCCTGACGGCAATCCACCTGAAGGGTACTACAAATATTCAGGCGGACTACCTAAGCCGCCAGGAAATCCATCCTGGCGAGTGGAGCCTGGATCCTCAAACATTCAACATGTTGGTACACAGATGGGGTCATCCAGACGTCGACCTCTTTGCCTCTCACCAGAACGCAAAAGTCGAAACCTTTTTTTCCTTGAACCCAAGAGGCAATCCCAGGGGGTTGGATGCTTTAACCCAAGATTGGCAGTTTCATCTAGCTTACGCTTTTCCGCCAATCCCAATCCTTGCCAAGGTTCTACGAAAGATACGCCTAGAAAGGACTCCAACTATCCTGATAGCTCCATTGTGGCCCAAAAGGAGTTAGTTCAACTTAATTATCCAACTACAAGTGGATGGACCGGTAATGTTGCCGATAAAGCACGATCTTCTTTCTCAGGGTCCCATTCTCCACCCAGACCCTCAGAAGTGGAGCTTGGCGGCGTGGTTGCTGAAACCCAGGTTTTAAGAGCTAAAGGACTATCAATCCCTGTCATAGCTACTCTACAAAAATCGAGAAAACCGGTAACCAACGCCATCTACAATAAGATCTGGAAAAAGTTTTCTTCATTCTGTCTGCCTAACCTTCCAGACCCTCTCAAGCCTAATATACCCATCATTTTAGATTTTTTACAAAAAGGCTTGGAAATAGGTCTCAGGCCCAGTACCCTCAAGGTCCAGGTCTCTGCACTTAGCTCGGTTTTTGACCAAGATTTAGCGAGTCATCGCTGGATTAAAAAGTTTATGACATCAGCCACTAGAATGAATCCTAGAAAACAAATCATAGTTCCCCAATGGGATCTCAATATAGTACTCCAAGGCCTCACAGGTCCACCCTTTGAACCACTATCTTCTTGTTCTCCACAAAACCTAGCCTACAAAGCTGTGTTTTTGGTAGCCATTACTTCAGCCAGAAGGATTGGTGAATTGCAGGCATTATCTATTCGAGAACCTTATCTTATGGTAAGAGATGATTCAATTGTACTTCGTCTTGATCCGTCCTTTCTTCCGAAAGTTATCTCTGACTTTCTTCGTTCTCAAGAGATTTTCCTACCAACCTTTTGCCACAATCCAGCAAACTTGGAAGAAAGAAGATTCAACACCTTGGATGTCCGGCGCATCCTTTTACAGTACTTGGACCAGACCCGTACGTTCAGAATTGATCATAACCTATTTGTCCATCTCTCAGGACAAAACAAAGGGAAAAAAGTAGCCAAAGGTACCATCGCTACATGGATCAAGAAAGCTATAACGGAAGCCTACCTAGCTCAAAACAAATTGCCTCCAAATTGCCCATTCTACCAGATCTACATCGGTTTCCTGGGCAGAAAGAGCAGGCGCATCTCCGGAGCAGATTTGCAGGGCAGCAACGTGGTCTTCACTCCATACCTTCTCTACACATTACAGATTAGATGTATTGTCCAATAAGGACTTAGCCTTCGGCCGTAAAGTACTCCAGGCCGTTGTCCCTCCCTAGTGCCAAAATTAGTTGGTATTCCTCCATATGCCGTCGTGGAAGGTGACTAGAGAAAATAGAACTATTCTTGCCGTTAATTCGGTTTCTAGGAACCTTCCACGACGGCACTAATTTCCCACCCGATATATATTCCTGGATTAGTTCTGGGATTCTAAGGGTAAACCAGTGCTATGGTCTCAGTTGTAAGTCACTGGCAAGTGGGAGGTGGGAGGTCCTTTTAACCTCTCTGTGTTTCCTGTTCCCCATTAGGGCAAAGAGACAACCTCCATATGCCGTCGTGGAAGGTTCCTAGAAACCGAATTAACGGTAAGAATAATTCTATTTTTATCTGTGACATCTGATAGAATAATTTTGAAGACGGACCCTTGTTATCTCCTTAAAGTAGCCACTAGTTTTCATAGATCCCAGGAGATCTTATTACCTACCTTTTAGGAAGACCACTCGACTCCAGAAGAAGTAAGACTTCATACCCTAGATGTAAAAAGTGTTCTAGCCCATTTAGAAAGGACTAGGGACTGGAGGAAGAGTAGGGCTCTCTTTGTGTATTTTCAGGGTAAAACCAAAGGTTCCAGAGTCACAAAAAACACGCTATCACGCTGGATCAGAGATGCCATAATCTTAGCGTATAAAGCTAGAGGAAGAGATCCTCCAATGCATGTGGGAGCACACTCTACAAGAGCCTTGTCGACTTCCTGGGCAGAAAGGGCGAACGTGCCAATAGACCTTATATGTAAGGCTGCAACCTGGTCTTCGCCTAATACCTTCTATAAGCACTATAGATTAGACCTACCTGCTGCTTCTGATCTAACCTTTGGGGTTTCGGTTCTTGACTCAGTTAACCCACCCAGTTTATAGTCTCTGTAAATCTCTCTAGTGGGTGCTGTCGTGGCGAATAGAAAATACCTGATTACTCACCGGTAATGCTCTTTTATAAAGCCCACGACAGCAGCCATTCACATCCCTCCCTTTTCCTTTATTTAGTTGCACGTGGTGCCTTGGTAAGGAGGTGTAAATAATACAATAATATAGTATAAGGTTGTAAATATGTATATATGTCTGAACCTGTTAACTAAAAAACCTGGCGGCGGTTCCTCCTATTCTCTGTAAAACAACTGAGGAGCGAGGGGGGGCCGACCCTTTTATCTCTCTGTCGGTTTCCTGTTCCTAGTGGCGGATCCCCTCTCTCTAGTGGGTGCTGTCGTGGGCTCTATAAAAGAGCATTACCGGTGAGTAATCCGGTATATTATATACTAGCTGTACTACCCAGGTTAATAACTGCTGTTAGCAAAATAGAATGTGTTAACAAAAATTTATTCTGCACACAAAAACCACAAAACAAATAGATAGAAATGTAATTATTAAAAGTCAATAACTAAGCTACTACAAGCAGATGACTCATTGGTCCTTGAGGAAGCAGCTTCTCTTATCTGCAAGCCTCGCTTCCCTCTCCTCAGAAAGTTAATTGGCTCTTGAGGAAGCAGTTCTTGTTCTCTTGTCTGCAAGCCTCGCTTCCCTCTCCTCAGAAAGTTAATTGGCCCGTAATGCAGCTTTTCTTTTTGCATCAGCTGACATTGGTGCCATGGAATTCCTTTTCTTATGAGGCATTATTGTGGTAAAAATAGTCTGTAACTGGCAGTTTCTATATCCTCTCACATAATGTGACTGACATCAGCCTTTCCACCAACACACCCTAACTGACATGCTATTACCTCACACAAGCTTTGTTATACTGAGATTGTCCTTTGTTGCCTATATTAACCAATCAGAGCTCAGATTAATTAACTGTAGCAAAGTAAAAACTGAGCTGTGATTGGTTGCTATTGGCAGCCTGATAAATCCCCAGCCAACAGGAAGCCCTCCCCCCTGGCAGTATATATTAGCTCACACATACACATAATAGACAGGTCATGTGACTGACAGCTGCCGTATTTCCTATATGGTACATTTGTTGCTCTTGTAGTTTGCTTATTATTCAGATTTTTATTTTGGATAATACCAGACTTGTGTGTGTTTTAGGGCGAGTTTCATGTGTCAAGTTGTGTGTGTTGAGTTGCGTGCGGCGACATGCATGTAGCGACTTTTGTGAGATGAGTTTTGTGTGGCGACATGCATGTAGCAACTTTGTGTGTCAAGTTGCATGTGGCAGGTTAGTGTAGCAAGTTGTGTGCAGCAAGTTTTGCGCGTGGCGAGTTTTGCGCTTGGCGAGTTTTGCGCGTGGCGAGTTTTGTGTGTGGGGTGCGTTTTGAGTTTGTGCAAGTTTTGTGTGAGGCAACTTTTGTGCATTTGGCAATTTTTCCGCGTGTGCAAGTTTTGTGTGTGGCGAGTTTTCCATGAGGTGAGTTTTGCGTGAGCCTAGTTTTGCATGTGGCGAGTTTTGCATGTGGCGAATTTTGCGCGTGGCAAGTTTTGAGCGGTGACTTTTGTGTTTCGACTTTTATGTGGCGAGGTTGGTGTATGTGTGGTGAAATTTGTGAGGAGGGTGGTATATGTGTTCAAGCACGTGGTAGTGTATGGCGCATTTTGTGTGTGTGTTCATATCCCCGTGTGTGGTGAGTATCCCATGTCAGGGCCCCACCTTAGCTGTACTGTGCTGTACTGTACGGTATATACTCTTTGGCGCCATCGCTCTCATTCTTTAAGTCCCGCTTGTTCACATCTGGCAGCTGTCAATTTGCCTCCAACACTTCTCCTTTCACTTTTTCCCCATTATGTAGATGGGGGCAAAATTGTTTGGTGAATTGGAATGCGCGGGGTTAAAATTTCGCCTCACAACATAGCCTATGACGCTCTCGGGGTCCAGACGTGTGACTGTGCAAAATTTTATGGCTGTAGCTGCGACGTTGCAGATGCCAATCCTGGACATACACACATACATACATACACACACACACATACACACATACACATTAAGCTTTATATATTAGATGACCGAACATTTGATTGATGTTTTTGCTCTGTGATCGGTGCGATCACTTCGTAGCATAGAAATATTAAGCTGTAAGGTTGGGCAGATGCCTGACTCCAGCAGGACCATACACAACGTTCTGCTCGGTAATTCGCTAATCGGATTGTCCTCAGCAGATGCTATAATTGGCTGCGGGATAAGTCTGTCCTGGAAATAATAGTCTGTCTGGGACGACACAGTTTTGGAACACAGTTTTCCCGAGCAGAGAACACTAGTGCCTACATATAGATCTGCGTGTGGATTAAAGATCCTGAAATGTACGGACTGTACACATGGTTGTGACAGGTGGTGGTTGCTTTTATAGGTGGTGTCCTTTAAGTAGTACACAAAGGTATTAGGCCATGCACGTGCGTTACTTACTGGGAATATATTGGATTCTGGCTAAAGTCTGTGAACTTTGCTTAAGTAGTAATTCCTTAATATTCATACACCTGGGAGTGGTCCAGTAATGGCCTTCAAGATGCGGTAATTGTAAAATTCCAATCGTCTGCTATTGGCAAGTTATTGCCGCACTCGCAGTTCTATTAAAAACACTGTTAAAGGGGCTGTCTAGGAAAAACCAGTATCGCCTATTCAGAGAATAGTTAATGGCTTGTTGATCAGAGAGGGTCTATCTGATGGGACCCTCACCGATCAGTAGAACTTTCATCCCTGTTGTAATGGAGCATTACTGCGCATGCTTGACCACCGAATCTTTCATTTCCTATGGGGCTGCAGGTCGATGCACTTGGTCTATGAGGCTATCGTAAAAAAGCCATGAATGGAGCTGCGGTTGGGCATCTGACCTGCTGTTCCATTTGTAACTGTACCTTGCCCTTCCAGTAGGTGTGGATCCAAGCGGTCGAACCTCCAGCGATCAGCAAGATATCACCTATGCTGCAGGTAGATCATTTGTTTTCACTAGACAGCCCTTTTGAAACTGGTCTCTCTAAACCAGGGGTGGGAAATCTTTTTTTTCTGCCAAGGGCCATTTGGATATTTATACCATCCTTCGGGGGCCGTACAAACTCCACCACAAAGTGCATCCTGACTCTGGCACTGGTGTCAGGACGTAATCTTTCATTGCATGCCCTTCAGTGGTCAGTAGTGAATACTGCATATGTGTGCTAACAAAGCAAGAAGAAATTAATGAGCTGGTTGTAATCAAAATACAGCTCCCTTCCCAAGAATGCGGTCCCTGAGAATCTGCCCGGGGGGCCTGATAAAAGGTCATCGAGGGCAGTAAATGGCCCTGGGGCCTGAGGTTCCCCACCCCTGATCTAAACAAATAATCTCTAAAGTGGTATGGTGCAGTCAGTATATGTGGTATGGTGCGGACGCCTGTCCCCAAAACATTGTGGTGCTTCTGTTACTGAGCAGCAGATCAAATGTTCTGACTGGGAGGAGAATCTGGGTAAACCAGGTCGGTGCAGCCTTAGTACCGTAGTAGCGGCATACTATATTATTTTTATAAAACTAAATGGAAAAAATGTGGGGGGGCTGCATAAGTGGCGCAACCCCCTAATAGCGCTTTGTAGAAAGGTACATAAGGATTAGTGACGTGTTACGAATGAGGTAAGTTAGTGAGACTCGAGACAGAGTTGTATTTAGTCTTTGCCTGGAATATATATGGCCACTGCAGCCCCAAAGTTGTGCGTGGCGAGGTCAGTCTTTCTTTCCCCATATAGGTGGTCTACACCTACGTGTAGGACTAGGTGTATAAGGCAGGCAGCGGTAGTGGTCTGCCAAAAAATCCCAGTGGATTCTCCGTTTTGGTGAGGCCCAGGCTTGATCACCCCAGAGTTATATCTAATGGCAGAACTGGGCGCCCATAACTAACTGATGGGGTTAGAGGTGAAAAAAATGCATCCCTACTGAAGTTCACATTTACGACCATCCTCGTAAGAAGTGGTCTTAGGTTGGCCTATACTTGGGGCATGTTCACATTTTTGCTTTGTTTTATACAGTATACATAATGCAACATTTCAAAGTACCAGCAGAATTGGTGCAATTTCCGAAATCTCATGCGCACACTGTCTTTTTTTTCTCTTAATTTGTGCATTTTTTCCAAAGCACAGCATTTCAATTCTTTCAGCATTTTTGCAGGACTTTTTAACTCATTCAATTGAATGGATGAAAAACGCTGTAAAAATGCGAGTATTATATGCAGCATTTTTTCTCTGACAACTCTGGATTTTGGTGCAGAAAAAAAAACACTGCAAATTCTCCATATGTGAACATCCCCTTTATAGTTCCATGGACCATTTCCAATATGGTAAAACATTGGTGTAAACTTTTACTATGGAGGAGTTGCCCACAGCTTCAAAATCAGATTCCACTTCTAATTTTTGCTTTTCCTTTGGTGCCATTTTGAGCCATCTCGCCCATTTTCCTTATTATTTCAGGTGTGTTGTGTGTGACCTCTTCCTTCTTCTCGATGCTGCTCTTGGTCTACGTTGTCCCATTCATTCACTGTTTTGCATTCTTTTCCAGGGCTGCGTTTTCTGTAAGGACAGAAGTTCAGCTTGTGAAGATTATCCAGACTCTCTCCAGGAGCTGGAGCTCAATGGGATTATGGAGTCATGTGATTGAAAAAAAGGCAACAAAGTTTGGGGGTTCTCCTGGCATTGTTCTCCTGATGCCCCAGTGAAACCCTGGATACATAAAGCCACTACAGATCTGTCAGAAACACTCGTGTGCGGCCATTGTATTTTCCGTCTCCTCTCGTCAGCGGACCTTGGTCAGGTTACATTTCCTCAACTCGGAGGACTCTAATACAATGTGACTTTCTTGGCTGGTGCCATCTTTCCCTTCTCCAGCTGGTGCCCTGGATGACCAATGCACTGTACTATGTTATTTATTTATATCTGGTCTATCAAGGGTTTTTCTAAAATATTTTTAACCGTCTGGCGATATCTACAAGACTAACACAGGATTATTGCCCTCCCTTATAGGGCTCCCTCACTTTAGGACTTCACACTGCATTTTACGTGGAGGAATTTTAGATTTCCGTTTTGTTTTTTTTTTCTTTACATTATACAAAACCAATTTTTCATGCGTTTCATAATTATGAAACTTGTATTTTTCTTTTATAATGCTGTCTTGGAGCGCAGGATATTAAGGGTGTCAGAACATAGAGAACAGCAGTTTTACTTCTGACACAAAGGTTACCAACTCTCTTAATGAGATCTACTCAAATTGTTTGATGCCGTGATCCATTATATAAACTTTGTCTCTTCTATACCAAAAATGTCTGCCCAAACCAACATCATCATGGCATTGTCCAGTCCCGTGGACTCTACTGGCCCTAAACTTGTGCGTTTGTCTTGATGACCTTCTTGGTAACTTGATGACCAGCAATCCATTAGTAATGAGGGATAGTTACATGGTGGGACTGGGTTGGAGATTTTCATTCCACCTCCGTTCCTCAGTAACCTTTCTAGACCCAAAGATTAGTGTACAAGGTGGTGTTGGAAATGCAGACCACCCTGCCTGTCCGTCCATCCGTCTGTCTGTGCTACCTTATGTATGTTCCATGTAGAAAAATGAATATACTGCACACTGTGGAGTGTCATCAATGAGGCGTTGTCGATCTATGTCGGGTGCATAAGGAATATGGACCTTACATATAGTAAAGTCATCAGCCGTATACCTGCACTGTGGACCTGACCACGTATTCATCATGTGACTGTTACCTTCAAAGAGGTTGTGACCAAATCCTTCTACTGTGATTTTTGTTTTGTGCCCCCTGATCTATTCACGTCTAGTCTGTCCTACCTTTGGTAGACCAAATGGCAGTAAAAAACATTTTATTTTGTAGTGTGGTGAATTATTTGTTATCTGTATGTTTTTATTATGACACTATTGAATGTTGGTGAAAGGGTTTTCTTCTTTTACAGTGTTCAGATACTCTCAGAATAATAAGCGGAACACAGGGTGTCCTGGGCCGCCCAGTGACTGGATATCATCAGCAGGGAACCTAGCGGCCAATGATTTATTTCCCTCCAACGCCACCACTGAGAAAATGAAGCATTACACTTGTATATTAAAATCCATTGGCCTTGTACAGGGGTTGGACAAAATAATGGAAACACCTAACATTTTGGCATCATAATCTTCGAACATGTGATAAACATGCAAACCGTGACATATGGTAATGTTTTGTAGTTGATTATTTGTGTTATGTGATATGTGTATGTAAATTAACTGTTTGCTTTGCTGAATTGTAAGAACATTGATGAGAACCTGGTACCAATGGCAGACCTCTCGGATTTTCAAAGAGGCCAAATTGTTGGTGCTCGTATGGCAGGCGCTAGTGTAACAGAAAGTGCCCGAATGCTTGGCGTGTCAAGAGGTAATGTCTCCAAAGTAATGACTGCGTTTGAAAGAGAAGGAAAAATGTCTGCAGCAAAGCACAGGTCCGGCCGAAAGTCAAAGTTGACTGAGAGAGACCGTCGAACTCTAAAGTGAATTGTGAGAAAGGATCGCAAGACCACGGCTCCGAAAATCACTGCTGAGCTCAATGAACACCTACAGAACCCAGTTTCCACGAAAACTGTTCGTCGGGAGCTGCACAAATCTGGATTCCATGGAAGAGCTGCAATTAGAAAACCGCTGATCTCAATGACAAATGTTTTCAAGCGTTTAGAGTGGTGTAGAAACCTCCCAGAATTGGTCCCTCGAGCAGTGGAAACATGTGATATTCTCAGACGAATCATCGTTTACCCTATTTCCGACCTCCGGCTGAGTGTACGTTTGGAGACAGCCGAAAGAAGCATTCCATCCAGACTGCCTTCTCCCAACCGTAAAATATGGCGGAGGTTCTGTGATGATCTGGGGTGCTATTTCGTGGAGATCCGCCAGGCCAATGATATCCTTTCGTGGAAGAATTAACAGCTGAGATTATTTAGGCATTTTGGGCAACCAAGTGCACCCAATGGTTCAAGCACTGTTCCCAGAGGGGAACGCCATCTTTCAGGATGATAATGCACCAATTCATACAGCTATAATCATTACAGCATGGCACGAGGAACATTCTAATGAAGTTGAGCATCTCATCTGGCCCCCTCTATCCCCAAACCTCAACCTTATTAAGCATTTATGGTCGATTTTAGAGATTCAAGTTAGACGTTGATTTTCACTGCCATCGTCGCTCAAAGAACTGGAGGGTGTTTTAACTGCAGAATGGGCTAAAATTCCTTTGGAAACAATTCACACCTTGTATGAATCCATACCTCGGAGAATTCAGGCTGTAATCACTGCAAAAGGTGGACCTGCACCATATTAAACTAACTTTTGTTGATATTTCCAGGTGTTTCCATTATTTTGTCCAACCCCTGTATGTGTAAATGACATGACATACAGAATTCATCTAGGGAGATAGAAGCCTGACCGTAGGCGCTTAGACATTCATCTACTGAAGGAAGCGATTGTGCAGTAACTCGCTGCATAGGAACCCACAGTCTGCTGCACTTTCCTATACAGAACCTAGGATAGAGGCAAAATGAGCAAATACCCTGCAGTAAGTGAAAAGTAATAGTACATGTAAATTACATGGGGTATTAGTTGACATTATGTTGATCAAAAGAGCATAAGTCTTCCCACTGCGACAAAGTGAACCCAATCGGGGTAGTTCCTAAGTCTTGTAGTTCATCACTCTGTGTCAGCAGACCTCGGTATAGATGGCGCAGAGCAGGACCAGGACCTGAGCGTTCAGACAACTGCCTGTGGCAAAGGTGTATAGACAGAAGACCCAGCCCAAAGAGGGGAGCCGCACCCCAGTATGTGCAAAGTACAAAAAAACTAAAGCAAAGAATTGAGCTGGAACACATGTTGGTATAAGTGCAATGTAGGTGCACATTCACACAGTGCATCCTCTTTTTTTCGCTCGCCATTTTGTCTATATTGATCTCCAGGGGCAGGGGTCTGAACAGTCAGGTCTGAGTCCTACTATGCCCCCATCTATTTTGAGGTCTGCTGACACATAAGGTGAACTACAACATTTGGTCCCACCTTGATTGTGTACACCTTATGGCGGTGGGATCATCTTTACGCTCTTTTTTTCTCACAATAATGTTAGGGTACTTGGTAAATAAATAGTACATGTAACTAACATAACTAACAGGGTATTTGCTTATTTTGTGTTTATCCTAGGTTCTGTCTGTTAACTGGCCGCAGTGTGAATGTGCATCTACATTATTGCCTTTATGCTGACACGTATGCTGCTCCTTTCTATGGTTTTGCACTTTGAGAAATTCTATGCAGACGCATGACTGCCAGATGTAGATGGTGAATGGGCATGTTTCAGTATATGTTGGTAAAAGCTCCTGATGTATAATGTCGGCTAATTGCAGAGACTCAGTGTGCACTCGGCCTAAGGCTATTATGTACACACAGAGTTTGACTGTACAGTCAGTGACTCCGTCAGGGCTTACGTGCGAACCCCCGGGAAACAGAATTCAGGTGTATGCGCCAACAGTCATTGACAGTAATGATGCGGACAGAACTGCGTGCCTTGTTGGACATCATTTTTGATGGAATACGCCTGTTGGAGACGGGCTGTACGATGTATTAAACTACACATTTATGGATGTTATTCTAGGTTGTATTTGCCTTCAGCTTCTTAATGTACATCACATTTCACTTGTAATACAGAATGGATTAATCTTGGAACCAGTGGTGTCGTGAGAAGCTTTTTTTTTTTTTTTTTTTTCTTAAATGCAAGGAACGTCAGGCCGTTTTGCTCATGCTATTGTGAGCAGTCTGCATGGCCTAAATGTGATATCATAGTGAAACACCCGCCAGAGCCGTGGGGTACTCGGTACCGGGTCCGGGAACTTAAAGGGACGTGTCACGGCGGCGGCGACCCGGTCCGTGGACGGTCTTTAAAGGGAACCTGTCACCCCCAAAATCGAGGGTGAGGTAAGCCCACCGGCATCAGGGGTTTATCTACAGCACTCTGTAATGCTGTAGATAAGCCCCTGATGTATCCTAAAAGATGAGAAAAAGAGGTTAGATTATACTCACCCAGGGGCGATCCCACTGCTGGTCCGGTCCGATGGGCGTCGCGGTGCGGCGCCTCCTATCTTCATCAGATTATGTCCTCTTCTTGTCTTCCCGCTGCGGCTCCGGCGCAGGCGTACTTTGTCTGCCCTGTTGAGGGCAGAGCAAAGTACTGCAGTGTGCAGGTGCTGGGCCTCTCTGACATTTCCCGGCGCCTGCGCACTGCAGTACGCCCACGCCGGAGCCGCAGCGTGAAGACCAGAAGGTGGACGTCATCGTAAGAAGATGGGAGGCCTGGGACCGGACTGCAAAGCCCATCCGATCGGACGGCCCACTCAGGTGAGTATAATCTAACCTTTTTTTCTCATCTTTTAGGATACATTGGGGGCTTAGCTACAGCATTACAGAATGCTGTAGATAAGCCCCTGATGCTGGTGCGCTTAGCTCACCGTTGATTTTGTGGGTGACAGGTTCCCTTTAAATGAATTTGTAAAATAATAAATGTTTGTGACGCCACCTGTGGTATTCGGTCAGGGATGACCAACGCTGCTTAAAGGGTTCCTCTGGGGTGATATTATGGCAGGCAGATGATATAACTTTCCCCAGGTGAAGTAGGTCCCCAGGGCTCCCGGTGAATAGATGGAAGATGGTGAGTGGTGCAATAAAGAATGAAGGACGCAATTGTGCAATCTTTTTAACTGGTTTACTGATGGTAGCAGGCAGCAACAGTCCAGGGCACCAGATCACAGGTACAGGCAGGATCCGGCCAGCTTGGAAGCAAGTTCAGAGTTCAGCTTTTCCAGGTGGAGTTAAAAGCCTTCCTTCTAGTGCTGTGGTGCAGTTCCTTACTGCCTATGACTTCTTAGCAAGGTCCTTTCAGTTATCTCTGTCCTTTATTGAAGTGGGACACAAACCCGTATGACAGGTGACTCGAGCCTTTTTACAGGGTCTCTATCATGACCCGGGCTCTGTGTCACTGTGTCTCCTGGGCATTAGGGCCGACAGGTTACCTGTAGTCTAGCTGTTCTATCGGTTTCTGCTGTGCCTCCTAGAGTATGACACAACCTTGGTCTTCCGGTTACCGGTATCTGCGCTCTATCAGGGAGGTAGCCCTGTCGCAGCTATTCTCCCTTGTCACTCTCCTGTGCTTCGCTCTCCGGCACGTTAATTAACCCCTTTACCCCCAAGGGTTGTTTGCACGTTAATGACCGGGCCAATTTTTACAATTCTGACCACTGTCCCTTTATGAGGTTATAACTCTGGAACGCTTCAACGGATCCCGGTAATTCTGACATTGTTTTCTCGTGACATATTGTACTTCATTATAGTGGTAACATTTCTTTGATATTACCTGTGTTTATTTGTAAAAAAAAAAAAATTAGCAATTATCCAACTTTTAATTTTTATACAATTAAATCACAGAGATATGTCACACAAAATACTTAATAAGTAACATTTCCCACATATCTACTTTACATCAGCACAATTTTGGAACCCAATTTTTTTTTTTGTTAGGGTGTTATAAGGGTTAAAAGTTGACCAGCAATTTCTCATTTTTACAACACCATTTTTTTTTAGGGACCACATCTCATTTGAAGTCATTTTGAGGGGTCTATATGATGGAAAATACCCAAGTGTGACACCATTCTAAAAACTGTACCCCTCAAGGTGCTGAAAACCACATTCAAGAAGTTTATTAACCCTTCAGGTGTTTCACAGGAATTTTTGGAATGTTTAAATAAAAATGAACATTTAAATTTTTACACAAAAAATTTACTTCAGCTCCAATTTGTTCTATTTTACAAAGGGTAACAGGAGAAAATGGACCGCAAACGTTGTTGTACAATTTGTCCTGAGTACGCCGATACCCCATATGTGGGGGTAAACCACTGTTTGGGCGCATGGCAGAGCTTGGAAGCGAAGGAGCGCCATTTGACTTTTCAATGCAAAATTGACTGAAATTCAGATGGGACGCCATGTTGCATTTGGAGAGCCCCTGATGTGACTAAACATTGAAACCCCCCACAAGTGACACCATTTTGGAAAGTAGACCCCCTATGGAACTTATCTAGATGTGTGGTGAGTACTTTGACCCACCAAGTGCTTCACAGAAGTTTATAATGCAGAGCCGTAAAAATAAAAAATCATATTTTTTCACAAAAATGATTTTTTTCGCCCCCAATTTTTTATTTTTCCAAGGGTAAGAGAATAAATTGGACCCCAAAAGTTGTTGTCCAATTTGTCCTGAGTACGCTGATACCTCATATGTGGGGGTAAACCACTGTTTGGGCGCATGGCAGAGCTCGGAAGGGAAGGAGCGCCATTTGACTTTTCAATGCAAAATTGACTGGAATTGAGATGGGACGCCATGTTGCGTTTGGAGAGCCACTGATGTGCCTAAACATTGAAACCCCCCACAAGTGACACCATTTTGGAAGGTAGACCCCCTAAGGAACTCATCTAGATGTGTTGTGAGAGCTTTGAACCCCCAAGTGTTTCACTACAGTTTATAACGCAGAGCCGTGAAAATAAAAAATATTTTTTTTACACAAAAATTCTATTTTAGCCCCCAGTTTTGTATTTTCCCATGGGTAACAGGAGAAATTGGACCCCAAAAGTTGTTGTCCAATGTGTCCTGAGTACGCTGATATAAACCCCTGTTTGTGCGCACGGGAGAGCTAGGAAGGGAAGGAGCACTGTTTTACTTTTTCAACGCAGAATTGGCTGGAATTGAGATCGGACGCAATGTCGCATTTGGAGAGCCCCTGATGTGCCTAAACAGTGGAAACCCCCCAATTATAACTGAAACCCTAATCCAAACACACCCCTAACCCTAATCTCAACTGTAACCCTAACCACACCCCTAACCCTAATCCCAACCCTATTCCCAACTGTAAATGTAATCCGAACCTTAACTTTAGCCCCAACCCTAACTTTAGCCCCAACCCCAACCCTAACCCTAACTGTAGCCCTAACCCTAATGGGAAAATGTTTTTTGGGTTACCACATTTTGAGTGCTATAATTTTTCCATATTTTGTTCCACAGAGTCACGTGAGGTCTTGTTTTTTGCGGGACGAGTTGACGTTTTTATTGTCAACATTTTCGGGCACATGACATTTTTTGATCGCTTTTTATTCCGATTTTTGTGAGGCAGAATGGGGGGGGGGCGCTTATACCGTTCCGCGTTTGGTAAAATGGATAAAGCAGTTTTATTCTTCGCGTCAGTACGATTACAGCAATACCTCATTTATATCATTTTTTTATGTTTTGGCGCTTTTATACGATAAAAACTTTTATAGAAAAAATAATTCTTTTTGCATCTCTTTATTCTGAGGACTATAAATTTTTTATTTTTTTCTCTGATGATGCTGTATGGCGGCTCGTTTTTTGCGGGACAAGATGAAGTTTTCAGCGGTACCATGGTTATTTATTTCCATCTTTTTGATCGCATGCTATTCTACATTTTGTTCGGCGGTATGATAATAAAGCGTTTTTTTGCCTCGTTTTTTTTTTTTTTTTAACGGTATTCACTGAAGGGGTTAACTAGTGGGACAGTTTTATAGGTCGGATTCGTTATGGACGCGGCGATACTAAATATGTGTACTTTTATTGTTTTTTTATTTAGCTAAAGGAATATATTTATTGGAACAATATTTTTTATTATTTATTTAGGAATTTTTTTTTTTACACATGTAATTTTTTTTTTTTTCCATTTTTACTTTGCCCCAGGGAGAGACATCACAGTAAAGTGACAGATCGACGATCTGACACTTTGCTGTGCACTGTTTCAGATTGGCAATCACACAGCACAGCAGGGAGGCTTCCCGGTGCCTGCTCTGAGCAGGCGCTGTGAAGCCACCTCCCTGCGGGACCCAGATGCAGCCCCACGGCCATTTTGGATCTGGGGACTGCAGGGAGGAGACGCTCGGTGCAAGGTGAGCACATCGCCTTGTACCGATCGTCTCAGGGAAGCACGCAGGGAGCCCCCTCCCTGCGCGATGCTTCCCTATACCGCCGGCACACTGCGATCATGTTTGATCGCAGTGTGCCGGAGGTTAATGTGCCGGGGGCGGTCTGTGACCGCTCCTGGCACATAGTGCCGGATGTCAGCTGCGATATTCAGCTGACACCCGGCCGCGATCGGCCGCGCTCCCCCCGTGAGCGCGGCCGATCGCGCTGGACGTACTATTCCGTCCTTGGGAAGTAGGGCCCACCCCACATGGACGGAATAGTACGTCCGATGACGGGTTAAAGGCTGTTCTTCCTTCTGTATCTCACTATCTAGGAGCTACAGCACTTCAGGCTGTACAGCCCCTCACCCGTCCTTCTGCCTCCGACTGCTCCAGTCTGCTGTCCGGCACCAACTGTCTAAGGCTACTTTCACACTTACGTTAACTGCAATCCATCACAATGCGTCGTTTTGCAGAAAAAAACGCATCCTGCAAAAGTGTTTGCAGGATGCGGTTTTTCTCCATAGACTAACATTACGCGACGCATTGCGACGGATTGTCACACGTCGCAACCGTTGCGCCGTGTTGTGGCGGACCGTCGGCCGCAAAAAACGTTCCATGTAACGTTTTTTGCCGCCGACGGACCGTCATTTCCGACCGCGCATGCGCGGCCAGAACTCCGCCCGCACCTCACAATGGGGCAGCGGATGCGCTGAAAAGCAGCATCCGCTGCACCCGTTGTGCGGCGGAGACAACGCTAGCGTCAGTACGTCGGGTCGACGCATCGCGACGGCCCCGTACCGATGCTAGTGTGAAAGTAGCCTATCTCTCACCAACTGCCTAGCAACTAACCCCTCCTCCCGACCAGAGAGAGCAGCTCCCCTGAAGTCGGGTGTAGAGCTCCCCCTTCTGGCCTGGAGTCAGAACAGTGTTGTATGTGCTGATTACCTGTTAAAATGAATCTTCCGTCGCTTCCAAGCGTGACATCACTCTCCCCATGAGGAAACCAATGCCAACTTGACAACCAAGACCCTGGGGCCTCACACTAGCCTGCAGCTTGTCTCCTCTCAAGCATATCTGGGACATTATTAGTCAGCAGGATGGAGCTGCCAGTAGAGGATCTTGATGATTTGACCAAGTACATCCAGATTGGCATAACAGTCCTCAGACAACCGTTTTATAACCTCACGGAAAGCAGCCGGCGCAGTTAGTATGGGGGATTTCTGCACATGGCTCCTAAATTTGATACTAAGTAAATCGATGTTTTGTTTCCATTTTTTTCATGTTCCGCATATCCATAACATGTCTCTTCTTTCTGGGATTTCCATAATTCTACGACTTTTTTATCTTGGTGTTGCACCTTTAACCCCTTTATCCCATATGACGTACTATCCCGTCGAGGTGACCTGGGACTTAATTCCCAGTGACAGGACAGTACGTCATAGTGCCTCCCTGCACTGCCTGTCAGATCGCTGATCTGACACAGTGCATTGCAATGTGTCAGATCAGCAATCTGATAATATATAGTGATGTCCCCCCCTAGGGCAATGTAAAAAAGTTAAAAATATATATATATATATATATATATATATGTGTGTGTGTAAAAAAAATAAATAATAATTCCTAAATAAAGAAAAAAAATATTGTTCCAATAAATACATTTCTTTATCTAAATGAAAAAAACAAACAATAAAAGTACAACACATATTTAGTATCGCCGCATATGTAAAGACCCGACTTATAAAACTGTCCCACTAGTTAACCCCTTCAGTGAACACCGTAAAAAAAAACGACGCTTTATTATCATACCGCCAGACAAAAAGTGGAATAACACGCGATCAAAAAAAAGCACCAAAACATAAAAAAATTATATAAATGAGGTATCGCTGTAATCGTTCTGACTCGAAGAATAAAACTGCTTTACCAATATTATCAAATGTGGAACGGTATAAGCGCCCCCCCAAAAGAAATTCATGAATAGCTGGTTTTTGTTCATTCTACCTTACAAAAATCAGAATAAAAAGCGATCAAAAAATGTCACGTGCTCGATAATAGTACCAATAAAAATGTCAACTCGTCCCGCAAAAAACAAGACCTCACATGACTCTGTGGACCGAAATATGGAAAAATTATAGCTCTCAAAATGTAGAGATGCAAAAACTATTTTTTGCAATAAAAAGCGTTGTTTCGTGTGTGTCGGCTGCCTATCATAAAAATACGCTAAAAAACCTGCTATAAAAGTAAATCAAACCCCCCCTTCATCATCCCCTTAGTTAGGGAAAAATAATAAAAATTTTAAAAATGTATTTATTTCCATTTTCCCATTAAGGTTAGGGCTACAGTTAGGGTTTCGGGTAAAGTTAGGGTTAGGGTTGGGGCTAAAGTTAGAGGTAGGGCTACAGTTAGGGTTGGGGTTAGGGTTGGGGCTAAAGTTAGGGTTAGGGTTGGGGCTAAAGTTAGGGTTAGGGTTGGGGCTAAAGTTAGGGTTAGGATTACATTTACGGTTGGGATTGGGGTTAGTGGTGTGGTTAGGGTTATGGTTGGGATTAGGGTTAGGGGTGTGTTTGGGTTAGGGTTTCAGTTAGGATTGGGGGGTTTCCACTGTTTAGGCACATTAGCGGCTTTCCAAATGCGACATGACGTCAGATCTCAATTCCAGCCCATTCTGCGTTGAAAAAGTAAAACCGTGCTCCTTCCCTTCCGAGCTCTCCCGTGCGCCCAAACAGGGGTTTACCCCAACATATGGGGTATCAGCGTACTCAGGACAAATTGGACAACAACTTTTGGGGTCCAATTTCTCCTGTTACCCTTGTGAAAATACAAAACTGGGGGCTAAAAAATAATTTTTGTTGAAAAAAAAAAAGCATTTTTATTTTCACGGCTCTGCGTTATAAACTGTAGTGAAACACTTGGAGGTTCAAATTTCTCACAACACATCTAGATAAGTTCCTTAGGGGGTCTTCTTTCCAAAATGGGGTCACTTGTGGGGGGTTTCAATGTTTAGGCACATCAGGGGCTCTGCAAACACGACATGGTGTCCCATCTCAATTCCAGTCAATATTGCATTGAAAAGTCAAACGCCGCTCCTTCCCTTCCGAGCTCTGCCATGCGCCCAAACAGTGGTTTACTCCCACATATGGGGTATCAGCGTACTCAGGACAAATTGCACAACAACTTTTGGAGTTCAATTTCTTCTGTTACCCTTGGGAAAATAAAAAATTGGGGGCGAAAAGATCATTTTTGTGAAAAAATATAATTTTTTAGTTTTACGGCTCTTCATTATAAGCTTCTGTGAAGTACTCGGTGGGTCAAAGTGCTCACCACACATCTAGATAAGTTCCTTAGGGGGTCTAGTTTACAAAATGGTGTCACTTGTGGGGGGTTTCTACTGTTTAGGTACAGGGCTCTGCAAATGCAACGTGGCGCCTGCAGACCAATCCATCTAAGTCTGCATTACAAACGGCGCTCCTTCCCTTCCGAGCTCTGCCATGCACCCAAATGGTGGTTTAACCTCACATATAAGATATCAGCGTACTCAGGACACATTTTACAACAACTTTTAGGGTCCAATTTCTCTTGTTACCATTGGTAAAATAAAACAAATTGGAGCTGAAGTAAATTTTTTGTGAAAAAAAGTTAAATGTTCATTTAAAAAAAAAAAAAATTCCTGTGAAACACCTGAAGGGTTAATAAACTTCTTAAATGTGGTTTTGAGCACCTTGAGATGTGCAGTTTTTAGAATGGTGTCACACTTGGGTATTTTCTATCATATAGACCCCTCACAATGACTTCAAATGAGATGTGGTCCCTAAAAAAAAAATGGTGTTGTAAGAATGAGAAATTGCTGGTAAATATAACTCCTTATAACTCCCTAACAAAAAAATGTTGGTTCCAAAATTGTGCTGATGTAAAGTAGACATGTGGGAAATGTTACTTTTTAAGTATTTTGTGTGACATATCTCTGTGATTTAAGGGCATAAAAATTCAAAGTTGGAAAATTGCGAAATTTTTCACAATTAAACGCAGTGGTAAAATTTCTTTGATATTACCTATCATGAAGTACAATATGTCATGAGAAAACAGTGTCAGAATCATCAGGATCCGTTGAAGTGTTCCAGAGTTATAACCTCATAAAGGGACAGTGGTCAGAATTGTAAAAATTGGCCCGGTCATTAACGTGCAAACCACCCTTGGGGGTAAAGGGGTTAATGTGCAGAAATGAATTTACAGGTGATTTCTTGACATATGAGTGCTTACTTAAAAGGGTTGCCAGTCTGTGCACTGTGGAGATTTGCCAGTTTCAGACCCGGGAATGGAGGGTATGTATGATTTACATATGCCCTCAGCCAGTGGCCACGGCCTCGCTCTCTATACACTTGTATGGAGAGAGGTCAGCCCTCTACACAGATATGCCCACTGGCCGTTCGCGCCACTGGTCGGGCCTCAGCTCTATACAAGTGTATGGAGCAAGGCCACTCTCACTGGCCGTGAGTATGTATAACTCATAGATACCCTCCGCTTCCAGGTCTGAAACTAGTGAATCCCTGCAGCGGACAGTGTGTGCTGGGGGATTCATATTATTATTGGTTTTACTGAACAACCCCTTTAACACTCATAGGACACCAGAGAGCAGACCAAAAGAAGCCTGCGACCCTTACTGAGATCGCGCCGGAGTCATAGTGAAGGGTGTCGGAGTGGATGCCTCTCTTGTGCTGCTAGGTGGTAAGTGAATATAGGGGGGAGGGTTTTGGGGGGTATATATTTCCAATGGAAGAAACAACAATTTGTGGTGTTTCAGCTATTGATCTTACATATAGAGTATATATATAGTATATGTAGTGTGTGTGTATATATGTGTATATATATATATATATATATATATCTATATCTATAGCCCAAAGACTAGATTTGCAATGTGAACACAAACACCACAAATTGTTGCTTCTCCTATTGATAGAGAGGTATTGATCATAAATACCTGCGTGTAAGTTTGAATTACTATGATTTTTGAAGGGATTATTTGAGCATTACTTTACACATGCAATTCGTATTGATATATTTATCATTACATGTCTCCCCCCCCCCCCCCATATCCGTCCACTAGCTGATCAGCGTGACAGTATCCAGTTTTGTATTTGATCAGTTGTAGCTCTTACCTTCTGATATATTTCCCGCTGTGCACTTAAACGCTGCACGTAGAGACCTCTGTGGTTTTGTGAATAAAAAACTTTTGCGAATTACATAGCAGGGAAGCAGCAGACCTACCAGAAAAGACCTACAGTGTGGTTTGTGATTAATGGATGTGAGGAATATTCAATTCAGAAAACATGTACTTGTGATGGTTTTGTTGCTGTATCCATCTACTGAAAATGGTTCTGGGTGCTTTACCATGTACTGACAATCATTGTTAGGGCTCATTTCCACATGCGAGTCACACGTCCGTATCTCGCATGTGGAAACCAAGCTGTGGAGCCGGCACTCCAGAGCGGAGCGTGCGGCCGCATAGGAACACATGGAGCTGCACAGCTCCGCTCCAAAGTGCCGGCGCCAGAGCTTGGTTTCCACATGCGAGATACGGACATGTGACTCGCATGTGGAAATGAGCCCTTACTGTGTTTATGTACTGGCAGAAGGATTGGAGAGTAGAATGAAAGCAATGGTATGAGGCACCAAGTTTGAATATATTTTAATAAATTACTGTTTTATTCAATAACATTTAATTAGAATCTACTTTGAAGGGAATCTGTCAGAAAGGTTTTGCTACCCCATCTGAGAGCAGCATGATTCCAGCAAGGTATCACCAGGAGCAGCAATTTTTATTAAAAACTGTTTTCTCTGCTTTATGCCTTTAGACTTCCAGGTGACTCATGTACAGGAAAAAACAGTATTGGTGAGGTCCATGTACCATCTGTACTTACGTATGTGACATCCATGTGTCCGTGTTTCACATCCGTATGCTGGGAAAAGCAGTACAGTTTGTGCTAATTACAGGCACTGGCTGCTGGAATCAGCTCTCATCATTGTCGCTTGGTCTCCCTGAGATCAGCGCGACCAGGCGGCAATTATGGGAGCTGTATTCAGCAGCAGCTGTGTCTCTCCTATGTAAAATAAAGAATTTAAATTTAAAAAAAAATGGTGCAAGCTCACATGTAATTTTCATAACCAGCAGAGGGAAACTGCTGGGGGCTGATGTTAATAATCTGGGAAAAGGGACAATATCCCAAAAGGTTCCCAGGTTATTAATATCTGGTCCCAGCGGTTTGCTTATCCTTTCCTGGTGAATTTATGGGGGACCCCAGAAAAAAAATGACATCGAGTTCCCCTTATAAATTCTAACCAGCAAAGGCTAAGCAGACATCTGTGGGTTAATATTAATAGCCTGGGAAGTGGTAAGAGATATTGCCACCCCTCCCAGGCTACCAACATCAACCCTCAGCTGCCCCAGAAATTGCATATTCATAAGATGTGCCAAATCTGGCCCTTAACCCTAGCCTCGCTCTTCCCTCTTGCCTTGTTGCTGTGGCAAGTGGGGTTGGGGTTCGTAATGGAGAGGTGTCTATAAGAGGCCCTACGTCTAAAATCACTTTTATTAATTAAAACAAAGGCAGCACTATACCACCTGTAGTGACAATCAAAAACCAAAGAAAAACGTGCTCAAAACTCAAATACCAATATCCTTATGGGTGGTACTAGAAATCCTTAGATAGAGCACCTAAGCTTGCCCCTACCTGGCTGTGGAGGTTGACACCCTAGGGGGAAAAGTATTGGCACCCCGCTCCACGATGGCTCGCCCTATGGGTCCTGATGTACCCTGCAGCCACTAGGTAGATCCTCTACCCACATCCTAGAGGGACCCCTACCACTAGACATACATGGTACTGTGCTAAGGATTAACTAGACCCCCAATGTCTAAAAACAAAACATGAACACATATGGCGATATACGGTGTTTAGATAAACAATTCATATCTGTTGACAGTGGAACGTACTCTTCCGGAAGATGTGGTTGGTATTTAATGCAAATGACCAACCTCCACCTAGATATCCAATATGATGGAAACCATCTAGATTTTCATATGCATTTCATTTGTGTCTTTAAATGTTTCCAATCCGGGGGCCCCTCCTCTCATTTAGATGCATTTATAACCAGAAGTTATCTCAGATATATAAACACCACCCCGGTATGGATTGACAATTACAGCAAATCAAATCATTTATGGACACCATCGATACTCATCTGTTGCCTGTCCATCTGTCATTCACCATTCGCCATCTACACATCTTCCGGAAGAGTACGTTCCACTGTCAACAGATATAAATTGTTTATCTAAACACCGTATATCGCCATATGTGTTCATGTTTTGTTTTTAGACATTGGGGGTCTAGTTAATCCTTAGCACAGTACCATCTATGTCTAGTGGTAGGGGTCCCTCTAGGATGTGGGTAGAGGATCTACCTAGTGGCTGCAGGGTACATCAGGGCCCATAGGGCGAGCCATCGTGGAGCGGGGTGCCAATACTTTCCCCCCGAGTGTGCCAACCTCTGCAGCCAAGTAGGGGCAAGCTTAGGTGCTCTATCTAGGGATTTCTAGTATCACCCATAAGGATATTGGTATTTGAGTTTTGAGCACGTTTTTTCTTTGGTTTTTGATTGTCACTACAGGTGGTATAGTGTTGCCTTTGTTTTAATTAATAAAGGTGATTTTAGAGGTAGGGTATTTACATGATATTGGCTTTAGAACCCTGAATATATATATTTTTGAGTAAAGTCTATGAGGCCCCCATTACTACCCCCATAGTAACTATTGAAATAAACATACAGCAACAATAAAATCTTTTGTTTGAAATAAAATTCAACACCCTGATTTACACATTTATTTAAAAATAAAAAATCAGTTATACTCACCTAATCCATTGACGCCTATGTCCCCTGTAAAAAACAAAACAAAAATAATAAACAACCATATCTCTCACCTGGCCGAAGTAAAGATAATCCAGTCTGTGCCACACTGTAATCCATCTCAGCGAAAATTCACATGGTGCTAGGGGTGCTTTTTTATTTTAAAATAAATGTGTAAAAGAGGGTGTTGAGTTTTATTTCCAATAAGGGATTTTATTCTTGCTGTGTGTTTATTTCAATACTTGAAATGGGGGCGCCTTATAAACTCCTCTACATTACTAACACCTGAGACATCAACCCCAACCCTATAACCCCACTTGCCACCGCACAGGACAAGTGGGAAGAGCGAGGCTAAGCTCCCGATTTGGCACATCTTATGGATGCACTATTTCTGGGGCAGCTGATGGTTGATGTTAGTATCCTGGGAGGGGTGGAAATATTTCTTACCACTTCCCAGGCTATAACCCACAGCTGTCTGTTTAGTCTTTGCTGGTTAGAATTTATAAGGGGAGCCCTATGTTTTGTTTTTTTCTGGGGTTCTTCGTAAATTCACCAGGAAAGGCTATGCAAATAGCTGTGAGCTGTTATTATATCCTGGGACCCTTATGGGATATTGTCCCCTTTCCCAGATTCTTAACATCAGCCCCCATCCGTGGGCTTTCCCTCTGCTGGTTATGAAAATTACACATCAGCCCATGCCATTTTTAATTCTTTATTTTACACAGCAGGTGCTGAATACAATTCCCATTATTATCTCTTGGTTGCTCTGACCTCAGGGAGACCAAGCAACAATGATGAGAGCTGCGTTTAGCAGCCGACGCCTGGGGACAGCGTGAAATGTACTGCTTCCTCCCAGGCGCCAGTACATGTCACACTGATTACACAAGGATATCATCCGTGTGTCATAAGTGTGCACATCTGCGGCATGCATTTTGTCCATGCTGCTGATAAAAAACCTCTGATGTCTGCGGGTTTTTCACATGGACTGAACATGTGCGCCCCACCATAGAATACAATGGGTGTGCGTGTGTCTGTATTTGCGGCCCTTAAAAACGGATGTGTGAAGGGGGCATGCGATCTACCAATTCTCTGAATACTGAGCTCTTTATAATGCAAAGGGGTTAAAATGCAAAAGGGACCTTTTGGGCCCCTTAGATTTCAGGACCCAGGTGCGGTTGCAATTGCTGCACCTATTCTAGTTAACCCCTTTAACAGTAGGTAATAGCAGGAGTGTATCAGGGATCTGAATGAATTTGTCTAAGTGCCCTGTAGTTGATTAAAGAAAAAAAACCCCGTGTTTAATCCGCCATTACTCCAATGTTCCCCACCAGTCTTTGTTTACTTCCATGTAGTGATGACGAGTTGCACAAGTACTTGACTGCTGCAGCCAATCACCGTCTCCAGCAGCGATGCTTGCATGTACCACAAGAGACAGCTGAGGTGAATAAGTAGACATTTACTAATAGTAGCTGGAAATTCCCAAACTCATAGCTAGAATTCATAGGACCCCATAGCAAGATGAGATGTGCTCTCACCACCAAGTGGAAGAAAAATGCACCATTGGCATAAGTAGCAATAATGGATTATAGCTCCATATGTATATCCGAGAACACACATGATAGGTTCGTGAGCCAATTTTTCCTTTGTTCTGAAAAATTAAAAAGATATAGGCCTTCTCAAAATGAGGGTCCCATAGCTGCTGCTGCTACAGTTATAGTTATACCCGTGAAGAAGACGCATACAGTAGAAATGCTTAGAGCCATGTGCTGGCATTACTTGCCCACTAGAGGGCAGACTGTGTATAGAGTTGAAGGTATACATTGGTGTGAAAATGTCAGCTCATTCTTGGGTACAAGTGTGTTTGACAATGATTGGTACCGACCACTGTTACAGCCCATATAGGATGTCACCGTTATCCGTTCTCCCTAATTTTACTATAATGCATGCCAGCTTCATTGTTGCTTCATAGTTAAGTAGTTTTGAAACTTGGGTCCTTTAGAAAAGCTTGAGGAGGCGCAAATTCGTGAAGTGTTCCATATTATTATTTCTTTTTTTAAAAGAGAATTTCTATTCACTGATAGCAACCTGACACCTTGAATTAGAAAGAATTTGAAACCCAGAGAGCAGTAAATGGCTGAAACTATTAACAAAGATGACTGATGGCAAAAGCTGAGAAATTGCTGATGAAGGTTGTATATCTATAGAAGCGATGAGGGGACGTGAGATGCGAGCTGCACTTCACATGAGATAAGCCATTGCATCCCAAGGAATTACAGGGACTCTGCTGGCGCAGAATCACTGTTGAAACTAATTAAAGGCGCTCGGTACGTACTTGGCATGGCCAAACTTTTAACCCTTTCCCGACATACATTTTTATGTCATAGGCCAAGTCGCAAGCCAAGCCCACATCTTTCCCAGCAGATGATGGCTGTGATATTTAGCCATCATCTGCCTCTTAACAGCCACAGGTGAAGTGGAGCTCCACCTTCGGCTGTTAACCTGTTAAATGCAGCTGTCAATCTGTGACCGGCATTTAATGCGTGCCAGCAGAGAGGTGCGTCATTGTATGTGCCCATTGGCACACCCGTGACGTGATCGTGAGGTGTTGATGGGTTGCCATGATGGCCAGGGGTCTGCTGAAGACCCCAGTGTCTGTCATTACAGTACTCTTGTAAAAGCCAGCCTGTCGCTGGTGTTTATAGGAGACCGTGATTTTCGGTATACTCAGCAGTATTTGAATATAAATTAAACCGATCGGTAAATGGCGTAATGATAAAAAAAAAAAAAAAAAAAAAGCCCATCACACATCCCCATTGACCAAAAATTGGAAAAGTTACTTGTCTTGAAAAATGGTGACACAAATGAATTTTTTTTCTTTACAAATTTCCCCAAATTTTTTCACTACTTTAACAAAAAAAAATATACATGTTTGGAATCTGTGTGCTTGTGCTAACCTGGAGAGTCACATTGCCAGGTCCGTTTTACGATATACTGAACACAGTTTTAAAAAAAATACGGAATTGTGGTATTTTTTTCACTATTTTGCTCCACATGGAATTTTTTTTCTACTTTCCAGAACATCACATAATAAAATGAATGGTTTTGAATTGAATACTACAAGTCGTTCCAGAGAAAACAAGCCCTCGTATGGCTGTGTGGATGGAACAATAAAAACATTTTAGCTCTTGGATGAAAAAAAAATGAAGGTGCATAAATGGAAAATCACCCGGTTGTGAAGGAGTTAAAGGGACCATGTCGGCACAAGATGACTGTTCAAATGAAGTCCTGCTTCATGGTAGGGCTTATCATTACATACACCTTCTTCCCACCTGCTTGGGTCCTCTTAATCTCCATTCCATACACCCTTTGATTTGATTGACAGCTGTGGCTTCATAGAGCCAGAGGGAGGAGGAGATAGATGGAAACCAAGCAGGTGGGGAGGTGTATATAAATGGCCCCACCGTGATGCACCGACTGCCTGTGCTTGGTTTGAACAGTCTTCTGTGCTGAAGGAGTCCCTTTAAATGCACCATCCCACCTGCTTGTTTTCCATCTACAGAGCTCATTATAAATGAGATGTCAGAAAACCTTTTGTTTTCTTTCAGAATTTATATTTTTTTGTGGGTTACCATAGTACAAAATGCTCCCACAAATGTGGGCCATAGGTGACAAACAAGATTTGATATTTTGTAAATCAAAAAAGGTAATTTTCCTAACAAAATAATTTAAGACCATATAAGGGCTAATAGGAAAAAATGGATGTCACAGTTTTTTGTAAAATTTATCCTGAGTTCGCCAATACCCTACATGTAATCGGGAACTATGTTTCAGGCACAGTGTAAAGCTCATACGGGAAGGCAAACCATCTTATTGTGCAGATTTTACTATTATGGTTTGCGGCTGCTATGTTGCACTGGCAGAGCACCTGAGATGCCAGAGCTGAACCCTCTATAAGTGACCCCATTTTACAAATTACACCTCTCAATGAATTAATCTAGGGGTGCAGTGAGCATGTTGACACCACGGGTGTGTCACAGAATTTCATACAATTACCACAAAAATGTTGTTTATACGCAGTGACAGTTTAAATTAATGACGGACATAGCACATCATCATGCGGGAACTGACACCCGCTCATGACTGCTATGTCCATCTTTGGTCGTTAAGGGGTTAAAAAGAATTCAACCACAGGTAAGTCTAATTATTAATTAAACAGGTGTCCAACAGAGTTGATTTTAAAACCGTGTTACTTAACAAAGAAAAACCCTTCCTATTTCATGCTGTCAACCATAGCACCACATGGAAGAGAAATGTAACAAGACCTGAAATAGAAAATAATTTATTTACACAAGAAAGGTGAAGGCTACAAGAAGATCAGCAAAGTTTTACTTATCCGTCATAATGCTGTAGTAAAAGTGATACAAAACTGTAACAAAGATGGAACTGCAACCATCTTACAGAAACATCCAGGCCTACCACGGAAGTGAACACCTAAACAGGAGCTTCTTCTGATATGAAGGAATGAAGAAAATCAACATACTAGTTCACTGCAGTAGAAAGCCTAACAGTGCTGAATGTTTTGCATGACACAATGCGGCTTACATTGCAGAGGAATTACATGCATCGGTATTGTCCACGAAGGAAGCCTCTCCAAAAGACCATGCCCCAAAAAAGCCGCCTACAAATTGCCGAGGCCCATGTAAAAATATGAAGACACTGGGGCTCTATACTTTTGAGTGACGAGACCAAGATAAATGTTTTTTGTAACTGATGACTTAAAACTGTATAGCACCGCAAAGGTGAGGAGTATTGAAAAAAAAAAAAAAAATGCCTAGTGATTACAGTGAAGTATGGTGGTAGCAGTGTGCTTATGTGTGGCTGCATGACTCTTCCTGGTGTCGGGAACTTCATTTCATTGATGGTATCAGGAATTCCCAGGCGTACTCCTCTATATTTAAAGAGAAGATGTTATGATCACTCTGTGCCCTTGGTAGACGTGCACTTTTCTAACATCACAATGATCCATAACAGACAACTGCTGCATTCATGAAAAAGAATAAGGTTAAAGTGACTCTGTGGCCAAGTATGTCTCCTGATCTGAATCCAATCGAACACCTATGGGGAATTCTGAAGAGACAAGTTGAGCATCACACTCCATACAGGCTGTAAAAAGAGGTTGTTCTTGAAGAATGGAAAAAGATAGATGTTGCAAAATGCCAACTTGTTTTTCCATGTCTCGAAGACTTTTATGTTATGGGTTTAAAAAAACGTCAACAAAACTCAGTTTTAGCAAAATTTTGGAAATTGTTTTTGTATTTGGTGAATTTTCAAAGAGGGTGTACTCCTTTATGATGAGTACTGTATCTGTGCTCTTCAGGAGGCAGGAGACAATGGGTAAAACAAGTAGATGGGAAGATGCACTTAAATGTTTGACCTCACCAAGGGTGCACCGAGTGCTTGTACTTGGTATGAACAGCCATTCTCTGCTGACTGTCCTAGAAAATAACATATCTAGCAGCTCACAAGTCTATATCTATCCATCATTTACATCGCTCTTTCCCAAACTCCTTTCCTCATTGCCTCCCAAAAGATCATGTTCTCTTTATTGCGCAGGTGAGAAGACCTGTAGTAATTTCTGGTGCCTTCCTCCTGTGCAATAATAAAGAAATCCTGATAACACAATCTGCTGTGAGTATTGAAGTTTGGGAAACCCTGATTTACATGAATGCTGGAGTGAAGCGCTGGCCTCAGTGCTGATGTCTAATAATAATGAGCTGTCACAGCAGCTCATCACTTAAAGTGCAATTTTATCGTAACCGTGATGACTTACGGAGGGTCATTACTGGAGATGAGCGAATTTGATCACGTCCCTGCTTATTCAGCAAGCTATAGCGCTTATCGAATAGGCTCCAGAGGGAACCTGGATACATGGAGCGCTCCAGATAATCAGCTGTTCGGCTCCGCAGCTGCATGTGTCGCGGCTGTGTCACCGTCACAGCACATGTATGGAGAGCCTGCGTGTTGTCACTGTCACAGCACATGTACGGAGAGCCTGTGTACTGTCACAGCACATGTACGGAGAGCCTGTGTACTGTCACAGCACATGTATGGAGAGCCTGTGTACTGTCACCATCACAGCACATGTATGGAGAGCCTGTGTACTGTCACAGCACATGTACGGAGAGCCTGTGTACTGTCACCATCACAGCACATGTATGGAGAGCCTGTGTACTGTCACCATCACAGCACATGTATGGAGAGCCTGTGTACTGTCACAGCACATGTACAGAGAGACTGCGCATTGTCACCGTCACAGCACATGTATGGAGAGACTGTGCGTTGTCACCGTCAGAGCACATGTATGGAGAGCCTGTGTGCTAAGAAGAAAAGAAGTTTGAGCGGGCACCACTACAAGTATTAAACAAATTAGGAGAAGGGGGTGCAACTAATGCGCCAAGAGACCATGCAAAAGGAGAAAGAAAAGAAGCGCAAATAAAGTGCACACACAACCAATGTAAAGTGAAACACGGCTTTTATTGAGACCAAAAAAGTGCTAGCAAGACATAAAAACATTTAAAACACCTATAAAAAGACATACCCAAACAACAAGAACATCCCCTATATATGGGGATGAAGCTCAAGCAGACTCAAGGAAATAAATAAACCCAGATATTATATCAAATGTGAAATGAAGATCCGCAAGTACAGACATAAATACACAAATAAATAAGTATACAATCACCAATATGCTCAAATGAAAGAGCCCCTATGGATCTAGAAGTAGAAAATCATTTATTTATTTAGGTGGACAATATCGCCACACAGTGGCCATGAAAAAACATGAGGATCCATAGGAAGCAAATATTCTATTTAGAAAGCCAACATGATAGACCAATCAAAAAAATGTATAAATATATAAATGAGCCACAAGTAAGTGTTCACATTAGGCATTCAGCTCAGAAACCATAGGTAAGTGTTCACACTAGACAGTCAGTGTAGTTACCCATTCGATCTGAGATTACCTTGACGTTTTGGTGAATGGGCTCACAATATTTGCAAATCTTGTGCTAAAAATCTCATGTGTTTGTTCATTAAGTTCATAAGCCAGTATGCTATTCACACTTCACATATTTCACATTTTCCTATTTTTTAGCACAGATGAGTTTGGCCATTGACCTATTTTATATTTGACTTTTTTTGGCTACAAACTATTTATATATATATATATATATATATATTGTTCGGTCAGTTGATCTATTTACTATATATTATTTTCTGACTTGAACGCCCTGCCCTTCTCCATGTTTTAATTACATCTCAACACTATTGGTTCTGAGCCTCCTATATAAATGGCTTTACCCTTTCATTAGCCACAAGTAAGTGTTCACATTAGGCATTCAGCTCAGAAACCATAGGTAAGTGTTCACACTAGACAGTCAGTGTAGTTACCCATTCGATCTGAGATTACCTTGACGTTTTGGTGAATGGGCTCACAATATTTGCAAATCTTGTGCTAAAAATCTCATGTGTTTGTTCATTAAGTTCATAAGCCAGTATGCTATTCACACTTCACATATTTCACATTTTCCTATTTTTTAGCACAGATGAGTTTGGCCATTGACCTATTTTATATTTGACTTTTTTTGGCTACAAACTATTTATATATATATATATATATATATATATTGTTCGGTCAGTTGATCTATTTACTAAATATATAAATGAGTAATAATAAAATTACGGTCCATAATGCAAATAATAGCACATCATATTGAGCATATTGGGAATCACATACAATACATATAAATGCAGATAATCATACTCACTGGAGAGAGCCTGCTTGCTCCCAACGCGTGTCGCTACTCCAGGTAGCTTCGTCAGGGGAAGTGAAGGGATGTTAGTCACGTCAAGTATATATGGTCGTAAGTGCACTTACTAATAAGCTAATGATAGCCAGCACATGTGCCCGGCAATCATTAAGCAGTGGAACAGATCCATCGGGGTCACAGTGTCAATGGATAGTAGGGATTCATCAGTATCCAGAGCTTCCTTCTCACCAACGTATACTCCAGCTGCCCGGAAGTATGTATCAACAACAACTAGTGTGCTAGCGACGCCTGCGCAGATAAACTACCACCCCTGTACAAAATAGCGAGCGCCTATTCAGAAAATAGCGCATGCGCACTAGCTTGGGTCCCGGAGTTTGGAGACAACACAGCAAGGCGCAGGCGCAGAAGGCCAAACCACATCTAGAAGGTGGACGTCCACTCAAAAAGAAGCCCATGTGCGCTTTAGCAGAGCTACCTATAAGCAGAGGCTCCACACATTGCACAATATCGGCGGCCACAACTCCTGCACATCCTAAAAAACGGTAACTCACAACGCACAGGCTTATCAGTGCATGAGCACCAATACGAACCTCTCCTGAAATGGACAAGGCTCGAAACCAATGGTAAGCACAGGATTACAAGCAGAGAAGACTTTGCCTGCATGAACAAGAGATAGACCCCCACTCAGGGAAATGACTCATACATACTTAGCAAAACCAAGTGTGAGTTAAAGCTATATACATGGTACAATGGCAGTGACAGCAACGCTTGCGCCATAAGAATCCATAATCTCCATAGAAGCAGAATAATGCTACAAACCAGAAAGTACCCACAGACAACAGGGGGATCAAAAACTGCGTTAATAACGTCATGCTTATCATAGGTTGGAGAGCACAGCACAATCCTAATACCTCCAAATTTAACAATTTTAACACCACAAATACACAGTTCTAAGATATAAATAGAACATAGCAGAGTAATAAAACAATCTTACCACGAAGTGGCCAAGGCGAAAAAGGCAAAACAGAGTCAAAGAGAGTACCAAACCTTTAAGTAAGACCCACATAGGAACCAAACAGAGACCTCCATTACCTTCGATACAATATATTTAAAATTTTAATTTTAAATTTTATGGCAAGAGGAAACCGGTATAAAGTAAATCCTCATTAAGGCCTCCCGGAGCCACAGAACCAAGCAGATATATCCAACGGGCTTCCAGTCTAAGCAACTCCCCCTGACGATCTATTTTCCGAAAGTTTGTGGGGGCCTTCTGCAATCCCAGTACTCGTAAACATCGAATATTACTAGAATGGACCTGTAGGAAATGCATCGCAACCGTGGAGATATTTTTTCCTTTAGATAAATCCTGTTTAGCCAAGTTAATGTTTGAAATGTGTTGCTGTATGCGTCTGCGGAGTTCCTGCGAGGTCTGCCCCACGTATACCTTGGGGCAAGAACACACGAGAGCATAAATTAAATTGGAAGATCTGCAGTTCATATAGTCCTTAAGTGTATAGACAACCGCATCCCTTGGATTAGTAAACGAAGAGCCCCTGTCTACAAACGGACAGATGCTGCAGTCTCCACAAGGATACATTCCTCGGAGATGGGAACCCCTACCAATTCTCGTAGTGGGTCTCACAAAATGGCTCCTAGACAGGGAGTCCCGTAAATTGGGTGCACGTCTAGCTGTCAGTAAAGGAGTAACGGGCAGAAGGTCAGACACTCTAGGGTCAGTCTTCAAAATGTCCCAATGTTGTTTAAACAGATCAGAAACCAAATTCCAGTGATTGTGATATGTAATGATAAACCTCAAGTTATCGTCAGGACACCTCTGAGTCGCTTAAAGTAAATTGCCCCTAGGAATAGCCTTAGTGCGTTGAAAGGCATTTGAGATAATAGATCTTGGATAACCCCTCGCCCGTAGACGTTTTGAAAGCATTTCAGCCTGGGAATTAAAATCACTTAGTCGAGTACAATTCCGTCGAATTCTGTAGAACTGTCCAACCGGTAAATTCCTCTTCAAGTGATGTGGATGAAAACTCTTGAAGTCAAGAAGCCCATTGGAGGCTGTACTTTTACGAAAGAGGTCCGTATATATGGTGTTGTCCTGGCGAGAGAGCCTGAGATCCAAAAATTCAACTGTGGTGTGAGAGCCTGCGTGCTGTCACCGTCACAGCACATGTGGCCCCCCCCCCGTACATGAAATAGGATAAAGGGGGGGTCTCATGGCTATACGGGCCGTGGAGTGATAATTTGCAGTTTAAATTAATTGGATGTTTTATTATTTCCAAAAGAGCGGGTGACAAAGGGTTAAGGATTATAGCCTTTGTTTATTTGAGTTTATTTGCTCCAATCGGTTTGCTTGGCGCCGTTTCTACGGGCCATGATTGGTGGAGCTATTTATAGCAGGTTTCTATGATTTATAAAGCCGTGCTGAGGTGATTTTTCTGTCAGAACCATCGGTTTTTACTGAAGAGAAGAAGGTTTTTTCTTGTCATGGACAGCCTTTTTCAGCAACTTCTTTCTAGGGCCAGTGAGGAGGATGGGATTGAGTGGATTAAAAACTGCCTTTCCATGCGTGCATCAGGTTCGGTTCCTGATGTTAATCCTCTTACCTCCACTCAGAATGCGCAAGTTACTCCGTCGCCTCAGGCCCCATCTCAGCTTCCAGCTCCTTCTCTGCCTTCTTCATCCGGGACAAGGAATAGGAGACCTCCGGCGTCATTTTCCCCTTCAGCTTCTCCTCAGCGCTCTAGCCGCCAGAGTCAGGAGCGAGACAGGAAATCCTGCCGTTCATCTTCAGGCAAGTCTCGCAGCCCGGCGCGAGACTTTCCTCAGCGTCATGTTCCTGATCCGGGTACGTCATCTGAAACCGCCGGCAAGGCAAATAGGCGCCGCGGTCGTAAAAGCACTGCGGTGTCTTCCCCAGCTGACAGGCCGGCGGTTTTGGTGACTAATTCTCCTGCCGCCGACGATAACTTGCTTCCTTTACAAGCATCTGGAATCCCTCCGGCAGCGCTGTCATCTGAAGATGAAGAAGAAGTTTCAGCTCCGAGATCCTTTCAGCCGCGCTCGCCTAACATGGCAGGCTTGAGCGCGGGCTGCGCTTCAGACCCGCAGTCTAATGCATCAAGGAAGGGTGAGAACTTAAGTGTCCCCTTGTCAGTTTCCCCCTTTGACTTTAAATTGTTTATTAGAAATGCCGTTTCTGAGGCTTTGAGCGAGGCTATCACATCAGCCCCATCTGGTATGCTATTGAGTAATTCTATGGGTGCTCCTAATTTAAGCGCTACAGCTAATTTAAATACTTTTAAGGAGGCCCTTACATGTGACCTTTCACCTTTGGGCTTTCATCTGAGCTCTGCTACGAAGGAGCTCATTTGGAGCAATAGTTTTGTTGATTTATTCTCCTTATTGCCTCGTAAGGACCAATCGTTTAGATTTGAGAAGAAAGATGACAAACTAGATTCGGATGATTCAAAGCGGGGTCCTTTGAAATCATTTAATAACTGGATTCAGGCCTTCGCTATCTATTCGTCTGTTTTAGGTGAGAAATTTCCAAATTTATGCAGTAAGTTGTTTCAGCATCTTGACATCATTTTGGAAGCTTACAGGAATTTTGGCGGATCCGCCTGGCTCCTGTACGATGAGGCATTTAGACAGAAACTTGCAGTCCATCCGGATGTTTCATGCGGTGTGAAGGATGTTGGAATTTGGATAAATTTGATGTTGCCCCAAAGGCAATCTTTTAGCAAACAATCTTTATCTAATCCTACTAGGAAAGGTGTTTGCTTTGCATTCAATGAATCTATGTGCAAATGGAATCATTCTTGCAGATTTCGGCACGAATGCTCATTTTGCGGCTACTCCCACCCAGCATCCAAATGCTTCAAAAAATTGTCAGCTCAACAATCAAGTCCTAAAGACGCTAACCCTAAAAGCTCTGACTCCAGTGAAACTGGAAAGCATGCTTTTTTGGTTAAACAATTACCCAAACAAGGAGAGCAGTAGATTGATCTTTGATGGTTTTTTATTTGGTTTTTACGTCCCTTCATTTAAAGGTGAAGGTTGCAAAATTGTCAGGAATCTACCGTCCCTTTATGCACATCCTGATGTAGCCAGGGAAAAGATTTTTCATGAGCTGGAATTGGGAAGGATTGCAGGTCCATTTTCTACTCCTCCCTTTGAAAACTTTAGAATTTCTCCACTGGGCATTGTCCCTAAGAAAGAGCAAGGATCTTTTCGTCTAATTCATCATTTATCGTATCCTTCTGGATCCTCTCTGAATGATGAAGTGGACAAATCCTTATGTTCTGTGTCTTACGCCTCTTTTGATACGGCTATTGATATTTTGAGAAAATTTGGTTTTTGCGCCCTTATGGCGAAATCTGACATTAAATCAGCCTTTAGGCTTCTCCCAGTCCAACCATTGGGATTTAATTCTTTAGGTTTTTTCTTTGACAACGAATTTTTCTTTGACAAATGTCTCCCAATGGGATTCTCCTTATCTTGTTTTTATTTTGAGAATTTTTCTTCATTTCTTCACTGGGTTTTGGAATCAAACAGTAAGGATTCTGGGATTTTACATTACCTAGACGACTTTTTATTTGTGGGATCTGCTTCATCTTTAAGTTGTTTTCAAACCCTGTCCACTTTCCTTAAGATCTGTGAAAATTTTGGGGTCCCCCTTGCCAAAGATAAAACGGTTTTTCCTACTACCTCTATTGAATTTTTAGGCATCACTTTAAATTCAGTGAAAATGGACTGTTCCCTTCCTGCCGACAAAGTGTCTAAGTTGAGAAGTGCATTATTGAATTTTATCTCTAGAGATAAAATTACTCTTAAAGAATTCCAATCTCTATTGGGGTTGCTGAATTTTGCCCTTCGTATTATCCCTATTGGTAGGGCGTTTTCCAGGCGCATGTATGATGCTATAGTCGGTTTTTCTTCCCCTGGTTCTCATATTCGGATTCACTCAGAGCTCAAAGAGGACGCCAGGACATGGCTTCAGTTTTTATCAAACTTTAACGGCAGGTCTTGTTGGCAATCTGCTTTTGTTTTTGCAGATTCTATAAATTTTGGTTTTTCTGTTCACAAGTCTTTGGGTTGCGCAGTTCTTTTTCATTCTCACTGGTCGGTTTTTAAATGGCCTCAATCTTGGCTTTACAATCAAACAACTGAAAAATCTATGATCTTGGAGCTGTCTGCGGTCTTGCTAGGTATTTTACTTTGGGGAGATCTTTTAAGGAATTCCAGAATTAATTTTCTCTCTATGGACCAAGGGTTCATTATGGCAATCAACACCTTGTCTTCAAAAAATAAATTTGCAGCAAAGATTTTGAGACATCTAGTTTTGTTATGTCTCGAATATAATATCTGGATTAAAGCTAAAGCTGGTACAAGTGTTTTGAATTCTGCTACGGATTCGCTATGCAAAAGTCAGTGGTCCATTTTCTTTCTGCAGGTACCAAACGCAGACAAAGATGCAACTCCTTGCCCTCCGGAATTCTGGGACCTAATTGCAATGTAATAGATTACTTTATTCAACATTCCCTATCCGAACGATCATGGGCCGATTATTCGGCCGCATGGCTCCAATGGCGAAATTTTTGCAATTTGCATAGTTTGGATCCGAAGGTCTCCAATGCTACATCTGGTCTAAAGTTTATTGAGACTTTAGTTAATAAAGGTCTATCCTACTCAAGTGTATGTAAATCTCTTGCTGGTATTTCGTTCTTTCTTAAGCTTTTTGGAAGTACCCCATTGACATCCCTTTTTCCCATAAGACAATTTTTAAAAGGTTTTAGAAAACAACAGTTTAAACCGGATTCTAGACGTCCAGTGTCTTTTTCCTTATTAAGAGACTTATGTTTGTCCCTTTCTAAGGTTTGCTTTACTTATTACGAATCAATCCTGTTTCATTTGGCGTTTTTGCTTTCCTTTTTTGGTGCCCTTCGAATTGGCGAATTAATTTCTGCCAGTAAACTTCATCCTTCTGGACTCTTGTTATCTGATTTGGAACTTCATGACTCTCATATCTTGATATTTATAAGAAGGTCTAAGACAGATCAGATGGGTAGGGGTTCTAGAATAAAAATTGATTCGGTTCCTGGTTCTAATATTTGCCCTGTCATTACCGCTCGTAGTTGGCTTCAAATTAGGTCTAATGTTCCCGGCCCTTTATTTATACATCAAGATAATTCCCCTGCGACAATTTTTCAATTTAATTTCATTCTAAAAAAATGCTTATCATTATTGGGTAAAGAGCATCTTAAGATAACATCCCACTCTTTTAGAATTAGAGCTGCTACCGAAGCAGCTAGGGCTGGCCTTTCTGATTCACAAATTTGTAGTATGGGTAGATGGGAATCCAAAAGGTTTAGACTTTATATTCGACATGAGTTATATGATTATTAATTTTCTATTTAATTTTAGGCCCGCTGGTGGTTTGGATCATCGGCCACTCATTCGTATTTTGGGCCCAGAAGAGGGCTAGGCAACGTATTTATTTGGAAAATTTATCATTTGATCCTAATTTAGTCCTTATTTTTTGGCACAGTGTTCGTGGGATGAAATGGTCAAGTTTTGTTTTAGAGTTTAAGAAGTGTTTAACTTTGTTTCCTGCTCCCGATCTCGTTATCTTTCATGTTGGCGGTAACGATATCGGGAAAGTCAGGACCTTAGATCTTCTAGCTTTTATGAGGTCAGATGTTTCTTTTTTGAAACAGTCTTTTCCCAATACGGACTTTGTCTTTTCCGAAATAGTTCCAAGGTTGCTATGGTCTACAATCAATTGTCATTTTATGGATAGAATTCGTATTTGGGTGAACAGGAGTTTTAATAAATTCCTTCCATTAATTAACGGATTTTCATTTAGGCACATTGATTTGGAGGGTTTTCTTCCTGGCTTTTATAGACAGGATTTAATACATCTGTCCGATGTAGGATTGGATATCTTCAATCTGGGTTTTCAATATATGGTTGAAAAATGGCTGAGTTTGTTGGGGGGGGCCACGCTTTATTAAGCATGGCTTTTGGGAAAATCGCCCCTTGTTTGGGGCGGATTGGTCGTTGGTAAAGCTTTATAATTATTTATTGGATTATTTATTGAAAATTTGAGATTTATTTAACTTATGTAACCCATAATAAAACTCACGGCCATTTTTCATCCACTAAATTTTGTGTTTGTGTCAGTTATTTATTAAAGTTTAATCGGTCCTGTATGGCCATGTATGGGGAGCCTGTGTGTTGTCACTGTCACAGCACATGTATGGGGAGCCTGTGTGTTGTCACTGTCACAGCACATGTATGGAGAGCCTGTGTGTTGTCACTGTCACAGCACATGTATGGAGAGCCTGTGTGCTGTCACCGTCACAGCACATGTATGGAGAGCCTGTACTGTCACCGTCACAGCACATGTATGGAGAGCCTGTACTGTCACCGTCACAGCACATGTATGGAGAGCCTGTGTACTGTCACCGTCACAGCACATGTATGGGGAGCCTGTGTGCTGTCACCATCACAGCACATGTATGGGGAGCCTGTGCGTTGTCACTGTCACAGCACATGTATGGAGAGCCTGCGCGTTGTCACCGTCACAGCACATGTATGGAGATCCTGCGCGTTGTCTGTCACAGCACATGTATGGGGAGCCTGCGTGTTGTCTCTGTCGCAGCACATGTATGGGGAGCCTGCGCGTTGTCACCGTCACAGCACATGTATGGAGAGCCTGCGCGTTGTCACCGTCACAGCACATGTATGGGGAGCCTGCGCGTTGTCACAGCACATGTATGGAGAGCCTGCGTGTTGTCTCTGTCACAGCACATGTATGGAGAGCCTGCGCGTTGTCACCGTCACAGCACATGTATGGAGAGCCTGCGTGCTGTCACTGTCACACAGCCGCTACACATGCAGCTGTGGCGCCGGACTCCTGGTTATAGGGAGCGATACAGGTGCCCTCTGCAGCTTATTCGGTAATAAGCAGGGACCCAATCAAATTCGCTCTTCTCTAGTCGTTACCAAGAGCCAGCACCATTTTGTGAGGAATTGTGACAGGGCTAAACAACAGTCACATTTCGTCGATCCCCAATGAAAACTTTAATTCTCACGTTATATTTAAAATTACACAATGTTTTAAATGTATAAATAAGAAAAGTTAAGCAAGCAATGTGTTAGAGAGAGGTTGGCTTTTTAGTAGTATATTTATTTATTTATCATTTATTGACTCGATTCCTTTCCCAGATGAGTCATTCCCTTTCATGTTTTTTTTGTATTTCTGACAAGTAAGTACACTAGTCTCATCATGTCTAAAATATCTATTTATTAAAGTACGCAGTTTCTAAAGGTAAGTGGGAGATTAACCCAGGACCCCAGGGTTACAAAGCAACAGAGCTAACCACTGAGCCAACACGCTGCCCACACTGGTGCCCAGTGGCTTGTACAGGAGATGAAAGAATGAAATGTCTGTACAAAGTCACTGAACATCAGGAACATGTCAAGTAATATTTTGCCAAAGATACAATCTAGGATTCATTGTGCACTGATGCTCTGTATGACAGCACATGTAACCCCATCCGGCAAACCTCCAGAACGCATTTTTTTTCTTACTTTTTTATTATAATGTCTTGTTTGTGAATAGCAAGACAAGAATGAAAGAGTCTTGAACACTGATCAGGGGCAGATTAAGAGAACGGGGATCTGAAGAGCTAAAACCAATCTGTGGTCTCCTTTTTGGTGTTGGCTAAACCTACAACACCCTATACATTGTGACTCTTGACCTGTTTGCTCCTAGACGTCTCGGTGGCTGCCTAAATGATGTATGTGCCATAGATCCCGACAGCACCTCGCCTAAACTTGGGGACAACGAGGATGATAGAATCTCACCATTCCTTAGTGTGTGGCAACATCTTGGGTCGTGTAGAAATACCGTCTTTATACTTCCTGCAGACACAGAGTCTTTATATTCAGGGGCTTTCATTTGGAGATGATAACATGAGTGCACTAAGCTCATGTATCTGCGTTACTGATTACCATAGTCTGCGGTGTGAACAATGCAGCGGCCATCACGTCAGGTGTCTGTCACTGGCGGGACATCTGCTCCTCTACAGCAGATGTGCGCTCATGTATGGGACGGAGCGGGCGTGAAATGCAGACTAATAGCACAACACACATTAGGCCTTTTTTCTTACCTCGAAGATTTAACCATTGAAATGCCATGTCAATTGTCACATTCCACTGCAAGCTAATAGTTTGCCAGTGTGTGATGTACTTCGATAAATCAATCATACCTGTCCATGAAGAAGGATTTTCTACGCACAGTCAGCTAAAACACTGTACTATAATGCTGGGCCACTCACCGGGCGAATCACAGAATAAATGTGTTAATTCTTGACGTAACCAAGCAGAACATTTGAGAAAAAGCAGGAACTTTATACACAGGGAGGCACAAAGCTTAAAGGAAATCTGTCAGCAGGTGCTTGCTATGTAATCTGAGAGCACCATAATGTAGGGACAGAGCCCCTGATTCTAGTGATGTGTTACTTACAGTTGCCTATAGGAATAAAACAACTTGGGCAACCAGGTGGTAACTCTGCAGCAATAGTTATCATTGTGATGTGCTGCAAAGACAAGTCCGATCCATAAAGGCCACACCTGACAAGTATTACATGATCTTCGGCTAATGTGTCGGAGGCAGATAGCCGTGTAAACCTTCTGAGCTCCTCTTCAGGAGTCCATGTCTCCAGAGACAGATGCTTTTCTCACATGCCTCTCTGCTTTGCTGCAGCAACCAAATCTTCAAAGTTAGGACATGTGCACACAACGTTTTTTGTTTTTTTAATCGTTCTGAAACAACATTTTAAGTGGAAACTGCTTCAGGAAGCGCTCGTTCTTTGGGGAGTTTTTTCTTAGCATAGGTCATCAATATCATATTGGTGCAAGGGTACAACATCAGCATCCAAACCATTTTTTTTTAATTGGAGACTTTTTAAGAAAGGTGATATTTCTTAAGGCACCACTTTTTGTTTCAGCGCTGGAGTGGTGCTACTCATCTAAGTTCCCTGCCCCTAATATTATAGTCACCAGCTGCCGTTTTCAGCTGTTCCCAGTGCTGGTCTGGTTCCGCTCTGCCATCTTGTGACCACTACTTCTGACTAATGAGAAGTCAGAGGTCACCTTTACAAGCTCTCAATGTCAGTCTATGAGATCCTCGTTCTGGCCTTTCTAGACTTACATTGGGTAGTGATTTCCGGATCGCCCAGCAAACACTGGAGCCATCCGGCAGCTCACAACCTGCAGATGACCGATTGGATAGGTGTCGATAGCAAATGAAGACGGCGGCTGATGAGTATAATACTAGGGTCAGGGAACCTTGATCAGTAGCACCACTCCAGCACTGCAATAAAAAAAGAAAACACGGGAGGGGTGCATTAAATGTGTTTATATTAGGGTAGGGCAATTAATTTTCCCGAGGGGCCACATTAAGAACGTGACTGTTGTGGAGGGCCGAACCACCGCATGGTGCAGTACACACAGCTTCCAGTCCTTGGTTTGTTCCATTGTCTAGGTTTGGGCTAAATCATTGCCAAGCACAAGTCTCACTTTCCATGGAAAAATAGCTCCAAATTACGGTATTAATAGATAAAAAATATGTCCAGGCACAATATTGGCTTAAAATGCGTCAAAAAGGCACAAATACAATGATAATACTACTTTGCGTGTTAAATACTTCTTGCAGATCTGGCCAACAAGCCATCATTCCACCTGTCGTTGCGATGACTTCTGAGAACCTAAAGTGTCACTTTATAACAGGTGAATTCTCCAATGGTAAAAATTCATTCAATTCATTAAAAACCTGAAAGAGTTAAGGCTATATTCACATTGCATTTATAGGCTACATTCGTTTTATGCACCAAATGAAATCTGACATATGTGCCAAATTTAAAGCATAGTCCTGTGCCGCTATATGCCATACAATAGCACTCTTAGGCCACAATGCAAAAATATGTATAGTGGCCAATGTACAGTTCTGTGCAAAAGTTTGCTACAAAGTAAGAAGGATTTAAAAAATAGAAATGTTAATAGTTTATTTTTTACCAATGAACAAAATACAAACTGAGTGAACAAAAGAGAAATCTGAATTAAATCAATTATTGGTGTTAAGCATCTAATCGGCTCCAAATTTACTCTGCAGCAAGATAAAGACCCCAAATATACAACCAATGTCATTAGGAACTATAGTCAGCAGAAAGAAGAAGGAGTCCTGGCAGTGATGAAATTGTAAGGAGGTTGCTTTCCCTGCTCCTTGCCTGGAACCACTTAGTCAGACAGCTGGGTTGTTGGGGGGAAGACTTTCTGCCCTGGACAGAGGGGACGAGGTGACTGCTGGGAAGAGAGAGGGGAGTGGTCAGAAAAGTGCGGGAGAGAGAGCGCGCCAGAGAGGGGACAGCGTGCCAGAGAGAAAGCAGGCTGCAGCGCCGCGCTCCCCATGACAGAGTGCTCCCCGTGAGGGCACTAAGGCTGGAGTGAGAGTGGGGACTTGGAAGCCTCCATAATCTGAGAAGACTCTTGCCCTGACAGTGCAGAGACAGTGACTCAGTGCAGCCCTGGTGACCGCAGTGACAAGCGAAGATCCCTGAGTGAGATAAGTAACTGCCCAGTGTGTGTGTGACATCGTTACTACAGAGAAGCTGCCAGGCTTACGGAGACTCCTGCAGCAGTGACGAGAGACTGTGCTATTTCCTGGTTCCAGTTTCACTTTGAGAAGAACAGGCTGCAGAGGCTTAACCCCGGACTTTCCAGGAGACACAGAAGAGACTTCAGGATCTCAAGCCCTGCTGTTGACTGTATCCACATTGGGAAAAAGGACCCTCCAGTCAGGACCTCCCTGGGCTGATAAGTTACAAGGACACTCGTTAACCCTTTTGATTCCGCTTAACTGTTTACTGTTTGACTCTATTAACCCCCTGTTTACTCCCTGCGAGGAGAATTTTACCCCTGTTAATAAAACCCCTTCAACAGTTGGTCTGTCTGTTCCGTGGTGACATACGCAACCCTGCACCCTATTACAAAATGGCTCCACAGAGTCCTGCTCTCAACATCATCGAGTCTGGGACTACATGAAGAGAGAAAAGGATTTGCACCAGTGACATCCACAGATGATCTGTGGTTAGTTCTCCAAGATGTTTGGAACAACCTCCCTGCCAAGCTCCTTCAAAATCTGTGTTCAGGTGTACCTAGAGGAATATGATGATTTGATGCTGGTTTGAAGAAGGGCAGTCACACCAACATACCGATCTGATTTAGATTTCTCTTTTGCTTATTTACGTTGCAATTTATTAATTGTTAAACTAAACTTTTAAAAATTCAATTTTTTATGAAGCATTCTTACTTTGCAGCATTTTTTTTACACCTGCCTAAAACATTTGCACAGTACTACTTATGGAATCTGTAGGGATTTATTAACTTATTCAAAGTATGCATCTGACATAGCTCCCTCACAAAAATGTAAAGTGAACAGAGTCTAAAAACTGATAAAAAATTGAAGCTAAATCTCATTTACAAGTAGAATTTTAATATTATGTAGCAAAAAAATTAAATATTCATGAAGATGATGTCAACCAGTCTACTATGGCATGTAGTAAAAACAGAAACAATGAAACATATGGGTATTACACCCTCCTTCCCCAATAAAGAAAGTAAGTGGGGGTGTTGTTGATGCTGCTGCAGCCAGAATACAGCCTGGCTAATTATCATACCCCCATGACTAATATATACCAATGATAATATGGCCATGAAATATGTAGGCATGAACTTGTACATCTGCCATGTTAACCTCCTGCATAATTAATCTGCCATTGACCAAAGAAACAACTTTTTTCCTTTTAGAATTCTGTGCATTCCCGTCCTCAGCATCTGGTGTCAGGCTTGGCAGCTGTCGCTCGCTCATGGGAGAGGAGGGTAGAACCAAATCCGCAGTCTGTTGTGCTGAGCAGAGAATCCACAGACTTTTGTGAGGAGTTTTTCGGGAGGGGTATGTTATTGTACAGCAGGAAAGGCAGGTGATTCGGGTAGAGAATGAACCTCAATGGTTGGGCATGAGCTGTCTGCTTAGTGCCAATGTACAAATGTTACAGATATGTTCCTTTCCCAAACACTCCAGTAAGACAGGAGACTATTCCACTCCAATGTGAGCAATTTTCATATTTAGTTTTTGACACAAAATACATGACTGCTATTTGAGAAATGTATTGAGATTGTATGTCATTTATGGGACCTCATTAAAAGTGGACCTGTCATTTCTGGAGACTGCTCAGAATTAGCTGTCATATGTGTAGATGAGGAATAACTCTACGCCACGCTCCAAATTATTATGCAAATTGGATTTAAGTGTCATAAAGATGGCATTTTTTATTTTTCAATTAAACTCATGGATGGTATTGTGTCTCATGGCTCTTTTGGATCATTGAAATCATTCTCAAACACCTGTGATAATTAGTTTGCCAGATGAACCCAATTAAAGGAAAACTAAGAAAGATGTTCCACAGGTTTCAACCAATTTGGGAAATAACAGGATCTCTCTGCTACTGAAAAGCATTAAATAGTGCAATGCCTTGGACGAGATATGAAAACATTAGATGTTTCACAAAACTTAACTGTGATTATCAATCTGTGAAGATATTTGTGACTGATACAGAGCACAGACGGGTTTATGCAGATAAAGGCATAATGAGGAAGGTTTTTTGCCAAATTCATCAGATTAAGAGAGCAGCTGCTAAAATACAATTACGAAGCAGGAAGCAAGTATTTGAAGCTGCTGGTGCTTCTCAAGGTCCGCAAACTTAAAGATGTAGGATCCTACATGAGCTTGCAGCTGCATATAAACCTACTATTTGACTGCTTTTAAACTGTACTCACAAATAGCAATAATTGCAGTGAGCTCAGGCATACATGAAGAATAATTTTAAAACAGCGTTATTTACTGATGAGTGCCGTGCAACCCTGCATGGTCCAGATGGATGCAGTAGTGGATGGTTGGTGGATGGCCACCATGTGCCAACAAGACTGGGATGTCAGCATGAAGGTGGCATGTCATGTTTTGGGCCTGAATAATGGGGAGAGAGCTGGAGACCCCTTTATGGTCCCTGAAGATGTGAAAATGACCTCAGCAAAGTATATAAATTTATGGCTAAACACGTTTTTTCCATGGTACAAAAAGAAGAACCATGCCATCCATAGAAAAATGATCTTCATGCATGACATACTGCAAAGAATACCTCTGAGTCATTTGCTGTTATGGGCATAGAAGAAGATAAACTCAAGTAAGGCAGTACTGGGCTGGGTCGGGAATGGAGTGAAAGAAGAGTTTAAGTATAGGAAGAGTTAAAAGTATTAGGGGATAAGAGAATAAGGGAGGTTTATAAGGGGCTGTACACAAGGAGAAGGCAGCCATTTTAGGTATCCCTGAAGTAAGAAGCAATCTTACCAGGGCTGCAGAAATGGATCCCATGGGTGCCATACTCCAGCAACTGAGAGACGCCGCTGGGGTCCTGGGACCAGATGGGCTGCACGCAGCTACCCAGAACCTGGTCCAGGGGTTTGGGGATGACAATGTCTAGTCACCTCCTGAAGTTCGCCGGCCACGGAGGACTCGGCATCCAGTTCACCTAAGCCCAGAAGTTACCCCCAGGGTCTGGGTCCATTTAAGGAGCCCCTTCAGGCACCTTCAAGCATGGATTGTGGACTGGCTTGCCACCCACCACCGCGCCAGGTCTGGGAGGAATCCAGTTATGCGATGGGGCCTACAGTGGGGGGGGAGTCAGCCTCCTTCTCAACGATGACATCATATGGGACAGAAGCAGGAGCAGCTGTACCCTGGGAATCCCAGGGACCAATTTGGAAAAGCGCACCAAATGAACTGCGCAAAGCAGGGAAGGAGCGGTGATCCCAGCCTGGGGCCTCAACACCAGTATGTCAATGGGCTGCAGTCAGCTGTCCCGTCACTCATGGCCTCAGCATTGCTGTGCCTGCCTCAAGCAACTATCTTGTGGTCATGCAAGGTGTTGATACTATCAGGTGGCAGCTGGCTTGCCCTGCAACCAACAGTGTAATCAGGGATTTACTCGTATTGAGCCCACCTCTTTTCAGGGGGGCTCCTCTTCTAGAGCTGAGAGGAGTTCTGCACCAGAGAAGGGACATCATCACCAGGAACAGCTGCAGGGGACAGAGCACCCAGGCAGTTAGATAAGAACCCACAAAAATGTTTTTCTATAGTCCTCGGCTGCCTGTAAATAGTGGGGTAAGGGTCATGTATTGGAGGGGACTGAGCCAGGGGCTATCTCTGGGGGGCTGACAGAGGCATAAGAATGAAATTACAAGGAGAGAATTAGCAGTATTTTTTTCTGGGGAGATTCAAGGTGGGGTTTCACCAGCAACAGCATGGACAGGCGTTCCAAGATCAAGCTTAGGGATAGGAACAGATATTCAGAGTGCGGCTTTAGGGGGCACTGGGATGGGGGTTTTAGCATCGGAACCAGGTTTGGGAGTGGGAACAGGTATTTTGGGTGTGGCTTCTGGGGTCACTGGGTTGAGAATTGCAGCATCAGGGGGTGGCAAATGCTGATGGGTCAGTGTGGTATTTTCTGTACCGATGGCGGTGGAAAAGAACGATGTAATTAGGCTTGACGATTCAGCAAAAGGTGAAGTTTATGCATGTTTTGAGGGGCCACGGGGGGCACAGGAAGTTAGAGAAAAAATTTGTATGTTTTTTTTCCCCTGTTACTGGCGGAACGTTTTAACTTGGATAGACTTAAAAAGGATGACACTAAAAAAGATGAGAAGAGAAGGTATCACTTTATTCCGCGTACCTTCTCTAATTGGTTGCAAGCATTTGCTATTTTTGCTAGTGTCTTTGGAAAGAAGGTGTCCTTGTTGACTGCTGTCGCCCTATGGGGTGCTGCTCATTGTCTTGTGCTTACGTCTAACCCTTTAGCACCTTTTTGGAGTGGGTAATAAAGGGGGTTAAATCCCTCATACATTACCTGGATGACTTTTTGTGTATTTGTTTCGGAGCTTAGTACCAGGACAGTTAGCCTTTCAGCAATTTCCTTTAAAAGTTATATGTCGCAGATGTCGCTGTCCATGGTACTGAATACAAGAAATGACAACTGAAAAATGGAATGTACAAGTGAAAGTGGAAGTGTTACTGATTTTTTGGTTGTTGGTTTTTATTGATGGTGGTCAAGCTTGCACTAGGAAGCAGGATCCAGGAGAGGAAGTTACAAGTGTTTGGTGCCTTTCAGAAAAGTGAATTGTGATCTTGTGGGTTGTCTGAGGTGTCTGCTGTGAGTTTGACAGTGCAAAGGTCTTAGTTGAGCCACTTCTATTAGAGGCAGATGTGTAGAATCTGAGAGCCTGAATGAAACCATGAAGGGGGAACAGTGTGACCACCATGTGACTGCCGTGCCTGTGGGACAGAAACAGGAATCAGATGATACAGAATGCCTGAGTGGTGCTGCTGAGAGAAGCTGGTGAGCAGGTGACAGGACTGTGAGCTTTCATGGAGAATGGGAGATTGGCTACTATGATGGCTAATAAGGCCACTTCATGCCAGTACTGTAGAGTGGGTGGAATAGTGATGTGAGAATGAACAGTAACAGACAATTGTACATTTAGAAGACAAGTGCAAATATAGGAATTGTAACCCTCCTTATGTATAACAAGGTTCATGTGTTGCATTGAATTCTCTATAGAAAGTCAGCCTGAAGGAAATTAGAGTGATATCATTGCCAATACCCAAAACTTAAGTTGTGTGGTCTTTGAAGACTCTGTTAGTCACTCTGTAGGCCAGGGACGGTCTCCGGTATTTCCTCTCAACACTCAACCACTCATAGTTGGTGTGATGTTCATGACAATATGTTATTTTGAGTCACGTGAGCTTAGTTTAACATTTCTTCCGTTTGCAACCAGTCAATCAAATAATCACACTGTGCACTGATGTTAGCTTGGCCACAGCAGCCTTTTATTAACAATTATTAACAAACATTACAAAAGCAATGACCTCCAAGAGGGGTGGTCCTTGAAGCCCCATACCTATAAACACCAGGTCTACTAAGCCCACCATGGCCCACGTCATATATTAACTCCAGCTGCTATGCACCAGCTCAGAGGCACATATTAACTAACTTGGCCAATGAGCATAACCATTAACCATGTTCCCTTTAATCCCTACCCTGAAATTATTTAAACACCTGTCACCACTTAATTCTACCTGGGGGTGTCCAGAACTTCGTGAGATTCCCCCTCCCCACCGATCCACCATTGTACAACTTCGAGGGCCTCCCCCATGCCATAAGCATGAATGTTTTGCATCACTCAAACATTTATATCCCTCCAAACTTTGAGTCACTTCTCAATGCCTTCTGGTATTGCTAGACACCACATATCTATACTAATAGCATTTATATTAATCCCAGCCCTCCTCCAAAACTCGCCTTTCTAACTCCACATGGCGGACCACCACTGCATAATTTCTTACCATAAAACGAGACACTGCCCTGTTCACTTTTATCCTCGCTTTATTAACACCTTCAATTGACTGAGCTCACCACCAAACCGTCCTAGGATTGATATCAGACCAGATCGCAAGAACCTTGGGATACATTGCCCATAGCCTCAGTAAATCAAACTTAATGTATTTTACCAATTCCCTGCAAGCTCTCCTACCTAAATCATTGCCCCCCAAATAAATTACCAACACATCCAAAACCCGATCCAACCAGACAAAACAATGAAACTTCTGGAGGAATTGATTCCAAACCATACCTGTTTTCCTAATCCATCAGAGAATAGCCTCTTCCCTTGTGAAGCCCATTTGGTGGTCCTCCAGGCACACTGCTGCATGCAAACCTGCCCAGAATACAAATGAGTGCCTCGTAATCCACTCGAGCCATTGACTTCTGTAACAAAAAAATAAAACATAACTTTAACTTGTAAAAGTTTGATTAGCCCAAATTAAACCATGGCTGGACCGACAAATGACCTGAACCTGGCTGATTCCCACTGCCCAATCCTCTTAACCACTTCTTCACCTAGCCCCCTCCTGGCTGCCTCTGTACCTGCTCCAATCCTAAATGAAAGGACACAATAATCCTTTGGTGGAACACCCCTTAACTTCAGACAACACCTAAAAATGGTTATAAATTGAAAACGTGACAAAAACGATCTGTCAGCGTGAACCAATAAAGGGGAACTAAACACGCCAGACCTTGTTCCAAACTCATTCGCGCAGCAATCTGGACATAGCGCAGAGCTTCTGACCTCTAAAAGCACCACTTTACATCCCTTTTCCATTTTATCTGTTTTTGAAGACTGGATAAACACCTCGTCTCTATCACCGTATACGTCCACGTCTTCCCTCAAAAAACTCCTTTTTTAAATCTGGAAGGACTAACCAACTCCCTCAAACAAAAAGCACCAAATAAGGCTAACAAAAAAGTCAGTTTGAACAAGTCTATCTCCTATCGAGATGAACAAATGGAAACTTATTGCCTGTCTAATAGTAACAATAACTCAGAGGAAACTGTTCGTCTCCAGTCCCCACTTTCCAGCCCCCTATCTAGCCGTCTAACGCTTGAAGCTCCAGAAAAGATTTTGTCTCATCCCGAATCCCCTGCACTTTAAATCCGAAAGCTAAACCTGCCATAAAATTGTTCATCTTCAGAACTGACCAGCCTGGCTCCCAACAGTGACCCACTAACAACAATAACAAGATCTCCACCGTATTATACAAAGATGCCCTCCAATCTTCCCAAATTTTCCAAGCTTGACCACAGCGAGCCCATGTCCTAGCCGCCAAAAACAAAGAAATCGGATCCCTTACTGCCCGCAAGGAAGGTTCTACAAATTTACACGACATACCAGGCCTGTTGTCCTCGCCTGAGGTACCAACTTCCAAAATTGATCACACTGTGAATGAGAAAGATCATCAGCAATTGGATTTTTAACTCCTGGCCTAAACTTTGCCACAACCCACATGTGGAGAGTCAAACCCAGCAAAACCAACCGTTGTAAAATCTTCACCACCGGTGACAATGCTGACGATAATTTATTTATCGCCACCGCTGCTCTACTATGTTGACAAACAAGCCCAAACCTTCAGTGCTCACCACAGGCTCAATCCAAATTGACCTGCTATTGTATGATTCCACAAAAATTGCTTAAATCCTCAAGTTCTCCTGTAATTCCTTTTTAAGCCTGACAAAATGGATAGGAGATTTTATGCCAGCCGTCGCCAATGATAAACGCCGACAAAAACTCTACCAACTGGCATGGTTCTGCCCTTGAAGTTTAATTTTCCATGTAAAGAAAACGTAACTTTCTGTCATTCACTAAACCTAGACACTTCGCTAATTTTTCTTTGGGCAACCTACACTCCATGACCATTGTATCAATTACAATCCCCAAAAATCTCAATGATGTAATTGGCCCCTCCTCTATTCTGCAGCTAGAGGAACTCCGAATTTTTTGGACATACTTTCCATTGTGCATAGCAGGATGGAACAATTGGATGCCTGAGCCGCACCAATAAAGAAAAATCATCCAAATAATGGATGCAGGAATTCAAACCTGACAGTTTGTTAACCACCCATTCCAAAAAAGTCCTAAATGCTTTGAAGTAAGAGCAAAAAAGTGACCAGCCCATGGGAAGGCAACGATCAATGAAAAAAGCACCTCCTAAAAACAACTAAATAAGTGCATGCTATCAGGTAATAACCGGACTGCTGCCCCTATATCAGTCTTTGCCAGCAAGGCCCCTCTTCTGCAAAACCGCACCCACTCAATTGCCGCATCAAACAAAGTATAAACTATGTAGCATAACTCCCGATCTATCCCGGCATTCATTGAAGAACCTTTTGGAAAAGACAGATGATGTATTAACCTAAATTTATTTGGCTCCTTTTTTGGAACCACACCAAGTGGCAAAACCCTAAGATTACTAAAGGGAGCTGCAACAAAAGGTTCTGCCATCCTATCCATTGCCACCTCCTTAGCCAATTTTTCACAAACAACACTGGGATATTGAAGTGCTGATTTGAAATTCTTAGTGGATAACTTAACCTTGGTGTCAACAAATAGGATCTTAACACCATCTCTGAAACCCTCTTTTAACAAAATTAGAAAGTGCTTCATCTCGACCAGGCGTACCAGCGTCACCCCTTTTTTCAGAATTGTTTCCCTCTCTTTGTCTGCCCCCTTTTGAAGCATTTTGTTGAGCTGTGAGTGCCCCCATAGGCTGAACATGAATGCTTAAATTTACACTTGTTCCCGAATTTACAAGCCCCCTCATTGAAGAGGAAACACAGCCCTCTCTGCAACACTGCCTAGTGTCCTGACTGGAACCCCGGGTGCCCCCCTGTAAAGAACTGACTACCTTGACCTATCGTAGTAGGAGCCATCACCCTCAGGGCTGCCACTAGGAATTTCGGAACCCCATACTGGCAAAATTTTCGGGGCCCCCTTGAGACTCTGCCCAGGCTCCACCCCAGCCCCTCCTCCACCCCTCAAACTGTCCACAGTCCCACTGCTCTCTCTTGGAAAAACTCCACTTCTCACCAATCACACATTAACAGTTCCCATCACCAGATCACACATATAGCCAGCAGCTTTTGTTTTGGCCAAAAGATTTTTTAAGCTGCCAAAATGACAAAGTAGACTCTTTTGGCCGGACCCTACTCTACTCTAACCTATTAAACATTTGTTAAAATATCCAATACAATTTAGGTATTATTTATTTTTCAATTTTTAAACTGAACAATAGTATCACATACAAGGGACAAATACCACCACACCATGTCCAGACCCCATATTACCACCACAGTGACCGAATAATGCCACATACAAGGAATAAATACCACCACACCATGACCAGACAACATATTATCACCACAGTGCCCGAATAATACCACATGCAAGGAACAAATACCTGTGCACCATGTCCAGACCACATATTACCACCACATGGTGACCAATAATATCACATACAAGGAACAAATATTACCACACCATGACCAGACCACATATTACCACCACATAGTGACCAAATAATAGCATATCCATGGAACAAATACCGCCACACCATGGCCGGACAACATATTACCACCACATAGTGACTGAATACTACAGTACTGATCATTAATAAAAAAACACAATACTAATATTACTAAAAGTGCCATTATACACAGGAGGGCTGTACTTGGTGTGCAGGGTCTGTGTACAGGTAATGCAGTGATTACCGGTGACATTATACACAGGAACTCTGTATATAATGTCAGTGTACAGGTAATACAGTGATCACCAGTGACATTATACACCCGAGAACTGTATATATTGTACAGGTTATACAGTGATCAATGACTTTATACACAGGAGCTCTGTATATAGTGTCAGTGTAAAGGTATTACAGTGATCACTGGTGACATTGTACACAGGACCGCTGTATATAGTATACAGTGTATAGTGTCAGTGTACAGGTAACACACTGACTCACCAGTGACGTCTCTAGGTGAAGTCCTTCATGTTTGCTTTTCATCTTCATCCAGCACAGACTGCCATCACTTCTTCCAGCCAGGGCTAGTCTCTGCAGGAAATATCACAGTTATCTAGAGCTCCACTTGCAGAACACATTACATAATTTTTTCCAAAATTCTAAACTACATCAGATGAAGAAAAATAGGGCGACAGTGTCACTCTGTACAGTAACAGGACCGCCTCCCCATTTAAAACCATGTCCTCAAAAAATAAAATACCTCACTGCAGTAATAATATCCCTTAATTAGCCCCTATGGTAATAATATCCCCATCCTGACCCCCTTGTGTCTCATTCCTGGCTCCAGCCATATATTCTTCCATCCTGCCCTCATAAGTATCCATTCTGCCCCCATGTGATGTTCTGTCCTGCCCCATGATCCTGCCCCATCTGTCCCATGATCCTGCCCCATCTGTCTCCATCGTATCCATCCTGCCCCATCTGTCTCCATTGTATCCATCCTGCCCCATGATCCTGCCCCATCTGTCTCCATCCTGCACCATGAACCTGCCCCATCTGTCTCCATCCTGCCTTCTGTGTCTCCTATCCTGCCCCTGTCTCCTATCCTGCCCCTGTCTCCAATCCTGCCCCATGTCTCCAATCCTGCCCCCATGTTTCCCATCCTTCCCCTTGTCTCCATCCTGCCCCTTGTCTCCATTCTGCCTCTTGTCTCCATTCTGCCCCGTGTCTCCATTCTGCCCCTTGCCTCCATTCTGCCCCTTGCCTCCATTCTGGCCCCATGTCTCCATTCTGCCCCATGTCTCCATTCTGCCCCGTGTCTCCATTCTGCCCCGTGTCTCCATTCTGCCCCGTGTCTCCATTTTGCCCCGTGTCTCCATTCTGCCCCGTGTCTCCATTCTTCCCCCATGTCTCCATTCTGCCCCGTGTCTCCATCCTGCCCTCTTTGTCTTTATCCTGCCCCCATGTCTCCATCCTGCCCCTCGTGTATCCATCCTGCCCCCCGTGTCTCCCATCCTGCCCCTTTGTCTCCATCCTGCCCCCTTATTTCAAATCCTGCCCCTTGTCTCCATTCTGAGCTGGGAAGGATGGAGACACATAGTCCATGTGCCTCCATCCTGGCGTTGAAACACATTGCGGCTTGCTGCTTTCAATAAAAATGAAAAAAAAAAAAAATCTCTCCTTACCTTGCCGAGCTCCTGCGGCGAAGATCCCTCCTGGCATTTCAAGCATGCACTCACTGGTGAATGACAATGACGTCATACGCTGGCGCTGTACGCTCTGACATCAGCTTCCAGCCCGATTGGCTGACGGCTTCAACTACTGCCTTGCGATCCAAGTTCCCGAAACCTCGCCTGACAATGAAGTCGAGTAGAACCTGCAAATGAAGATGGGTAAGTCAAGAGTGGTCGCTGACTAGGGGAAGAGGTAGCAGATGGCGAGAGACCAAAGGCGACAGTACCACGTGATGCAAATTGGCGCCTGTTACATGCTAGGTGATGGTGGTTCAGTGACAAACTGGAGCTGTTGACCCACATAGTGCCATAGCAGGCACAAACCTGCAAAGGCCTGGTCCCCAAGCCCCACTACACCCTGTAGCATGGAGGCGCTAAGGCAGCCCAAGTTGAGACCCATGCCCACAGAGGGAGAAGGCAGGTGATGGCTCCAGAAGCTGGAGCAATATGCCCTGCTACAGAATAGGGCTATTGCAGAGCTGTAGAAGACAGAACAGATGGCATGAAAATGGAGAGAAGGGTCGCATGTCATGGACTTTGAGGAGAAGTGCTTGCACTTGGATGTCCTGACATCAAACAGGGATTCTGGTTTATAAAATAGTATGTAACTGGAGATGACGTGTACATCAACCAGACGGATTGTAAGAGAGATTATTTACCCCAGAGGCTGCATAGCCTATATCCTGGTGAGATGGTGAATTTCATGAAAATGGATGGACCACGATGCTGGTATGCCATTAGCCTTATTCTGCATTGACATAGAAAAGTGGAGAAAAGTGGAAGAGAGAGTTATAACAGGAAAGGCCAGTAAGAGAGAAAGAGAGAAAGACAGCTCAGGAAAGTAGAACTGTGGGAAGAGGAGGAGAACCGGATTTGCGGACCTCGCCTGCAGCTAGGAGTATTGACTGACCAACACGTCCACACAAGCCAGTAATGCAGCGGGTGCACCCAGTCAGGAAAAATCCTGGAACACAGACCTGTGCAAAAATCCACAAACGTCAGGGTGACCAAATGTGCAACAGCATATGTGTGCGTCAACTAGCCTCAGGCTGCACCACTGCAGGCTAAACCACCCTGCAGGGGTAGATATCCCCGTGAAGGCCTGCTCCTGACAGTTTGAGTGATCCAGAAAAAGAATGAAGAGTACACATGAGAAGCTACCACCAGAGCAGTGAGCCCCAGAAGGCCTATTATAATTTGGCATTACAGGATGCGCAGGAGTATGCCAAGTTAAAAACTGAAATTTTGGCACGCGCAGGGATGACTATGTATGTCAGAGCCCAAAGGCTTCATTACTGGGCATGCTTTGGTGACAAACCTCCCCGCTCTCGGATGTTTGACTTGTTGCATTTGGTCCAGAAATAGTTGCAGCTGGAGTGCTCTACTCCAGCCCAGATGATCATCCGCGTGGTCATGGACCCATTTATTCACTCCCTCCCCAGGTAGGTGCAGACCTGGGTTACCAAGGGAGATCCCCAAAATGCAGATGAACTGGTGGGCCAAGTGGAATAGTACCTGGTGGTCAGGAGGTCCCTAAGGAAACCAGGAGGTGGTGCATCCCTATACTGTGGTACACAGCAGGAACCTGAGCTCCAAAAAAGGGGTAGTAGAGCCACCACTGGGGGGAGTCCTAGATCCCACGGGGTCACTAAGGGTTTGTCAAAGGCTACTGTAAGAGACTTGCTTTGTTGCAGATGTCATAGTCCAGGACATATGGCCACCCATTGTCCCTTGTCCCCTGAAGAGATGGGCTGCAGCCTAGGGATGCACTGCTCCTACTATGCATATCCTGCCTGCAGTGTGGACTATCAGTCCAGAGAGGGGCCGCAGTCATGTCCTGTGACCATAAACGGAGTGCTGGTGTCAGGACTGTTAGACTCAAGGAACCTGGTGACCCTGATAAGGGCCACACTCCCCCACCAGTTGGTCTCAGGGAAACGTGGGCATCCATTGTATCCACAAGGACGCCAAGGACTATCCCGTTGCCAGAGTGACTATAAAAACTAACTGTGGGTTTGAGTCGCATGAGATCGGGGTAAACAGAGACTTGCTACACCCTGTGATAATCGGGCGGGACTTCAGTGTGTTATGGGACTCGTGGGGAAAGGCAGGGCTGCTAAATTACTCAGGAGGCACGTCAACCCTGATGAAACTCCATCGCATAGATAAACCCCACCATCGAGTTCTGCAGAAGTTCTATTGGCCCGGGTGTCACAGGGAAATTTTTAATTTCTGCTTACCCATATTTGAAGTCCCATTTGACCGGATTAAATGGACCTGGTAAGGCCCTTAGTTAAGTCTGCCAAGGGTCATCAATATAGCCTGGTGGTAATGGACTACGCTACACAGTACCGGGAGGTGGCACCACTGAGAAAAACTCCCCTGCCCTGAGTATAGCAGGGGAGCTAGTTCATATTTTCTCCTGTATGGGCCTGCCGAAGGAGATCCTGACGGACCAGGGGACATCATTTATGTCCAAGGTAATGAGGGAGTTGTGTAAGGCTTTCCAGATTACTCAACTTAGGATGTCATTGTACAGTCGGCAGACAGACGGCCTTGTGGAAAGGATCAATAAGACCTTGAAGTTCATGTTGAAGAAGGTCGTGGAGAAGGATGGCTGTGATTGGGATTGCCTCCTGTCATACCCACTGTTCTCCATGAGGAAGTCCCACAGGCCTCTACGGCTTTCTCACCATTCAAGCTGTTATATGGACGACGCTCCCGGGGGCTTCTAGATGTTGCAAAGGGGACCTGGAAAACAGAAGTTACACCCCACTGGGGCATCATCGAACATGTGGCCCAATTACAGGACCGGATCACAAGGGCGATGCCGATTGTGAAGGAGAGCCTCCTTCAAGCACAAGAAGCCCAGGTGAAGGTCTACAACCGAGCTGCGAGGCTGAGACAGTTTAGCCCTGGAGACTGGATGTTGGTATTGATCCCCACAATGGAAAGTAAGTTGTTGGCCAAGTGGCAAGAGCCATACGAAGTGGTCAAGAAGTTGAGTGACGTCAACTACAAGGTCCACCAACCAGGGAGAAAAAAGCCGTACCAAGTGTACCACATCAACCTGCTCAAACTGTGGGGAGACAGGAATCCGGTAGAAGCAACTTGTCTAGGGGCCCATCCTGAAGCCAATGTCGAGGATGTCAAATTGGCAGAGATACTATCGCCAGCCCAGAAACAACAGTGCCGTGAGCTGCTTCAGTGGAATCAAGACTTGTTTTTGGAGTTACCAGGATGTACGCAGGTTGTGGAGCACTAAATCCTGACGGAACCGCATGTGAGGGTGAACCAAAGGCCGTATCAGATTCCGAAAGCTTGCAGCGAGGTAATCTCCAAAGAGGTGAAGAGAATGTTGAGTCTGGGCATGATCAAGGAGTGAAAGAGCGGCTGGTCCAACCCTAATGTCCTTGTGCCGAAGCCGAACGGAGAGTGGTGCATCTGTAATGATTACAGGAAGCTCAATGAGGTGACCAAGTTCGATGCTTATCCGATGCCCCGGGGTCGATGAGCTTATTGAGAGGCTAGGGTCACCTGACGCGTGCTTTCAGTATACCTAGATGTCATTCGGATTACAAGGAGCCCCAGCTACGTTCCAGAGGGCTATGGACTAGTCCCCCAAAAGACGTACGGCACTGCTTATTTGGACAACATTGTGATATTCAGCCCGGATTGGGGAAGTCACCTGCAGAAGGTCCAGGCGGTACTGGATGCATTGAGGAAAGCAGGGTTTACTATAAACCCAGAGAAGTGCACCCTCGGGAAAGAAGATGCAAAGTACTTGGGCTATATTGTTGGAAGGGGTGAGATAAAGACACAAATAAATAAAAAGAAGGCAATCCAAAAGTGGCCGCAGCCGGTCTCCAGAAATCAGGTTTGGGTGTTTCTGGCAATTGTGGGATATTATTGGTGATTTATCTCCAATTTCAGCATGATAGCCACCCCCCTGATGGATCTTCTCAAGGGCACAAAATCAACGATGGTCAAGTGGTCCTCTGAAGCAGAGATGGCATTCCAAGAGTTGAAGCTTGCTCTGTGCAGACAGCCGTGTTGTCCCAAGAAATAGATGGTGATGAACATCCAGTCCTATACCTAAGTAGGAAAAAATCCTCCTGTGAGAAAAACTATGCCATAGTTGAAAAAGAGTGCTTGGCCATCAATTGGGCACTCGACACTCTGAGATACTACCTGTTAGGCAGAAAGTTCAGGCTAGTGTCAAATCATGCCCCCCTGAGATGGATGAGGGAAAAGAAGGGGAAGAATTCCCAGGTAACTAGGTTGTTTCTGGCGCACCAGGACTTTACATATCATGTGGAGCACAGGCCAGAGATGTTGCATGGGAACGCAGGTGCTCTGTCCAGAGTCCCCTGCTTAACCAGTGAAGGTGCCAAAACTTTAGACAGAGTGTGGATATGTGACAAAGTCACTGGTAAAGTAATGGTGGGTAGATATGTGTCACTGCGCCTAATGGCGACAATGATGTGAAACCAGAGTATTTTCCTTCAGCACACTACATGTTGTGATGGTTAAGTAAAATTTATGTACATGGGCTGGTTTTATGTGTGCATCCATAGAGTGGGTGGGAGGGTGCCCACCTTATCTCCACCTGCACTGCCATGTACTGACAGGACCTGTGTGATGCCACAATCATGTGGTGCAGTGTACTTGGAGATGAAACAGCCCAGGAAAGTGTTTGTGCCCTTGTGGCATGTTATGGACCTGTACCGTGAACACTATATCTGTGAGCGGGCTGAACCTGGCTAGAAAAAGGACTGTGTATTCTTCCTTATTTTGTTTTTCCCAGAGGACAGTGTTTATTTTCCCTTGATTGGTTTATGCTGCCTCAAAAAACCAAGCAAGTTCTGAAAGAGACAGTGTTCCGTTTATACCTCTGTGTCCAGCCGAGTGAGACGCTTTACCACACCTCCCTTACAACTTGACAATGGTGTTAGTGGTGGAATATTAATCAGTCCCTGACTCCAGTGTAAGAACCACTTTAGAAAAGTAAACTATTGTTTAACTGTTCATCTACAGCTACATTGTTGGTGTCTTCTAAACAGAAAGCCCTTCTACAGGTGCCCCTGCTCCTTCAATAGAATTTAGATTACAGCCATACCTTCCTCCTGACACATGCACTGTCGATTTGGCCGAGTGTGCATGGGTTTTCAGCAAAGAAAGGACAGTAAGAGACTGCCAGCAGCCTATCTTCCCTGACAACACAACAATTGGATGCCGAAATTCAGTTTGTTTGATCCTTTTCGCTTCAAAAATCATGTAAGGAAAAAATTGGTCTCTCAAACCCAAAATTGTCCAGTACCTGCTAACCTTTCCCTGATATATATATAGTCACTTTTACAGGCAACCTAAAGCACTACCACCCGAAAAAAAGTACTATGTGGTAACATCCAGTATTGTGCTCCATATTTTATCGCACCTGATATAGCCTACACCATCACTCTGATACTTCACTATGCACATGTGCATCTGGATTGGCCAAAACCCTCCATGTCTCGGCTTCTTCATGCTGTTTATCTACAAGTTGCATTCTTTTGATGAGGTTACATTGTGACATGAGGGCGTCAGGGGGTTGGTTTTATCTTCACAATAGACCCTGATCTGGACATCTGGTCTTAGGATTCTTGAATAGAAAGGGAAAGAGTGATCTATTCACATGCTAATGGAGGCCTGTATATAATGTTAGAGCGGGAAACTGTAGTAGAGACAGAAAAAGGCAGTGGGAGGTTAGAGAGGCACAACACTGAGATTCAGGACCAGTGTAGAGCCAATCCAGGGATCACACTGGGAAGCTGGACAGCACAGGCTGGTGGCAATGTCTGCAGCGGCTAAGGATCCCCTGAAACTATCCAATTCTAAACAAGAAAGAAAGGTAAGACCTCGCTCTGTGATGAGCTAACGGTATCAGTGCAGAACTTATTGGCATGGGAATATGCACCACCAGATGCTCTTGTTATACATTGGAGATCCGCAGTACGGCACAGTTCACATACACAATTGGGGGGCAGATTTGCAGCTGGACCCATTTAAATTTTGCAGCCGGGCTCTGCCTAATTGTCCATTGGGAAGGTTCACACACAGCGAGAAGCATCTTGTCAAGTCTGTGTATTTCAGAATCACAGCATGCGGGGTAGAAAAGCCTTCCATGTGTCTGCTGCACGGCTTTGTGTTGTATTCACGTAGGGCATAATAAAGGAAGACTGCAGAAATCAGCTGTAGCAGTCAGTGGTGTGAAGACTGGCTATCCTATAATGTATGGACCATTAATATGTATATCTATTAACTACAGGAACAATACTTCATACTGCCTTATTATGGCGTGTGTTGATTGTGTGGATTTCCACTTGCTACAATTGTGAATGTGCAGCTGGCAAGTGTAAATTCACACGTTCATGGTAGGGAAATCACAGCTACATTGGCCGGTGGACCTAAAGTAATATGTAATAAGAAAACTTATACGGTAAGTTTTTAAAACTTCAGTTCTAATTTCTTACATTGTGTCCATTCCTTCCGATCATAGTGAAGTTATGACACCTACAGCATATCTGTTTCCAAATGGACACCACTGACTTTTAATTGGGCGTATAACACTTCACTATATTATTTGTCCTGACAAAAATACTGAAAGAAAGGCAAATGACAGCAAGAACAGCTGGCAACCACCAATATGGCAGACATTTCAGCTCTCAGAAAGGTTGGCGCACTATTTCTGGGACAGATTAGACTAATTATACAGTGATACAAAATAGTTGTATAAATATGGACACATTAAGTCCCATTCATTGCCCAAAGGTGCCTATAGTTCCACTATACTGTTGTAGTTCTCTTTTCAGAAAAAGGAAGTCACTCAGGAGTCAATGAAAGGCTGCCCACGTTATTTGCTGGCTGTAAATGAAAGGAGTGACATATCAGTGTGGCCAAGGTAAGTATGACACTGTTGCGGGGGGGGATCTTAAAGAGGTTGCCCACTACTTGGACAAACCCTTTTGAATCTCTATGTTTCCACCCAACGAATAACATCTCTTCTCACCTCTGGTGTCGATGTTCTAGCAGTGTCAGCACTAGCTGATCCGGGGCTCTCGTGACATTGCAATGTCTGCTGCCATTCAACGCTGGCTTCACTGCCCTCTCCGGCACCGGAGGTAAGTATAAATGTTATTATTTTACTAGGCGGAAACCTAGGGATTCAGAAGGGAATTAAAGATGGGTGAACCCGAACAGTAAAGTTCGATGTCCGTGCCGAACACCTACTTTCGAGCATGGACACCAAACATGGACTTCACCAGGAAGTCCGTGTTACTGTTCGGGTTCGGCTGCCCAAACACCGGGTGTTTGTCAAGCTGTCAAGATGTGCATGAAAGCACAGCAAACATCGCTTCTGATCGGCGATGAAATCATCCCTGCCGATCAGAGAGCCTCGGTTCCCACGCTGTCAAAAGACAGCATGAGTGCTCAGCTGTGATCAGAGGTATAAAGTTTACCTCCGGTCACTGGTGTCAGCTGATGGGACTACAGCTCCCATCATCTTCTGCTTGCTGACGCTAATAACAGCGAGAGGGTTGATGGGTGTATTCATTAGCTGCTCCTGCACTGTAAATAAATAATTAAAAAAAAAACGGCGTGGGTTCCCCTGTATTTTCGATAACCAGCCAGGCAAAACTCACAGCTGGGGGCTGCAACCCTCAGCTGTTAGCTTCAGCAAGGCTTTGCCCAGCTATTCCCATTTGCCCTGTAGCGGTGGCAAGTGGGGTTCATATTTGTGGGGTTGATGTCACCTTTGTATTGTCAGGTGACAACAAGCCCATGGATTGCTAATGGAGAGGCATCTATAAGGCACCTATCCATTACTAATCCTGGTAAGTAAATGCATGGCCAGAATAAAGTCCTTTATTAGAAATAAGACTAACCACACTTTTCCATTTTTATTTAAAAATAACAAACACAGTTATACTCACCTAACGCCTAATTCCACTGAAAGCCCTCGTTTTCCTGTAATAAAACTAAACTAAAAAAGCAACAATATCCCTCACCTCTCTGTCATTCTGTCCCATGCCATAATCCATGCCTGGGGAAGAAATAGTTTTCAACCTGGACGGTGCCAAGATGCAACTGACCAGGCTGAGAACCACTGGGGAATGAACTGCTGCGAGCGTAGCCTCAGTGACTAGTGGTGACATCGTCGAGGTTATGTCTGGTCACAGAGGCTGTGTTCCCAGTCGGGCTGAACTGCCGTGACATCAGTGAAAACTCTCACAGGGATCTCACCGAGGTCACCGCAGTTCAGCCCGGCTGGGAACGGAGCCTCGGTGACCGGAGGTAACCTCTATGATGTCATCACTAGTCACTGAGGCTGCGCTCGCAGTAGTTCACTCCCCAGTGGTTCTCAGCCTGGACGGTAACATCTTGGCACCATCCAGGTTGAAAACTATTTATTCCCCAGACATGGATTATGGCGTGGGATAGAGCGACGGAGAGGTGAGGGATATTGTTGGTTTTTTTATTTTAGTTTTATTACAGGAGAACGAGGGCTTCAGTGGAATTAGGCGTTAGGTGAGTATAACTGTGTTTGTTATTTTTAAATAAAAATGGAAAACTGTGTATAGTCTTATTTCTAATAAAGGACTTTATTCTGGCTGTGTCATAATTAACCTTATAACTATAGGATTAGTAATGGATAGGTGTCTTATAGATGCTTCTCCATTACTAAGCCATGGGCTTGATGTCATCTGACAATACAAAGGTGACATCAACCCCACAAATATGAATCCACTTGCCACCACTACAGGGCAAGTGGGAAGAGCCAGGCAAAGCACCAGAATTAGCGCATCTAATAGATGTAGGCTGCTATTTTTAGGGTGGTGGGGTCAATATCCATGGCCAATTACGAGCCTGAGAATACGAGCCTCCAGCGGTCTGCTTTAGCGTAGCTGGTTGCAAAAATGGGGGGTCATCATGCCGTTTTTTAAAATTATGTATTTAAATAATTAAAAACTACAGTGTGGGGACCGCTCTATTCTTGATAACCGGCCTTGTTGAAGCTGACAGCAGAGGGTTACAGCCCCCAGCTGTGAGTTTTGCCTGGCTGGTTATCAAAAATACAGGGGAACCCACGCCGTTTTTTTTTTTTATTATTTATTTACAACGCAGGAGTGGCTAATGAACACACCCATCAGCTGCTCCTGCTCTCGCTGTTAATAGTGGCAGCAGGTGTCAGATAATGGGAGCTGTATTCCCATCAGCTGACACCAGTGACCGGAGGTAAACTTTATACCTCCGATCACAGCTGGGCACTCATGCTGTCTTTTGACAGCGTGGGAACCACGGCTCTCTGACCGGCGGGGATGATTTCACTGTTGATCAGAAGCGGTGTTTGCTGCACTGTCATGCACATGACATTGTGGCAAATACTGGATGTTCGGGCCTCCCATTCAAGAGAATGGAGTTCGGGTTCAGGTACTGTTCTGGTACCCAAACCCGAACTTTTTGTAACTTGTAGTCGAACTCACTGAACCTGAACATTCAGGTGTCCGCCCATCTCTGAAGGGAATGTCTGAGTAGTGAGCAACCCATTTAAAGGGAACCTATCATGTCCGATAATGCTATTAACCTGCAGATGAAGGATTAATCTATAGGTGTTCGGCCGCTATATTAAAAGCGCAGCACCCAGGAGAAAATAAACTTTATTTCCCCTTGGAGTTGCTGGCTTTCATTCATAAAGGTCTGCCAACGTAGCTTCAATCATCACTCACAATAAAATACGCCCTGATAGTTTAACCCCTTAAAGGGAACCTGTCACCACGTTTTTGGAAGATGGGATAAAAATAGCGTTAAATAGGGGCAGAGGTGGGCGTTACATTAGTGTGTGTGTTATGCGTTTATTACCCACCTAAGTTGCCGAAATAACTTTGCAAAGTCTCCGTTTTCGCCTGTCAATCAGGCTGGTCAGGTCGCATGGGCGTTGTCTTCCCCCAGATTTGGCGTAGTTTTCCGTTGGTGGCGTAGTGGTGTGCGCATGCCCAAAGTCCGGAATCCTCTTCCAGGGGATTTAAAATAGCGCGGTGTTCGTTATTGCATTGGTGATCGGTGGGCGCGGCCATCTTCCTTTGGCCGCGCGTGCGCAGAAGCGGCGCTCTGCTGGCCGCGGCTTCAGGAAAATGGCCGCCGCGATATCCATCTGCGCACGCGCGGCATCCCGCGGCCATTTTCCTGAAGCCGCGGCCAGCAGAGCGCCGCTTCTGCGCACGCGCGGCCAAAGGAAGATGGCCGCGCCCACCGATCACCAATGCAATAACGAACACCGCGCTATTTTAAATCCCCTGGAAGAGGATTCCGGACTTTGGGCATGCGCACACCACTACGCCACCAACGGAAAACTACGCCAAATCTGGGTGAAGACACCACGCCCATGTGACCTGACCAGCCTGATTGACAGGCGAAAACGGAGACTTTGCAAAGTTATTTCGGCAACTTAGGTGGGTAATAAACGCATAACACACACACTAATGTAACGCCCACCTCTGCCCCTATTTAACGCTATTTTTATCCCATCTTCCAAAAACGTGGTGACAGGTTCCCTTTAATGACCAGAGGTATTTTTGGTTTTGCATTTTCATTTTTTGCTCACCTTCTTCCCAGTGCCATAACTTTTTTATTTTTTAGTCAAAATGGCCATGTGAGGGCTTGTTTTTTGTGGGACGAGTTGTACTTTTGAACGACACCATTGGTTTTACCATGTCATGCACTCAAAAATGGAAAAAAATTCCAAGTGCAGTGAAATTGCAAAAAAGTGCAATCCCACGGTTGTTTATTTGGTTTTTTTTTCACCATGTTCACTAAGTGCTAAAACTGACCTGCCAATATGATTCTCCAGGTCATTACGAGTTCATAGACACCAAAGATGTGTAGGTGCTTTTTTATTTAAGGGGTGAAAAAAAAATTCCAAAGTTTGTTAAAAGAAAAAAAAACGCGCCATTTTACGATACCGTAGCGTTTCCATTTTTTGTGATCTCGGGTTGGGTGAGGGCTTATTTTTTGCGTGCCAAGCTAATGTTTTTAATGATACCATTTTGGTGCAGCTGTGATATTTATATCGCCCATTATTGCATTTAAATGCAATGTTGTGGTGACCGAAAAAAACGTAATTCTGGCATTTTGAATTTTTTCTCGTTACGCTGTTTAGCAATTGGGTTAATTCTTTTTTTATATTGATAGATCGGGAGATTCTGAATGTGGCAATACCAAATATGTGTGTGTTTATTTTTTGTTTGTTTTATTTCGAATGGGGCGAAAGGGGGGTGATTTTAACTTTTATATATTTTTTATTTTTTTAATATTTTTTAAAACAGTTTGTTTTTACTTTTGGCATACTTCAATAGTCTCCATGGGAGACTAGAAGCTGCACTTGTCCAATCGGCTCTGCTACATACAGGCATTGATCAGATCGCCTGTATGTAGCGGAATTACTCACTGCTATGAACTCCGACCACCGAGCAATCTGGCACTGACAACCATAGAGGTCTGCTGGAGAACTCTGGTTGTCATGTCATCCGTGACCTGCGATAACATGATGGGGGTCACCGATGGGCGGATTTCCGGAGCATTTGCCAGAAGCGTGAGTTAAATGCCGCTGTCAGAGTTTGACAGTGGCATTTAATGGGTTAACAGCAGCGGTTGGTTCGCGATTCCACCCGTGGCTGTTAGAGGCACATGTCAGCTGTTCAAAACAGCCGACATGTGCCAGGAAAGATGTGGGCTTACTGCCGTTGCCCACATCAAAGGGAGGGAGTCCGACATCGGCATACATTTATGCCCGATGTCGGAAAGGGGTTAACTAATAGTCAGCTTTACCGTGCATCAGTGGAAAGCGAGCTGCCAGTCAAAGTGCCGGGGCGTGTTTACACCTGCAGCTCACAGTGTAGTTAGTGATTTATGACTGAAGTTGTGTTGGCACACCTGTATGACTGAAAGACGGAGGCTCTCAGGGGAAATAAAGTTTAATTATGGAGGCCGGGCTCCTTCATAATGCTAATAACCTGCAGATTATCCCTTTATCTGCAGGTTTATAGTGTAATTGGACATGACAGGTTCCCTTTAATTTTGTAGGTACCGTTGTGTCTTGGACTATACATTATAAAGGCACTGGTGTTGTGCATGCCAGCCTTAATGACGGCACCACTGGAGTGAGATGCGCCTAATTCATTAAGATGTTATTGGATTAGGTTTATTTTACAGCTGTCATGTGTCTCCGCCAGAAATGTTACTTCAGTCAGAGACTTGATAACATTTCTGGAGAAAAAGTAGCCTAAATTTTAAAGAATATTCCAATTGATCTTTGTCACACATCATCTCACCCTAATTCATCTCATTTTGGTAAAGCTGACCAGGACTGACGTAAAAATACAAAAAGTTTTGTGGAACTTCAAGTTGGGCAAAAATTTCAAGGTGTTTTACACCAGAAAACTGGCAAAATGCCTTAATGAATTAGGCCCTATATACTTTATATGTGTACTTCTGTGGCTGGATTTATTATATGGGCAAGCTAAGGCTAGCGCGATGCACATTAGATAAGTTCATCTCCTTCAACTCCTCCATATATAGAGTCATGGACAAAAGTGCTGGCACCCTTGAAATTGTTCCAGAAAATGAATTATTTGTCCTAGAAAATGTTTGCAATTGCACTTGTTTTGTTATACACATGTTTATTTCCTTTGTGTCTATTGGAACAACACAAAAATCAGAGGGGGAAAAAAGCAAAATTGGACATAATTTCACACAAAACCCCACAAATGGGCGGAGCAAAATTGTTGTCACTTTTCCAAAATTGTTTGTGAACAACTTTGTTTCAAGCATGTGATAAGTAGCACCAATGACAAGTAGCATGTGAAAATCACACCTGAAACAAGATAAAAAGGTAAGAAGTTTAATCAGTCTTTGCATTGTGTGTGCCACACTAAGCATGGAGAACAGAAAGAGAAGAAAACTGTCTGAGGACTTGAGAAAATTGTTGAACAATATCAACAATCTCAAGGTTACAAGTTCATCTCCAGAGATCTTGATGTTCCTTTGTCCACTGTGCGCAACATAATCAAGAAGTTTACAACCCATGGCACTGTAGCTAATCCTCCTGGACGTGGACAGCGGAGAAAAATTGATAAAAGGTTGCAACACAGGATAGTCAGATGGGGGATAAGCAGCCCCAATCAAGTTTCAAAGAAATTCAAGCTGTCCTGCAGGCTCAGGGTGTATCAATGTCAGTGTGAATTATCTGTCTACATTTGAATAAAATTAAATGCTATGGCAGGAGACCCAGAAGGACCCCTCTGCTGACACAGACATAAAAAAGCTAGACTGCAGTTTGCCAAAATGTATGTGAGTAAGCCAAAATCCTTCTGGGAAAGCATCTTGTGAACAGATGAGACCAAGAGAAAGCTTTATGGTAAATTACATAATTCTGCTATAAACCATATACGAAATGAGGCACAAGAAAAGAAACACAGTACCTACAATCAAATATGGTGGAGGATCAAAGATGTTTTGGGTTTGTTTTGCTTCCTTTGGCACTGGGCGCCTTGACTGTGTGCAACGCATCATGAAATCTGAAGATTACCAAAGGATTTTGGGTCAAAATGTAGTGCCCAGTGTCATAAATCTGGCTTTGTGTCCTAGGTCGTGGGTCTTCCAGCAGGACAATGACCCCAAATAAAGTTCAAGAAGCACCCAGAAATGGATGGAACAAAACACAGGAGAGTTTTGAAGTGGCAGCAATAAGTCCAGATCTAAATCCCATTGAATACCTGTGGAGAAATCTTAAAATTGCTGTTGGAAGAAGGCGCCCTTCAAAAGAAGAGTGGTCCAAAATTCCAGATGACAGGTGTAAGAAGGTTGTTGATGGTTACAGGAGGTAATTAGTTGCAGTTATGTATTCCAAAGTTTGTGCAACCAAATATTAAGTTTAGAGTGCCAACGGTTTTGTCCGGACCATTTTGCGGTTTTATGTGAAATTATGTCCAATTTGCCTTTTTTCTCCCATTTTTTGTGTTGTTCCAATACATACAAAGGAAATAAACATGTGTATTACAAAACGTGTAATTCCAATCATTTTCTGGACCAATTTCAAGGGTGTCAACACTTTCATCCATGACTGTATGCATGTTCAGCCAGACACATTTTCTTAATAGGAAGATGGGAATAAGCAGTGAGTTATCTCCTAGATGACAAAAGGAGTTAAATTTAGCAGAGCGCTATCTCAGGTGAATGGGCACCATAAAGAGAACACATCATCTGATCCATGCTGCTCAAACCACAAGCAGCATGAAACAAATACTGGTGTTTAAGAGAGAATATACTTTGAAGATGCGGTTGGGGACCATAGCCTGCGATGTGACGAGTACGGCACAACCATCGCCCGGCTCTTACAAGCACTGCTAGAGGTGATTGACTTGACAGGTCATTCCATATGTACATACAAGGGAGAGACCTGTCAATCACCTGCCGGAGCGTTTCATATGTAAGTATGCGGCTGCCCATGGTTTGGACAGCGTGAATCAGGTGACAGGTTTCCTTTAAACTGCTTCATGACCGGGCCTATTTCTCATTTTGCACCTCGAGTTGTGAAAAAAAATTCACAAGTTTGTAAAATAGAACTTGGCTTGTGTCACTATTTTCTGACACCCGTAACATTTCTACTTTTGCGTTAATGGAACTGTGTGAAGGCTTGTTTTTTTGTGTGGCGAGCTGACAATTTCAATGATACCATTTTGGGGAACATATGATGTCTTAATCACTTTTTATTGAATGTTTTAAAGAGGTGGATGACTGAAAAGTCACAATCCTGGTGTTTGATTTTTTTTTCTCCTTGTAATGTTTACCAATCCGGGTAATTAATTTTATAATTTGATAGATCTGACTTTTATGTATGTTGCGATATAAGATATGATTATTTTCATTCTTTGACATGCAGTAAAAGGTAATTGAATCAAATTTGTATACATTTTTCTATTTAAATTTTTAAAAACTCTTTTTCATTTTTTTTTTAGTTATTTAGTTTTTAGTATTGCAGTATATAGTGTAATTACCGGTATACTCTAAAGCAGGGATGTCAAACTCAAATACACAGAGGGTCAAAATTAAAAACTTGGATAACGTCGACAGCCAACAAAAACATTAAAACAATGTCTACAATTGAGGACATTTTCCCTTATCAAATATCACAAACCTTTTCATATGGAAACAAACTTAAAGGGCTAGTCCCACAAACAAAGTACATTTTAATGGCTAGATCTTAGAATAAAGTAAGTTCCACAATTGGATGTGCTAAAAAAAAAAAAAAGATATTTTCCAGAGATAAAATGTGCCCCTGCTGAGTACTGTGCAATGGCTGTGTCTGACTGTGCAGGAACATGGTGTGATCATACCACAGCTCCTGGGCAGGGGAGGACGCAAAAGAAAGTATACGGACAGGACAGCAGGGGATCACAGCTGATTCTTTCTGTGATATAAAACAAGTTTTTAACCAGGCAGGGAAATGTTTTTCCTTAGGGTACCGTCACACAGTGAAATTTCCATCGCTACGACGGCACGATTCGTGACGTTCTAGCGATATCGTTACGATATCGCTGTGTCTGACACGCTACTGCGATCAGACATCACGCTGAGAATCGTACGTCGTAGCAGATCGTTTGGAACTTTCTTTCGTCGCTTGATCACCCGCTGACATCGCTGGATCGTTGTGTGTGACAGCGATCCAGCGATGTGTTCGCTTGTAACCAGGGTAAACATCGGGTAACTAAGCGCCGGGCCGCGCTTAGTAACCCGATGTTTACCCTGGTTACAAGCGTAAACGTAAAAAAAACAAACAGTACATACTTACATTCCGGTGTCTGTCTCCGGCGTCTCAGCTTCTCTGCACTGTGTGAGCGCCTGCCAGCCGGAAAGCGAGCACAGCGGTGACGCGGTGATGTCACCGCTCTGCTTTCCGGCTATGGTGCTTACACAGTGCAGAGAAGCTGAGACGCCGGGGACAGACACCGGAATGTAAGTATGTACTGTTTGTTTTTTTTACGTTAACGCTGGTAACCAGGGTAAACATCGGGTTACTAAGCGCGGCCCTGCGCTTAGTAACCCGATGTTTACCCTGGTTACTCGGGGACTTCGGCATCGCTCCAGCGCCGTGATTGCAAAGTGTGACCGCAGTCTACGACGCTGGAGCGATATTCATACGACGCTGCGACGTCACGAATCGTGCCGTCGCAGCGATGGAAATTTCACTGTGTGACGGTACCCTTACAGAAACAAGCAGCAGGGATCCTGTGCTGTTATGTCTGTATACTGTCTTTTGCATTGTCCCTTCAGGATCAGACACAGCACTTACACAGTACACAGCAGGGACACATTTATAAGATTATCTCAGCACAGGAACATTTCTTTGTAACATTTCCAATTGTGGAATGTATTATTATTCCAAGACCTATTGATTAAAGTGTACTTTGTTTGTGGGACAACTCCTTTAAGTTTTGCTTTAACATTGAACCTGCTGATCTGCTCTGATGCACTCTGGTCCAAGCCAGATTCCAGGCATCTCATCTTGGTTGCTAGTTGACTAAAAAGAAAGCAACAGCTCTTTGTCGCTGCAAAATGTCTGGTTGTTCTGTACATCCCAATAGGTTTTAATGGAGCTGCATGCTGCACCACTACTTCATTCATACTCCTCACTGCAGGCAAGAGATTGTGACGGCCCCAACGATCAGACATTTATCACCTATCCTGAGAATAGCTGGTAAATGTGTTTATTAGTACACTGTATTTTTGTGAGATCTGATGCACAATATTTCACATTCTCTTATTTTCTCCTTAGCAATGTAATCCAAGTCACCTCTTAGCCAGTAATTAGTTTTATTATAAGGATAAAAGGATTATTGATCTTCTTTCTTCAGTCCTGATCTGACATCTTCTGCATGTTGGGTAAGACGGCTGTGAAGGCAACTGTCCAAAGCTGGCATGTATTGTGAACATGTCCTATTCTGATTAAAAAAAATATATATTCACAAAACCTGGAGAAATGTCCAAATGTGGCACAGCAGTACCCCAGTACGACCAATGTCAGATAGAAAGAGGCACAGTACAACCCCCTAGGGAGGAAGTACCATCATTGAAAGTTGTCAAAAGATATCCAACGGATAGGGGAAACTAGTGGACTGGTCTCAATGCAATGAGACTGCCAGATAACAAAATGCATCACTCCTATTTTTTCTGACCGTTTCTGAAGGAACTCGGTGTCTGAGCCCTAGCTAAACCATGTGGAGATTACTCTTCTCTTCCTCAGATTTCAAACGCCAACGTGGATAACGTTGCAGATATGTTACAGCCCCATTCATTGGTGCACAGCGACGATAACAGGATAAGGACGGGCACATCACCGCCTGTGTCACGACTGACGATGCGACCTTGAATCCTAACTCCCCGCCCACATATAGCGAGCCACCAGTCAGATCACATGACCGAGGCATTGTTGCGGGCCAAGTGTAAACAGTCATCGGGTACTTCCTCGAAGATCAAATGTAATCACCTTGGGGCCCGGGGTTTGACATATGTGCTCTAAGGCATCAGAGGAGTACCAAGATGATAGTGACGGGAGCCTTCAGTAGGACCCTGACTGCCATACTAACCCACTGGTTCCACAAGATCACGCGGTTGTGGGCTGATGATAGCCGTAACACGCTCGCACCTGATGTGACGCCATTGAAATGCAACTGTCAGAGACTGACAGCGGCATCTAAATTATTTTCACAGCCAAGCTTGGTTCAAGGGCGTATGTTAGAGACCAATGCCAGATATTTAATATTTCTTGCATTAGCAACATGTGGAGGAAGGAAAAGACACCACACTCTATTTAACATATGCCAAGAGTGGCTAGTGAATAGATTAACCCCAGAAATAGTCCATATAATAACATAGCACACTCCAGTCTTCTATTGTTGCAATACAGGAAATATTTATTTACAGAATCTATATAAGTCCCAAAAAATTATCCAAAGATACAGTGGTAAACAGCTTGTAATAATTCAACGATCTGTGAAAAAATGTGACGTTTCAAATCTTTCTAAGCTTTGGCTGCACTGTCACAAGATGCTGAAATAGAAGAGTATGAAGCACTTGTAGAGCTATGGGTCTCCAAAGGGCAGTAATGCTGGAGCCGCTGTCAAGGTTGCTGGAAAAGCGTCACACTTGGTGAACAGCCAGCTCAGTTTTGTGTTCACTGAGCACGAGGGTACGTTCACACTAGTCAGGCATGTTGTGGATTTTAATGCAACAGTGCAAAAGTCTGGTAAGAAAATCCACAGCATATCCAATTTGTGTGGACATGCCTTAATTTAGTAGAACATGTCTTCACTCATGGTGTAAATATCAGTAGTAAATTTGCCTTTTATTGGGCTAACAGATTCCCAAAATCTTTTAAGTAATTGAGGCATCTGTTAGAATAATAAATCACACTGTCAATGTCATGAATACTTTTGATTGGATTTTAGAAAAACTGGGCAATCCATTATTAATATCCCCAGGGTACAGCATAAGGAGCTCCATACATATCTTCCACACAGGTACAGTTCTTTTGTTATCAGGAATCAGATAACTGCTGCAGTCAATGCAGATAATGACCCATGTGTCACCTGACCTGGTGTCATCTTTAAACTCTTCCTGTCAGAAAATAGGTTCCCACTATTAGGTTCCTACAACTGTAATTCTTTCTTTACTTTCACTTTTGCCTTTGACCAGGAAGATGGCGGTGTTCGCTAGCATTTACTCAGCTAGTCATCATCTTCAACCTTATACTTCTCTTGTCCATTTCCTTACACTATCAATATGATAACTAGCTGTTTATGCAGGTCCATTGTAAAATCACTTCAGCATACTTAGTCCATCATACTTTTTGGAGCTGCCTAGCCAGCAAACGTGCTAGCATAAATTATTCATTATACCCTTGGCCTCTAATGTGTTGCTCTACAGCTACTGTATAGCTACAACTCCCAGCAACACCCTGAATTTTGTGTCCAGTCATTTCTAAAACTACTATATATATATATTAGATGAAGCTTATGATATCCTACTCTAAATCAACATACATTTTGTATCCATCAATTTAGCTCAGAAAGCCGCTCATTGAACGAAAGAGAAGAGAACGAATTAACTCCTGTCTGGAGCAGCTGAAAGAAACTGTGATCAGAGCATTTCATCTTGATGTAAGTAACATGCTTACAGAACATTTCCCCCTAACATCATGAGGAAACTTTTGTCACCTTCCTAGTGAGACAATTCTTTTTAGATATATTATGTATGAATTCATTGACTGCTCAGGGATCTATATTTTCAAGGGGATGATTTTTAAAGTTTTGTTCTTTGCAAAAGTTAATCTATCACCTCCAGGAAAGCATCATGAATTAAAATAGACCACAAAAACAACCTCTATCAAATGTAATGTAATTAGGAAAGCTAACAAAAATTGATCAAAGGGAACCTGTCACCCCCAAAATTGAAGATGAGCTAAGCCCACCGGTATCAGGGGCTTATCCACAGCATTCTGTAATGCTGTAGATAAGCCCCTGATGTATCCTGAAACATGAGAAAAAGAGGATAGATTATACTCACCCTGGGGCAGTCCGGTCCGATAGGTGTCCCGGTCCGGGGCCTCCCATCTTCTTACGATGACGTCCTCTTCTTGTCTTCACGCTGAGGCTCCGGCGCAGGCGTACTTTGTCTGCCCTGTTGAGGGCAGAGCAAAGTACTGCAGTGCGCAGGCGCCGGGAAAGGTCAGAGAGGCCCAGCCCCAGCGTGAATACAAGAAGAGGACTTCATCGTAAGAAGATGGGAGGCCCCGGACCAGACCGCGACACCCATCATACCGGGACCGCCCCTGGGTGAGTATAATCTAACCTCTTTTTCTCATCTTTCAGGATACATCGGGGGCTTATCTACAGCATTACAGAATGCTGTAGATAAGCCCCTGATGTTGGTGGGCTTACCATCGTCGATTTTGGGGGTGACAGGTTCCCTTTAATTTAGAGATAAAAGTCTGGTCCTTTATAAAAGCGAGACTGAAAGTGGCTGAAGAAGGGGGCTCCCTGCTGTCTCACTGTTAGACAGCTGTGTGAGACTCTGATTCTGAGCTGAGAGATGTGTGAGGGAAGACTGGGAGTGTGCAACATGGAAACACAGGGATGTCCGTGCTGTTAACATACTTTATGCAGGATGTTGTTCTGTATGAAGAGCTGTAAGATGGATTACTGTGAATAATGAAGCAGCAGGAGGAGCCTACAAACAGTAACTGAGGTAAATACTGTCACAGCTTCTCCTCATTGTGTTGTGCTTGTCTCTGTATACTCTTTGCGAGAAATTCAGATTAAACCGTTGCAGGAAAATGATTCCTTCATTTGCAAATTGACCCTTTATAAACAGTTATGTCGCCCACATGCAGACTAACTGTTTACATGCAGATGTATCCACCTCATTTAGCTGAACTCATAATCCATGGGAACATAGCTTATAAAAAAAACAATATTCAGTTATGTTCCTGGCAGGAGGTGAGGAAACTTTGTACCTGATTTCTTATTATCGTTTTTCTGATTCACTGCCCATTGGGATACGTTGGTGAATTGATTTACCATGTTTGGAATTCTCCTTGGTGAATTTATGAGAAAAATATGTGACAAAACTACCAGTATATATGTTTTTCTGATATACCTTACAGTGGATCTGGGGCTATAGAATGGACAGGGGATCACACACATGACTCACCTATCCCCCTATCCACTGTATTCACTTGATATACCGATGGCAAAGCACTAAGAGCACTTTATGCCATAAGCTCTGAAGAATGAGAGGGTTGAATAATCATTAGGATCTGCAAAAAGTATATGGTGAATATATGGCTCTAAACAAAAAGGCATGAGTTAGCATCCACTCATTGAAAGGAGAAGAACAAGGTATTCAAGTTTAAGTCCTCGGGTAATTTGGACTATGTCTTATTAATATTTTGTGTGCTGAATACAGCAGCTAAGACATTTATAGGTACTATACACTCCACTGTTAACCAGTCGAGGTCACTTGTGTGGAAACGTTCTTTTTGTGATATTGATATTTCTATTTTTTGGTGGTTTTATATACTTAATTAAAGGATAAGTTGTAATATCCCCATTTTGCTATACCAGTTATTTATTTGATGAGTCGGATATAATTCCCTGCGGTACATTACAACAAGAAGACGCCAGGTAGTTATACTGGACCAGTAAGGTCTCCCCCAGGCAAAGATTTAAAGCAGATTGAGGTTTCAAGTGTTGTTCAAGTTCTTGTGATGAAGAACCAAGAAATAACTAATAATGAAAACCATAGATGCAATGGTTGGCCAAGGTAACTTAGTGCAGCAGATGAAAGACACATAATACTTCTGTTCGATCCTCGCAAATCAATTCACAGAGTGTTTGAATTTGCGTGGAACCGCGAATTTCAGGAAATACTTTCTAATATAATCTTCCATGGATGAATCCCCTCATTTCTACTTAACATCATCGAGTCTATGTGGGAATACATGAAGATACAGAAGGATTTGCGTGAAGCCTATATCCACAAAAGATCTCTGGTTATTGCTCCAAGTTGTGTGGAACAATGTCCTTGCCAAGTTCCTTCAAGAACTGTAGGCATGCGTTACTGAAAGAGTTTGTAATTTAATGCTTTTTGGAAAAATATTGACTTGATTTAGATTTTTTTTCCATTAAGTTTGCATTTTGTTAACTTCTAAAAGTAAACTTAACGCTAAATTTTGAAAGCATTCTTACTTTGCAGCACTTTTTACACATCTGCTGAAAACTTTTGGCTAGTACTGTATAGAGTACTAAAAAAAAGTCTCAGGCTATATGCACACGTCCGGAATTGCCGCGGAAATTTCAGCAGCAATTCCGCAATTTTGCCACGGGTAAAATGCATGCAGAATTGGCATGCGTATTCCCGCTAAACACTAGCGTTTTGCAAGCGTAATTAGCTTGCAGAATGCTAGCATTTTCCAAGCGATGAAAACTGATTGAAAGGTTGGTCACACTTGCCAAACATAGTGTTTGACAAGTGTGACCAACTTTTTACTATTGATGCTGCCTATGCAGAATCAATAGTAAAAAGATCTAATGTTAAAAATAATAAAAAAAATAATAAGTCATGATATTCTCACCTTCCGGCGTCCCCGGCAGTCTTTCCGCTCCTCGCGATGCTTCCGTTCCCAATAATGCCTAGCGGCAATGGCTTCAGATGACATAGCGGTCTCACGAGACCCACGTCATCACAGGTCATTGCCGCAAAGCATCACTGGGAACGGAAGCATTGCGAGGAGCCGGAAGATTGCTGGGGACGCCGGAAGGTGAGAATATCACGATTTATAATTTTAATTCTTTTTTTAACATTTATATGGTTCCCAGGGCCTGGAAGAGAGTCTATTCTCCTCCACCCTGGGTACCAACCGCACATGATCCGCTTACTTCCCACATGGAGGGCATAGCCACATGGGGAAAGTAAGCGGATCAATGCATTCTTATGTGTGCGGACTCCCCGCGATTCCGCACAAGGAATGAACATGCTGTGTTTTTTTCCGGAATGCGATTCCGCCGCTGAAAAAAATGCAACATGTGCACAAAAATTGCGGATTGCATTCTAATAATAGGATGCTTAATGTATGCATTTTTTTCGCGTTTTTATAGCGAAAAAAGCGCGAAAAAATCCTGAACGTGTGCACATAGCCATATAGTTTCATCTACTGTCCCTTTTTATGTTTTTCTCATAACCATAAGTCACCTTTAAAAGTCTAATTTTGCTCTGAAGTGGAAAAAAACCTTTTCACTTGTAACCTCAGGTTGAGGAAATCCTTAAACTTAAAAAAATATATCTGTATTTTCACCCAGAGGAAAGATATATGGTGTAGTTTTTATGCCCTACAAGTTAACATTTCCTTACTAGGCTAATATGTGCAGGAACTGTCACAATTTTAATGTTCTATAACTTGTCATCCACTCTATTTTATTGTGTAATTCCTCATTAGTATTCTTCCAGGACTATATGTGCTGGAACTCCATTTCACTCACCAACAAGTCATGTAATATTCATTGTCTAATGACTTGCCTGCCTTGACCACTTCTCAGTTATGCCTGTATGCAGTTTTTCAGACAGGGGAGGAAGAGCAGAGAGACATAGAGCAGCCACTACTTCCTATAATCCATCTCATAGATAGAAAGGAGAAACCTTCTGAAAACACAAATAAATAGATTGTGTTGCCCCTCCATGCACCATGCAACTTTTTATTTTCATCCTGGGTTTTCATTTTGAAGGCATGTTATGTTCACTTTGCTATTAGTGTTGTGTCAGAAATGATGTATGAATTCAAGACAAATAGCTACGTACACTATCTTTTTATACTTTCAGCAGTCCAAGCTGGAGAAGGCAGATATCCTGGAAATGACAGTGAGACATCTGGAAAATATTCAGAAAACCAGAACCACAGGTGAGAAGTCACACAGACTAATGTTTTCACCTTTTTTGTCTGTTTTGCATTTACAGGTTTTTTTTTCCATAAAGTACATTTCAATTAAAAGATCTTGGAAAAATAATAAGTTCCACAATTGGATGTGTTAAAAAAATGTTCCCGTGCTGAGATAATGTTATACATTTTCCTGGCCAAGGAGATAATATAAATCATTCACAGCATCTGCTTTTTGAGGTAACACATTTGCCTGCTTGTTTTATCACAGGAGTGTTTCTGGCAAGTCATCAGTCCTGTGAGCTCATCGTAAATCAAGTTAGTGACCTATATGCTCAGCTGCCACTGGAGCACCTACGTCACTGACTAGACTTTGTGATGAGCTCAGAGGGCTGGAGATGAGACAGAATCACTGACTCCTGTGATAAAGCAGGCAGGGAAATATGTTACATCAGAAACCAGCAGTTGCAAGCCCCTGCTGTTACATCTGTATATTGACTTATCATAAGTGACTTATGCTTCCTCTCCTGGCAATTGAGCTGTGGTATGTGTAGACCATGAACTGGAGTAACTCTGTATGGTCAGACACAGCAAATAACATTATATACAAGGGGCACATTTATCTCAGCACAGGAATATATTTTTAAAACATGCAATTGTGGAACTTATTATTCCAAGATCTATTGATTTAAGTGTACCGTATTTTTCGGATTATAAGATGCATTTTTTCCCCCCAAATTTGGGGGGGGGAATGGGGGTGCATCTTATAATGCGGATATTCCTTACCGATACCGTTGCTGCAGGCCGCAGGCTGGGATAAGGGGGTGTCCTGCGGTGCTGCGGGGGTGTCCGGCTCTGCTGGGGTGTGTCTGGCTCTGCTGCGGGTGTGTCCAGCATTGCTGCGGGGGCTCTCCCGACATTTTGTGAAAGGCCAGAGCCCCCACAGTTCCATGGTTTCCTGTGTGGTGGACTCCAGGAAAATGGCAGAGATCTTGGTGCCGAGATCTCCATCTGCGCATGCGCCGCCCCCCGGCAGTCATTTTCATGGAGTACACTGCACAGGAAATCATGAAACTGCAGGGGCTCTGGCCTTTCACAATATGTCGGCAGAGCCCCCACAGCACCGGAGACACCCCCGCAGCAGCTCTGGACACCCCAGCAGCAGCGCCAGACACCCCCACAGCGACGCCAGACACCTCCTCAGCAGCACCAGACACCCCAGCAGCAGCATCGGACACCCACAGCGGTGCGCCGCACATCGGAACGCCCCCTCATCGCAGCCTACAGCATCATCCCACTCCTGCCTCCTCCAGCAGCGACCCTGGTCCCTTGCTTCACCACAGCCACCACCCCCGGTAAGCAATAAGACGCATGGATTATAAGAAGCACCAGTGGCGTAACTACAAAGTTATGGGCCCCGGTGCGAACTTCCAAATGGGGCCCCCCCCTGCAGCCCTGCCATACAACTCAATGCAACCCCCATAGAATACAACGCAGCCCCCCTCATAGTATAATGCAGCCCCTCCATACAGGGGCAGTGAGAAAGACACGAGCAAATGGTGACGAGGGGGCAGGGGAGAGGGCACAAGGGGGCTAGGGGAGACAGGCACAAGGGTAACATAGGGGGGCTAGGGAGCAATGAAGACAGGCACAAGGGGACACATGGGGGCTAGGAGGCAGGGGAGAAGGTTACAAGGGGACTAGTGGGCAAGGGAGACTGACACAAGGGAACAAGAGAGACTGACACAAGGGGACTAGTGGGCAAGGGAGCCTGACACAAGGGGCACACAGGGACAAGTGGGCAAAGGCGACTGACACAAGGGGCACACGGGGACTAGTGGACAAGGGATACAAGCACAAGGGGACACAGGGACAAGTGGGAAAGTGAGACTGACACACAGGGACTAGTGGGCAAGAGAGACTGGTACAAGGGGACAAAGGAGACAGGCACATGGGGACACACAGGGACTAATGGGCAAGGGAGACTGGCACATGGGGACAAGGGACACAAGCATAAGGGGACAAGGGAGACAGGCTCAAGGGGACACACGGGCCCCTGACCTGCCAGAGCCGCTCGCAGCGGCGACTGCTGCGACTGTGGTAATTACGCCCCTGCCTCACACACACTACGATATCACACACACACATATAGAGAGGGACAAGGAAGGAAGGGCCCCCAGAGAGGGACAAAGAAGGAAGGGCCCCCAGAGAGGGACAAGGAAGGAAGGGCCCCCAGAGAGGGACAAGGATGGAAGCACCCCCAGAGAGGGACAAGGAAGGAAGCACCCCCAGAGAGGGACAAGGAAGGAAGCACCCCCAGAGAGGGACAATGATGGAAGCACCCCCAGAGAGGGACAAGAAAGGAAGAGCCTCCAGAGAGGGACAAGGAAGGAAGCATCCCCAGACAGGGACAAGGAAGGAAGCATCCACAGAGACGGATGAGGACTGAAGCGGCCTCAGAGACAGTCAAGAAATTAAGCGTCCCCTGAGAGGGAAGAGCACTGCAATTGTGCAGTGATGAGGAATAAGGAGCTCATGATCCCCATTCTAGTGATCGGTCGGAGCCAGTAGTGGTGCCCCTAGTCACCAGACATTAACCTCCCCTTTAACATTCCGGCCACTTTATAAATTTATTGTACGCATCAATGTTTCGGCCACCTGATGTGCAGGGCACACACACACACAGGATGGTTAGGAGCGCCACTGTGCAGGAGAACTGCTGTAGCATTATCTGTAGTGTTGAGCGATACCGTCCGATACTTGAAAGTATCGGTATCGGAAAGTATCGGCCGATACCGGCAAAATATCGGATCCAATCCGATACCGATACCCGATACCAATACAAGTCAATGGGACTCAGGTATCGGACGGTATTCCTGATGGTTCCCAGGGTCTGAAGGAGAGGAAACTCTCCTTCAGGCCCTGGGAACCATATAAATGTGTAAAATAAAGAATTAAAATAAAAAATATCGCTATACTCACCTGTCCGACGCAGCCGGGACCTCGGCGATTGTAAGCGGCAGCGTTGTTTCTTTAAAATTCGCGCTTTTACTTGCTTACGTGAATTCCCGGCTTCTGATTGGTCAGGGCGGCCATGTTGCCGGGACTCGGACCAATCACAGCAAGCCGTGACGAAATTACGTCACGGCTTGCTGTGATTGGTCCGCGTCCCGGCAATATGGCGCCGTGACCAATCACAAGCCGTGACGTCACGGGAGGCTGGACACGCGCGCTTTTCAAAATAAGCGCGTGTCCAGCCTCCCGTGACGTCACGGCTTGTGATTGGTTAATGGCGGCCATGTTCCTGGGACGCGGACCAATCACAGCAAGCCGTGACGTAATTTCGTCACGGCTTGCTGTGATTGGTCCGCATCCCGGCAATATGGCGCCGTGACCAATCACAAGCCGTGACGTCACGGGAGGCTGGACACGCGCGCTTTTCAAAATAAGCGCGTGTCCAGCCTCCCGTGACGTCACGGCTTGTGATTGGTTAATGGCGGCCATGTTGCCGGGACGCGGACCAATCACAGCAAGCCGTGACGTAATTTCGTCACGGCTTGCTGTGATTGGTCCGAGTCCCGGCAACATGGCCGCCCTGACCAATCAGAAGCCGGGAATTCACGTAAGCAAGTAAAAGCGCGAATTTTAAAGAAACAACGCTGCCGCTTACAATCGCCGAGGTCCCGGCTGCGTCGGACAGGTGAGTATAGCGATTTTTTTTATTTTAATTCTTTCTTTTACACCTTTTTACATTAATGTTGTTTCGATACCGATATCCGATATTACAAAAATATCGGATCTCGGTATCGGAAATTCCGATACAGCAAGTATCGGCCGATACCCGATACTTGCAGCATCGGAATGCTCAACACTAATTATCTGTCTTTTAGTTTTTGGGATCGCCACGAAATGTGTACATTTATTTTATTTACCCCCTACCAAAATCTCTCCTGTCCAAGTAAATGATTATAACTAGTATTTTTTCATGTTCATTAAGATCAGCATGAACAGAATTGCATATCTTGGCTACATACGACTGTGGTAATTACGCCCCTGCCTCACACACGCACACGCACACGCACACACACACACACTACAGATATCACACACATACTACAGATATCACACACACACACACACACACATACTACAGATATCACACACACACACACACTACAGATATCACACACACACACACACACTACAGATATCACACACACACACATATTAAAGATATCACACACACATACTGCAGATATCACACACACACACACACACACACACACACACACACACACCAGCCCTCTAACCTCTCCCCGCGCTCTGCTGCAGCATCTTCCTCTGACACAGCCAGACGCTGAATGATGACGTCATCCAGCGGCGCTGTCTGTGTGAGAGGAAGCGCGGGCAGGAAGCAGGAATACAGATCGCTGCAGCTCCGCAGCTATTTTCTCTTGTAGGCAGCGGATCTGCAGGGATTTCTTCCTGCCAGCCGCAGCCAACATGCAGGGGCCCCCCTCCACCTCCGGGCCCATATGCGGTACGTCCACACATTTTGGGAGCCGGCGCTCTGCAGCTTCTCTGTGCCGGCTGTCAGCTTGACAGTCGGCACAGAGAACAGCCGACTCCTAGACCGGGGGCGGCAGAATGCAGCCGCCGGGGGAGACACTGCGGACCGCCGAATTAGGCGGCCCGACTGCGCCCCCCTGCCGGCTGCCCCCCCTGGATACGCCACTGCCTGGGCCCCTGACCTGCCGGGCCCGGTCGCAATGGCGACCTCTGCGACCGCGGTAGGTACGCCCCTGAGAAGCACCATGTGAAAGGACGAGTTTCCCCCTAGAAATAATAACCTTATAGTTATTAAAGGAGGAACTCTCCCTACACCTCTATTGAGGTCCGATATTAACTAATAACGCCGAACTTGACTATTAATAATTAATATCCACTTAATATACCTCAACGTTATCTTTTCCTTATACTATATATTAACAGAGACAAAACAGTGTAACATTAAAGGGTATTTATTACACAAACAAGTCTGCAGTCTGTTACATACATATTTATACCCAAGCTGGCGACTATAAATATAAATATATATATATATATATATATATATATATATATATATATACAATATACAGATACTGCAACTCTAATACAGTAATATCACTACAGTATACAGTGATATCCCAGCAATATCACACAGTAATAACCCACAATATCCAGTAATATCACAACAATATCACCACAATAAAAATGCCTTTTCATTCAGCGCTTTATTTTGTATGCCCTGCACACCATCTGTGATCACTGTGTGATGTCTACCCTCTGGGTCCGGCGTGCTGATTTGTGCAAACACTATTTATTGCCGTCTGGCTATCCCTCTTCAATTTCACCCTTTACATTTTGGGGTAATCACTAAATCCCCAAGGCGTCATGTAATTAGCGCTTATACTTGCGCTCATAACATCTCTTCTTTGTACGTACATTGCCGTTCAGCCATCTTGCTTCACCCAGCAGCTCTGTGAAGTCTCCTTCGGCTTTTGCCGTACTGCACCTCGGCATCAGGTGACTTCCGGGTCCGGTGACGCCGGCCCGCACAGCTGCTTGCGATTCAGGCTACCTAGGTATGCTATATATGTGTTTTTTTGTTCATCACATTACATCCCCTCCTGACGAAGCCACTACAGGTGGTGATACGCGTTGGCTTTAGTGCCCCCGGACTTTGGCCCCTCACCCTTACTGGTCATGCTCTTTAGGCATTCATTTTCTTGGGGTAAGCCTATTCTGTAGCCTGGCTTAAGGCTTCAACTAATCTCTACAATGCTGTGAAGTTGTAATAACTTGTTCCTTATTGGCACATGTAGATATGTGAGCGGGCCTTGGACATTCCTGCTTTCGTTTCATCTATTGCACTAAGCACTTTATTTCCTTTGCAGCTGATTATTCAAATTGGGCATCCATTCTTATTGTGAGATTTGGCATAGGACTTTGTATTTCCCTTAGGGGGTTGGAAAATTTAGTACCCACTTTGCGTTTTTTATGCATGGGTCAGTTTTGATATTAGACTATTGTCAGTATTTTGATGTCATGCTTTGTATAATATATTGGTGTTCATCTGGGTTCTTGTCCGGCGGCTAGTCTCTATTGTGGGGATGTATATTACTGCTGTTGTTAAATTTTGGGTGCTTGTGGTTTCCAATAAACTTTATTTTTGTGTATATTTTGGTGGTCCCGGCTTTATAGCATGTCTTCTTTTTCTCTTGGTCTTCTATTACTGTTTGTGACATGTTCCAGGTAGATCCCAATAGACCATTATAGTAGATGGTGCCCTCCGCTTTTTTATTTTCAGTATCACACAATAAAAACCCACAATTAACTGCCCGGATTACCCAAATCACACATGCCATATCAGCCCTCCCAATCTATAGTTTACTATCCCTAAGGCCTAAGAGGTTACAGATTATACTCAGTCATGCGGGTCCATCATCATTCCAGGAAGCAGACAAAGCAAAAGAAACCAGAGCCACATGCTCTTGTCCCTTTTAGGCTACTTTCACACATCAGGTTTTCACCGTCAGGCTCAATCCGGCTAAATTAAAAAAAAACGGATCCGGCGAATGTTGCCGTCGGATCGTTTTTTTGTCCATAGACTTGTATTAGTGCCGGATTGTGCCGGATGACCTTGCGTTTCGTCCGGTTTTCGCCGGATCCTGCAAATCTGCCGTTTCCGGACAAAAAGGCCATAGCAACGGCGAAAAAGTTAGAATGGAAGCCTATGGGAGCCGAAAAAGACGGATTCCGACGCCAGATTCCGTTTTTTTAAACTGAGCATGCTCCAAGATTGCATGCTCCAAGGTCACAAGTCTATTGTCCACTGGCAAAGGTACATCCCCTCAATAACCTGTCTTACCAACTCATGGCAGACCTACTTTGCAATACAGCAGGCTGGAGGAGGGGCTTCGCTCCTCCATGTGGGGGTGTATATACACAAAATATGCATTAAACACATTTCAATATGAAGATATATATTTTGGGGCACTTCCTTTCTACACACCACCATTTTATTAAAAAAATTTTTTTTTTACTGTTTTTCTCCTCAATATTTGGGGTGCGTCTTATAATCCGAAAAATACAGTACTTTGTTAGTGGAACAACTTTAAATTGTATTCAGAAATAAAAACAGATCCTTTAACACAATTGAATAGTATAGGTTATTACAGACCAATCATGTAGTAGTCCTACAAGCATTTGTTGGACTGAATAGGAGTTATTCAAATCTCCAACATTTGGATGATCTTTTGTATACTCACCTTGCACCTCATTGTGTGGAGACCAAGGATGGAAATCCATTTCCCCTATGGTGGCCATCCATGGTGAGTTCAGTGGATGTTCTAGCTCCTAAATGACACTGAATCGCCCACTTATGACATGTTTCTTAGGTAGTCAGTTCTGTGCCAACCTCCAGGTAATAAATGGTTGTATTTACCTGTGTGACATCCTTTTTTCTATCTTTTCTGTCAGGTGAGGCCTCTCAGACTGTAGACAGCCATCAGAGATTCAGCACGGGATACATTCAGTGTATGCATGAGCTCCACAATCTGCTTCTAAACTGCGACTGGATGGATCCAGCCCTCGGTGCACGGCTTCTCAATCACCTGTTAAAATCTCTTCCCGAAGCCATGGATGCAAAGTCCGAGCTGCCCCTTATAAATGAGGAAGGTGCCGGGAGGTCTCCCTCACCCATCCTGAAACCTGAAGCTGGCACAAAATTGCAAGTTAATGGACCGCAGAAACATTGCCCTCTCATGGGCTCACTGCAGATGTGGAGACCCTGGTAACCTTGTCGTGCCACCTTAGTTAAAGGGGCCATATAGTGCAGACTGGGTGACGCCATAGGCAGACTCACTGTAACCCTCTCTCCTTAGCGTGTTTATCCACCCTTACGGTGTATTTCACTTGTACCCGGCAGTTACATTGGATATAGGAGCAGAGAGTGAACCTGTTGTTGGCTGTAGATTGTCTTCCATACAATATAAATATATGTATCTTATAGATATGCTTTAACACGTTGGGGTGCATACCCCAGTAGGTGTACTAAAAACCAGGCTCTTCTTGCTGGAGCCCTACGTTTGTAGCCTGCATTGTAGAAGGCTTCTTTTTCCCTATTTATTACAGAACATGTAACATTTCTATTCATATTATAATCTACAACATCCGATTTCTGAATAAAATATAATATATTCATCAAATTGCATCTTGCTTTTCATTTACTTATCAGTCATATGATTTTTTGATCAGCTCATGTATTAAGTGACTGAATGTGTGAGATTCCAAAACTGCTGTTCCTCCCCTTATGCAGCATCCATAGATGTACTGTGTGTGCAGAACTGGCGGCTAAAGAGAAAGGGAACAGCTCTCTAGTGCCACCTACTGGAGGCAGAAATCTTACACTTCAAAATTTAACCTGCCTTGCTGAATAAATTAGCCCTGGAGACCTTGTCTCTCTATGCATAGGTTATTTGCATATCTTTTTATTTCAGGGTGCATGGCCTGGCTTATAAGCCTCCCTATGCTAGCTTGGTGCTCTCCAGAAGGACACATTTTAACCCCTAGAACTGTAATGGAACATGTCCATGTAATGTAATTGAACATGGTGCTTGCAATGAAACAGTCTACATGACAGGATTATCTTGCTGAGGTTTCTCTATTGCTTCTCCTGCTATTTGTTTGTGTATTCCACTTCTCAGCTTTTTTACTTTTCAGGGTCCGGGGGTTTTCACATGTACCAAAGGTCTTGTTGGGTTCCTTTCTTTCCTTTCATGTATGACTGTGTGAACACCTCTTTAGCCCTGTGTCTCACCCTCTGTGTGGGTGCACTCCATTCTGTTGTGGTGGTTTTGGGTTACTTGAAGGTGCAGTTAAAGACACTCAGGATCAGCCGACTTTGAGTGCGGGCACCATTGCGTAATTTTATGGTGCCAACCTCGGCGGTCAGGCAGGGACAAATCAGTGTCAGGTTAGGGTTTGCCTAGTCTGTATACGAACCTGTGAGATTTTACATATCCCCTAGTTTGTTCATCTCTATGTTAGTATTAGGACTCAGTCATAACATGCTGCATTCATAAAAGCTGATTGAGAGACTTGGGCCGGCAAGATAAATAACCACCTTGGATCTAAAGTAGGGATATTGGCTAATTTCCATGTCGCAAGAAGAAAGTTTTTTCCACACCCTATGAATGCTTCCAATATATTGGGATTCAGACTGCAGGGAGCTCCGGCCTCCTTCCAGAGGCGCATGGACCGGATCCTCACAGCCCATAAGAATTACACTGCCGCTTGCGTAGACAATATCATAATCTTCAGGCCGGATTGGGTAAGTCATCTGCGAAAGGTACAGGCGGTGTTTGATGCTCTCAAAAAGGCAGAGTTCTCTATAAATCCAAAAAATTGTGTCATAAGGAAAGAGGAGGCCCAATACCTTAAGTGTGCAGTAGGTAGAGGCGAAATCAAAAACAGTTCAATAACGTGGACGCAATCCAAAACTAGCCAAGACTACTCTTAAAAAAGCAAGTTAAGGTCTTTCTGGCAATTGTGTGGGAACTACAGAAAGTTCATTCCAAACTTTGCTATGGTGGCTGCACCCTGATCGACCTTAAACTAAAATAAGTTATGGCCAAATGGATGTCAGAGGCTGAAACAGCCTTCCAAGAACTGAAAGTAGCTCTGTGTAAGCAACCGGTCCTGCTATCTCCTGACTTTAAGAAGGAATTTGGACTCCAAACGAACGCCATAGAAGTCAACCGAGGAGTGGTCCTTTCTCAGGTGATACACAGAAAGGAACATCCTGTTCTCTACCTGAGTAGGAAACTGTCAGCATGTGAGAAAAATTATTCCATTGTAGAAAAGGAATGCTTGGACGCATTGCAATACTATCTCTTAGGGCGAAAATTTCAATTAGTGACAGACTGTAATAAGAAGCCATGACATATCTGGAGAACTCTTGCAGGAGGTGCCATTGATAAGGAGAAGCTGCCATCTGCTAGCCGGCCATAATCGAGCGCAAACAATGAATGCTAGAAGAATTACAGGGGGAGGGACCTTGTGTGCTGGACTGGAACAGGTGACCCACAGGGAAGACTTCCCTGGTATAAAAGCCCTGAACACCCAACCACAAGGAGATTTGGCGTGAGGGAAGGGAGCAGGGCAGACGTGCTCCAGAGACACCGCTGAGACCAACGTGACAGGCCTCAGCGAGGAGTCTATGACACACTGGCAAGGTCAAGATTACCCAGAGGATATCCCCGAGTAAGGCTTATACTGGTCAGAGCCAGAGGCTGCACCTTGTGCTGCTCAAGTCTACGCAGCCCGACTTCACATGTCAAGAGCAGAGGCCCAGTCCTCTCTGCCTTAAGTCTGAGAGACTTCTACCGATGGTCAAGCCGAGAAGAGCCATGCGGAGACTGCGACAGAGAGGCATGCCTGTGATTGCAGAAGAACAGTGCGAGTGAGCAGGGCTATCACTTCTAGCTGTCATCAATGGTACCAAGTTCGGCTGGGATTAAAAGTTGGGAGGGGGCCAGTAGGTGCGTGGGAAGCTTTAATAGACTATGTCAGGAAGAGACTTGTGGCCTAATGGGAAAACTTGGCGACCCCCGCTAGGGCCAGAGCTTTGTGTGAGAACTCAAGTGGTGACTCCCAAGGCTGGGGGCAATTCCTTTGTGAAAAGGACACTAACGTTAAGCAGTTAAGGACTTTCTTGTTTATTTTAAACCTCTGGTTATTCCCTCTACTGTTAAATTGCATAGCTACTAACACTAATTGTTTAAAAGTTACGGTGGTGTATAATTAGCATTATATCTACCCCTGGCTCTTTCCGCCTCGTGATCTCTGCTTGTTGCATCCAGACACCTGCATTACAAGACTATGCCCTATTCAGGTGGATGAGGGAGAAAAAGGGGAAAAATGCTTGTGTTACCTGCTGATTTCTAGCACTGCATGATTTCCACTTCCATGGGGAATATAGAGCCGGGAACTTACATGGTAATGCTGATGCTCTCTTATGAATTCCATGTTTAGTGGTAGAAGGTATCAAGCCCCACGGATTTAGGCAGAGGGGGGAGCTATGTAAGGTGGCTGCCGGACACATAGTGGATGGGAGATATGTATCACAGAGGTGCAAGTCTGTGATGTAAACCTGGAGTAATACTCTAGTAGACATAGTACTAAGAGGGGTTAATTGGTCATGACAGGTTGATTGGCAGCAGCTGAAGAGTAGGGAGAGACTACTGGTCATCATATCTCCACACTGAGTGTGGTTTACATTGTAAAATGAGGCCTGTTTGTCTCACAGAAGTCAGTGTGTGTTGAGGTTTGCAGATCTCCAGCATTATGTGCATTTGGTAAAATACTAGGATGCTGGACTCTAACGCAAGTGGGCAAGCCCGCACCATTGTATAGATTTGTTACTTTATGTTTCACTTTGTGCCGGACAAAGGCTGTAATTGAGTTTTCCTGTTAGGCTACTTTCACACTAGCGTTAACTGCATTACATCTCAAAACGTCTTTTTTCCGAAAAAACGCATCCAGCAAAAGTTTTTGCTGGATGCGTTTTTTCCCCATAGACTTGTATTGGCGATGTATTGCGACGGATTGACATACGTCGTGTACGTTTTGCGACGGATGCGTCGAAATTTGGCGATACGTCGTCGGCAAAAAACGTTGCTTGTAGCGTTTTTTGTCTCCGCCTAAAAAACGTGTCGCGACGCATCCTGCGGCATGCGTCGTTGGCTACAATGGAAGCCTATGAGCGACGGATGCGTCGGGACACGTCGTACGACGCAATGCAGCGCTGCAATACGTTTTTTTACACTGAGCATGCTCAGAAGCTGGATTTTGTTGCCAATTGGCCAGACACCCCCAAATCTATATAAACCTGGCCTGGGCCTTCAACCCCACATATATGGCCACGTATATACGTGGCACTTATATACGTGGCACTGATATACGTGGCACTGATATACGTGGCACTTATATACGTGGCACTGATATACGTGGCACTGATATACGTGGCACTGATATACGTGGCACTTATATACGTGGCACTTATATACGTGGCACTGAAATACGTGGCACTGAAATACGTGGCACTTAAATACGTGGCACTTAAATACGTGGCACTTATATACGTGGCACTTATATACGTGGCACTGATATACGTGGCACTTATATACGTGGCACTTATATACACTCACCGGCCACTTTATTAGGTACACCATGCTAGTAACGGGTTGGACCCCCTTTTGCCTTCAGAACTGCCTCAATTCTTCGTGGCATAGATTCAACAAGGTGCTGGAAGCATTCCTCAGAGATTTTGGTCCATATTGACATGATGGCATCACACAGTTGCCGCAGATTTGTCGGCTGCACATCCCAAAGATGCTTCATACAAGGCAGGATGGATCCAGGGCCGGACTGGCCATAGGGCACTTCTGGCAAATGCCAGAAGGGCCGGTGCCAGTGGTGGGCCGCTCAATCCGCCGCCCCCGCCGTCGCATTCAACTAAGTTGAATGCAATGATGGAGGAGAGAGCGTCTACAGACGCTCCTCTCCCATCATTCCCCGCTCTGCCTCTGACACTGCGGGTGCGCGATGATGTCATATCATCGCGCACCTGCTGTGTCCCGGGCAGACTGCAGCTGCTGAGACAGGAGCAGGAACCAGGAAGCAACGCTGGGCACGAGGAGAGGTGAGGAGAGTTTTTTTTTTCTGGACTGTGGGGCCATTCTCGGAGGAGGTGAGGGGAGGAAGAGAAGAGATGTGGGCTGTATATAGTTCTCTGTGGGCTGTGCTCTGTGCTGTATACTGCTGTGGGCTGTATATAGTTCTCTGTGGGCAGTGCTCTGTGCTGTATACTACTGTGGGCTGTATATAGTTCTCTGTGGGCTGTGCTCTGTGCTGTATACTGCTGTGGGCTGTATATAGTTCTCTGTGGGCTGTGCTCTGTGCTGTATACTGCTGTGGGCTGTATATAGCTCTCTGTGGGCTGTGCTCTGTGCTGTATACTACTGTGTGCTCTGTGCTATATATAGTTCTCTGTGGTCTGTGCTGTATACTGCTGTGGGCTGTATATAGTTCTCTGTGGGCTGTGCTCTGTGCTGTATACTGCTGTGGGCTGTATATAGTTCTCTGTGGGCTGTGCTCTGTGCTGTATACTACTGTGGGCTGTATATAGTTATCTGTGGGCTGTGCTCTGTGCTGTATGCTACTGTGGGCTGTATATAGTTCTCTGTGGGCTGTGCTCTGTGCTGTATATAGTTCTCTGTGGGCTGTGCTCTGTGCTGTATACTACTGTGGGCTGTATATAGTTATCTGTGGGCTGTGCTCTGTGCTGTATGCTACTGTGGGCTGTATATAGTTCTCTGGGCTGTGCTCTGTGCTGTATATAGTTCTCTGTGGGCTGTGCTCTGTGCTGTATACTACTGTGGGCTGTATATAGTTCTCTGTGGGCTGTGCTCTGTGCTGTATACTACTGTGTGCTGTATATAGTTCTCTGTGGGCTGTGCTGTATATAGTACTCTGTGGGCTGTGCTGTATATAGTACTCTGTGGGCTGTGCTGTATATAGTACTCTGTGGGCTGTGCTGTATATAGTACTCTCTGGGCTGTGCTGTATATAGTACTCTCTGGGCTGTGCTGTATATAGTACTCTCTGGGCTGTGCTGTATATAGTACTCTCTGGGCTGTGCTGTATATAGTACTCTCTGGGCTGTGCTGTATATAGTACTCTGGGCTGTGCTTTATATAGTACTCTGGGCTGTGCTGTATATAGTACTCTGGGCTGTGCTTTATATAGTTCTCTGTGGGCTGTGCTGTATATAGTTCTCTGTGGGCTGTGCTGTATATAGTTCTCTGTGGGCTGTGCTGTATATAGTTCTCTGTGGGCTGTGCTGTATATAGTTCTCTGTGGGCTGTGCTGTATATATTACTTTGTGGGCTGTGCTGTATATATTACTTTGTGGGCTGTGCTGTATATATTACTCTGTGGTCTGTGCTGTATACTACTGTGTGGTCTGTGCTGTATACTACTGTGTGGTCTGTGCTGAATACTGCTGTGTGGGCTGTGTTATCTACTACGCGAGCTGTGCTATAGTATGCAGGCTGTGCTGTATACTATGCGGTTTGTGCTATATAATATGCGGGCTTTGCTATATACTATGGGGAGTATATTATATTCTATGGGGGAGGCCATGTTATGTACTATGTGGCTGTGTTATATACTATTGTGGGGGTATATTATATTCTATGGGGGAGGCTGCATTATATACTATGGGGGGCTGCATTATATATTATGGGGAGGTGGGCTGTATTATATTCTATGGGGGTTACATACTCTGGGGTGGCTGCATTATACTCTGTGGGGTGGCTGCATTATACTCTGGGGTGGCTGCATTATACTCTGGGGTGGCTGCATTATACTCTGGGGTGGCTGCATTATACTCTGGGGTGGCTGCATTATACTATATGTGGGCTGCATTATACTGTATCGAGGACTATGGGGAATACGTTATACTATATGAACAACTATGGGGTGCATTATACTAATGGAAGTGAATTGTACTACATGGATGACTGTGGCGGTGCATTATACTATATGGAGCACTATGAGGATTGTATTATGCTATATGGAGGACTATGAGGAGTGTATTATACTATGTGGAGGACTGAGCAGTGTATTTTAATATATGGAGGACTATAGGGAGTGTATTATACTATATGGAGGACTATGGAGCACATTATAATATATGGAGGACTATGGGGTGTATTTTACTAAACAAGTAAAATGCTGCATATTCGGATTGTTTTTGCTGGAACAAAAAGCCTTGTTGTCAGCAGCACATTGCCAGTGTAAACTGTAGATGTGCTGCTGAAAACATGATACTGTATGGTGATCTATTAGTGATCGTTCTGTCTCATCATTATTCCTCAGCTGGTGGAAAGAGGCCGGGAAACAAGCGTTGAACAACTTCAGTATTGTCGATCAAACTCGTTTAGCGGCCTGAACTCAGCGCACGTAAATACAACAGAAAGGCTTCTGTGTGATGTGCAATATGTTAGCATTTGGGGACCCATTTTAAACTTTGCCTAGGGCCCCACTTTGCCTAAAACCGGCCCTGCCTACAAGTGTACAAAGATATTATACAGTCACCATGTGACAAGTGGGCCTGTGTAACTTCAAATGCCAGGGCTGAATTTTAGTCCCAGTCCGGCCCTGGATGGATCCATGCTTTCATGTTGTTTACGCCGAATTCTGACCCTACCATCCGAATGTCGCAGCAGAAATCGAGACTCATCAGACCAAGCAACGTTTTTCCAATCTTCTACTGTCCAATTTCGATGAGCTTGTACAAATTGTAGCCTCAGTTTCCTGTTCTTAGCTGAAAGGAGTGGTACCCGGTGTGGTCTTCTGCTGCTGTAGCCCATCTGCCTCAAAGTTCGATGCACTGTGCGTTCAGAGATGCTCTTAGGCCTACCTTGGTTGTAACGGGTGGCGATTTGAGTCACTGTTGCCTTTCTATCAGCTCGAACCAGTCTGCCCATTCTCCTCTGACCTCTGGCATCAACAAGGCATTTCCGCCCACAGAACTGCCGCTCACTGGATTTTTTTTCTTTTTCGGACCATTCTCTGTAAACCCTAGAGATGGTTGTGCGTGAAAATCCCAGTAGATCAGCAGTTTCTGAAATACTCAGACCAGCCCTTCTGGCACCAACAACCATGCCACGTTCAAAGGCACTCAAATCACCTTTCTTCCCCATACTGATGCTCGGTTTGAACTGCAGGAGATTGTCTTGACCATGTCTACATGCCTAAATGCACTGAGTTGCCGCCATGTGATTGGCTGATTAGAAATTAAGTGTTAACAAGTTGGACAGGTGTACCTAATAAAGTGGCCGGTGAGTGTACGTGGCACTGAAATACGTGGCACTGAAATACGTGGCACTGAAATACGTGGCACTGAAATACGTGGCACTTAAATATGTGGCACTTAAATACGTGGCACTTTATACGTGGCACGTATATACGTGCCACGTATTTAAGTGCCACGTATTTAAGTGCCACGTATTTAAGTGCAATCCTCACAAGAACACCTTCCATCGCTGCCACAAAACTAAAACCCTCAAAGATGGGCTGTAAAAACAGTAACTATATAGTTTTCCATATTTTCCAGTAGCCAATCAAATTTGGGAGCCTCCCATTTTAAAAACGGATCCGTCGTAAAAACGGATGCAACGGATGGTAAAAACGGATGCAACGTATGCAACGCATCCAGTATTTTCGACGGAAACGTTTAGCGGATTTGCGACGGATCCGTCGAAATGCTGTATGCGTTGCATACGTTTTTCACTTTTTTTGACGCATCCGTTTTTTCGGCAAAAAACGGATTTGCGACGTAATGCAGTTAACGCTAGTGTGAAAGTAGCCTTATGCAGTTTATGAGGACTGAAATAAACCGGCCAGACTTTTAAAGGGAAATGGTTACTGTGAAACCTCATCTCATTCCCAAGTGAGCAGCATTGTTAAAATAAATATATAATCAGAGACAGCCACACAAAAGTCAAAGTAAATCACTGTGAGTAGCAAAGTGCAATGGACGCAAGGGAATATAGTATGTGCATGGATTGATGCAATCAATGTTTGAATGTACAAATGAGCATGTGCAAAAGCATCCAAATAAGACACTGGTAGTAAAACTGCCAATGATGTAGAAAACGCATACACGATGATGCAAAAGATGCATACACATATATTTTAAAATAGTAGGCACGCACACTATAAAGAGTCCCAGGGCATTGATGTGAAGGATGTATGCACGTAATTTGGGACGCTGGGTGTGCATACTGCCAATCAGCTCAAAGCATTAAAATTATGTGTGGAATCATAAAAGAGAACAAAGAAATCATGTCAAGACACCAGTTATATATAATGGTGCACATAGTTGTGTCAATATGGTGGATATACAGATCAAAACCTATCAACAAGCTAAATAATTAGCTAAAGGAGTGGTGCGCACATGCGACCATGTTTGTGAACATCCAAAGTTTGAATAAGACACACTTATAGACATAAACATAATATAATTACAAAAATAAAATATATTTGGAATGATGGAAAAAGGTAAGTCTAGCGAACAACCAAAGTTTTAATAAAATGCACACATGTGCATTACATAATTTCCAGCATAAAATATATGTGGTATAGTCCTAGATGGAGAAAGGTAAGTGTTGTAGAGTCATGCAGTATATGGCATTAGCCAATTTAAATAAAGGTAAATGTTATAGAAATTTGTGCATAGATTGAACCCAAAATGCATAGTGATCCTGAATCAATGTCAATAAAGCGCACATATGTACATGAGGTAAATGACACCACAATATATGTCCAATACTCAAGTGAATGAAGGTAAGTATGTGAAATATTGCGTTTTAAGATGGAAAAGGGTAGATATTATATAATTATATATTAATCTAGTGCAATATCTAGGGTTAACATGAATCAAGGTTATGGACAGCGTAAACCACCGCATTAAGCAGAAATGTAAGTATTATAAATATATCAATAAAATGTCAACACCCAGAGCAGAAAAAATGATGTGTTGAACATGATCCAAATAACAAAGTAACAAAGAACATACGTTTATTAAAAAATATATATTGTAAAATATATACATAAAGATTCTGTATTGCTTTTTCTTCGTCCTCTTTTTTTAATCAAACATTTTTGTTAAACAACTTGTACAGCATTACATATATCATGACAATATTATAATACTATTTTTGCACAAAGACGTATAGTGCAAAATCATATGATCACCTATGTTAATGTCGCTTTAAAAGCTAGATTATGCTAGGTTTTCCCACCATGCTACATTTTCTGTAAAATTTTGCCCCATGCAGGAGTAGCTATTTATGCATAAAGCATAGTACTAACAATAACAGTAATAGTGATCATAATTCATAACTTATTATTTCTATTGTGCTTATTAGGTTCTTTTTTTTTGCTGATGTAAATATTATAGCACCAGCAGATTTTCTGCTATTGTGTGTGGCAAGAAAGGGGAGTATTGATTTTATACTAATTTATTCCCCAGCCTGAGAGCACAGAATAAAATTCCCTAAAAGCAGTCTGCCTAACTAGATTTTGCTTTCTGGTGATCAAGAAAGACAAGTTCATAGACATGTAAGACAATGTGAAGTGTCCTCTGCACCTGCAACAAAGCAGAACACAGCAGATGGAAAGAAAGGAGCAGAAGCTCCATACAGGGTTCAGCAGACTCTGTATGAAGGAGAACAGCCATGTGCTCATACTTGTGACTGATTATGTAGTAATATGTTTAGTTGATTTCATTTAACTCTGCCCTGCCTAGGCTACCGGACTTTCCCTTTTTGTGCTTTTATCCCCAACCCCTTCCCCGCTTCGTTCCCGCAAGAGTCAGGAGCAGATCAAACATTTATGTTGCTGTTTATATGCATATTTTTTATTAGCATTATTATTATATTTGTATTTTATTTCTCTTGGACCTGTGATTTCCTGATCGCTTGTTCTACGTAATGCAATACCATAATATTACTGTATATCAAAAATCACGGTCGGTCTCCTATGATGTCTCACAGGAATACCAACTTGGCAGCCTTCAGTAGACCCGGGCTGTCATGCCAATCAATCTAAACCCACGATCATGATGATGAAGTTGTGAACGGCACACGAATGGATGCTTAGACAGGATCAGACTCCTTAAATGCCATTGTCAAAGATTGATGGTGTCATATAATAGGTTAAACAGCAGCGATTGGCACGATCTCCGATTGCTGCTGTGGACCAAAAGTGCCAGCTGTGTAACACAGGTGGCATTTCCGAGATATGTTGTGGATTCCGCTATTGACCCCTTCCCATACATGACACATGGCATAATGATATGATATGTAAGTATAAGGGGTTAAAAGAGCAGAAAGAATAAAATGTCCCTATAAAGAAAAAATGCAAATACTAATTGTGTGCCATAATACTAGAACGTCAGGTCGGATCAACACTTTTCCTATCAGTTAATCTTTATAAAAAGAGGTGTCTGCCCAAAAATGTTTACTAATCACACTGTATATATATATGATTAAGTCAGCTCACCCTACTGATTAACTGCCTTAAAGGGAATCTGTCGGCAGGTTTTTGCTATGTAATCTGAGGGCAGCATGAGGTAGGGGCTGAGACACAGAATTCAGGGATGTGTCACTTGTCGTACTGTGAAGGATTTATCACTAACAGATTAACATTGCCAAACTAGTCCGGCTGTGAGGGTGTGATGGAGACTGTTGTGTACCTGTCCCTGAAGACAACAAATTGCGTAGTGGGAACTATGACATGCGGTTTTATTGTGCTATATTATGTAATGTGAAATGTGATGCGTGCAATGTAACTAATGTACAGTGTTGTAGTGCTGATGCTGCTATGCGGGTACTGTAAGGTATCGCCTAAGACAGGGCTGGACTGGCCATCAGGCGGCTCAGGCAAATGCAAGAATGCGCCAGCGCTTGCCAGCGCCGACTCAGCCCCCCCCGACGCCGACGACTCCCCCCTCGCCAGCGCCGCCGCATTCAACCATACCGGAGTCTATGATGCCGGTACAGTTGAATGCAATGATGGAGGAGAGACCGTCTGCTGTCGCTCTCTCTCCCATCATTTCCCGCTCTGCCTGGCGCTGACACTGCGGGTGCGCGATGACGTCATATCATCTCACACCTGCTGTGTGTCGGGCAGGCAGACTGCAGCTGCTGAGACCAGAGCCAGGAGCAGCGTTGGGCACGAGGAGAGGTGAGTGTTTTTTGTTGTTTTGTTTTTCAATATATCACTGAGTGATAACTTGATTGTGGGGCTATTGGGGGGGCTGCATTACATTCTATGGGGGCTGGCTGCATTACATTCTATGGGGCCTGTGCTGTATTACATTCTATGGGGGCTGTGCTGTATTACATTCTATGGGAGCTGGCTGCATTACATTCTATGGGGGCTGAGCTGTATTACATTCTATGGGGGCTGGCTGCATTACATTCTATGGGGGCTGTGCTGCATTACATTCTATGGGGGCTGTGCTGTATTACATTCTATGGGGTTGGCTGTATTACATTCTATGGGGGCTGTGCTGCATTACATTCTATGGGGCTGTGCTGCATTACATTCTATAGGGGCTGTGCTGTATTACATTCTATGGGGCTGTGCTGTATTACAGTCTGTGGGGGCAGTGCTGTATTACATTCTATGGGGGCTGTGTTGTATTACATTCTATGGGGGCTGTGCTGTATTACATTCTATGGGGGCTGGCTGCATTACATTATATGGGTGGCTGGCTGCATTACATTCTATGGGGGCTGGCTGCATTACATTCTATGGGGGGCTGTGCTGTATTACATTCTATGGGGGCTGGCTGCATTACATTCTATGGGTGGCTGGCTGCATTACATTCTATGGGGGCTGGCTGCATTACATTCTATGGGGGCTGTGCTGTATTACATTCTATGGGGGCTGACTGCATTACATTCTATGGGGGCTGACTGCATTACATTCTATGGGGGCTGACTGCATTACATTCTATGGCGGCTGACTGCATTACATTCTATGGGTGGCTGGCTGCATTACATTCTATGGGTGGCTGGCTGCATTACATTCTATGGGGGGCTGGCTGCATTACATTCTATGGGGGTTGGCTGCATTACATTCTATGGGGCTGTGCTGCATTACATTCTATAGGGGCTGTGCTGTATTACATTCTATGGGGCTGTGCTGCATTACATTCTATAGGGGCTGTGCTGCATTACATGCTATGGGGGCTGTGCTGTATTACATTCTATGGGGCTGTGCTGTATTACAGTCTGTGGGGGCAGTGCTGTATTACATTCTATGGGGGCTGTGTTGTATTACATTCTATGGGGGCTGTGCTGTATTACATTCTATGGGGGCTGGCTGCATTACATTATATGGGTGGCTGGCTGCATTACATTCTATGGGGGCTGGCTGCATTACATTCTATGGGGGGCTGTGCTGTATTACATTCTATGGGGGCTGGCTGCATTACATTCTATGGGTGGCTGGCTGCATTACATTCTATGGGGGCTGGCTGCATTACATTCTATGGGGGCTCTGCTGTATTACATTCTATGGGGGCTGACTGCATTACATTCTATGGGGGCTGACTGCATTACATTCTATGGGGGCTGACTGCATTACATTCTATGGCGGCTGACTGCATTACATTCTATGGGTGGCTGGCTGCATTACATTCTATGGGTGGCTGGCTGCATTACATTCTATGGGGGGCTGGCTGCATTACATTCTATGGGGGTTGGCTGCATTACATTCTTTGGGGGAGGGCTTTATTACATTCTATGGGGTGCTGTATTATATTCTATGGAGGGGCTACATTATATTCTATGGGGTGCTGCATTATGCTCTATGAGGGGGCTACCATATATTATATATGCAGGGGCTGCATTATACTATATGAGGGGGCTGAATTATATTCTCTGGGGGGTTACATTATACTCAGGGGGCTACAATATATTTTGTGGGGTGGCTGCATTATACTCTGGGGTGGCATCATTATACTATATGTGGGCTGCATTATACTGTATCGAGTACTATGGGGAATACATTATACTATATGAAGAACTATGGGGTGCATTACACTATGGGAAGTGAATTGTACTATATGGATGACAATGGCGGGGCATTATACTATATGGAGAACTATGAGGAATGTATTATACTATTTGGAGGACTGAGGAATGTATTATACTATTTGGAGGACTGAGGAGTGTATTATACTATATGGAGGAATTGCAGTGTATTTTAATATATGGAGGTCTATGAGGAGTGTATTATACTATATGCGGGACCATGTGGAGTGTATAATACTATATAGAGGACTGAGGAGTGTATTATACTATATGGAGGACTGAGGAGTGTAGTATATTATATGGAGGACTGAGGAGTGTATTATATTATATGGAGGACTGAGGAGTGTATTATACTATATGGAGGACTGAGGTGCACATTATAATATATGGAGGACTATGGGATGTATTATACTAAACAAGCAAAATGCTGCCTATTCATCGAGTGATTGGATTGTTTATGTGGGAACAGAAATCCTTGTTCTCAGCAGCACATCACCGGTGTAAACTGTAGATGTGCTGCTGATAACATGATACTGTATGGGGACAGATTGATCTAATTGTGATTGTTCTGTTCCCTTCATTCTTTCTCAGTTGGTGTAAAGAGGCTGGGAAACAAGCAAACGACTTCACTATTGTCGATCACACTCATTTAGCGGCCTGAGATCAGCGCATGTAAATACAGCAGAAATGCTTCGCAGGGAGATGAGGCAAGGATGATGACAGTTGTAGTTAGCACCCGACGCCTGGGAATAGCGCTAACTCTACTGCTTTTCCCAGCCACCAGAGCATTTAATTCTGGTATTTGTAATGATTTTTAGGGTTGATGTCAGCTGCGTAACATCAGCTGCTATCAATCCCTGGTGTAAGTAATGGAGAGGTGTCTATCAGACACCCCCAGTACTAGTCCAGACCTGGAGAGACCCAGCGACTCTGAAGAGCGGTGACGGTAGTAACAATACCGCTCTTCACAGTCGCCGAGCTCAGAGCAAGACCCGGAATATCTGAAGAGCGGTGACGTTACTGATGTCACCGCTCTTCAGAGTCACCAGGTCTCGTGCTGCACAGCGGAACCAAAAGTGGCTGTTGGCAAAGTTTATGGAGCATCAGAATGAGGTTCCATAGCCTTTGGTCGTCTCATCCCTTCATTATCTACGAGATCCAGTTATGTAGGTAAAGTAGCAGCTTTTTTTGGTAATGCAACTAAAAGCAATAAATAGGACTGAGCTGTAATGCTGGATACTGCTGTGATTATATGTTATATAGTCGTGTTACACTCCCCTCACTCCTTGTAACCTACAAGTGTACAAAGATACTATACAGTCACCATGTGACAAGTGGGCCTGTGTAACTTCAAATGCCTGGGCTGAATTTTAGTCCCAATCCGGCCCTGGCCTAAGGTAACTGGTACGCTCAGCTCAGGGATAGGGATGGTATAGGACATAGTTTAGTGCTTGAGATAGAGATAGATAGTGACTGTTGACATTGGGTTTAGGGTCCAGAGTAGTTACAGGTTGAGAAAGATGCGCAGTGGTTGGCCTTATTAGTGTGTAAGTAATAGGAATCGTGTGTGATACAGGATGTGAGGGTCAAGAGAAAAGGAGAATTACTTCCTGGTTCAGTTAGAGTAAGGGTACATTTCCACTGGCGAGGAAACGGACGAGTGCAATCCGATAAAAAATCGGATTGCACTCGGACCAATGTTATTCAATAGGTGTCTTTTCATTTGCGATTTTTTTCTCAGCCGAAATCGGACTGAGAAAAAAATCGCAGCATGCTGCGATTTGCTGCAAGTCTCGGACGAGACTCGCCAATGCAAGTCAATGGGTGCGAGAAAAAAAACTGACAGAATACGGACCATCCGTATTCCGTCCGTTTTTTACGGATACATCACCATTCTGTGGCCTAGAACACTGTCCATGGTCCTGTAAATGACTGTAGAAAAATAGTTGCAGAGAAATAAAACGGATTGCATACGGATGTCATACGGATGTAAAACGGATTAAAAATCGCATTGCACTCGCATTACACTCGCATGACAATCGCATACGCTACATCCCTTTTTTCGGTCCAGATTACAGACCGATTTGTCTCTCGCCAGTGGAAATGTACCCTTAGTGTGAGGTTCGTGTGAAGATTAAGTTCAAGGCGCATTGGGCTGGAGGCACGATGAGTACATATCGTTCTGGCTGCATGAGGTTGTACCAAATTTCCTGCAGACCTTCCTGCAAAGCCCAGGGAGTATTACCAGATCTCGGGAATACTGTGGTGCCGGATGGGGAGTCCCTAGGACTAACAGGAGCTGTTAAAGTAGGGACAGTCCAAGCTGAATGTAAGCAAATGCTTGAAATGTACTATGATGATTGAACTGGAACCAGAGGGTGCTGTGCCCAATACTGCATGTTAAAGACTGATTTAATTGAACTGTCCAATAAAGTTGATCTTGTTAAAATGAACCGGGTGTCCCTTGATCCTGGAACCAAGGATGTGGATGCAGCAGAGGCCTTAGGCTGTGTGCACACGTAGCAGATTTTTCGCGTTTTTTTGCGTTTTTTCGCTATAAAATGCTATAAAACCATGAAAAAACGCTCACATTAAGCATCCTATTTAATAGAATGCAATCCGCATTTTTTGTGCACATGCTGCGTTTTCCTGAGCGGAATCGCATTCCAGGAAAAAATGCAGCATGTTCATTAATTTGCGGAATTGCGGGGATTCCGCACACCTAGGAATGCATTGATCCGCTTACTTCTCGCATGGGGCTATGCCCACCATGTGGTAAGTAAGCAGATCATGTGCGGTTGGTACCCAGGGAGGAGGAGAGGAGAATTTCCTCCATGGACTGGGCACCATATAATTGTTAAAAAAAAAGAATTAAAATAAAAAATAGTGATATACCTTCTGATGGCCCCCGGATTCTTCCCGCCTCTCGGCGGTGCACGCGGCCGCTTCCGTTCCGATGGATGCTGTGTGTGAAGGACCTGCGATGACGTCGCGGTCACGTGACCGTGACGTCATCGCAGGTCCTGCACACACACCATCTATAGGAACGGAAGCCACTGAGGAGATCGGCTGCCTTCGGAAGGTGAGTATAACCATTTTTCTTATTATTTCTAGCATTATATCTTTTACTATTGATGATGCATAGGCAGCATCAATAGTAAAAAGTTGGTCTCACTTGTCAAACACTATGTTTGACAAGTGTGACCAACCTGTCAATCTGTTTTCCAAGCGATGCTACAGATTGCTTGCAAAACGCTAGTTTTTAGCAGGAATACGCATGCCAACCCCGCATGCGATATACCCGTGGCAGAAATTGCAGAATTGCCGCGGAAATTTCCGCGGCAATTCTGCGACGTGTGCACTTAGCCTTAGACCTACAAGTGAGTACACTACACTGCAATGTAGACAGCACAGCACTAGAGATGGGTGAACCCAGTAAAGTTTGGCGTCCGTACCGAACACCTACTGTTCGGGCACTGACATCGAACATGGAAAGAGTTATGCCTGGCTGGTTGTAAAAAAAAAAAAAACAGGGAAACTCACATCATTTTTTAAAATTATTTATTTACTTAAAGTCTAACGGTGCAGCACTGAGTTTAGAGAGTTCACCGCAGTTGAAATTTCTCACAGTGAACTGAGATGAACTCTCTGAGTTTGCTTTTTGCTCCCCGACCTGGTCATGCGGGGGTTAACCTTTTCTGCTTGACTTCTGACCTGCCCATCCATCTTCCGTTCCTGTTTTGCATTGTTCCATCTGGCTCTGATCTTTGGCGTGTTTCTGGCTGTGGTTTTGTCTCATCCTCTTATTACCGCGCTTCTGACCGGCTTTTTGACCTGTTTTGCTTGAGACCTTGCTTCTGCATTCTTCTCTGATACTGTGTTCCTCACTGTTGCTTATTTGGCTTATATGTCCTCTCTACTGCCCCCTAGCGGAGTTTGCCTAGCTCTACAGGTCTTCGCTTGAGGAGAGCTCCTGTTACCTCCCTTCTTCGCCCCCTGGTGGTTGTCCCTGTATTGCATTACATATACATTGTTGAATTCTGCTTCTCTTTGCCCACATCAGACCATACTCAAATGAGGAAGCAAAAACCTGTTGACAGAGTCCCTTCAATGGGATTTACTCATGGTCTTCAGGAATGCACCACTTCTTAGCCCCCCTCCCGGCTTCCTTGATGCTAGGGGACGTTGTTCTCCTGAAGACTGACAGTCCAGACCAGAGGCATGATCATGACTGAGGTTTTCCTATGCTTGTAAAGAGGCAGCTTTGCCTCTGTAGCATGGGAGAAGCACAGGGAAGCTGAAGCTGGCCGGATCCAAAGATCCAGCTTCAGAGTTATGCGAGCAGGCTCTAAACCTTAATCCTGAAAGCACAGTATACTCTTTTTCTAGGTAATCGACCACTATGAGACCATTGGCAACAGGGCCGGACTGGCCATCTGGCAATTCTGGCAAATGCCAGAAGGGCCTGCCTGGTCGTGGGCTGCCTTGTCTGCTACATTGTTAAAAGAATCAGTGTTCTCCACCCATAGGGGTGGAGCCGCATATTCATCACTGTAATGAGCGGTACCACGTGACCGCTCACACAGGACAAGCTGCCGGCGCTGAGAGGAAGCATCGCGAGAGCTGGGTGAGTATTTTAATGCCAGCGGGTGGGTGCACAGTAGGGTAGGAGGTGGGAGGTGACCAGGAACTTTATTTTAAACACAAAATAATAAAAAAACCTAGATTTTTGCCGGCTTCAGCACCACGCGCAGGGGGGACAGCGCTTAACTCTAGCGCTGTCTCCTGCACGGTCCGTGTGGTCCTCAGTCGGCACACGGCTACTGCACGTGTGCCACACTGATGTGCCACGTGAGCACACAAACACGGATAACTCCGGTACCGATTTTTCCGGTACCGGAATTATCTGGACCTGTGAGACTGACCTTATTACTACTAGAGAAGAGCAGCAGCAATATACATTTAATGTTGTCCAGCCTCTTACTGCAGACTTGTGAATCCTCACATCGCATGCATTGTACGCTGTGAGGATCCTCTGGTGCCGGTGCCAGGAGCAGGCAACCATATGCCCGCAAGTATGCTATTTGCCAGATTTCAACTAAAAGTGTCCAATCTAGCTCAATACATTTACATTGAGCGAGGCCATGTACATGTTCCTAGTCGGCACATGACCACATGTATGAATATCACCAGTGGCGTAACTACAAAGTTATGGGCCCCGGTGCGAACTTTCAAATGGGCCCCCCATGCCAAAATATTTTCCACCCAAATCCACATCCTGCCCATGATCCTGCCCCGTCTGCCTCCACATTCTGCCCCTTCTGACTCCACATCTCACTGGAACAGCAGGAACCGGAAATCTGCTGCTGGCTGATACCAGAGAACACGAGCTGCACACAACCAGGACAGATCTGCTGCTGAGAGCTGAAGGACCTGTGGTGACATCATCATCATGTGATCAGGAGGCGCAGCTGATAAATGGTGAAGGACCTATGATAATAATGACGTCACCACAGGTCCTTCAGCTCTTCCTTTCTAACAGTTCAGGTGTCGGCTACTGAGCTGATGTGTGCGCCCGGCAGGTCAGGTGGAGGGCAGGTCTGTCTGTTGCCATGCGGGAGGAATATCCTGCACGGCAACAGATTTTAACTTTTTGCTGGTGTCGGCGTGCCTCTGACCTGCCGGACCCCTAACCCCCCTGGGCCCGGTCGCAGTGGTGACTGCTGCCACTGTGGTAGTTACGCCCCTGAATATCACATATTTGTAGTCACATGCCTGCCATTCCCAGAATCGGTACCAGAGGATGCTCACAGTTCACAATGCGCACAATGTGAAGATTCACAAGTCTGCAGTCACATGGAGTGATTGCAGACTTGTAGACTAAGGAGGAACAAACTCTTTAACCAAAAAATGTGGACCCCAAATCATTAAATTGGTTTGTGCTTTGTTGCAAAGAATATTTATTTTGGCAGTAGGTGCAGGGAACACTTTCAGTGGCCTAACACCTCTATGCCCCACGCTAGGCTGGTTTTACACATTTGTATTTCATGGTCTGAGTACGCACCATAGAGTATGGACTGGCCATTTGTCAACTGACCCAATCTCAAGAGCTCCATATATGTCTTTGAGGCTGTTACGTTCAGGTCAGAAGATCCGTGGCCACTCTGTACATCATGGTCTATATTTGGACCTTCTTAATCTGCAGAGAAAGTCCTCAAGATACTAGAAGCCACTTGTGATAGTTATTACTTTAAAAAAAAACACAACCATAACCCCTGCAGCATCCTCCCAGACAAAAGAAAAATTATGTCTTAAGGTCTCCCTGAATTCAGAGCACCTGTTATCATTGCAGTTTTATTTGCAATTCAAAACCAGGAATGGGTACAAAACAGAGGTACAGATTTTTCTCCTATGCTTCTTTGTGTGGTTTCTACTCCCAGTTTTGGTTTGCAAATATTGATTAACATACAGACAAGACATGTAAATGTGGCTTTGTATGTCAGAGCGTTCTTAAGGCTGGAGTCACACGAGCGTATCTTGTATCATGCGATAGAGTTGGGCCTATTATGCAAATGACACTTGGCTCAAACTCTGTCGGAAGCCATTATACTGTGCATTCAAGGCTGTGGGGGCAACATACTGTGTGTGGGGACTGTAGGAGCCATCATATTATGTAGATGGTTGTGGGGGCCATAATACTGTGTTAAGAGGCGGTGGGGGCAATCATGGAATAACATCAGGGAGGTATCTGATTGGCTCCAAATTTATTTTGCAGCAGGATAACAACTCAAATATGCAATCAATGTAATTAAGAATTATTTTCAGTGTAAAGAGGAACAAGGAGTCCTGGAATTGATGATATAGACCCCACAGAACCCCAATCTCAATATAATCAAGTTTGTCTTGGAGTACATGAAGAGACAGAAGGATTTACATAATTCCACATCCACAGAAGATCTGTGGGTAGTTCTCCAAAATGTTTGGAACCTCCCTGCCTGTTCCTTTGAAAACTGTCTACAAGTGTACCTAGGAGTACTGATGCTGTTTTGTAGGCAAAGGACAGTCTTACCAAACCAAAATTTATCTTTTGTTCTTTCACTTTGTATTTTGCTAATTGTTAATAATTAGCTATTAACACTTCCATTTTTTTTTTTATAAAATTCTTACTTTGCAGCCTAAAGCTTTTGAACAGTTCTGTAGGCATATTATTTTATCATAGTTGTAAAAATATTATGACCCCCTAGACCTCCAATTTTTGAGCATTTGGTGTACTGAGAATTACTGAAGTATCACATGGTCCATTGCATGGTCTGAATGGAGTATTCATGTAATTGTACCTTAACACCTTAGTGACCGAGACAATTTTAACCTTAATCCTTTCACCCCCCAAGCCTGTTTTCATCTTCATGACAAGGTCAAATTTTACAATTCTGACCAGTGTCACTTTATGAGCTAATAACTCTGGAATGCTTCAACAGATCCCACTGATTCTGAGATTGTTTTACCGTAACATATTGTATTTCATGATAGTGGTAAAATTTCTTCTACATGACTTGCATTTATTTGTGAAAATTTGGTGAAAATGTAGCAATTTTCAAATTTTTAATTCTTATGTCCTTATTAACCTCTTCACGCCGCAGTCCTTTTTTGTTTTTGTGTTTCTGTTTTTTGCTCCCTTTCATACCAAAGCCATACCTTTTTTATTTCAAACAAAAAAGGCACCACACTGTAGTGCTATAATATGCATACATGAAATATGAAAATTAAATTGCATTACTACACTAGAAATATAAAAAAATTGAGAAAGCTTAGGGCATAATTTGACCACCTCATGTGTACCTGGCAGCCACGGTAAGGTGTTTCTCTTTGCCAGGACCTAATGCCAATCCTCTATTAGACAGTTTGCATTTCTCTGGGAACAAAATGTGAATCTGCTTCAGACTAAAGTCTATATTTGTATGGAGGTGTAGGATCCTGTTGCAATTAAAAACTGCTGAGGCCAAGAGGCGTTAGGATTGGCACTAGGTCCTGGCAAAGAGAAGCATCTTACCATGGCTGCCAGGTCCCACGGGCCACTGGTGTCTTCTTCCAGGAAGAAAATGGTGGCCGGCACTCGCTACAATAGGACATTATTCCTATTGGTTCATTTTGATCACTGTGATAGATCCTATCACAGTGATCAAAATAAAAAAATATATAAATAAAATCCCCCTTTATCATCCCCTTAGTTAGGTAAAAATAATGAAATAAAAAAAATATATTAATTTCCATATTTTCCATTAGGGTTAGAGTTGGGCTAAAGTGAGCTTAGCTAAAGTTGGGTTAGGGTTGGGCTAAAGCTAAGGTTAGGGTTGGGCTAAAGCTAGGTTAAGGGTTGGGCTATAACTAGGGTTAGAGTTGGGCTAGGGTTAGAGATGGGCTAGGGTTAGGGTTGAGGCTAGGGTTGGGTAAAGTTAGGGTTAGGCTAAAGTTAGGGTTAGGCTAAAGTTAGGTTTGGGCTAAAGTTAGGGTTAGGGTTGTGGATATGGTTGGGATTATGGTTAGGGTTGGGATTAGAGTTAGGGGTGTGTTAGGGCTAGGTTTGTGGTTAGTGTTGGGATCAGGGTTAGGGGTGTGTTGGGGTTAGGGTTGGAGTTAGAATTCGGGGGGTTCCACTGTTTAGGTACATCAGGGGGTGTTTAGGTACATCAGGAGGTCTCCAAATGCGACATGGCGCCACCATTGATTCCAGCCAACTTTACATTCAAAAAGACAAACAGTTCTCCCTTCTAAGTCCTGTCATGTGCTCAAACAGTGGCTTTCGCCCACATATGGGGTGTCAGAGTACTCAGGAGAAATTGTACTACAAATTTTGTGGTCCATTTTCTCCTGACACCCTTGTGAAAAACAGCAAAACATGGCAGAGATGCTTACCTGCCTAGGCCTCCAAACAAATGCACTATCAGGATGCAGTGGACCCATGTGGTCAAGATGAAAAAAACACAGGTGCAGCATAACCGATGAGGCAGCCACTCACGGCCTACCAAACTAATGGAGGGGGTGGCTGCTTGGCACATTGCTGCACATAAAAAACTTGTATGTGGCGCTGTTCACACAATGGAGATGCACAGCATCCAGGCAGGCCTAGTAGTGACACCCTTCTATTAGATCAGGCGGGCCTGCCCAGCGCTATCCAAATGCACCCCATGTGAACAGACACCACAGTTTACAAGAGAAAAATGGGCCCAACTGCACCCCGAAAAAAAGTGCAAAAAACACATAAAAAAAAAAATATTTTTATGTGAGGTCTCCCCCTCCATTAGTTTGGTAGGCCGTGAGTGGCTGCCTCATCGGTTATGCTGCACCTGTGTGTTTTTTTCATCTTGACCACATGGGTCCACTGCATCCTGATAGTGCATTTGTTTGGAGGCCTAGGCAGGTAAGCATCTCTGCCATGTTTTGCTGTTTTTCTCATTTTTGGAGGATCTCTGAATCCTCTTTTTGTGCTTTTAGCTATTTTAGAGTTAGGACACCCTTGTGAAAATTAAAAAAAATGGTTCCAAAGTACATTTTTAAAAAAAAAGATGTTTAGCGTTAGCACTAGGCAGCCCACCTGTATGTACGTTAGTAATAGGCTCTAGACCAGATGCTCTGCATTGCCTGTGTGAAGAATGCCACATACAGACTATTATCGCTTATCTTTTTGTGCCCTAATGCCAAACAGCCAACACTGGATTGAAAGTGGTTGTTTCATCTGTATTTTTTGCACCTGTGTGTTTGCCATCATTAATCGGGTCCGATGCACCCTGATAGTGCATTTGTTTGGAGGCTTCAGCAGGTAATCATCTCTGCTTTTTTCTCTGTGATTTTTTTCAATTTTTTGGAGGATTTTTAAGTCCTCTTTTTGTGTCTGTTGGCTTATAGGATGTACATTCCGTTTGAGCCCCTGAGGAGCCAGATCAGTAGAAACCCTCCCAGGTGACCCCATATTGGAAAATTCAATGCTTAATGATTTTATCTAGGGGTGTAGTGAGTATTTTGTGTGAATCACATAATTTTATGACAATGGGACGTGGAAATATAACATTTTAGTGATAAAAATTTAATTTTTGTATTTGCTGCAAATATGTCAGTTACACAAGGGTTAATAGGCGAAACTGGACCCCACAATTTATTGCGCAATTTCTCCCAAACACAGTGATGCCCCATATGTCATCAGAAACTACTGTTAGGCCACTCGTCAGGGCCGAGAAGGAAGCAGCGCTGATTGGCTTTTAGAGCACAGATTTTGCTAAATTGATTTGCGGGTGACAACTGCGGAGTCCCTATGGTGCCATAACAGCAGAAAACCCCCAAAATGGCCTCATGGAAAAATTGCACCTCTCAGTGAATTCATCTATGGCTGCAGTGACTATTTTGTAACATCCATGCTAGGCTTTATACTGGAGAATTGCAAATCTGCCATTTTACAGCCTGTGTAACCGCACACAGTGTAGAGCCCTCATATACTGTAGCAGATTTATACAGTTTTTTATGTTTTGCTGCTATCACACAATAAAAATGCTTTGGCAAACAGAGTATGAGGGCTTATTTTTTGCGTGACAGATTGGAGATTTTTTTTGTACCATTTTGTGGCATATAATGTTTCTTCATTGATTTTTATTAAGATTTTTCATGCACAGAATGAACAAAAACCAGCAATTCAATAATTTTTTTTTTTTTTGCACCGTTCATCATGCAATAAAAGTGATAACACCAACTTATTTGTTGGGTCAGTACGATTACAGTGATAGCAGGTCTATTTTTTTGTTTGCTGCAAGGAAGGGACAGGTGCAGGCGCAATATGGGGAGTGAGAGATAATTGAAGACACAATATGAGGAGCAAGGCAGGAGATGGGGGCATGTATGAGGAAACAGTATGGGGGGATTGGTGCAGACACAGTATGAGGAGCGGAGGTGAAAAAGTATGCGGACACAGAATGGGAAGAAAGAGTGATGGGTTGGGTGCGGACACAGTATGGGGAGTTGAGGAGATGCGTGAGGAGGCAACATGGAGAGTAAGAGGGTAAATATATGTGAAGGGAGGGGAAATGTGTGAGGAGACTATTGAGACTAGTGCAAGGAGACAGTATGGGGGGAGAAAAGTGTGAGTGAGTACAGATTAAAGACTGAGTAGTGTGGGGGGTAGCATGGGAGAACAGTGTAAAGTCTCAGCTATGGTGTTGGAGTGTAGTGAGGGGGCACAGTATAGAGACTGGGCCCTATAGAGGACACAGAGGACAGCGTGAAGAGAGATCCCAGAATGGAAAGGAGAGGGCAGAGTGGAGGGCATGTGCCATAAGAGGGACAGTGTGTGGGTCATATTTTGTGCGGGATATATAGTGAGGAGCAATGATTTATTCAGGGGCTCAGCGTAGTACAGATCTTTTTATTCAGGAGCATTATAATAACAATGCTATCTTTAAGGGAATCGGGGATGGAGGTCTAGAGAGACAAGCTGTGGATGTGAAAAGTCATCATGGGGTCTGGGCAAGATGAAAGGGAATGGCTCCAGAGACAATGTCATCTATCAGGTACCTGGATGTAAATTTTATTGGTGATAATAACTAAGTCTTATATTTTCATTTATGTTAGGAGAAATTAAGGGGTTGTCCAAGTTTGTGATCAGTCTGCAGTCATTCTATTCGACTGCAGACTTCTGAATTCTCACAGCACGCACTACATGCTGTCAGGATTCTCTCGTGCCGGCGATTTGCATACATTTGGTCATGTGCTGACTCGACATGTGTGGCCTCACTGAATGAAAAGGAATTGAGCCAGGCCGGACAAGTCTATCCGGAATGTGGTCAGAAGTATACAAATTGCATATTTGTGCAAGGAAGAATCCTAAAAGTGTGCAGTGCATGCACTGTGAGAATTCATAAGCCTGCAGCCACCTGGACGCATCTTTCAATTATAAAATGAAGCCCTGCAGCCAATCCTAAGAGTATGTAATATCCTCACTGTCAGGATTCAGCTCTACTTGCCATTTCCAGCAGTCATCACATGGTCACTACACTTATATGCGATTTTCATTCTTACGGTCACGTGACAACGAGCTTATCGTCTGGCTTCGCTCAGTTTTTAACTGAACATTGAGAGAGTTAGGAATGGCAGCTCCTCAGCACGTGACTGTGCAAATCGCATATGTGCTTGGGGGAGAGGAACGCCAAACTGAATTCTTGCACCAGGTGCCAGAAAACCTAGATGCCCCTCTGATTTCAGTTATGGAAAAACCACAAAGCTTCTCCAGTTTTTTGCAGTGTTGATCATGGACAGCACATACTGTAGATTGTACACTGATGTCAGCCATGGACTGTCCGTGATTTTCATGGATCTATATTGGTAATTTTTATCCGTGACTTGGATCAAAAACGGACATGTAGCCATGATTTTTATCAAGCTGATTTGCGAACAACTTTACAGACTATGGCCCTAATTTACCGAGACGGGCGATTTTCCCGCTGGTCTTGATGGGGCATTGTGTTGGAGTCCGTCGCTCCTGATTCATGAAAAGGTGCACGCCTCTTAATGAATCAGCAGCGTCTGACGAGTGACATATACCTTCGTGTGCCACGCCAGAATTAGATGAGCTGTGCAATCACAGTCCACCAAACCCCAGTTCTGCCCATTTTGGAATACTAGTGTGAGAACGTCAAAAATTGCAACATTTTTGCACAGATTGCTTTGATGAATTGGGACCTATAGTTTTAGAATGGTAAAAAAAAAGTTCTACATCTCAAACTTTTTTATCCGTTTTTAAAAAATGGACACCAAACGATCTCCAAAATCATCAATGGGGATTCCCTGCATGTGTTTGTACAAATGATACAATGGATCACTCATTCCATTTGTCTGTTCCTAAAATGTAACAGACAAATTTAAAGTCAAAGCAGACATGTGAACAGAGCCTAAGTCTGTGAAAGAGTCCCAGTGCGCCTTACATATTTGTATGAGGCCCCTCCAGGAGCAGGTGCCCAGGTGCAACTGCCAATTCTGCATCCCACCACTATGCCACTGACATAGGGTCTGCCGGCTGACAGATGCCCTATAAGAATGAGGACTAATAAAGGACCGACCATGTTAGAGACAGTGCATAGTCTGCACCTTCGTATAATCCATGTATTCCGCACACACACGTGTTGATTTATGTAAATGAGCTGACTTATTACTGTCACTCTCCTTTTACTAGAGGTCACCCATAGAGCACAATCCATAATTCAGGCAATTTCAATAAGATTTTCCTATAAAGGATGTGTGTAGTCGGGGGTCTCATATATTAAGTCAGTATAATCCCCCCAGAGCGAGGCAGTAGCCTGAACACCTGTCACAGCCCTGGGACACAGACTGCCCTTTATTGTGGAGCTGCAGCTGCCAACTGCCATCAGCATCAAGTTACAGGCACAAAGACCAAGTCTTCATTCTTCTGGTTCTAGGACTAATACGAAATAACGAGGAAGGGAAGAGGATGCAGCCAGAATGATAATCACGTCAGGGGTGGCATGGACCTGCAGAATACGGAGATATTTTATTTTTCTACCTTATTTATCTGTAGTAATGCACATGGTAACCCAAAATGGACAAGTGGTTCCAAAATAAAACTGCATCACCAGATTATTTAGCTCCCAAAAACATATAGAGCTGCAACAGGTCCAGATATACCATAGGTGCAATCTATGCAGCCACATTAATTTATGCATAGAGCAGCCCTCCCTTCCCCCAAGAAGCAGACGTAGGAAAGGTGAGTAGTGATGAGCGGGTATGCTAATAAAGTATCTCCGGCGTGCTTGAATAATAGTTTCTAGTCACTGTGGCTGCTTGACAGTTGGAACACATGCAGGGATGCCTGCTTGTCAGACATACAGCCTCGGTTCCAACATAGTATTCAAGCATGTTGAAAATTCTACAACCCTTGGCAAAAATTATGAAATCACTGGCCAACATTCAGTTGTTTAATTTTGTAGAAAAAAAGCAGATCACAGACATGGCACAAAACTAAAGTCATTTCAAATGGCAACTTTCTGGCTTTAACAAACGCTAAAAGAAATCAAGAACAAAAAATGTGGTAGTCAGTAATGGTTCCTTTTTTTAACCAAGCATAGGGGAAAAATTATGGAATCACTTAATTCTGAGGAAAAAATTATGGAATCACCCTCAAAATTTTCATACCCAAAAATAACACCTGCATCAAATTAGATCTGCTCGTTAGTCTGCATCTAAAGAGGAGTGATCACACCTTGGAGAGCTGTTGCACCAAGTGGACTGACATGAATCATGGCTCCAACAGGAGAGATGTCAATTGAAACAAAAGAGAGGATTATCAAACTCTTAAAAGAGAGTAAATCATCACGCAATGTGGCAAAAGATGTTGGTTGTTCACAGTCAGCTGTGTCTAAAATCTGGACCAAATACAAACAACATGGGAAGGTTGTTAAAGGCAAACATACTGGTAGACCAAGGAAGACATCAAAGCGTCAAGACCGTATACTTAAAGCAATATGTCTCCAAAACAGAAAATGCACAACAAAACAAATGAGGAACGAATGGGTGGAAACTGGAGTCAACGTCTGTGACCGAACTGTAAGAAACCGCCTAAAGGAAATGGGATTTACATACAGAAAAGCTAAAGAAAGCCATCATTAACACCTAAACAGGAAAAAACAAGGTTACAATGGGCTAAGGAAAAGCAATCGTGGGCTGTGGATGACTGGATGAAAGTCATATTCAGTGATGAATCGGGAACCTGCATTGGGCAAGGTGATGATGCTGGAACTTTTGTTTGGTGCCGTTCCAATGAGATTTATAAGGAGGACTGCCTGAAGAGAACATGCAAATTTCCACAGTCATTGATGATATGGGGCGCATGTCAGGTAAAGGCACTGGGGAGATGGCTGTCATTACATCTTTAATAAATGCACAAGTTTATGTTGATATTTTGGACACTTTTTATCCCATCAATTGAAAGGATGTTTGGGGATGATGAAATAATTTTTCAAGATGATAATGCATCCTGCCATAGAGCAAAAACTGTGAAAACATTCCTTGAAAAGAGGCACATAAGGTCAATGTCATGGCCAGAAAATAGTCCATATCTCAATCCAATTGAAAATCTTTGGTGGAAGTTGAAGAAAATGGTCCATGACAAGGCTCCAACCTGCTAAGCTGATCTGGCAACAGCAATCAGAGAAAGTTGGAGCCAGATTGATGAAGAGGACTGTTTGACACTCATTAAGTCCATGCCTCAGAGACTGCAAGCTGTTATAAAAGCCAGAGGTGGTGCAACAAAATACTAGTGATGTGTTGGAGTGTTTTTTCTTTGTTTGTTTTTCATGATTCCATAACTTTTTCCTCAGAATTGAGTGATTCCATAATTTTTCCCCTATGCTTGGTTAAAAAAGTAACCATTACTGACTACCACAATTTTTGTTCTTGATTTCTCTTAGTGTTTCTTAAAGTCAGAAAGTTGCCATTTGGAATGACTTTAGTTTTGTGCCATGTCTGTGATCTGCTTTTTTTTCTACAAAATTAAACAACTGAATGAACATCCTCCAAGGCCGGTGATTCCATAATTTTTGCCAGGGGTTGTATTAGCACACAAGCATGCTCAGATAACACCTTTTCCCTGCATGCTTGCTCATCACTAGAGGTGACTATAGAGGCTGTGATGTGAACGAACAGTTTGGGAGCTATAAAATTTGCAAGGTTCTTCCCTTTCAGAAAATTTTTCCCCATATGCATAGATTGTTGCAAACAAACAAGCGGTGCTTTGCTTACCATCCAAAGGTCTAGCTCTGTGTCTCCGCCTTAGGCCCAGTTTTCTTCATTTGTCTGCAGTGGAGACGTTATGTGTGACATTGTTGTAGCCGATCCAAGAGCTCAGTGGTTCATTCCTTCTACTCTGAGATTAGCTGCAGCAATGTCAAGGTGACGCCACCACTGCATCCCAATAATGGAGACCGAGGTAGCAGTGAAGACACAGCACTGGACCCTGGGAGGGAAAATAAAAAAGTTCTTGTTTTACAATGAACTGAGGCTGCTGGGAAACGTTTCCTGTACTGGGACAACTATTTCGAGGCCCTTTTACAAGGGCTGATTTACAGCCGAACAAGCATTTACAAGAATGTTAGTTCCTTATAATTAGCCTTGTGACCATAACATCTTTTATGTAGCTATAGGCTCCATACACATTAGACTAATGTTGGTCGAACACGGTTTGGTTGACACTCTAATGTGTATGGGGCTGCTGTCCGACATAAGGTTGGGGGATGTCGATCGCACTTGTCCGATTTTAGACTGTGAGCATTGTTCTTTCTGAGATAAGCCGCTGGTCAACATATGAGCCCAAAGCTTACTCGTGAAGAACACAGGCGCACTCTGCCGAACAAGCACTTCTGTTGGCGAACAGTCAGCCGAAGCATTGCTCAGCACACAGCCATCATGATGTGTACGGCCAGTATAAATGCCCACGATGAGTATTTGGTGCATTTTTCATGCTGTTAGTGAAAAAAAACGGACAGTACTCACACACACAATATTATTCAACTAGATGGTGGCCCTATTCTAACGCATCGGGTATTCCAGAATATGTATGTAGTTTATTTATGAAGATTTTAGAATAATGCAATGAATACACAGGATTTTACGGGTAAAATATATATATTATCATTAAATTTTATTGCTCATAGAACTTAATACAACTGAACAAAATTATTAAACAGATCATCAAAATATATAAACCATTACATGAATATCTAACTGTATTTAAATAAATCATTGGACGAAAGAAGTACATCGACACTATAATATATTTGTTAACAATATCAACCCAAAATATTTTGTCACACCACATTGACTGAACGCGTTCAGTAAACATGAGTGAACTACGTGGCACTGTGACTGACAGAACTTGTTCGGTAAACATGAGTGAACTACGTCACACTGTGACTGACAGAACTTATTCAGTAAATGTGACTGAACTATGTCGCACAGTTACTGACAGAACTTGTTCAGTAAACGTGACTGAACTACGTGGCACTGTGACTGACAGAACTTGTTCAGTAAACATGAGTGAACTATGTCACACTGTGACTGACAGAACTTATTCAGTAAATGTGACTGAACTATGTCACACTGTGACTGACAAAACTTGTTCAGTAAACGTGAGTGAACTACGTCACACTGTGACTGACAGAACTTATTCAGTAAATGTGACTGAACTACGTGGCACTGTGATTGACAACTTGTTCAGTAAACGTGACTGAACTGCGTGGCACTGTGACTGACAGAACTTGTTCAGTAAACGTGATTGAACTGCGTGGCACTGTGACTGACAGAACTTGTTCAGTAAACGTGACTGAACTGCGTGGCACTGTGACTGACAGAACTTGTTCAGTAAACGTGACTGAACTGTGTGGCACTGTGACTGACAGAACTTGATCAGTAAACGTGAGTGAACTATGTAGCGACCAATCAGCGACGCGGGATTTCCGTTACAGACAAACAGACAGAATTAGACGATTATATAGTAGATGGGGCAGTGCAGATGAGCGATTTTTTTTCACTAACTGAATCAGTGTGTGAAAAATATCACAGCAGGCGCTAGTTTCTTCCATAAATTGGATGAGACTCGTCCTTTCAAATCTATGGGTGCGAGAAAAAAAATTGGATGCCACAGTATAACATGTAGGTACGGATATATTGCAATTCTGTAACATAGGAAAAGGTAAATGCTAGAGTATATGATTAATAGCTGCTGTAAAAAAACGGATTATATACTGATGACAAGTGAGAAAAAAAAATCGTCCGAGTTTTCTAGATGAAATGCTAAATTATTTTTTATTCTGTCACGTCCCTTACACAGATTCCTGCTGCCGACAAGCGATTGTTTAATTGGTAAGAGTAATTTTTGGATGAAAAAATGTGTATTTTGTCCTGGTATGCAAAAATATAATACAGCAGTCTAAATGAGGTCTAAGGCCACGTTCACACGTTGAGTATTTGGGTTTTATACCTCAGTATTTGGAAGCCAAAACCAGGAGTGGGACAATCAGAGGAAAAGTATAATAGAAACACGTCACCACTTCTGTATTTATCACCCACTCCTGGTTTTGTCTTACAAATATCGAGGTAAAAAAATCACCAAATACTGAACGTGTGAACGTGGCCTGACTAAAAAATGTTTACTACATACCTGATCCATGTTTCCAAATAGAGTGATTCGATAGGGGTCAGTCACGCTGCAACTGTTCACTATAGACCATCACCTTATCCTGCCAAAATCAGTAGTGTGTATGGACATGGGAATTTTTGAAGCAATTGTGTTAATAGATGAACATTTGCAGCATTTCTTGGGCTGTGTCATCTAAACAAGTTTATAGATCCTTGTACTACTCAGCAGTATTGTGCAAATGGCAGAAAATGTCACCAAATAACTGTGATAATGTCTGCCCCCCTGCAGCTTTGAACTTCAGTAAAGTCATCAATAAATGCCCCATTTACCAGACACATCAAAAGAAGCAGGACACAGACACATTACAGGTAATTAGCACCTTCTGGATGGGAAGGGAAAGATTTTTTTAATTAAATAGGTGCACAGTACTTATAAAATAATGCATGTCACTGTCCAGATTGTCTCCTGCCAAACACATAGCAGTTCTCCAAGTAACTCCTCCATTTGGCATCAAGGGCTCAGTTAAAATAAGCAATAATAGAATAAAGAGCAGTCAGGATCACAGTCATGCTTACAATTCAGGTGGGCCACAGAAAACTCTCTCTATTTTCACTATATACACTCCCTGACAGAAGTTAAGTCGCTTATCCATGTTATGTAAATAAAAGCTTATAACCTGACGTTAAATTCAGCCATTGGTTGTATAAATTATTCTTTTGAAAGCTGAAACCCTCCGAAATGTGGTTTAGGTTAAGAAAATAAATTGGCATCAATGTAAAAATATTGATCAGTTAATGGACACAGAATGGTCAGATTTTGGCAAGACAAAAGTTTTATCTCCTGGTCATATAATTCACCCAATCCTAATTTACATCCTCACCTGTGCTCAGTAAATGATCGGTAAATTAGTGTGTGTGTATAAAAAGAAACCCAGCACCCCAGACCTTCACTTGAACCCCAAATTGAGCTCTGACAACATGCCAAAAATCCACCCTGCGACCAAAGCCTGGATTATCAAGAGGCTGAAGACCAGATCCACTGCAGAGGTGGCTGGCACCTTTAATGTGTCTCAGCGTCAAGTACAAAGAATTAAAAAAAGATTGGAAGAGACTGGAGATGTGTTTGACAAGCCCAGGTCTGGCAGACCCCACAAGACAACTGCTCAGGAGGAACGTTTGTTGGTAAGAAAATCCAAAGCAAGCCCCTCTTCCACTGCAGCAGAGCTCCAACAGGCCTGGTCCACCTCAAGTCCCTGTGTCAACTAGAACAGTTTGTACGATTCTGTCTCGAAATGGCCTCCATGGTCGAATCAGTGCCCAGAAGCTAGCACTAAACAAAAGACAAATATAAAACCTTGTGGCATTTGTAAAGTCCCACAAAGTCCCACAGTCCCAACAGATGGATGCTGAAAAAGTGGCAGAAGTTGGATTTCTCTGATGAATCTTCAGTAGAATTACACCACAGCCGCCGCTAATACTGCAGGAGACCTACTGCAGCCCGTATGGATCTAAAATACACCCAGAAAACAGTTAAATTTGGTGGTAGAAAGATCATGGCCTGGGATTACATTCAGTATGGGGGTGTGCAAAACATTTGCAAGGTGGAAGGCAATATCAATAGCCTAAAATATCAAGAAGTATTAGCTATGTCTTATATTCCAAATCATAAAAGGGGTCAAATTCTGCAGCAGGATGGTGCTCCATCTCATACATCCACCTCTACAACAAAGTTCCTCCAGGCAAAAAAGATCAAGGTGCTCAAGGACTGGCCAGCCCAGTCACCTTTTATTTACATAACATGGATAAGCGACATAACTTCTGTCAGGGAGTGTAAATATATATATATATATATATATATATATATATATATATATATATATATATATATATATATATATATATACATACATATACTGTATATATGCTATTTTGAACATAAAGTATTATACTTTACTACAGTACTCTTCAGGTGTGGAAAATGCTGTAAAGTAAGAACGATTTCTAAAATAGAAGTGTAAGGGTAGGTGCACATGGTCAGTAGACGCTGCGGGTTGGATGCATCCAGATGTTACAGCATAGTGGATAGGATTTCAAGAAATCCCATGTCCACAGACGCCAGCGGCTCACCTGCAGAGACGGACTTGCGGTGTGTCTTTTCAGACCGTAGCATGTCAATTTATCTTGCGGAGATGCGCGTCTCCGCAAAATAAGTGTCACCCATACAATGTATTGGACAAGGTGAATCCGCACGGTTCAATTAACACATGCGGATTCACCTGTGTTCAAAAGCCGCATCCAAAGCGCTGCTGATTCCTGAACGTGTGCACTTACCCTTACTAGTTTATTTTGATCAATTAATAAAATGCAAAGTGAATGAACAAAAGAGAAATCTAAATCAAGATTTTCTATTCCCCCTGGAAGAATCTAGAGCAAAATGGACATTGGAGCTCAGGTCCAGGCCCTCCCAGGTCTCTTCTAGTGATTTATTACTGTTTTTCACTCCCACTCAAGCTACTGTTGTGATCTGACTATTTGTGCTTAATGCATCTATGTTTATCGTTAGTTTATGGGCCATTGGGACTATTATCTCAACTATATACATACAGATTTGTATAGGAGTGCATACTTAGGATATACTTGTAATTTTTATGTCGATCCGTCTTCTGGATGGGATGGATCTCTGTATCCTATACTCTTTTATTATATCTTTTCCACATGTTAATGTTATGTCATTGATATGCAGCGCCCCAGGGTCCTGGTCATTGCAGTAATGTCATTCTCACTACCAGGTAACACCAACACAATTCATACTCCAGTCCACCAGGGGGAGCTATGCTCCTATTTATTAGGGCACTCTTCACAATTAGGTAAAACTGGAGGTCTGGATAGGAAGTTTGGGGAGATGCTGGCTGAGTTTCGCTCAGGCAGCTGCTAGCTGAGCTCCGCTCAGTTAGTTGGTCCCTGACAGGGGTGGGATCCTGTCAGAGGCCTAGACAGAGAGAGAGACATAACATCTAGAACATCTACCACAGTTGTGAGGACCTTATGAGAGGCTCAGCCGTAAGGTACTACAACACCCAGGCTCTAGAGGAAGGCTACTGATTTATACTTGGATAAGGGGACTCTGGACTTGCCTACAAACCGGCCGGACTCTGCCTGCCCTGTGATCTGGTGCTCTGGACTGTGGATGCTGAAGTCTTCAGTAAAAAAGGTAAAGAGACTGCAACCTTGTGTCCTCGTTCTTCACTGCGCCTCTCACCATCCACCATCTACACACTAGGAAGCCCTGGGGATACACTTCACCTGTGGGAAGGTACACCATCTAGCTGCCATGTGGACCCCTTAGCAGCGTCGGTCACACTGACCGAATACCACAGGTGGCGTCATGAACATTATCCCTTTAAAGACCTTTCCCCCTTTAACACGGACGTCCCTAGGGCCACGGACCGGGTCAGCCACCGTGACATCCCCCTCGAGAACCGAAGGACCTGGTACCGAGTACCCCTAGCCCTTGGGGGTTCTCCAGATACATTACTAATAAAGTCCTTATATTTTATTTGGGCTCTTCTGTTTCCATTGTTATTGTGTTTGTTTCTTTGGGAGTGCACTTGATACACTCGCACCATATACAAGTATTTATCAATACTTATAACTTCCTCTGGGTATACTTATAATTTTCTCTAGGTATGCTTATCGCTTCCTACGTATACTTATTAGGGTTGAGCGAAACGGATCGGTCAAATTCAAAAATCGCCGAATTTCGGCAAAGTCGGGTTTCATGAAACCTGACAAGATCCCAGTGTGGGATCGGCCATAAGGTCGGCGATCTTCGCGCCAAAGTCGCGTTTCGTATGAAGCTTTCAGCGCCATTTTTCAGCCAATGAGGAGGACGCAGAGCGTGGGCAGCGTGATGACATAGGTCTCGGTCCCCACAATATTAGAGATTGGCTTGCTTTCTGAGGCGTCACAGGGGCTATAAAGGGGCGTGCACGCCGACCGCCATCTTACTTCTGCCGATTTTATCATAGGGAGAGGTTGCTGCAGCTTCGTCAGAAGCAGGGATATCGTTAGGGAGGGAAGATTAACCCCCAAACCGCTTGTGCTGTAGCGATTTCCACTGTCCAACATCACCTTTGTTTTGCAGGGACAGTGGAGGCTAGATTTTTGTGCATCAGCTCTGTAGCTTATAAGGCTCCCTGATAGCTGCATTGCTGTTTGTACGCCGCTGTGCAAACCAACTGCTTTTTTAAAAGCAAAAATCCTGTTGCTGCTTTCTGCACAGTTATCTTGTTTATTTGTCCACACTTTTGTGTGCAGCAGTACTTTTTATTGGTGCCATACTTGTCCTGGGATCATTGTAGGGAGATTGAAATGGTACTACAGTCCTTGTATTTTTTTTATATATCTTCCAGCCACGTTCTGCCACTTACATTGTATAGTGTAATACCCAGGGCCTGTTTTTTGCTGCAGTCTCCCCCCCCCCAAAAAAAGGGAGATTTAAATTGCCAACAAGTTTATATACATTGATTTACATTGCCACTAAGTGGATCTATGTCAGTTCTGTTTGTCGTATATCTGCCAGCCACGTTCTGCCACTTACATTGTGTAGTGTAATACCCAGGGCCTGTTTTTTGCTGCAGTCTCCCCCTAAAAAAAGGGAGATTTAAATTGCCAACAAGTTTATATACGCCAGTTCTGTTTGTTGTATATCTGCCAGCCACGTTCTGCCTTTTACATTGTATAGTGTAATACCCTGGGCTTGTTTTTTGCTGCAGTCTCCCCCCCCAAAAAAGGGAGATTTAAATTGCCACTAAGTTTATAGACGTCAGTTCTGTTTGCCGTATATCTGCTAGCCACGTTCTGCCTTTTACATTGTATAGTGTAATACCCAGGGCCTGTTTTTTGCTGCAGTCTCCCCCCAAAAAAGGGAGATTTAAATTGCCAACAAGTTTATATACGTCAGTTCTGTTTGTCGTATATCTGCCAGCCACGTTCTGCCACTTACATTGTGTACTGTAATACACTGGGCCTGAGTTTTGCTGCAGTCTCCCCCCTCAAAAAAAGGAGATTTAAATTCTCAACAAGTTTAGATACACCTTCTACCTTGTTTTACAGTACCATATAACGGTTGTTAGTTTGGTTACATTTTCCAAAAAATGAGGAAGTCTGGTGGAAGAGGCCGTGGGCGGTCGTTGCCAGCTGGTAATGATGGTGGTGGTGGAGCATCTGGTGGTAGTGGGAAAAGCAAAATAGCACCTAAGGCTGGAGGTGTTGAGCCAGCATCATCGTCTGGCTACACAAGGCCTCGAAGGCTCCCTTATCTGGGAGTAGGAAAACCGCTTTTAAAGCCGGGGCAGCAGGTAAAAGTTTTGGCTTTCATTTCTGACTCAGCCTCTAGCTCTTTCGCCTCCTCTTCAGAAAGTTCGAAATATAATAGCAGCGAGTCGTCAGTGGATGCTCCCGGTCAGGAACAAGTCGCTTCCTTGTATCCTTCACCCAAAGCAAAAGTGAAGGATGTGGCAGGCGACACTACAGTTTACTCCATGGAGCTCTTTACACATACCGTGCCAGGGTTAGAAAGGGAAATAGTTAACAGCCCATTACAAGATGAATCGGACATGGAGTGCGCAGATGCACAGCCACAGCTAGAATATTATGCTGTTCCATTGACTCGCAGTGTACTGAGCCAGAATCTGACCCTGATGACACTATGGTGCCCCGCCCTGAACGCTATAGCACCTTACACGGTGACACAGAGGAAGGTGCACATGACATTGAAGAGGAGGTGATAGATGACCCAGTTGTTGACCCAGATTGGTAGCCATTGGGGGAACAGGGTGCCGCTAGCAGTAGCTCTGAAGCGGAGGAAGATGATCCGCAGCAGGCATCTACATCGCAACAGCTTTCATCTGGCAGGCCCGTATCTGGCCAAAAACGTTTGACAAAACCAAAAACACTTTTAGGACAGCGTGGCCATCCGGTGAAAGTAGCACAGCGTGCAATGCCTGAAAAGGTATTCAATAGTAGGAAGAGTACAGTGTGGGAATTTTTCAACCAAGATCCGAATGATCAGTGCAAAGTTATCTGTAAGAAATGATCAAAGACCTTTAGCAGAGGGCAGAACGTCCAAAATTTAAATACGACGTGCATGCGTAGACATTTAACCAGCATGCACTTGCAAGCCTGGACTAACTACCAAATGTCCCGTACCGTTGGTGCACCCGCTCAGAATGAAGGTAGTCAGCAACGCTACATTGCTTCCCTCACTGTAAGTCCACCGCTTAGGACACCACCAGCAGCAAATGTGGAAGTATCGTCGCAAGGCCAAAGCAGTCAGGGAATCACAAGGTTCTTGGTAGGAAACACTGTATGTAGACCAACATCAAGAATACCATCACCAACCCTCTCTCAATCTGCCATGTGCACCACCACCCCCGCTAGTTACACCATATGCAGCTCTCCAGTCCAGCTCACCCTACAAGAGGCTCTCGTTAGGAAAAGGAAGTACTCATCCTCTCATCCGCGTACACAGGGTTTGAACGCCCACATTGCTAGACTAATCTCGTTAGAGATGATGCCCTACCGGTTGGTTGAAAGCGAAGCTTTCAAAGCCCTGATGGCCTACGCAGCACCACGCTATGACCTACCCAGTCTACACTTCTTTGCGAGAAAAGCCATCCCAGCCCTCCACCAGCATGTCAAAGACCGCATTGTCCATGCACTCAGGCAATCAGTCAGTAGAAAGGTGCACCTCACAGCAGATGCATGGACCAGTAGGCATGGCCAGGGACGTTACGTGTCCATCACGGCGCACTGGGTTAATGTGGTGGATGCAGGGTCCACAGGGGACAGCCATAGTGGGACAGTTCTGCCTAGCCCACGGTCTAGGAAACAGTTGGCAGTAGGCGTTCGACACCCCTCGTCCTTCTCCTCCAGAAGCGAAAGCTCGTCCACAAAGCGCAGTCGCCCTACAACTCCATCCGCAGCTGCCAGTGTTGCACATGAGGTATCACATTATGGAACAGCTAGTGGTAAGCGTCAGCAGGCTGTGTTGGAAATGAAGTGTTTGGGCGACAACAGACACACCGAGGAAGTACTGGCCGAGTACTTGCAGCAAGAAACTCAGTCATGGCTGGGCAGTGTACATCTTGAGGCAGGCAAGGTAGTGAGTGATAACGGAAGGAATTTTATGGCTGCCATAGCCCTTTCAGAACTGAAACACATACCTTGCCTGGCTCACACCTTGAACCTGGTGGTGCAGTGCTTCCTGAAAAATTATCCTGGGTTACCAGCCCTGCTCCTGAAGGTGTGAAGACTTTGCTCGCACATCCGCCGGTCGCCCGTTCACTCCAGCCGTATGCTGAACCATCAGTGATCGCTGAAGCTTCCCCAGCACCGCCAATCGACATTGCAACAAGGTGGAACTCCACACTGCACATGCTTTAGAGGCTGTGCGAACAGAGGCGTGCTGTAATGTATTTGTGGGAGGATACACATACACGGGCAGGCAGTTGGATGGCAGACATGGAGTTGTCTGGTGTGCAGTGGTCGAAGCTACAAGACCTGTGTCAAGTCCTTCAGTGTTTTGAGGAATGCACATGGCTGGTAAGTGCAGACGACGCCATTATAAGCATGAGCATCCCACTTATGCGTCTGCTGATGCAAAGTTTGATGCACATTAAGGAGCAGGCGTCTGCGGCCGAGGAGGAGGGTAGCCTTGATGACAGTCAGCCATTGTCTGCTCAGGGAACTCTCCTGGACGAGGTGGCGGACGAAGAGGAGGAGGAGGATGATGGGGATGAATATTTATGGGAGGATGATGCTTCTCAGGGGGCAATAGAAACTGGTGGCGTTGCAAGGTCAGGTACAGTTTTTTTGCGGTGACAAGTGATGTTGATTTGCAAGAAAATGCTCCTCAACCCAGCACAAGCAGTGAATTGACACCTGGAACATTGGCCTACATGGCTGATTATGCCTTGCGTATCCTAAAAAGGGACCCCCACATTATAAAAATGATGACCGATGACGATTTCTGGTTGGCCTGCCTCCTCTATCCACGATATAAAGGGAAATTACAAAATATCATGCCACATGAGAACCTTGAGCAAATATTAGCTACCAAACAAGCAACTCTTGTAGACCGTTTGGTTCAGGCATTCCCAGCACACAGCGGCGGTGATGGTTCTCACACGAGCTGTAGGGGGCAACATGGCAGAGGTGTTAGAGGTGCACAAATCAGAAGTGGCGTTGGACAGAGGGGTTTTTTGACCAGGTTGTGGAGTGATTTCGCAATGACCGCAGACACGACAGGAACTGCTGTATCGATTCAAAGTGACAGGAGACAGCATTTGTCCAGTATGGTTACAAACTATTTTTCCTCCCTTATCGATGTTCTCCCTCACACGTCATTCCCCTTTGATTACTGGGCATCTAAAATAGACACCTGGCCTGAATTGGCAGAATATGCATTACAGGAGCTGGCTTGCCCAGCTGCTAGTGTGCTATCAGAAGGTGTCTTCAGTCCTGCTGGTTCAATACTGATCGAAAAAAGGACTCGTCTGGCTACCCAAAATGTTGATGATCTAACCTTCATTAAAATGAACCAATCAAGGATTTCAAATTATTTTGCCCCACCTTCCCCTGCTGACACGTACCTTGCCTGGAAAATGTCTTGCTTTTGGCCTCCTCTGACTGACTGACCCAATTCCTCCATTTGCAGCTGCTGAATGTCCACTATAGGCCATTTTGTTACCTCCCTAAATGGGCTGACTCCCCCCATAGGGCCGTGGTCACCACCTAGCGCAAACACCCGTGCGAGTGCTGTTTGCCTGGACAGGTGGGTGGGCCCACTTTTGGGCGACGGCACTGGCACAGGGTCCCTCATAGTACAATGAAGTGTCTCTGATGGTGGTGGTGCACAACCAACGTCAGACACACCGTTGTAATATAAGGGGCCCTGTGCCAGTACCGCATCCCACGAGAGAGTGTTCCCCCCCAGCTCAAACAGTGCTTTACCACTTGCAAAACTTACCTCTCACTGCTCTGTCTGTGCTGTTAAATCCTTCAATGGCACTGCCAATACAAATTTCTTGAAATGATAGATGATAGTAAAAATATACAGGGGCCCTGCCCTCCATTTAGACCAGTTGATACTGTGCGCGAACTACCACTGTCTGCTACTCAGCAGAGGAGCCCACCCCTGTACCTAGCTATGCCACCTGTTTATTTAGGAACATTGTTTTGGCAGACATTTAGCCCACTTTACTATTTTGGCCTACTAACTGTGTCAGCCACTCCTTCCAGTTGTCCACCACCAAACAAAGCAATGCCGCCTGTGTATTCCAGTTACAAATTTTGAACTGCATTTAGCCTACTTTATCATTTGGGCCTACTACATGTGTCTGTCTGCGCCACTCCTTACAGTTGTCCTCCACTGCACAAAGCTATGCTGCCTGTGTACTCCAGTTACCAATTTTTAACTGAATTTATCCTACTTTTTTATTTTAGGCCTACTACCTGTGCCTGTCTGCGCCACTCAATACAGCTGTCCTCCACTTCACAAAGCTATGCCGCCTGTGTACTCCAGTTACCAATTTTGAACTGCATTTAGCCTTTTTATTATTTTAGGCCTACTACATGTGTCTGTCTGTGCCACTCAATACAGCTGTCCTCCACTGCACATGGCTATGCCGCCTGTGTACTCCACTTACCAATTTTGAACTGCATTTAGCCTACTTTATCATTTGGGCCTACTACCTGTGTCTGTCTGCGCCACTCCTTACAGTTGTTCTCCACTGCACAAAGCTATGCCGCCTGTGCACTCCAGTTACCAATGTTGAACTACATTTAGCCTACTTTTTTATTTTAGGCCTACTACATGTGCCTGTCTGTGCCACTCAATACAGCTGTCCTCCATTGCACAAGGCTATGCCGCCTGTGTACTCCAGTTACCAATGTTGAAATGCATTTAGCCTACTTTTTTATTTTAGGCCTACTACATGTGCCTGTCTGCGCCACTCAATACAGCTGTCCTCCACTTCACAAAGCTATGTGTACTCAAGTTACCAATTTTGAACTGCATTTAGCCTACTTTTTTATTTTAGGCCTACTACATGTGTCTGCGCCACTCAATACAGCTGTCCTCCACTGCACAAGGCTATGCCGCCTGTGTACTCCTGTTACCAATTTTGAACTGCATTTAGCCTACTTTATCATTTGGGCCTACTACGTGTGCCTGTCTGCCCCACTCAATACAGCTGTCCTCCACTGCACAAGGCTATGCCGCCTGTGTACTCCAGTTACCAATTTTGAACTGCATTTAGCCTACGTTTTTATTTTAGGCCTACTACGTGTGCCTGTCTGCGCCACTCAATACAGCTGTCCTTGTCATGATTCCCCAATGGCATGGGAACATCAGAAGCACAAAATAACAGACTAGCCCTCGGGTGATGGAAACTCAAGCTGACCGTGACCTAAATCTACCACACAACTAACAGTAGCTAGGAAGCATTTCTACGGCTGCCTAGATGCCATGCGCCAGCCGGAGAACTAACTACGCCTGGAAGAGGAAGGAATAGACCTGGCTTACCTCTAGTGAAATTCCCCAAAGATGATAGTAGCCCCCACATATATTAACGGTGAGTTCAGAGGAAAAGACATACACAGTATGAAGGTAGATTTAGCAAAGCGAGGTCCACTTACTAGATAGAGGAAGGATACAAAAGAGGACTTCACGGTCAGCTGAAAAACCCTTTCAAAAACCCATCCTGAAATTACTTTAAGACTCCTGTGTCAACTCATGACACAGGAGTGGCAATTTCAGTCCACAAGAGCTTCCAGTAACAGGAACTGACAAACTGTAAACTGGACAAAAAATACAAAACAAAAGGACAAGAGTACACTTAGCTGATCAGCAGACTGGTAGCAGGAACATGCAACTGAAAGACTCAGGTTACAATGATGACCGGCAAGGAAGTGACTGGAGAGCAAGGCTAAATAGGGAACTCCCAAAACTGATGGAAGCAGGTGAGCTGAGGCAGAAAAGAACACACAAGTCTCCAGTACCACCAGCCACCACTAGGGGAGCCCAAAAAGCGGATCACAACAGTACCCCCCCCTTAAGGAGGGGGCACCGAACCCTCACAAGAACCGCCAGGGCGACCTGGATGAGCCCTATGAAAGGCACGAACCAAATCCGAGGCATGAACATCAGAGGCAATTACCCAAGAATTATCTTCCTGACCATAGCCCTTCCATTTAACCAGATACTGGAGTCTCCGCCTGGAAATACGGGAGTCCAAGATCTTCTCTATAACGTACTCCAATTCACCCTCAACCAGCACAGGAGCAGGAGGCTCAGCAGAAGGAACCACCGGCACCTCGTATCTCCGCAACAACGACCGATGGAACACATTATGGATATCGAAAGATGCCGGGAGGTCCAAACGAAAGGAAACAGGGTTAATAATCTCCAAAATCCTATAGGGACCGATGAACCGAGGCTTAAATTTAGGAGAAGAAACCCTCATTGGGACAAAACGGGAAGACAACCACACCAAGTCCCCAACACGAAGGCGATGACCAACCCGACACTGGCGGTTAGCAAACCGCTGAGTCCTCTCCTGGGACAAATTCAAATTGTCCACCACTTGTTCCCAAATCCGATACAACCGATCCACCACAGCATCTACTCCAGGACAATCCGAAGACTCCGCCTGACCAGAAGAAAAACGGGGATGAAACCCCGAATTGCAAAAGAAAGGGGAAACCAAAGTGGCCGAACTAGCCCGATTATTAAGAGCAAACTCCGCCAACGGCAAAAAGGCAACCCAATCATCCTGATCCGCAGACACAAAACACCTCAAATACGTCTCCAAAGTCTGATTAGTTCGCTCCGTCTGGCCATTAGTCTGAGGATGGAAGGCAGACGAAAAAGACAAATCAATGCCCAACCTGGCACAGAATGCCCGCCAAAATCTAGAAACGAACTGGGTACCCCTATCAGAAACGATATTTTCAGGAATACCATGCAAGCGAACCACATTTTGAAAAAACAAAGGAACCAACTCAGACGAGGAAGGCAACTTCGGCAATGGCACCAAATGAACCATCTTAGAAAAACGGTCACACACCACCCAGATAACAGACATCCTCTGAGAGACAGGAAGATCAGAAATAAAGTCCATCAAGATGTGCGTCCAAGGCCTCTTCGGAATAGGCAAGGGCAACAACAACCCGCTAGCCCTAGAACAACAAGGCTTGGCCCGAGCACACACATCACAAGACTGCACAAAAACACGCACATCTCGAGACAGAGATGGCCACCAGAAGGATCTAGCCACCAAATCCCTGGTACCAAAAATTCCAGGATGACCCGCCAGCGTAGAAGAATGAACCTCTGAGATGACTCTACTGGTCCAATCATCAGGAACAAACAGTCTACCAGGTGGACAGCGATCAGGTCTATCCGCCTGAAACTCTTGCAAAGCACGTCGCAGATCTGGGGAAATAGCGGATAATATCACCCCATCCTTAAGGATACCTGTAGGTTCCGAATCACCAGGGGAATCAGGCTCAAAACTCCTAGAAAGGGCATCTGCCTTCACATTCTTAGAACCTGGTAGATATGAGACCACAAAATTAAACCGAGAGAAAAACAACGACCAGCGCGCCTGTCTAGGATTCAGGCGCCTGGCAGACTCAAGATAAATCAGATTCTTGTGATCAGTCAAAACCACCACCTGATGTTTAGCACCCTCAAGCCAATGACGCCACTCCTCAAATGCCCACTTCATGGCCAAAAGCTCCCGATTACCGACATCATAATTTCTTTCGGCGGCAGAAAATTTTCGACAAAAGAACGCACAAGGTCTCATCACTGAGCAATCGGAACTTTTCTGCGACAAAACCGCCCCAGCTCCGATCTCGGAAGCATCGACCTCAACCTGAAAGGGGAGAGAGACATCAGGCTGGCGCAACACAGGGGCAGACGAAAAGAGGCGCTTAAGTTCCCGAAAGGCCTCCACAGCGGCAGAGGACCAATTGGCAACATCAGCACCCTTCTTAGTCAAATCCGTAAGAGGCTTAGCAACACCAGAAAAACCAGTTATAAATCGACGATAAAAATTAGCAAAGCCCAAGAACTTCTGAAGACCCTTTAGAGAAGTAGGCTGCGTCCAGTCACAAATAGCCCGAACCTTGACAGGGTCCATCTCAACAGAAGAAGGGGAAAAAATGTACCCCAAAAAGGAAATCTTTTGAACCCCAAAAACACACTTAGAACCCTTTACACACAGAGAATTCTCCCGCAAGACCTGAAAAACCCTCCTGACCTGCTGAACATGAGACTCCCAGTCCTCAGAAAAAATCAAAATATCGTCCAAATACACAATCATAAATTTATCCAGATATTCACGGAAAATATCATGCATAAAGGACTGAAAAACTGAAGGTGCATTAGAAAGGCCGAAAGGCATTACTAAATACTCAAAGTGGCCCTCAGGCGTATTAAATGCGGTTTTCCACTCATCCCCTTGCTTAATTCGCACCAAATTATACGCCCCACGGAGATCAATCTTGGAGAACCACTTAGCCCCCCTTATGCGAGCAAACAAATCAGTAAGCAGCGGCAACGGATACTGATATTTGACAGTAATTTTATTCAGGAGTCGATAATCAATACAAGGCCTCAGCGAGCCATCCTTTTTAGAGACAAAGAAAAACCCAGCTCCTAAAGGTGATGAAGAAGGGCGAATATGTCCCTTTTCCAGGGACTCCTTAACATACTCTCGCATGGCAGCATGCTCAGGTACAGATAGGTTAAACAAACGACCCTTTGGAAATTTACTGCCTGGAATCAGATCTATGGCGCAATCACACTCTCTGTGGGGAGGGAGAGAACCAATTTTAGGCTCTTCAAAAATATCCCCAAAATCCGACAAAAATGCCGGAACCTCAGAGGGAATAGATGACGAGATAGAAACCAAAGGTATGTCCCCATGAGCCCCCCGACACCCCCAGCTTAACACAGACATAGTTTTCCAGTCCAGTACTGGGTTATGAGATTGCAACCATGGTAATCCAAGCACTAACACATCATGTAAATTATGCAACACGAGGAAGCGAATCATCTCCTGATGGTCTGGAGTCATACGCATAGTCACTTGCGTCCAGAACTGTGGTCTATTACAAGCCAGAGGTGTAGAATCAATACCCTTCAGAGGTATAGGAACTTCCAGAGGCTCCAAATCAAACCCACAGCGCCTGGCGAAGGACCAATCCATGAGACTCAGAGCGGCGCCAGAGTCCACATAGGCATCCACGGTAATAACTGATAATGAACAAATCAGAGTTACAGACAGAAGAAATTTAGACTGTAAAGTGCCAATAGAAACAGACTTGTCAACCTTCCTAGTACGTTTAGAGCATGCTGATATAACATGCGCGGAATCACCACAGTAGAAGCACAAGCCATTTTTGCGCCTATAATTCTGCCGCTCGCTTCTTGACAGAATTCTGTCACATTGCATTTTCTCTGGCGTCCCTTCAGAAGATACCGCCAAATGGTGCACGGGTTTGCACTCCCGCAAACGCCGATCAATCTGAATCGCCATTGTGATGGACTCATTCAGACCTGTGGGCGTAGGAAACCCCACCATGACATCCTTAACGGCATCAGAAAGGCCTTCTCTGAAAATTGCCGCTAGGGCACACTCATTCCACTGAGTAAGCACAGACCATTTACGAAATTTTTGGCAGTATATCTCAGCTTCATCTTGCCCTTGAGACAGGGCTATTAAAGCTTTTTCAGCTTGAATCTCCAAATTAGGTTCCTCATACAGCAACCCTAAAGCCAGAAAAAACGCATCCACATTGAGCAACGCAGGATCCCCTGGTGTCAATGAAAATGCCCAATTTTGAGGGTCACCTCGCAGCAAAGAAATCACAATCTTAACCTGCTAAACAGGATCTCCAGAGGAGTGAGGTCTGAGAGAAAGGAATAATTTACAATTACATTTGAAATTCAGAAACCGAGATCTATCTCCGGAAAATACCTCTGGTGTAGGAATCTTAGGTTCAGAAATAGGAGTACATATAACATAATCTTGTAAATTCTGAACCTTCGTAGCAAGATTATTTAAACCTGCAGCCAAACTCTGAGAGTCCATCCTTACACCGGAGAGATCAGAGCCATTCAAGGATTAGAAGGAGAGAAAGGCAAGGCTGTAAATAGAGCAGAAATACAACTGAGCCAACTAAGTAGCAAACATGTGAGGGAAAAAAAAAAAAAAAAAAATCTACAGACTTCTTTTACTCTCCTTTCTTCTGCCAATTGCTTTTACAGTGGCCGGTCATACTGTCATGATTCCCCAATGGCATGGGAACATCAGAAACACAAAATAACAGACTAGCCCTCGGGTGATGGAAACTCAAGCTGACCGTGACCTAAATCTACCACACAACTAACAGTAGCCAGGAAGCATTCCTACGGCTGCCTAGATGCCATGCGCCAGCCGGAGAACTAACTACGCCTGGAAGAGGAAGGAATAGACCTGGCTTACCTCTAGTGAAATTCCCCAAAGATGATAGTAGCCCCCACATATATTAACGGTGAGTTCAGAGGAAAAGACATACACAGTATGAAGGTAGATTTAGCAAAGCGAGGTCCACTTACTAGATAGAGGAAGGATACAAAAGAGGACTTCACGGTCAGCTGAAAAACCCTTTCAAAAACCCATCCTGAAATTACTTTAAGACTCCTGTGTCAACTCATGACACAGGAGTGGCAATTTCAGTCCACAAGAGCTTCCAGTAACAGGAACTGACAAACTGTAAACTGGACAAAAAATACAAAACAAAAGGACAAGAGTACACTTAGCTGATCAGCAGACTGGTAGCAGGAACATGCAACTGAAAGACTCAGGTTACAATGATGACCGGCAAGGAAGTGACTGGAGAGCAAGGCTAAATAGGGAACTCCCAAAACTGATGGAAGCAGGTGAGCTGAGGCAGAAAAGAACACACAAGTCTCCAGTACCACCAGCCACCACTAGGGGAGCCCAAAAAGCGGATCACAACATGTCCTCCACTGCACAAGGCTATGCCGCCTGTGTACTCCAGTTACCAATTTTGAACTGAATTTAGCCTACTTTTTTATTTTAGGCCTACTACCTGTGCCTGTCTGCGCCACTCAATACAGCTGTCCTCCACTGCACAAGGCTATGCCGCCTGTGTACTCCAGTTCCCAATTTTGAATTGCATTTAGCCTATTTTTTTATTTTAGGCCTACTACCTGTGTCTGTCTGCACCACTCAATACAGCTGTCCTCCACTGCACACGGCTATGCCGCCTGTGTACTCCAGTTCCTAATTTTGAACTGCTTTTAGCCTACTTTTTTATTTTAGGCCTACTACATGTGTCTGTCTGCGCCACTCAATACAGCTGTCCTCCACTGCACAAGGCTATGCCGCCTGTGTACTCCAGTTACCAATTTTGAACTGCATTTAGCCTACTTTTTTATTTTAGGCCTACTACATGTGCCTGTCTGCGCCACTCAATACAGCTGTCCTCCACTGCACACGGCTATGCCGCCTGTGTACTCCAGTTACCAATTTTGAACTGCATTTAGCCTACTATATCATTTGGGCCTACTACCTGTGTCTGTCTGCGCCACTCCTTACAGTTGTCCTCCACTGCACAAAGCTATGCTGCCTGTGTACTCCAGTTACCAATTTTTAACTGAATTTAGCCTACTTTTTTATTTTAGGCCTACTACATGTGCATGTCTGCGCCAGTCAATATAGCTGTCGTCCACTTCACAAAGCTATGTCGCCTGTGTACTCCAGTTACCAATTTTGAACTGCATTTAGCCTACTTTTTTATTTTAGGCCTACTACCTGTGCCTGTCTGCGCCACTCAATACAGCTGTCCTCCACTGCACACGGCTATGCCGCCTGTGTACTCCAGTTACCAATTTTGAACTGCATTTAGCCTACTTTATCATTTGGGCCTACTACCTGTGTGTCTGCGCCACTCCTTACAGTTGTCCTCCACTGCACAAAGCTATGCTGCCTGTGTACTCCAGTTACCAATTTTTAACTGAATTTAGCCTACTTTTTTATTTTAGGCCTACTACCTGTGCCTGTCTGCACCACTCAAAACAGCTGTCCTCCACTGCACACGGCTATGCCACCTGTGTACTCCAGTTACCAATTTTGAACTGCATTTAGCCTACTTTATCATTTGGGCCTACTACCTGTGTCTGTCTGCACCACTCAATACAGCTGTCCTCCACTGCACACGGCTATGCCGCCTGTGTACTCCAGTTCCTAATTTTGAACTGCTTTTAGCCTACTTTTTTATTTTAGGCCTACTACATGTGTCTGTCTGCGCCACTCAATACAGCTGTCCTCCACTGCACAAGGCTATGCCGCCTGTGTACTCCAGTTACCAATTTTGAACTGCATTTAGCCTACTTTTTTATTTTAGGCCTACTACATGTGCCTGTCTGCGCCACTCAATACAGCTGTCCTCCACTGCACACGGCTATGCCGCCTGTGTACTCCAGTTACCAATTTTGAACTGCATTTAGCCTACTTTATCATTTGGGCCTACTACCTGTGTCTGTCTGCGCCACTCCTTACAGTTGTCCTCCACTGCACAAAGCTATGCTGCCTGTGTACTCCAGTTACCAATTTTTAACTGAATTTAGCCTACTTTTTTATTTTAGGCCTACTACATGTGCATGTCTGCGCCAGTCAATATAGCTGTCGTCCACTTCACAAAGCTATGTCGCCTGTGTACTCCAGTTACCAATTTTGAACTGCATTTAGCCTACTTTTTTATTTTAGGCCTACTACCTGTGCCTGTCTGCGCCACTCAATACAGCTGTCCTCCACTGCACACGGCTATGCCGCCTGTGTACTCCAGTTACCAATTTTGAACTGCATTTAGCCTACTTTATCATTTGGGCCTACTACCTGTGTGTCTGCGCCACTCCTTACAGTTGTCCTCCACTGCACAAAGCTATGCTGCCTGTGTACTCCAGTTACCAATTTTTAACTGAATTTAGCCTACTTTTTTATTTTAGGCCTACTACCTGTGCCTGTCTGCACCACTCAAAACAGCTGTCCTCCACTGCACACGGCTATGCCACCTGTGTACTCCAGTTACCAATTTTGAACTGCATTTAGCCTACTTTATCATTTGGGCCTACTACATGTGTCTGTCTGCGCCACTCCTTACAGTTGTCCTCCACTGCACAAAGCTATGCTGCCTGTGTACTCCAGTTACCAATTTCTAACTGAATTTAGCCTACTTTTTTATTTTAGGCCTACTACATGTGCATATCTGCGCCACTCAATATAGCTGTCCTCCACTTCACAAAGCTATGCCGCCTGTGTACTCCAGTTAGCAATTTTGAACTGCATTTAGCCTACTTTTTTATTTTAGGCCTACTACATGTGTCTGTCTGTGCCACTCAATACAGCTGTCCTCCACTGCACATGGCTATGCCGCCTGTGTACTCCAGTTCCTAATTTTGAACTGCTTTTAGCCTACTTTTTTATTTTAGGCCTACTACATGTGCCTGTCTGCGCCACTCAATACAGCTGTCCTCCATTTCACAAAGCTATGCCGCCTGTGTACTCCAGTTACTAATTTTGAACTGCATTTAGCCTACTTTTTTATTTTAGGCCTACTACATGTGTCTGCGCCTCTCAATACAGCTGTCCTCCACTGCACATGGCTATGCCGCCTGTGTACTCCAGTTACCAATTTTGAACTGAATGTAGCCTACTTTTTTTTTTTAGGCCTACTACCTGTGCCTGTCTGCGCCACTCAATACAGCTGTCCTCCACTTCACAAAGCTATGCCGCCTGTGTACTCCAGTTACCAATTTTGAACTGCATTTAGCCTTTTTTTTAATTTTAGGCCTACTACCTGTGTCTGTCTGCGCCACTCAATACAGCTGACCTCCACTGAACAAAGCTGAGCTTCAATTTTCAGCCTATATCAAATATTAAACTGCATTTGGCCTACTTGTTTGGTTGGGCCTACTAACGGTGTCTGCCGCTGCTTGTTGTTCTCCTCCACTGAACAAAGCTGAGCTTCAATTTTCAGCCTATATCAAATATTAAACTGCATTTGGCCTACTTGTTTGGTTGGGCCTACTAAAGGTGTCTGCCGCTCCATGCTTTTCTCCTCCACTGAACAAAGCTGAGCTTCAATTTTCAGCCTATATCAAATATTAAACTGCATTTGGCCTACTTGTTTGGTTGGGTGTTATGGTTCTCAATGGCAAGAGAACATAGCCCAGCAAACATAAGTACTAGCTCTTGGAAGGATGGAAACTAAACTGACCATGAACTAAACCTGCCGCACAACTAACAGTAGCCGAGTAGCATTGCCTACGTTTTTTATCCCTAGACGCCCAGCGCCGGCCGGAGGACTAACTAATCCTGGCAGAGGAAAATATAGTCCTGGCTCACCTCTAGAGAAGTTTCCCCGATAGGCAGACAGAGGCCCCCACATATATTGGCGGTGATTTTAGATGAAATGACAAACGTAGTATGAAAATAGGTTTAGCAAAATTGAGGTCCGCTTACTAGATAGCAGGAAGACAGAAAGGGCACTTTCATGGTCAGCTGAAAACCCTATCAAAATACCATCCTGAAATTACTTTAAGACTCTAGTATTAACTCATAACATCAGAGTGGCAATTTCAGATCACAAGAGCTTTCCAGACACAGAAACGAAACTACAGCAGTGAACTGGAACAAAATGCAAAAACAAACGAGGACTAAAGTCCAACTTAGCTGGGAGTTGTCTAGCAGCAGGAACATGCACAGAAAGGCTTCTGATTACAATGTTGACCGGCATGGAAGTGACAGAGGAGCAAGGTTAAATAGCGACTCCCACATCCTGATGGAAACAGGTGAACAGAGGGGATGATGCACACCAGTTCAATTCCACCAGTGGCCACCGGGGGAGCCCAAAATCCAATTTCACAACAGTACCCCCCCCTCAAGGAGGGGGCACCGAACCCTCACCAGAACCACCAGGGCGATCAGGATGAGCCCTATGAAAGGCACGGACCAGATCGGAGGCATGAACATCAGAGGCAGTCACCCAAGAATTATCCTCCTGACCGTATCCCTTCCATTTGACCAGATACTGGAGTTTCCGTCTGGAAACACGGGAGTCCAAGATTTTTTCCACAACGTACTCCAACTCGCCCTCAACCAACACCGGAGCAGGAGGCTCAACGGAAGGCACAACCGGTACCTCATACCTGCGCAACAATGACCGATGAAAAACATTATGAATAGAAAAAGATGCAGGGAGGTCCAAACGGAAGGACACAGGGTTAAGAATCTCCAATATCTTGTACGGGCCGATGAACCGAGGCTTAAACTTAGGAGAAGAAACCCTCATAGGGACAAAACGAGAAGACAACCACACCAAGTCCCCAACACAAAGCCGAGGACCAACCCGACGCCGGCGGTTGGCAAAAAGCTGAGTCTTCTCCTGGGACAACTTCAAATTGTCCACTACCTGCCCCCAAATCTGATGCAACCTCTCCACCACAGCATCCACTCCAGGACAATCCGAAGATTCCACCTGACCAGAAGAAAATCGAGGATGAAACCCCGAATTACAGAAAAAAGGAGACACCAAGGTGGCAGAGCTGGCCCGATTATTGAGGGCAAACTCCGCTAAAGGCAAAAAAGCAACCCAATCATCCTGATCTGCAGACACAAAACACCTCAAATATGTCTCCAAGGTCTGATTCGTCCACTCGGTCTGGCCATTAGTCTGAGGATGGAAAGCAGACGAGAAAGACAAATCTATGCCCATCCTAGCACAGAATGCTCGCCAAAATCTAGACACGAATTGGGTTCCTCTGTCAGAAACGATATTCTCCGGAATACCATGCAAACGGACCACATTTTGAAAAAACAGAGGAACCAACTCGGAAGAAGAAGGCAACTTAGGCAGGGGAACCAAATGGACCATCTTAGAGAAACGGTCACACACCACCCAGATGACAGACATCTTCTGAGAAACAGGAAGATCCGAAATAAAATCCATCGAGATGTGCGTCCAGGGCCTCTTCGGGATAGGCAAGGGCAACAACAATCCACTAGCCCGAGAACAACAAGGCTTGGCCCGAGCACAAACGTCACAAGACTGCACAAAGCCTCGCACATCTCGAGACAGGGAAGGCCACCAGAAGGACCTTGCCACCAAATCCCGGGTACCAAAGATTCCAGGATGACCTGTCAACGCAGAAGAATGAACCTCAGAAATGACTTTACTGGTCCAATCATCAGGAACAAACAGTCTACCAGGTGGGCAACGATCAGGTCTATCCGCCTGAAACTCCTGCAAGGCCCGCCGCAGGTCTGGAGAAACGGCAGACAATATCACTCCATCCTTAAGGATACCTGTAGGTTCAGAGTTACCAGGGGAGTCAGGCTCAAAACTCCTAGAAAGGGCATCCGCCTTAACATTCTTAGAACCCGGCAGGTAGGACACCACAAAATTAAACCGAGAGAAAAACAACGACCAGCGCGCCTGTCTAGGATTCAGGCGTCTGGCGGACTCAAGATAAATTAGATTTTTGTGGTCAGTCAATACCACCACCTGATGTCTAGCCCCCTCAAGCCAATGACGCCACTCCTCAAAAGCCCACTTCATGGCCAAAAGCTCCCGATTCCCAACATCATAATTCCGCTCGGCGGGCGAAAATTTACGCGAGAAAAAGGCACAAGGTCTCATCACGGAACAATCGGAACTTCTCTGCGACAAAACTGCCCCAGCTCCGATTTCAGAAGCGTCGACCTCAACCTGAAAAGGAAGAGCAACATCAGGCTGACGCAACACAGGGGCGGAAGAAAAGCGGCGCTTAAGCTCCCGAAAGGCCTCCACAGCAGCAGGGGACCAATCAGCAACATCAGCACCCTTCTTAGTCAAATCAGTCAATGGTTTAACAACATCAGAAAAACCAGCAATAAATCGACGATAAAAATTAGCAAAGCCCAAAAATTTCTGAAGACTCTTAAGAGAAGAGGGTTGCGTCCAATCACAAATAGCCTGAACCTTGACAGGATCCATCTCGATGGAAGAGGGGGAAAAAATATATCCCAAAAAGGAAATCTTTTGAACCCCAAAAACGCACTTAGAACCCTTCGCACACAAGGAATTAGACCGCAAAACCTGAAAAACCCTCCTGACCTGCTGGACATGAGAGTCCCAGTCATCCGAAAAAATCAAAATATCATCCAGATACACAATCATAAATTTATCCAAATAATCACGGAAAATGTCATGCATAAAGGACTGAAAGACTGAAGGGGCATTTGAAAGACCAAAAGGCATCACCAAATACTCAAAGTGGCCCTCGGGCGTATTAAATGCGGTCTTCCACTCATCCCCCTGCTTAATTCGCACCAAATTATACGCCCCACGGAGATCTATCTTAGAGAACCACTTGGCCCCCTTTATGCGAGCAAACAAATCAGTCAGCAGTGGCAACGGATATTGATATTTAACCGTGATTTTATTCAAAAGCCGATAATCAATACACGGTCTCAAAGAGCCATCTTTCTTAGCCACAAAGAAAAAACCGGCTCCTAAGGGAGATGACGAAGGACGAATATGTCCCTTTTCCAAGGACTCCTTTATATATTCTCGCATAGCTGCATGTTCAGGCACAGACAGATTAAATAAACGACCCTTAGGGTATTTACTACCCGGAATCAAATCTATGGCACAATCGCACTCCCGGTGCGGAGGTAATGAACCAAGCTTAGGTTCTTCAAAAACGTCACGATATTCAGTCAAGAATTCAGGAATCTCAGAGGGAATAGATGATGAAATGGAAACCACAGGTACGTCCCCATGCTTCCCCTTACATCCCCAGCTTAACACAGACATAGCTTTCCAGTCAAGGACTGGGTTATGAGATTGCAGCCATGGCAATCCAAGCACCAACACATCATGTAGGTTATACAGCACAAGAAAGCGAATAACCTCCTGATGATCCGGATTAATCCGCATAGTTACTTGTGTCCAGTATTGTGGTTTATTACTAGCCAATGGGGTGGAGTCAATCCCCTTCAGGGGTATAGGAGTTTCAAGAGGCTCCAAATCATACCCACAGCGTTTGGCAAAGGACCAATCCATAAGACTCAAAGCGGCGCCAGAGTCGACATAAGCATCCGCGGTAATAGATGATAAAGAACAAATCAGGGTCACAGATAGAATAAACTTAGACTGTAAAGTGCCAATTGAAACAGACTTATCAAGCTTCTTAGTACGCTTAGAGCATGCTGATATAACATGAGTTGAATCACCGCAATAGAAGCACAACCCATTTTTTCGTCTTAAATTCTGCCGTTCACTTCTGGACAGAATTCTATCACATTGCATATTCTCTGGCGTCTTCTCAGTAGACACCGCCAAATGGTGCACAGGTTTGCGCTCCCGCAGACGCCTATCGATCTGGATAGCCATTGTCATGGACTCATTCAGACCCGCAGGCACAGGGAACCCCACCATAACATCCTTAATGGCATCAGAGAGACCCTCTCTGAAATTCGCCGCCAGGGCGCACTCATTCCACTGAGTAAAAATTCAGGCAAAGGAATTCTAGGTTCAGATATAGGAACATGAACAACAAAATCTTGTAAATTTTGAACTTTCGTGGTGAGATTATTCAAACCTGCAGCTAAACTCTGAATATCCATTTTAAACAGGTGAACACAGAGCCATTCCAGGATTAGAAGGAGAGAGAGAGAGAGAAAGGCTGCAATATAGGCAGACTTGCAAGAGATTCAATTACAAGCACACTCAGAACTGAAGGGAAGGGGAAAAAAAAAAAAAAAAAATCTTCAGCAGACTTCTCTTTTCTCTCCTTTCTCTGTCAATTAATTTAACCCTTTTGTGGCCGGTCAAACTGTTATGGTTCTCAATGGCAAGAGAACATAGCCCAGCAAACATAAGTACTAGCTCTTGGAAGGATGGAAACTAAACTGACCATGAACTAAACCTGCCGCACAACTAACAGTAGCCGGGTAGCGTTGCCTACGTTTTTTATCCCTAGACGCCCAGCGCCGGCCGGAGGACTAACTAATCCTGGCAGAGGAAAATATAGTCCTGGCTCACCTCTAGAGAAGTTTCCCCGATAGGCAGACAGAGGCCCCCACATATATTGGCGGTGATTTTAGATGAAATGACAAACGTAGTATGAAAATAGGTTTAGCAAAATTGAGGTCCGCTTACTAGATAGCAGGAAGACAGAAAGGGCACTTTCATGGTCAGCTGAAAACCCTATCAAAATACCATCCTGAAATTACTTTAAGACTCTAGTATTAACTCATAACATCAGAGTGGCAATTTCAGATCACAAGAGCTTTCCAGACACAGAAACGAAACTACAGCAGTGAACTGGAACAAAATGCAAAAACAAACGAGGACTAAAGTCCAACTTAGCTGGGAGTTGTCTAGCAGCAGGAACATGCACAGAAAGGCTTCTGATTACAATGTTGACCGGCATGGAAGTGACAGAGGAGCAAGGTTAAATAGCGACTCCCACATCCTGATGGAAACAGGTGAACAGAGGGGATGATGCACACCAGTTCAATTCCACCAGTGGCCACCGGGGGAGCCCAAAATCCAATTTCACAACAGTTGGGCCTACTAATGGTGTCTGCCGCTGCTTGTTGATCTCATCCACTGAACAAAGCTGAGCTTCAATTTTCAGCCTATATCAAATATTAAACTGCATTTGGCCTACTTGTTTGGTTGGGCCTACTAAAGGTGTCTGCCGCTGCTTGTTGTTCTCCTCCACTGAACAAAGCTGAGCTTCAATTTTCAGCCTATATCAAATATTAAACTGCATTTGGCCTACTTGTCTGGTTGGGCCTACTAACGTTGTCTGCCGCTGCTTGTTCTCCACTGAACAAAGCAGTGCCGCCTGTTTACTCCTGTTACCAATTTTGAACTGCATTTGGCCCACTTTATTACTTGGGCCTACTAACTGTGTCTGCCACTCATTACAGTTGTCCTCCACTGAACAAAGCAATGCTGCCTGTTTAGTCCTGTTACCACATTTGAACTGCATTTAGCCTACTTTATTATTTGGGCCTACTAACTGTGTTTCCTTCTCATTCTGCCCATTGCCCAGCCACTGCTAGATGAGTCTGCTGGTACATTGACCCAGACCACTACATTCCCCTTGCACTCTACACAGCCAGAATCTGACCCTGCTGAAAGTCAGGTTCCCCTTCCCGCATACTATACCACCTTACACGGGGACAAAGAGGAAGGTGCAGATGAAAGTGCAGGTTCCTTCATCAGGTGGGGGGGCATACTCGTTGGCGACGTCACTTGCACAGGGCCCCTCATAGTACGCAAAAGTGTCTCTGCCTGTGGGAAGCGCCCCCGCCGTCAAACACACCGCCGTACTTTGAGGGGCCCTGTGCCAGTGCCAATGCCAACGAGTGGGCCCCCCCTGCTTGCTCAGGATCACAGCACTTGCAAAGTTGAAATACTTACCTCTCCCTGCTCCACCGCCGTGACGTAGTCCGCGTTTCCTGGCCCACGATAAGCTTGAGCCAGCCCTACCCCCCCACAACTTTAGCCAAATGACCCCCAATTTTCAATGCCTAACTATTATTATAAGGTAAATTAAGATTGACAAGCTTAAGTAACAAGAATTGATGTTTTTGGCATTAAAATGGGCACTGTAGGTGTTTTCCTGTCCTCCACTCTCTGCCGACTTTGATTCCCCATTGACTTGCATTGGGTTTCGTGTTTCAGTCGGCCCTCGACTTTTCGCAATAATCGGCCGATTTCACCCGACCCGACTTTTGAGAAAGTTGGTTTTCGCGAAACCCGACTTGATCCTAATAAAGTAAAAGTCGCTCAACTCTAATACTTATTACTCCTCTAGGTATACTTATTAGTTCTTCTACGTACAGTATACTTATTAGCTCCTCTACGTATACTTATTGCTTCTTCTAGGTATACTTATGACTTCCTCTAGGTATACTTATCACTTCTTCTAGGTAAGTGCAGCGCCCCAGGGTCCTGGTCGTTGCAGTACTGTGGCTCCGCCACTAAGGGGAGCTATGGTACGTCTGATGGCACTGAAGGAGTTCATCTGACCAGGTATCACAGACACCAATACATTTCACAGCCGGGCCTCCAGGGGGAGCTAAGGGTTCTATTCATTAGGCCACTCCTCACATACTGGTAAAACTGGGGGTCAGGCAGGAAGTTAGATAGAAAGCTGACTGGGTTGGAACCAGGCAACACCTTGTGGCAGAGGGTGTTGTGGGGGAAGATTCGGTAGAGTCCCTGTCAGGGGTGGGATCCTGACAGAGGCCTGGCAACTTGAGAGAACGTAACGGGACCGTGCCTGCTCAGTATAGCGGCGGTGCCCAAGGAAGGATTAGAAGTGAGATAGATTGTGCTGAGTGAGAAACGAGATCAAAGCAATAAGGAGAATACCAGTAGGAGTCGTGCTGTAAGACCGAGGCAACATCCTACTGAGGCGCAAAACCGGCAGCCGGAACGCCGAGGAAGTATTTATAAATCTAGCTTCAAGCAATACTTCAAACCAACGGCAGGACAGTCAGTCAAAGGCGGGCTGTCTCACCTAAATCACCTATGCAGTCTTGGGGGGCAACTGGTGGAGAGGGGCGACTCTAGGGTCCCGGAAGAGCTCCGAGCCTACCCGTCATACGGGTGCCGTCCTAACCGTAACATCAGGGAGGGACGGAAGATTAGCAGAACATCATCTAATCGAGTTGTGAGGGAACTTAAGAAACAGACACAACAGTTGTGGGGACTTTCCGTAAGCACAGCAGGGAAGGACCACAACACATAGCGCTAGCAGGAAGGCACCGATTTCCACCTGCAAAGAGAACTCTGGAGGTGCCATTGGACCGTCCGGACTTGCACAGCCTGGTTAACCGTATTCCGGATTGAGGACCCAGAGATTTTCAGTAAAGAGGTAAAGAGACTGCAACCTGGTGTCCTCGTTATTTTCTGCACCGCACCACCACCACTATCCACATCTATCATACCCTTCACTGTGCGCCCCTCGGCAGGGTCACGGACCGGGCCTAGCCACCGTGACAATCCCAGAGCAGAGACTCAGAGGCCCGGTACCGGGTACCCCTCGGCCCTGCGGCGGTGGGGGGCGCTGCAAACTTGGCGTCACGAACAGGATCTACTTAAGCCTGAAGAATCAGGTCATGTGTGCCTTGGAACTGTGATTTATTATACTTGGACTGTACTTTATTGCAAAGACTGTGCTGCGCCATTTACCGCCAAAATCCGCCGCCATTACAGCGCTGAGGAGAGCGCAGGAAGAGAAGAGGGGCGTGGAGTAGGCGTAGACAAGCTGAAGAGCGCGAAGGACCATGGCCGCCCAGTCTAAATATTTCTGTGTCCGTCAACAGCCGAGGTCCGCCTCCTGATCCTGTTTGGAGGGTGGAGACCATGGAGACGGGGCCGCCCACGAAAAAGACCGCGGGAAGAAGACGCTGGGGAGGAAATAAAGATGGCGATGCCGGGAGCACCGCGTGGGGATGACCTGACTCGGCATGGAGCCGCATCACCGGACACAGCCTCGGAGACGCCATCGTTGCGGGGACTGGCCCTCACGGAACCACCGATGGGTCGACCCAACTGGCAGATGTCCGAGGAGTGTGTGGCCGCAGCCGAGGCCCGACAAATAGCACGCCGCTTGGAGGCTGATGCCCGCGTGCTCACTCGGCTGGGCCAGCCCACGGAGGTCCGTCTATCTCCGGTGTCCCCGGCTCCTTCCAACCCGGCCGCGGCTGAAGGTACGCTGCAGGCACAGGGCCTGAGGATCCTGCCGGAGGCAGAACACCTGCGGCGCCTGATGACAGCATGGCGGAACAGACCCCAACCTGCAGCCCAGGTAGATCTGACAAGCGTCGCGGAGACCCCACCGTCACACTGGGGTGTGGTGGTGTCCTTCAACTCCCGGAAGGGAAGGGGAGTTATCCAGGAGATCGGGGAGCCACTACAGGTCCGTGTTGACCGGGAAGAGGTAGAGCCCTGTGGGGGAAGGTATGATTCCGACCTGGAGCCTGGCGACGCAGTGACCTATACCCGGTGGAGGAGGGAAACTGGCGAAACTGGCTGGATGGCTCGGGGCGTCCAGCGGTGTGTCGCACTCCAGGCTGCTACTGGGACATCTGAAGACGAGTCTTCTGCAGAGAAGGTGATGGAACCTGTCTCCGTGGAATCTCCAGAAGTCCGGGCTCACCGTGTGCCCCTGGGTCGCGCTCGCCCACAAGCAAGGAGAGCATCCCGGCGAGGGATCCTGTCGCTGCTGGAGCCAGGACCGGCCCTTGCTGTACCAACGCGGCCCGTTGGCCGGGTGAGGCCTGGAAGGAGACCACCCCCTACACTACAAGACTGAGTAAGCAAGAATGCTTTAATAATTGTAAATAGTTCTTCTAACTGTTTGCTTCCCGTTATGTTGCTGCTAAACCCGTTCAGGGTTAACTTTTAAAGGGATCCCCTTGTTGACCCGGGATCCCTATTGTTTCTTATTTTTGTTTATTTTCTATGTTCTTTCCTCATTATCAAGAACTGCCGCAATCATGAACAGTGCATGATACAAACTGCTTGTAAATAGTTTGCACCTTCTTAAAGGTGCTCCCTACTGGTTTTACTTAAAGAGAGACTCTTTGCGAAGATACCGCACCGGAGCCTTTATTGTGTACGGACTGGTAGCTGAAGAAGCTGTTCTACCTCATAGAGACTTGATCCCCTCTTAAAGGGGATGTTCACCTGTGCACTTACGGGTAATACCGCCTTAAAACAGTAAAGTGATAATGATGCCTTGAAAGAAGTGATAATGTTTTGATATAGTGAGTTATATGTGGTCCGTTAGACAATTATAAGAAATGTTGATAATGTGCTCTGGAATAAAGTAATTATTGGAAAGATGCAGCAGACCCGTAGGGGTAGACATAGTGTCCTGCATACATGTTAGAAAGAAAAGTAGAGAAGGAAGTTTAATGTTTTACTTAATAGGAAATGTTTAATAACGTGCAAGAAAATGAGGACAGGAAGTGAACCCGTAGGGGTTAGTGGTGAGTCCTCCTAGGAGCCATGTAGGGATGGCTCAGTGACCTTAAATTGAAAGTAAATGTTATGTTCTATACTGTGTATAGTAGTTGAAAAGGCAGTAGGCCCGGGCTGAAAGGGGCGGCCCTGTATAGAAAGGAGAGGCAGCAGGCCTGGAGCAGTTAGGACAGGCGGTCCTGCAGATTTAACGAAGGAGAATGAAAGAGAAAGAGTTAATTAATATTATAATGTTCAGAATAAATCCTTAGCGGATAGGAAGTCTACGTCCTTAAGGACAATGTTAACTTATTATTCAAAAGTTTGCACTGAGTAGAATACCCGGTTGGGTAACAGGAGTTATTTATAGCCTGTAATTTATAATGTTCAACTATGTTTGTAACGTTCAAGTGTCCTCACCTCCCATAAAGGGAAGCTCTGTTCAAGCTTACTTATTGTTATTGCATTTTCAAAATTGTATGTCTTTTTGCTAACCTGTATTGTTGTTTTCTTCCCAGTCCAGGAGTACTGGATTTAACCGGGGGGGAGTGCAGCGCCCCAGGGTCCTGGTCGTTGCAGTACTGTGGCTCCGCCACTAAGGGGAGCTATGGTACGTCTGATGGCACTGAAGGAGTTCATCTGACCAGGTATCACAGACACCAATACATTTCACAGCCGGGCCTCCAGGGGGAGCTAAGGGTTCTATTCATTAGGCCACTCCTCACATACTGGTAAAACTGGGGGTCAGGCAGGAAGTTAGATAGAAAGCTGACTGGGTTGGAACCAGGCAACACCTTGTGGCAGAGGGTGTTGTGGGGGAAGATTCGGTAGGGTCCCTGTCAGGGGTGGGATCCTGACAGAGGCCTGGCAACTTGAGAGAACGTAACGGGACCGTGCCTGCTCAGTATAGCGGCGGTGCCCAAGGAAGGATTAGAAGCGAGATAGATTGTGCTGAGTGAGAAACGAGATCAAAGCAATAAGGAGAATACCAGTAGGAGTCGTGCTGTAAGACCGAGGCAACATCCTACTGAGGCGCACAACCGGCGGCCGGAACGCCGAGGAAGTATTTATAAATCTAGCTTCAAGCAATACTTCAAACCAACGGCAGGACAGTCAGTCAAAGGCGGGCTGTCTCACCTAAATCACCTATGCAGTCTTGGGGGGCAACTGGTGGAGAGGGGCGACTATAGGGTCCCGGAAGAGCTCCGAGCCTACCCGTCATACGGGTGCCGTCCTAACCGTAACATCAGGGAGGGACGGAAGATTAGCAGAACATCATCTAATCGAGTTGTGAGGGAACTTAAGAAACAGACACAACAGTTGTGGGGACTTTCCGTAAGCACAGCAGGGAAGGACCACAACACATAGCGCTAGCAGGAAGGCACCGATTTCCACCTGCAAAGAGAACTCTGGAGGTGCCATTGGACCGGCCGGACTTGCGCAGCCTGGTTAACCGTATTCCGGATTGAGGACCCAGAGATCTTCAGTAAAGAGGTAAAGAGACTGCAACCTGGTGTCCTCGTTATTTTCTGCACCGCACCACCACCACTATCCACATCTATCATACCCTTCACTGTGCGCCCCTCGGCAGGGTCACGGACCGGGCCTAGCCACCGTGACAATCCCAGAGCAGAGACTCAGAGGCCCGGTACCGGGTACCCCTCGGCCCTGCGGCGGTGGGGGGCGCTGCATATACTTATGACTTCCTCTAGGTATACTTATCACTGCCTCTACGTACGCTCAGCACTTCTTCTACGTGTACTTATCACTTTCTCTAGGTAAAAAACGCAGCATCTTACAGTTCTAGGAAAGTGGATGGGATTTATAGAAATCTCATACCCACTGTGCTTTTTTTTACTCAGTGCAAACTGACCTGCGGTGTGTGTTTTAAATCCGCAGCATGACTATTTCTCTTGAGTTTTATGTGTGGATTTTTCCCATAGACGAAGCAGAAAATCCACAGGTAAAAAAACGCACATGCGTTTTTAGTGTGTTCCAACAGCAGAAACGCATCAAGAATGCATTTAATCCACACCTGACTACATCAATAAAGTTTTGTCAAAACCAAATACCAGGAAGTATCAAAAACAAAGCAGCTTTATTTAAAACACAACATAATGAAAAAAGACAAAAAATGTAGCGTCAAAAACATGATAAAAATGCAATGAAAAAACACAAGAAAGTTAACCCCTTAAGGACCAGGGGTATTTCTGGAGCGCCCCGTCAGGGCAAGGGGGTTACTTGGTACCGGGTCCTGCGGTTCACAGGGGGATGTCACAGTGGCTGACCTGATCTGTGGCCCTGGGATGTCCGTATAAAAGGGAAAGGTCTTTCAAGGGATAAAGTTTGTGTTTGTGACACCACCTGTGGTATTCAGTCTGGGTGACCGACGCTGCTTTAAGGGGTCCGCTGGGGTGATGTTATGGCAGCTAGATGGTGTACCTTCCCACAGGTGAAGTATATCCCCAGGGCTTCCCAGTGTGGAGATGGTAGAATGGTGAGAGGTGCAGTGAAGAACGAGGACACAGGATTTCCGTCTCTTTACCTTGTTTACTGTTGGTTTCAGCAGCCACAGCCCAGGGCACCAGATCACAGGGCAGGTAGAGTCCGGCCGGTTTGGGGGCAATTCCAGAGTCCCCTTGTCAAGGTGGAAATCAATAGCCTTCCCTTCCGCTGTAGTGGTGTAGTCCCTTACTGCATAAGCTTCAAATAAGGATCTCACAGATGTGGTGTTTCTCTCTCTCTGTCCCCCGTAGTCCGATAGGACAAAACCCGTATGACTGGTGGCTTGAGGTTGTTTATAGGGACTAGCAAGCCCCGGCCTCTGAGGGGTGCCACTGTGCCTCCTGGGTGTAGGTGCGGACAGGTAACGTGCAATTAGCTGTCCTGCCGGTCTCTGAAGTAAGGCATAGAGGTCCTTACTACCTTGGTGTTCCGGCTACCGGTGTTCTGTGCCTCAGAAGGAGGCAGCCTGATCCTGGCTGGTTCCCTTCTGGTGTCCTCTCCTGTGCCTTGCTTTCCTTCACGCTCGCTGCAATACAATTCTGCTTTCAAAATGTCTCTTACTGGGAGTTGCAGCTCTTAGGACATGCACAGCTCCGTGGACCCTCTGTCCTCCTCAGACGGATGTCTGGAACATATAACTTTCCCTACAGACTACCAGTTATAGATATATGGGGAGTCACCTAGTAAATAGGATCAAAAGCTCCCCCTGGTGGCCTGGAGTGTGAATGTGTTGCATGTTTGTGATACCTGGATGCAGTTATCCTTCCTTGCCTCCAAACGTAACATCACTCTCCCCGTGAGGAAAGCAACATTACTGTGACGACCAGGACCCTGGGGCGCCACATTTCTGTTTTTGCATTTTCTCTCCCTTTCATCCCACAGCCATAACTTTGTTATTTTTCCGTCAATATGGCCATCTGAGGACTTGTTTTTTGTGGGACCAGTTTTACTTTTGAACGACACTATTGGTTTTGCAATATCGTGTACTGGAAAATGGGAAGAAAATTCTAAGTGCAATGAAATTGCAAAAAAGTGCAATTCCACCATTGTTTTTTTTGTTTTGTTTGTTTTTACCATAATCACTAAATGTTAAAACTGACCTGCCATTATGATTCCCCAGGTCATTATGATTTCAAGGACACCAAACATGTCTAGGTTCTTGTTTATTTAAGCAATGAAAAAAAAAATCTAAATTTTTTAAAAAGAAAAAAAACTAAAGAAATGGCGCCATTTTCCGAGACCTGTGGCGTCTCCATTTTTCAGGATCTGGGTCTTGGTAATGGCTTATTTTTTGCACGCCAAGCTGATGTTTTTATTGATACCATCTTGGTGCAGATATGATGTTTTGACCGCCCATTATTGCATTTAAATACAATGTTGCAATGACCAAAAAAACGTAATCCTGGTGTTTTTAATTCTTTTTCTCGTTACGTTGTTTATGGAGCGCCCCCAGACACAGGGCAATGGGGTACCCGGTACCGGGTCTCTCTGTCTCGGTCCTGAGGATGTCACGGTGGCTAGACCCGGTCCGTGGCCCTGCTAAGGGGCGTCCAATTAAAGGTGATGGTGGGTGGTGCAAGGCACGATGAATAACGAAGCCACAGGGTTGCAGTCTCTTTACCTTTTACTGTAGACTTCGGCATCCACAATCCAGAGCACTGCTAACAGGGCAAGCTGAGACGGGCCGGTCCGAAGGCACATCCAGAGTTCCCTTTACAGGTGGAAATCAGTAGCCTTCCTACTTGCGCCTGGGTGTTGTAGTACCTCCCTGCTGAGCACCACGGGCTAGTCCTCACAACTCTTGTATATCTGTTTCTGATGTTCTCTCTCCGTCCCCCAGTTGGTATGGCTAGGACGCACCCGTATGACGGGGTAGGCCTGGAGTTACTTTATAGGGACCCTAGAGACGCCCCTCTCCCACAATTGCCTCCGCTGTCTGCTTAGGTGAAAAGGTGAGACAGCCAACCTAGAGTTAACTGCCCTGCCGTAGTTCAGAGTAATGCGTAGGGCCTATTACTCCCTCGGTGTTCCGGCCACCGGCTACGCGCCTTTAGAAGGATGTTGCCACGATCTTAGGGCACGACACCTCACGGTATTATCTCCTAGTGCTGTGATCTCGTTTCTCACTTCTCCACAATATACTCCGCTTCTTGTCCATTCTTAGGAGGCCGCCGCAATGAAGTGCAGGTGCGGCTCCGTAACGATCTGTCTCTTGCTAGGCCACTGTCAGGATCCCACCCCTGACAGGGACCCCCCTGAGTCTTCCCAAGTAACGCTCTCCTCTCACTAGATGCTACCTGGGCAAAACCCAGTCAGCTTCTCCCTAACTTCCTATCCAACCCCCAGTTTTACCAGAGTGTGAGGAGTGGCCTAATACATAGAACCTTTTGCTCCCCCTGGTGGCCGGAGTGTAAAGTGTAATGTGTGACTGTGATACCTGGTCAGGTGAACTCTTTTAGTACAATCAGACGTACCATCACTCCCCTTAGCGGCAGAGCGACAATACTGCATGACCAGGACTCTGGGGCGCTGCACTTACTGATCAGATTAATTATTTTTTTATCTTGATAGATCGGGCAATTCTGAACGCGGCGATGCCAAATATGTGTTTTTTTTATTGTTTTATTTTTAATGGGGCAAAAGGGAAGTGACTTGAACTTTTCTATTTTTTTATATTTTTCAAAACTTTTTTTATTAATTTGAACTTGCTTCGATAGTCTCCATGGGAGACTAGAAGCTGCGATCATCTGATCACCTGTGCTTGGCTATGTGTAACAAAAATGCTCATCTAGCAGTTCGGCAATAACAGCCACAGGGGTATCCTGCAGACCCTGGATTGTTATGCCAACCCATTGGTGACTCAGGGTCATGTGACATGGGGACCGATAGACGGAGCAAAGACGTGTATCCGGTTTGCTTGAGTTAAATGCTGCAGAGATTAACAGCAGCATTTAACTAGTTAACAGCCAAGGGTGGAGCGTGACTCCACCGGCGGCTGTTAGGGGCTCATCGCCGGAGCCTGCAACAAAGATGGGGAGGTGACCTATGATGGACATAGCACGTAATAGGTCGTTAAGGGTTTAATTTACTTAAAAAGTACAGAAATGGTAAAAAAAATCTGCAACATCAGAATTTCACCAAAGGCTCGTCATGGGAACGTAGTCATAGGGTATGTGCACACGTTTCAGATTTGCCTGCGGATTTTTCTGCACTAAATCCACAGCTCTTGGCAGAAAACGCAGGTGCGTTTTTTAATGCACTTTTTGCACGTTTTCGGCGCTTTTTTTATGGGTTTTTGAAAGCTAAATAAAGATGTATTCTTGAGCACAAAAATTTTAAAAAAAATTGTGATGTCATGTCTTGTCCAACCTCCTCTTTTACATTTGTCCAACCCACACTCCATTACACAGATAGATTACATGGATAGACATCCAATAACTAAATAGAGAAAAAAAATGGATGTTGACTGCATCCAGACTGGTCTTGCACTCCTCCCATTGACCTTGCAGGTGGCGGTAATCAACTCTACCTGCCCATAAATTGTAGGTTTAGCCCAGAGTGACATGTTTTGTCCATAGTTGTAGGCTGGTGGCCCAAAAGTGGCATGTATGGTAGAGTAGGACCCATCACAAGGAGATCACCTTGCCGTGGTTGATGGGCACACATGAATTGGCCAAATTATGCGCTAAGAATCTTAATTTCATCTATTACTGTAAGTTTTATGAAAAAAATTTTTTAAAAAAAATTTGTGAAAAAAATATTTTTGAGAAGTATAATTCATATTGAATATTTGTCTGTTTTCACATGGCCTAGATTCATGTACATGTGCTGCTGTTCTTTTTTTATCTATATCTATGGATAGATGTACATAGATATATGGATAGTTAGGTTACTTTCACACATCAGTTTTTTTCCGTCAGGCAGGATCCGACAAATTTTTAAAAAAACGGATTCGTTGCAAATAGTGAAAAACTGATGCAACTGATCCGGTTTTTTTAAAGAGAGAGATAGAACGAAAAATGTGCATGATTTGAATGGAAAAATGCATGAAAAACCGGATTCGGAGGCCGGATTCATCATTTCACAGTTTCATACGTTTTTCGCCGGATTAGTCACTGGGCGTTTTTTTGCTGGACAGAAAAAATGTTCCTCTGCACGTTTTCTCCATCTGCTGGAAACAGCTTTTTTGACAGATACGGCAAAAAACGGATGAAATGTGTGGCCATTAGGTGCAATCCGGCGCTAATACAACTCTAACAAAAAAAACGGATCCGTTTTCTTCAAATCTCGCCGGATTGTGCCTGACGGCAAAAACCTGATGTGTGAAAGTAGTCAGATAGATATATGGATAGATAGATCTATGTAATAATAATAATAATAATAAATAATAATAATCTTTATTTATATCCCCTTAGTGACAGAGCCAATTTGGTACTTAATGACCGAGCCAATTTTTACAATTCTGACCAGTGTCACTTTATGAGGTTATAACTCTGGAACGCTTTATCGGATCCCGCTGATTCTGAGATTGTTTTTTCGTGACATATTGTACTTCAAGTTAGTCCTAACATTTCTTCGATATTACTTGCGATTATTTATGAAAAAAATGGAAATATGGCGAAAATTTTTAAAATTTTGCAATTTTCAAACTTTGTATTTTTATGCCCTTAAATCAGAGAGATATGTCACAAAAAATAGTTAATAAATAACATTTCTCACATGTCTACTTTACATCAGCACAATTTTGGAAACAATTTTTTTTTTTGTTAGGGAGTTATAAGGGTTAAAAGTTGACCAGCAATTTCTCATTTTTACAACACCATGTTTTTTTTAGGGACCACATCACCTTTGAAGTGATTTTGAGGGGTCTATATGATAGAAAATAACCAAATGTGACACCATTCTAAAAACTGCACCCCTCAAGCTGCTCAAAACCACATTCAAGAAGTTTATTAACCCTTTACGTTCTTCACAGGAACTAAAACAATGTGGAAGAAAAAAATGAACATTTTACTTTTTTTTGCAAACATTTTACTTCAGAACCATTTTTTTTAATTTTCACAAGTGTAAAAACAGAAATTTAACCACAAATTTTGTTGTGCAATTTTTCCTGAGTACACCGATACCCCATATGTGGAGGTAAACCACTGTTTGGGCGCACCGCAGAGCTTGGAAGTGAAGGAGCACCGTTTGACTTTTTCAATGCAGAATTGGCTGGAATTGAGATCGGATGCCATGTCGCGTTTGGAGAGTCCCTGATGTGCCTAAACAGTGGAAACCCCCCACAAGTGATACCATTTTGGAAACTAGACCCCTTAAGGAACTTATCTAGATGTGTCGTGAGCACTTTGAACCCCCAAGTGCTTCACAGAAGTTTATAACGTAGAGCCGTGAAAATAAAAAATCTCATTTTTTCTACAAAAATGATCTTTTTGCCCCCAAATTTTTATTTTCACAAGGGTAACAGGAGAAATTAGGCCACAAAAGTTGTTGTGCAATTTCTCCTGAGTACGTCGATACCCCATATATGGGGGTAAACCACTGTTTGGGCGCACCGCAGAGCTTGGAAGAGAAGGAGTGTCGTTTTACTTTTTCAATGTAGAATTGGCTGGAATTGAGATCGGACGCCATGTCACGTTTGGATAGCCGCTGATGTGCCTAAACAGTAGAGACCCCCACATATGACACCATTTTGGAAACTAGACCCCTTAAGGAACTTATCTAGATGTGTGGTGAGCACTTTAAACCCCCAGGTGCTTCACAGAAGTTTATAACGTAGAGCCGTGAAAATAAAAAAATCACATTTTTTCTACAAAAATGATCTTTTTGCCTCCAAATTTTTATTTTACCAAGGGTAACAGGAGAAAATGGACCCCAGAAGCTGTTGTACAATTTGTCTTGAGTACGCCGACACCCCATATGTGGGGGTAAACCACTGTTTGGGCGCATGGCTGAGCTCGGAAGCAAAGGAGCGCCATTTGACTTTTCAATGCAAAATTGACTGGAATTGAGATCGGACGCCATGTCGCGTTTGGAGAGCCCCTGATGTGCCTAAACAGCAGAAACCCCCCAAACGTGACCCCATTTTGGAAACTAGACCCCCCATGGAACTTATCTAGATGTGTAGTGAGAACTTTGAATGCCCAAGTGCATCACAGAAGTTTATAATGCAGAGTCGTGAAAATAAAAAATATATATTTTTTAACAATAAAGATTTTTTTAGCCCCCAAGTTTTTATTTTCACAAGGGTAACAAGAGAAATTGGACCCCAAAAGTTGTTGTCCAATTTGTCCTGAGTATGCTGGTACCCCATATGTGGGGGTAAACCACTGTTTGGGCGCACGGCAGAGCTCGGAAGGGAAGGAGTGCCATTTTGGAATGCAGACTTTGATAGAATTGTCTGCGGGCGTTATGTTGCCTTTGCAGACCCCTAATGTACCTAAACAGTAGAAACCCCCAACAAGTGACCCCATTTTGGAAAATAGACCCCCCAAGGAACTTATCTAGATATGTGGTGAGAACTTTGAATGCCCAAGTGCTTCACAGAAGTTTATAATGCAGAGTAGTGAAAATAAAAAATATTTTTTTTCCCACAAAAAAGATTTTTTTAGCCCCCAAATTTTTATTTTCACAAGGGTAACAAGAGAAATTGGACCCCAAAAGTTGTTGTCCAATTTGTCCTGAGTATGCTGGTACCCCATATGTGGGGGTAAACCACTGTTTGGGCGCACGGCAGAGCTCGGAAGGGAAGGAGCGCCATTTTGGAATGCAGACTTTGATAGAATTGTCTGCGGGCGTTATGTTGCGTTTGCAGACCCCTAATGTACCTAAACAGTAGAAACCCCCACAAGTGACCAAATTTTGGAAACTAGACCCCCTAAGGAACTTATCTAGATATGTGGTGAGAACTTTGAAAGCTCAAGTGCTTCACAGAAATTTATAATGCAGAGTAGTGAAAATAAAAAAATATATTTTTTTCCAACAAAAAAGATTTTTAGCCCCCAAGTTTTTATTTTCACAAGGGTAACAGGAGAAATTGGACCCCAAAAGTTGTTGTCCAATTTATCCCGAGTACGCTGATGCCCCATATGTGGGGGTAAACCACTGTTTGGGCGCACGGCAGAGCTCAGAAGGGAGGGAGTACCATTTGACTTTTTTAGCGCAAAATTGGCTGTCGTGTTTGGAGACCCCCTGATGTACCTAAACAGTGGAAACCCCCCAATTCTAACTCCAACCCTAACCCGAACACAGCCCTAACCCTAATCTCAACCCGATCCATAATCCTAATCACAACCCTAACGATAATCACAACCCTAACCCCAAAACAGCCCTAATCTCAACCCTAACCATAACCCTAATCAAAACCCTAAATCCAACACACCCCTAACCCTAATCCCAACCCTAACCCTAATCCCAACCCTAATCCCAAACGTAACACTAATCCCAACCCTAATCCAAACCCTAACCCTAATCCCAACTCTAACCCTAACTTTAGCCCCAACCCTAACCATAACTTTAGCCCCCGTCGTCACAAAAAAAGTTCAATGTAACCTTTTTTTTGTACGTCGCGTCCGCCATTTCCGCGGATGCGTGGCCGTAACTCTGCCCCCTCCTCCCCAGGACATAGACTGGGCAGCGGATGCGTTGAAAAACTGCATCCGCTGCCCACGTTGTGCACAATTTTCACAACGTGCGTCGGTACATCGGGCCGACGCATTGCGACCGCCCCGTACCGACGCAAGTGTGAAAGAAGCCTAAGGCTACTTTCACACTAGCGTCGTACTCGGCCCATCGCAGTGTGTCGGGCCGACGTACCGACGCTAGCGTTGTAAGCGCCGCACAACGGGTGCAGCGGATGCTGTTTTTTCAACGCATCCGCTGCCCCATTGTGAGGTGCGGGGAGGCGGGGGCGGAGTTCCGGCTACGCATGCGCGGTCGGAAATGGCGGACACGTCGCACAAAAAAGTTACATGTAGTTTTTTTTGTGTCGACGGTCCGCCGAAGCACGACGCATCCGTCGCACGACGGATGCGACATGTGGCAATCCGTCGCTAATGCAAGCCAATGGAGAAAAAACGCATCCTGCAAGCACTTTTGCAGGATGCGTTTTTTCTCCAACGACGCATTGCGACGGAAGCCAAAAAACGCTAGTGTGAAAGTAGCCTAACCCTAACCCTAGCCATAACCCTAACCCTAAATTTAGCCCCAACCCTAACCCTAACTCTAACCCTAACTCTAACTTTAACTCTAACCCTAACCCTAACTCTAACCCTAACCCTAACTCTAACCCTAACCCTAACCCTAACCCTAACCCTAACCCTAATTTTAGCCCCAACTTGTCTTCTCCTGCCGGCCGGCAGATGGCAGCAGATGGCGGGCGCACTGCGCATGCGCCCGCCATGATGAAAAAGCCGGCTGGCAGGAGAAGACAGAAGAGGACCCAGGGACCCCGGGTGAGTATGATAGGGTCCCCGAATCCCCCTATTTCTCTGTCCTCTGATGTGCGATCACATCAGAGGACAGAGAAATAACTGATCGCTTTTTTTTTTTTTTTTTTTTTTGCGGTCGCCGGTAAACCGTTAATTACCGGCGATCGCAAAGCAGGGGTCGGTGCAAACCGACCCCGATCATGTTCTTTGGGGTCTCGGCTACCCCCGGCAGCCGAGACCCCAAAGAACATCCGGGTGCCGGGCGGCGGGCGCACTGCGCGTGCGCCCGCCATTTTTTCCCGGAAGAAAGATGGCGGCGCCCATGGGGAGACACGAGGAGCACCGGGGGAGGTAGGTAAGTATTGGGGGGCTATTGGGGGCCATCGGGGACCACATTTCTCTGTCCTCCGATGTGCGATCACATCGGAGGACAGAGAAATTAAACGGCAAATCGCGTTTTTTTTTTTTTTGTTGCGACCGCCGGTAAACGGTTAATTACCGGCGATCGCAACTCGGGGGTCGGTAAAAAACCCCCGAATCATGTTCTCTGGGGTCTCGGCTACCCTCGGCAACCGAGACCCCAGAGAAAATCCGACTCTGGGGGGCGCTATTCACTTTTCCACAGCGCCGTTAATTAACGGCGCTGTGGATTAAGTACCCTTAGCGGCCGCCGTTAAAAGGCGTATCGGCGGTCGTTAAGGGGATATAGCACCAACATATTCCGCAGCACTTTACAGTTTAACAGTTTCAAACACAACAGTCATAAGTAACAATGATAACAATACAATAATTAAAGCAAAATAAGACGACCCTGCTCGTGAGAGCTTACAATCTACAATGAGGTGGGGGAGATACAAAGCACAGGTGTGTATTTACAATGATGGTCCAGCCATCTTCAGGGGGTGGGGGATAGATGGAAGTAGTGAATGGGCTACACACACACAAACATAAAATGACTTTGATTAGTGAACATGATAGGCTGCTCTGAACAAATGTGCTTTGAGGGAGCACCTAAAACTATGCAAATTGTGGATTGTCCTAATATCTTGGGGTAGAGCATTCCAGAGGATTGGCACGTCACGGGAGAAGTCTTGGAGTTGGGAGTGGGAGGTACGGATTAGTGCAGAGGTTAGTCGAAAGTCATTTGCAGAGCGCAGTGGTCTGTTAGGCCAATAGACAGAAATGAGGGAGGAGATATAAGGGGGTGCCGCACTGTGGAGAACAAGTACTTTGAATGAATCCTATAATGAATGGGCAGCCAGTGTAATGACTGGTGAAGAGCGGACGCGTCCGAGTAACGATCAGCCAGATGGACAACCCTGGCTGCTGCATTAAGGATAGACTGGAGAGGGGAAAGTCGAGTAAGGGGGAGGCCAATTAATAGAGCATTGCAGTAGTCCAGGCGGGAGTGGATTAGGGCGACAGTGAGGGTTTTTGTTGTCTCCATGGTGATAAAAGGGCGGATTCTAGAGATGTTCTTTAGGTGTAAGCGGCACGAGTGGGCAAGAGATTGTATATGGGAGGTGAAGGAGAGATCGGAGTCAAACATAACACCCAGACAACCACTTTCAATCCAGTCAAGACAACAAAAAATTGGAGTTCCATACAATATTGTAAAATATCAATCTCTTTTATTACAAAAAATGTTAAAAACCGTAATTAAATAATACAAAAAGAAGCAAGGAGACCCTAGTACAAAAACATCCTGATCACAGGTACAAAGCTGTATGTTCATAATGTCACCATGGTATTTAATAAGAAGCACCACTACTGACACACAATGGTATGGTGTACGCCAGTATATAACTGGTTTGTATTAACATATAGTATGAACCACCATACAACAAAGTTTGATACTAGTTTCCATATAAACAAGTGTCATCCATGTAGGAAGGAAACAAAGACAATTGCAGTGCATATCAGGTGCAAAGTACCTTACCCATGGTGAAGTGATCAGTGCCTGGAACCGTGGATACCCCCTAACGCACGTTTCGCGTAGCTTTCTCAAAGAGGGAATAAAGAAGTTTCCCAAATTCAGCGTTTTATAGTAGCGCCCATTAGCCGGCATCTGTAAAGTGCGCAGGCGCACCACAATCCCTGCCGGAAGTGATTCTCGATCCCCAGCATTCACCAGGAGCGCACGTCAAGGGGAAATCCCCTGCTGACATCACGGACATGCGCTCCTGGAAAACTGAAGCCGGAGATGCGAGGACTCCCTGACAGGTGTGGAGCGCGTGCGCACAAGAGCGGTCTAGCGCATAATCAAAATATATCCAGCTGACACAGCACAGAATAGCACCTGGGGATCGAGAATCACTTCCGGCAGGGATTGTGGTGCGCCTGCGCACTTTACAGATGCCGGCTAATGGGCGCTACTATAAAACGCTGAATTTGGGAAACTTCTTTATTCCCTCTTTGAGAAAGCTACGCGAAACGCGCGTTAGGCCGGTTTCACACGTCAGTGGCTCCGGTACGTGAGGTGACAGTTTCCTCACGTACCGGAGCCACTGACACACGTAGACACATTGAAATTAATGCATCTGTGCAGATGTCATTGATTTTTTGCAGACCGTGTACCGTGTCTCCGTGTGCCAAACACGGAGACATGTCAGTGTTCGTGGGAGCGCATGGATTACACGGACCCATTAAAGTCAATGGGTCCGTGTAAAACACGTACCGCACACGGACGTTGTCCGTGTGCAGTCTGTGTGCCATGCAGGAGACAGCGCTACAGTAAGCGCTGTCCCCCCACATGGTGCTGAAGCCGCCATTCATATCTTCTCTGCAGCAGCGTTTGCTGTAGAGAAGATATGAATAATCCTTTTTTTTTTTGTTTCTCGTGTTTAACATAAAGATCCATGTCCCCACCCCCTGTGCTCCCGCCCGCTGTTATTAAAATACTCACCCACCTCCCTCGCAGTGTCCTGTGCTGGCCGCAGCTTCTCCTGTATGCGGTCACGTGGGGCCGCCCATTACAGAAATGAATATGCGGCTCCACCCCTATGGGAGGTGGAGCCACATATTCATGACTGTAATCGGCGGCCCCACTTGACCGCTCATACAGTAGAAGGTGCGGCCAGGACAGGACACTGCGAGGGAGGCGGGTGAGTATTTTAATAACAGCGGGCGGGCGCACAGGGGGTGGGAGGGGAGTGGGGACAGGGATCTTTATGTTAAACACGAGAAACAAAAAAAAAAAGGATTATTCATATCTTCTCTACAGCAAACGCTGCTGCAGAGAAGATATGAATGGCGGCTTCAGCACCACGTGGGGGGGACAGCGCTTATCTCTAGTGCTGTCTCCTGCACGGTGCGTGTGGTACCCAGTCGGCACACGGGCGGCACACGTGTGCCGCACGTGTGCCACACTGATGTGCCACAGAAACGCACGGGCACACGGACACGGATAATTCCGGTACCGATTTTTCCGGTACCAGAATTATCTGGACGTGTGGGACAGGCCTTAGGGGGTATCCACGGTCCCAGGCACTGATCACTTCACCATGGGTAAGGTACTTTGCACCTGATATGCACTGCAATTGTCTTTGTTTCCTTCCTGCATGGATGACACTTGTTTATATGGAAACTAGTATCAAACTTTGTTGTATGGTGGTTCATACTATATGTTAATACAAACCAGTTATATACTGGCGTACACCATACCATTGTGTGTCAGTAGTGGTGCTTCTTATTAAATACCATGGTGACATTATGAACATACAGCTTTGTGCCTGTGATCAGGATGTTTTTGTACTAGGGTCTCCTTGCTTCTTTTTGTATTATTTAATTACGGTTTTTAACATTTTTTGTAACAAAAGAGATTGATATTTTACAATATTGTATGGAACTCCAATTTTTTGTTGTCTTGATTATCCGGAGTATACTTCACTGTCCTTATAGTTACATGGGTAGAGTTAAATCCACACATGGTTTATGTGGGATCCATGTCATCTCTGTGGGTGTGTTTTCACTTTCAATCCAGTGTTGGCTGTTTGGCATTAGTGCACAAAAGGATAAGCGATAATAGTCTGTATGTGGAATTGTTCACACAAGCAATGCAGAGCATCTGGTTTACAGCCTATTACTAACGCACATACAGGCGGGCTGCCCAGTGCTACAAAATGCATGGTGTGTGAATAGAGGCCTACAGTTTACATATCAATGTATGTAAGGTATTAGTTTATATTGGGGCCTCAATACGTAAGCTGGCAACCGCATCAAGGGTCCTTACATTTTTGCCCGCCTGTATGTGCGTTAGTAATAGGCTGTAGACCAGATGCTTTGCATTGCTTGTGTGAACAATGCCACATACAGACTATTATCGCTTATCTTTTTGTGCATTAATGCCAAACAGCCAACACTGGATTGAAAGTGGTTGTTTCATCGGTATTTTTTGCACCTGTGTTTTTGCCATCATTAATCGGGTCCGATGCGCCCTGCTGGTGCATTTGTTTGGAGGCTTCAGCAGTAGTGTTGAGCATTCCGATACCGCAAGTATCGGGTATCGTCCGATACTTAGCGGTATCGGAATTCCGATACCGAGATCCGATACTTTTGTTGTATCGGGAATCGGTATCGGGATCGATATAATGTGTAAAATAAAGAATTAAAATAAAAAGTATTGCTATACTCACCTCTCCGACGCAGCCTACACCTTACCGAGGAAACCGGCAGCCTTGTTTGCTTAAAATTGCGCGCGTTTACTGCCTTCCGTGACGTCACGGCTTCTGATTGGTCGCGTGCCGCCCATGTGACCGCGACGCGACCAATCACAACAAGCCGTGACGTAATTTTCAGGTCCTGAATGCCTAATTCTAGGCATTCAGGACATGAAAATTACGTCACGGCTTGTGATTGGTCGCGTGCCGCCCATGTGACCGCGACGCAACCAATCACAAGCCGTGACGTAATTTTCAGGTCCTGAATGCCTAATTCTAGGCATTCAGGACCTGAAAATTACGTCACGGCTTGTTGTGATTGGTCGCGTCGCGGTCACATGGGCGGCACGCGACCAATCAGAAGCCATGACGTCACGGAAGGCAGTAAACGCGCGCATTTTAAGCAAACAAGGCTGCCGGTTTCCTCGGTAAGGTCCAGGCTGCGTCGGAGAGGTGAGTATAGCAATATTTTTTATTTTAATTCTTTATTTTACACATTAATATGGATCCCAGGGCCTGAAGGAGAGTTTCCTCTCCTTCAGACCCTGGGAACCATCAGGGATACCGTCCGATACTTGAGTCCCATTGACTTGTATTGGTATCGGGTATCGGTATCGGATTAGATCCGATACTTTGCCGGTATCGGCCGATACTTTCCGATTCCTGATACTTTCAAGTATCGGACGGTATCGCTCAACACTATTCAGCAGGTAACCATCTCTGCTTTTTTCTCTGTGATTTTTTTTTCATAACACCCAGACAGCGCGCCTGCTGCCGTGGTGTTATTATGGTGCCACCCACGGAGAGGGAAATGTCAGATTTAGGGAGGTTAGTAGATGGCGGGAGCAGAAGAAGTTCAGTTTTGGAGAGGTTGAGTTTCAGATAGAGATGATGTTGGAGACTGCAGACAGTCAGTGGCGTTCTGTAGTACAGCGGGGGTAAGGTCAGGGGATGACGTGTATAGTTGTTTGCCATCAGCATAAAGATGGTACTGAAAGCCAAATCTGCTGATGGTCTGTCCAATTGGGGCTGTATAGAGGGAGAAGAGAAGGGGGCCAAGGACTGAGACCTGGGGTACTCCGACAGTGATAGGAAGAGGAGATGAAGTGGAGCCAGAGAACAGAACACTGAAGGAGCAGTCAGAAAGGTAGGAGAACCAGGAGAGAGCAGTGTCCTTAATGCCTAGTGACTGGAGCCTAGAGAGTAGGAGACGGTGGTCAACAGTGTCGAAAGCTGCAGAAAGGTTGAGAAGAATGAGCAGAGAGTGGTCACCGTTACATTTTGCTGTCAGAAGGTCATTGGTCACTTTGATGAGTGCAGTTTCTGTCGAATGTAGGGGGCGGAAACTGGACTGTGAAGGGTCTAGGAGGGAGTGAGTGGAGAGGTAACGGGTAAGGTGGGAGTATATCAGGCGCTCCAAGAGTTTAGAGATGAAGGGGAGATTGGAGACCGGTCTGTAGTTGTTTGTGCAGAATGGGTCGAGAGCAGGTTTCTTTAGTAATGGAGTAATGATAGAGTGTTTGAAGGAGGAGGGGAAAATGCAAGAGGAGAGGGAGAGATTAAAGATTGTAGTTAGGTGAGCTGTGACGACTGGGGAGAGAGACTGGAGGAGATGTGAGGGAATGAGGTCGGTGGTGCATGTAGTCGGACGAGAAGAGGAGAGGAGCCTGGAGACTTCTTCTCCTGTGATGGGATCGAATGTGGAGAGTGAGCCAAGGGAAATGCAGGGACGGATGGGAGTCATTGAACTTGGTGATTGGGAGTGGATTTCACACAGACCCCCGACAGCCCCGGCAGACCCGCACAGACCCCCGGCAGACCCGCACAGACCCCCGACAGCCTCGCACAAACCCCCGCACAGACCCCTGGCAGCCCCGCACAGACCCCCGACAGCCCGCACAGACCCCGACAGCCCCACAGACTCACCGGCAGACCCACGCAGACCCACTGACAGCTCGCAGACTCACACACACACATACATGCCACACAGTCACCATCCACACTCCGCCCACACACTTCCCTCCTCCCGATCTGCAGCGTTTCATCTGCAGCTAAACCGCAGATTTTTTTTTTTTTACATCTGCGGTTTTGCTGCGGATGTGCCTGACTCAATGCAAGTCAATGAGTGCAGAAACGCTGCAGATCCGCACAAAGAATTGTCAAAAACACTGCGGATCCGCGGTAAAATCCGCAACGTGTGAACATGGCCTTAGGTAAATTCGGTTACTTTCTTTATTGTGCTTTAATTAAGTTTTTTGAAGCTGCGGTTTTTGTCTATTTAGCTTTGGGAAAACTTTATTGATACAGTCATATGAGGGTTACATATGTTTTTACTGCTTTCTCGCTGCATATGGATACTAAAAACACATGTGCATTTTTTACCTGCAGATTTGCTGCGTCTAATACAAGTCTGTGGAGAAAATCAGCACATAACTCGGTGAGCGTACCCGCCAGAGTCATGGATGCGCTGCAGGTGTGAAGCGCGGGTCAGGTTAAGCTGGTGGGCAGCAGATCTCTAGAAATCCCATCCACTGTGCTGGAATGGTAAGGCTACTTTCACACTAGCGTCGTACGACGCACAACGAATTGCGTAGTTGCGACGCACCGACACAAGCAGTGAAAGCGCCGCACAACGGGGGCAGCGGATGCTGTTTTTCAACGCATCCTCTGCCCCATTGTGATGTGCGGGGAGGCGGGGGCGGAGTTCCGGCCGCGCATGCGCGGTCGGAAAAGACTGTCTCGACGCACCAAAAAACGTTACATGCAACGCTTTTTGGTGGCGACGGTCCGACGTGTGTCAATGCGTCGCTAATGCAAGTCTATGGAGAAAAAACGCATCCTGTAAGCACTTTTGCAAGATGCGTTTTTTCTACAAAACGACGCATAGCGACGCAGTGCACGACGCTAGTGTGAAAGTAGCCTTAGACGCTGCGTTTATATCACAGCAGAAATATGCAGCATCAAAAACGCACTGTGTGAACGGAGACTTACAGTTTTTTTTCCTTTGTAACAAAGCCGGGGTTATTAAGGATTTTTTTTTAAAGATAGAAAACCCACATACGCAACTTTATTTTGCTTATTTTATAAACACAAAAAAATTAAAAAAAATCACTGACCCAAAAAAGGAAACAAAATGAAAAGCAACAAACTGTGTAAAAATTGCACAAAACTTAGTGTTTTAATACTAATAAAAAAAACTGTGAAAAAGGCGACGTCATTTATTGTACGCCTCAAAATAATTCTGCCAGAAACAAACAGCTTATAAAGGAGCTGTGATCCGAGCCTGCCCCGTCCTGTCACACGAGCCCTCACTCTGAGCACCGAACTAATCCCTGCGGGCGGCGATACCAAGCCAAATATTGCCGCCCCGTCTGCACGACATTCTCCTTGCGCTACACAGCAGCTGCCGCTTGGGACAATAGCGCGGCCGGTGATTGGGCCGTGTACCACGTGACGTCAGCGGCGGCCTCTCATTCACATGCAAATAAGGCAGGGTATATGGCGAGGGCGAGCAGCCGCATTGTGACGTCACAAAGAGAACCATAGAGCGTTGTGTGTAGTCACATGGATCCGGGGGAGAGGCAGGTGTGAGCGCTCGGCCCGGAGCAGAGGGCGCCTCATAGCTGTGCGCAGCAGCATGGACCGGGGGGACAGCAGGCAGGTGAGCGGCCGGAGCCGAGTGTACACTGCTGCTAGGCCTCGGGGTGGGCAGGCTCCTGCGGGGGTGAGGCTGAGGCACTGCTGCTACTACTGGGCTCGGGTCATCGTATGCACTGACCCGTGGGCATAGTGTGTGTGTGTGTGTGTGTGTATGTATATGTATATGTATATATATATTTTGCACATACACACATAAATTGTGATTATGTACTTATAAATACATTTTGTGTGATTATGAAGATACGTGTGTGTGTGTGTGTGTAACACACACGCATGCACACGTATGTGCATGCATATATTTTAATTAAAAATAAATAAATATATATATATATATATATATATATATATATATATATATATATATATATATATATATATATATATATATATATATATAATTTTCCTGCCTCTCTGACATATCCGGGCCTTGCTTGTGTGTATACGGTGGCTGTGATGTCCCGCAGTCTATGGCTGACGTCTCGCCTTGCGCCCGGTGTGCAGACATGTTGGCGTTCTGTGCTGTCATACACTATATGGAGCGTGCTCTTGGTGTTTGGTGTACCTGTGACCAGGCCCGGTGGGATTGTGGTTGTTTTTTTTTTTTTTTTTTTTTTGTGTATTGTGGAGGGGTCTTGTCTTTCTGTGCATGATTGTGTAGGATGCAGGCAGTGTTGTGATACATTCACATCTAGACATGGGGAGAATCGATCCATCCATCGGCCCGGTCCTGGATCTGTGACCGCTATGGCTCCTAACCTCCAGCTCCTCCATTATCCGGGCTGGAGCGATGTCTGGTGTGTCATCCTGCAATGATGTCAGGCCGGAAGGTAAGCGGATTCTCCAGCCTCCCCTCCCGTCTATCACTTACAGGGTACTGACCTGTCTGATGGATCAGAGTCCTGTGGATCAATTTTCTCCATCTCTGTTCGCATGCAGTAGATTATTTTTCCAAATTTCTGAATTTGTCCCATTCATCCAAATTGGAGACTCCATGTACATTAAGGCCCCTTCCATCAGTCGCAATCTGTCAAATTTTGATAAAAAAAAAAAAAACTGATCCATCGCAGATTGTGAGACTAGCTGATCTGGCTAATTGGATCCTTAATAAATCATGCTCAATTTAAAAAATCGTAATCCGTTTCCGGATTCCTTCACTTGTCGGATCCTGCGCTATAAGCTTCCATTTTAGCAAGCGACGGATCCGTCACTATTCGTGTTTTTTGACAGACACAAAAAATGTTACTTTGTCCGTTGTCTCCCGCCGCCGTAAAAATAATTTTCGACTGATCCAGCGAACAACGGACGAAACGTGAGGCCATCCGTCCCAATACATCACTAATGCAAGTCTATGAGAAAAAACCAGATCCGGAGGCATCAGTCGCCAGATCTTTTTCTTTTTTTTTTCTTTTTTTTCAAACTTCGACGGATTGTGACTGATGGCAAAAGACTGGTGTGTGAAAGGGACCTGAGGCCGTGTGTTTTCTGCAGGTGTCCACACCAAGTATATTAACAATTTTCTCTGACTGTCGCCTTTTTGCTGCGTTTTCCCCTTTTTATTGGATGCAGATCTGGTGCCGATTTCTAGCAGTGTCTTTTTTTTTTTTTTTTTTTTTTTTCCTGCATTTTTGTATTTATCCATGGGTGAAAAAACCCCCCACTGCAAATGCACTGAAAGAAGTGACATGCTGCAGTGTGCAAAAACGCGACAGTTTTAGAATCAGTAAGGAAAAAAGTGTGTGAGATTTCTGAAAGCTCCTAGACTCTGCTGGTACTGTAAAACACAGCAAAAAAAAAAAAAAAAAATGCAACATGTGTACATGGCCTTACAGCTCAAGCCAAGTGGATGTGATTTTGTGAAAACTCATTCCCACTGTGTGTGTGAAACGTTCACACGAGCCGGGTAGAAAAATCATTAAATTTCATCCAGAAAAGTGGGACTTTCTTTTTTTTTTTTTTTTCTCACTTGTTAGTGCTTTTTTTTTTTTTCTACGGCTTCTATTACGTAATCTTTTACAGGGCCATTCCGTTTCCTATGTTCCAGAATTATAATGTATCTCTAAACATTGTATGCTATACTGTGGCTCCATATGGCATCCGATTTGGAATTTATTTTTTTCCTACACCCATAGACAACAAACGCTCATCTGCACTGCCCCATTAAATTACTTTTTTTTTTTTTTTTTTCATGGACAGCACTTGGACTGAAAACGGGGTCATTGGAATGAGCCCTGAAGATGACGTCGACCCATGCATATTTTTTTCCTCATAATATTCTTTGGGAGCCTGAACAAAACATGTACAAAATGTATTAAAAAAATAAAGATGCATCAAATCCACACAAAGAAATGCATTAATAATTCGAGCAGATTGCTATTGCTTATTTTGGTGCAGACACTTGTAGACAAAATGCAACATTTCCACATTTGGGAACATGGCCGAAGTTCACACAATGCGTATGCACAGCGGCGCATTCTTTCTGCACTTACTGGATCACTTGCGTTTTTGTTTTTTTTTTTCCAGCTGTTGATTTTTGACTCCTTTATGGTATGTCATGTTTTACCGAGAACTTTTTTTTTTTTTTTTGTTTGGGGGGGGACTTCCTAATTGCCTTTGAGAACTTCATTTTTTTATTCTGTTGAATTATTACAAAACAGTTAGCGTTTTTCTGAAGCAAGTACGATGCCAGAACACTCAAAGTTCTTTGGGCGTCTTCTGAGCTTTCCCATTGACTTGTAAAGTACAGAGCGTCATCTGAAGATAGCGCTCCAGAAGAATGGTCTTTTAGCTGCTTGGCATTTAAAAAAAAAAGCTGGAGTAAGTGGTTAACAGACGGTCAAAGGCCTAAACAAATGGTCAGCAAGTCGTCTCCACAAAGAAGTTTGTCTATTCTAGTTCTTGTTCATCACTGGTTTCTGATCCACCTGAAAGACGTGTGGACATAACAATCACACAAAAACCAGTATGCACCAATATATGCCTGGTTTTGTCTATATCAGAAGCTATCTAGTCTATATGTACCAAACAGGCTGTTTTTTTTTTTTTTTTCCTTCACGCAGTCTTCTATATAGTCTTCTGGTTTGTAGTTCTCTTATCCATTGCATCGCCTATGGTGGGCTTTTGGTGCATACATATGTATTGCATTAAGTTGGGACTAACTGTTCTAGATACACTGTAGGTCAGCGAACAACTGTATTTTTATTTTTCTCCACTTTTTCGTAGTATTTTTGTTTTCAGCTGTCTCCTGCCTTGGTGTCCTTACCCATGTATACACGTTTTCCTTTTATGTGCCAAATGCTGTATATATCCATCTAGCGCAGAGTCAGATATTTTATATTGTCAGGTTTTTACCTCTCTACAACAGGGGTTTGTTGTTGTTTTTTTTTTTTTTTTGTGGTCACTTTGCTGCTTTTAGTATTGCCTCCTTGGAGTTTGGACAAGCGTGATTGTGTGAACATAACCTAAGTGACGCTACACTGAAATCCGGATCTCTGACCCTATATCATGTTGCTTCAAGATGAGCTAGCAAAAAACACAATTTCCATGCAGATATAGGGCTCAATTCATTAACTTCCCTTTTTTTTTTTTTTTTTTTTTTTTCCCCCACTTTTCTATTCTTTTTGACTTTTTGTGCACCAAATTCTTCAAAATGGCACCATGATTCATGAGTTTTGCACAATAAACAAAAATGCTTTTTATATTTTTGATACACTTCCATTCAAATGCTGCAAAATTCGCTCCACAAATTTCAGACATGCATAAGATCACTCCATATGGGGACTTGGGTGCGTTTACTCAAAAAATGTTGCCTCTTTAGAAAGTTGTAATTGTTGAATCCACCAAAACATCTGGAAACTCCAAACCCTGCCCACAATGATGGCTATCTAAAAAAAAAAAAAAAAAAAACAGGCTTGCCCATATAAAATGGACATTGAAAAGGCCAAATTGAAAGAGTAATTCAGAAATTAAGAACAGTAGGGATAACTAAACCCTTAATGAGTTGCAAATGCAACAATGAGATGTGTGTATGTATATGTGTGTGTGTATATATATATATATATATATATATATATATATATATATATATATATATATATATATATATATATATATATATATATATATATATATATATACACACATGTGTGTATATATACACACTTTTTTTTTTTTTTTTCTTAGCCATGAATATACCGTAAAGAATAGGATGCATACCCGCCTACAAATTCTCCTCCACGGATGCGTTGCAGGCTGCTTTGGTGGTCTCCGCCAACTTTACAATCGGTGTCTACCATGTTTGGAAGTCCCAGCAGTGCTTTTTTAACTGTAGGAAAACTTTTTTTTTTTTCCTGCACAAACCCACTGCGGGCACACATGCTGATGAGCAGGCTGCCAGTCAAGGTGCTGGGGAGCTGATAACTGTGCACTCGCCTTCTAGTCATCAGGGCAGCACAGGAAGCAAGCGGCTGCAGGGAGAATGTAATAACTTGCTTTTTTTCCCTGTAGCTGCCAAATATGGCTAAGGCTACTTTCACACTAGCATTTTTTTGCATACATCGCAATGCGTCGTTTTGGTGAAAAAACGCATTTTGCAAAGTCGTCTGCAGGATGCGTTTTTTCCCCATAGACTAACATTAGCGACGTATTGCCACACGTCACAACCATCGTGCGACGGTTGCGTCGTGTTGTGGTGGACCACCGGCAGCAAAAAAGTTACATGTAACTTTTTTTGTGCCGATGGTCCGCCATTTCCGACCGCGCATGCGCGGCAGGAACTCCACCCCCACCTCCCCGCACCTCACAATGGGGCAGCGGATGCGTGGAAAAACAGCATCCGCTGCCCCCGTTGTGCGGCGCTTGCACAGTATGCGTCGGTACGTTAGGCTGATGCAGCCCCGACGGCCCCGTACCGACGCTAGTGTGAAAGTAGCCTTACGCTATTTACCTGCAGATTACCACTACGTCCGCAGATAAATGGCTTTTCTTTTTTTTTTTTTTTTTAATTTTGTACTGACCTGTTCCCATTAGACCTCATTCAAATGCCAGTGACGTTTATTGTACACAGGTCAAAAACACTGAACAATGGCCTGAGTTTCTGCAGTGTTTGGTCAGTGTTGGCTTTCACCATTAGTGATTTTCACTTATCAGAAATGGATGACAAAGCTTCTCCTGTCATTACAATGTTAAAGAAGCCCTCCCATCTATTTTGTGTATTACTATACTGACCTACTGCTTCTCTCTCCGGTGTCGGCGCCATTCTTCTTCTCACCCGAATGACATCACTGCAATTGCGACTAGCCAGCTCACTCTGTACTCTGCGTGTGAGTGCATTGAGAACCTATGGGGTCTCACTCTATAAGCCACCTTTACAGGGTCACATAGAACACCGCAGAATGGAGCTGAATACCAGAGAGAGCAGTAGGTGAGTATATAAACATAACTCGCACTATATTAACAGTACATATACAAAGATTTAACAATAAAAGTACATGGCAGTTCTTCTTTTATATTGAACTGTGCACTAATGCCGCCCATGATTTTCACAGACCATAGTCTTGTATGGCAATTTCTATTCATGACTCAGATGAAAATTAGATGTGTCTCCTGTGATTTTTATTTATTTATTTTTTACATAGTTCAGTAAAAAAAAAAAAAAAAAAACGCACAGAAGTGAAGAGATCCATGGATTATAAAGGGGTAAATTTATTAACACCACAGACAGAATAAACATTTGATACATTTGCCGATTTTTGCAAGTTCTCCCACCTACAAAGAATGGAGGTCTGTAATTTTTATCACAGGTAAATTTCGATTGAGACCGAATCTAAAAATAAAACAGAACATCACATTGTATGATTTTTACTTACCGTTTATACGCGAGTATAAGCAGAGTTTTTCAGCACTTTTTTTTTTTTTTTTTTTTTTTGTGCTGGAAAAGCCCTCCTCGGCTTATACTCAAGTGAGGTTCCAAGAAGACGGAGGGGGAGCGGCATCAGCGGGTCACAGGAGGCAGGAGCCAACCTCTGCGGCTAAAGCCTGTGCCAGCTGCTAAAGAGATGAATATTCACTGTGCTGGCAGTTAATATTCATTTCTCTTTAATAGTGGGCACAGTAGTTGCAGCCGCTGGCTTCCTGCAGTGGCCGTGCGATCACGTGTGCCCGCTACTTAAGGGAATGAATATTCACTGCCCTCCATGCCCCACAGTTGCTCTCACCGGAGCAAGACGCTGCGAGGGAGAGCAGGGACAGTAAGGATGGTTTACTTTTTTTATTTAATTTTTTTGTAATGTTTTTCTGATGGGGGGGCCATGCAGACCAGGATGGGGATGAGGGGGCCTGTGCAGACCAGGCTTATACTCTAGTCCATAAGTTTTCCCAGGGTTTTTTTTGGTGGTAAAATTAGGTACCTCCGGCTTATACTCTAATATATACGGTAATTAGATTTATTTTTTTTTCCCCATGAAATAAGTGTTTGATAGTGAAACAGAACTTAATGTTTGGTACAGAAACCATTGTTTGCAATCAGAGGTCAGACGTTTGCTGTAGTTCTTAACCAAGTTTGTACACTATGCGGCAGGGATTTTGGCCCCCTCCTCTATACAGATCTTCTCCAGATCTTTTAGGTTTTGGGGCTGTCGCGGAGCCCCTCTATAGTTTCCCTGGCTGTGTGTTTCAGGTCATTGTCATGCTGGAAGACCCATCTTCAATGCTCCTACCGAGGGAAGGGGGGTTCTTGGCCAACGCATAACCCAACCTCCCTTCAATACGGTGCAGTCATCCTGTCCCCTTTGCAAAACATCACCTCAAAGAATGATGTGTCCCACCCCCAAGCTTCATGTTTGGGATGTTGTTCTTGGGGTTGTAGTCATCCTTCTTCCTCCAAACACGGCAAGTGTAGTTGATAACAAATAGTTCTATTTTGGTCTCATCTGACGACATGATCTTCTCCCATGCTTCCTCTGGATCATCCAGATGGTCATTGATAAACTTCAAAAGGGCCAGTAGTGAGCAGGGTGATCTTGTGCCCTGCAGGATTTTGATCAATGACAGCGTAGTGTGTTGCTAATGGTAATGTTTGAGGCTGTGGGCCCAGCTCTCTTCAGGTCACAAGATCCCCCTGCCAGTAGTTTTGGGCTGATTCCTGGCCTTTCTCACAATCATCCTTGCACCTTGAGGCGAGATCTTGCATGGAGCCCCAGACCGAGGAAGATTGACTGTCATTTTGTGTTTCTTCCATTTTCTAATTGTTGTGCCAACAGTTGTTGGCTGCTTGCCTATTGTTCTGTTGATCATGAGATGACATTGCTGGTTATTGTTTTGTGGCTTGTAGTTCTATATGTGTCTCAGTGAGAGACTTTCATGACTTGCACCACATTTATTATGCATTTTAGGCACCTTTTTATGTCTTGTGTGACAAAGGGGTTAGATCTTGCTGGAAATGGGTGTGGCTTGTCTGAGGAAAGGGAAGTGATCTAATGTATAATACCATGCACCTAGATTTTGGTGCACATTTCTGGAATAAAAGTAAGTCAACTAATAGGTGGTGTAAACCTACAGCTCTGGCAAAACTTAAGAATGTTCACTTCGTCTGATTCTTCTCTTTATAGGTATATTTTTGAGTAAAATGTAAATTGTTCATTTAGTCTATAAACTTCTGACAACATATTTCCAAACAGTAATTTTTTTTTTTATTTTTTTTTTTCTCCTGAAAAGGAGACATGATCGATTTATCAAATACAAACCACTTGGTTGAATTTGGCTCATTTTTATGACTGTGTAGTCTAAGTTGCAATGTAAAAAAAAAAACAAAAATTAAGACTGTTTTGAAAAATCTGGCTCCATATACAGTATTTAATATGCCCCACAAAAATGTAAGAGGAACCCAAAATATTCTTGCATGTGGAGTTGTAGGGAAGACTTATTGCTCAGGATTACTCATTGACTCTGCTATGATTATTTAGGACAATTGTACTGCATTGCTAAAAGTTATTACATTAAGTTCCTTATTTTTATTTTTTTTTTGTATTCGAGGTAAACTAATCATTGTAGTTTCTTCTGTGTTTCTTGACTTCACGATCCTGGCTTTATTTTCACCACTATTTTCTATTTTACTTGCAGACACGGAAACCTCTTGTGGAGAAAAGAAGGCGAGCCAGGATTAATGAAAGTCTGCAGGAGCTTCGCGGCATCCTCGCTGACAATGAGGTGAACTGACTGAACAGATGTTGCGTTAAAATAAGAAAATTAGAATTACACAAAGTACAAGTCAACAAAAAATGTCGCTGCAAAGAAATTGCTGTGTCTACAGTCCTTGTGCTCTTGAGTTGGAGAGGCTCTCGTGGGTTTTACTGATGCCTTAATTTTGTATCTTGTCTTATTTAGTTTCAATCCAAGATGGAGAATGCAGAAGTTCTTGAGCTCACCGTGAAGCGCGTCCAGCGAATTCTTCAGTCGAGATCAGCTGGTGGGTAATTATACAGCCACAGCTAACAGTGTTTTTGCTGTATGAAGTGTTGAGGTCCCTTTGCCCAATGTGTTTGCATCATCCCAGTGTTAATTTTGTTTTCCAGAATCGGACCGGTTACAGCGCGAGGCTAGTGAACGATTCGCAGCAGGCTACATCCAGTGCATGCATGAAGTGCACACCTTTGTGTCCAGCTGTCCAGGCATTGATTCTGGCTTGGCTGCTGACTTGCTCAACCATTTACTGGAGTCTATGCCTTTGAATGAGGGAAGCCTTCAGGATCTTGTTCTGGATGTGCTCCTGGATTCCCCGACTTCTGATCCGTCATGTGCTCTTAGCTTGTTAGGATCGTCCTCTGATGACAGCTGCTCTGACGTGGATGAAGCCGAGACTGGGAAAAGTGGAACAGAAACTGTGCAGGACAATGATCGGACCCCAGAGATCCAACCTCCAACCCCTTCCATGTGGAGACCATGGTGATGTGATCCACAATATTGGGACTTGTCGTGACTAGGACACCAAGGTCATCGATACCAGTCCCATAAGACAGCATACTGCATCTATATATTTGGATGTTTCGCTCTCTAAATCTGTTGCAATACGAATGGACACGGGTGTAACTGCATTGGTCCAGCGACATGAGTGTCTGTGACTTAAACGATTCCTCATGGGCAGACTCCTCCTCAGTTGAGGGAGCTGGTGAGATCACACAGCACAGGATTAACAATGCAGCATATGCCTTTATAAAGACTTTCTGTAAACCAACTTGATGTATGTCATGCAACTGTTATATTGTGCAGCACATTCATTGTCCTTGTACAGATATGATTCATTATACTGCGCAGCATCATCTTGTGAAATTCCGATCCCTGGTCTGTCTCCGACTGCAGGAGAGACCGTCCATCCTCTGAGTGTTCAGGCCAGACATCCTTAGAGGACCTACCACTTGCCGTAAATATATAATTGGTGTAAATGCTGCTGTACACTTGAATCTGTCATTTTGTTACTGTGCCTCTGCAGCGTTCCTGAGATCTGTATGGAAATATAGTCTAAGTCTACTCAAATCTACTCCATTGGGGGTCTTTCTGAAGAACATGTCTACTTGGTTAACAAAGATAGATTTCTATACAGGAGGGCCATTTCTCAGAGAGGCACTAGAGAAGCATCACCAAATTCAGGAGAACAGTGGCGTTTACACCATGTAAGAAAATGATGTATTTATGGCAAACAATGGGACCTCTTTAAATAATTCCAAGCCCCCAACCAGTTTTTGGGTGCGAGACTCTCGACGTATGAGGATGTATGTTCTGGAGAAGCTACATAGGGGTGATTTAGGTAGTGTTCCCTCTGCTGCGTAGGCATGGTGGTAGTGCATTTATCTCTAATCCCTAGGAGGGATGTCTAGTGTTTAGGTAACTTGAGGTTCTACCTTCAGTGAAGGAGACTAGAGGAATATATGGATACCGATTTGAAGGGTGCTATAGGAAACTTTTTTTTTTTTTTCTTTGCAGGAGTATGTGTATATTAGGATGTTCTTGTTTAATCTTTGCCTTTCTTTGTATATAGATGCCTTTCTAATGCTTTAGGGAAGCAGGTGCCTGAATCTGTGCGATGCACTTGAACCAAGTCCCAAATCCATGGTCTCCATTGTGTATCCATCTGGCAAGCACTTATTGTGGTTTTCCTTTAAATATCTCATCCCACAACTTTATTTTTTTTATACTAAAAGTACTAGTGTTGTGTGAGTAGTGATACCGTGCATTAATTATTCATGAATAAATTAATGAGCTTTTGTTGGAAAAACATTTTGAGTTTGACTTTTCGATGTCTTGTATTACATCTGTCACCAATTTGGTGCTTCTCAATCACTTATGGCATCATTCAATTCAATATCTGTCTAGGATTCTAGATTTATGCATAAACCTGCAAATACAGCCATTAATCCATTCAGCTTACTCAATAAGTAATCTAGATAGATAGATAGATAGATAGATATAATTGTCTAAGGGTTTTTCTGTCTGTCTGTCCTGGAAATCCCGCGTCTCTGATTCGGCCTCGACCAATCAGCGACGGGCACAGCATGGCGACGATGATGTCATAAAGGTTGCCTCGACCAATCAGCGACGGGCACAGCATGGCGACGATGATGTCATAAAGGTTGCCTCGACCAATCAGCGACGGGCACAGTCTGCCGCGAATTCTGGAATCATCATTGTCCATATACTACGGGGACATGCATATTCTAGAATACCCGATGCATTAGAATCGGGCCACAGTCTAGTATCATATAATAAGATATACTGACAGAGGCCATACAGCATTGTGGAAGGATACGGTTGGCCACCTAGTAGACCATGTGATTAAAGGGGTTATCCAACAATAATTAATCCATGTCTTCATACCAAACATAATAAAAAAAATAATAATCTGATGCATACTAGCTTCGGAGTGCCCCTGCAGATCTAGCACTGGCCGCAACAAAGGTCCATACTTGCTCTATAAGCAGTGTCTGCCCAATTTGGAGGTCACCGCGCCACTTGATCAACAGTGCTGGAAAGTGACTCTTCCTCTGTATATTAAATTTATGTTTAATTTATTTTACTGTGCGCCATCTTATCTTGGTCGTCGTCCTTTTTTTTTTTTTTTTAATAAAAAGGAACCTGTCACCAGCTTTTTAGCCTATGAACAAAGGGCACCACCTTTAACTGCTCCTGTTCTGCATCCCACAAATGTGTCTTCTCCGCTCCCAACTCCTTCCCCCTGCCATGTATATTTAAAAAAAAAAAAAAAAATACCATATGATATGTTCCTGCGCTGTTTGTAAATTAGGGTGGTCCGGTCCAATGGGTGGCGTCTGTCCCTCCTCTCTGCTCCTAATCACATCCTCCTGCTTTGATGTGGGTGCTGAGAGCAGGGCATAAAACAGCAGCACTGTGCCAACGCCTGGCTTTAATTCATGTGAGTGAAGTCACTATGTGACAGTTTTATGCAGCAGGTTGTTCTGGGCACTGCAATACCAAATTTTATTGTAAATTTTATTTTTTATTTTTTTTAACACTTTTATGGGCCTTTCACTTTCATGTGCCTGATCACTGTCAGTTTTGCTCTGACACAACCCCCTTAGACCATTCTCTGTGCAGGGTCTAAGGGCATTGCCATAGCCTGGTGACCCGGATGTCATCATGATATCAGGTTACCATGACAACGATCAGGCCCCCACAATGATTTTGTGGGGGCGCCAACCTGAGGCCAGAGGGAGCCCTCTGACTGATTTCTAAATGCTGCGATCGATAAGCATTTAGGGGTTTAAATTATAGCTGACACCAGGCACTATCAGCTGAACACGGGGCGATCGCGTGCAGAGCCCTTGTGTGGGCAAAATCGCCAAGATTTACCCAGTGGGGGAAGTCCTTCCCAACCAGGCTGTACTAGGTACGTCCAAGGTCGGGCCTGGGTTAAATACATTCAGCACATGTATGCCCCTAAACTGGTAGGGAGCATTGCCACTATTCTGTATGATTGTGATATGTGTCTGTGGTACCAGCAGGCTGCTAGAGCACTGAACAGAACCTTTTCTGATTTTCAGTTGAATTAGATTATTACAATGCAGGATCAGCAGACATAGAAGTAAATCATTATTTCCAATGATCCAGAATCTCATGTTTAGTATTACACTAATAAGGTTTGTTTGCCAGATACATTTTTGGATTATTACAACAGGTTTTTATTGGTCCAATACAAGTAGAGCACAAAGTATAATTCTAGTATCTAAATGGTTAATTGGCCATGACAGTGATAAGTCACTTATTTTACTCACTTATATACACGGTCATGTGATGGGCGGGATTAGTGACACGCTTCGGGCGCGAGCATGTTCAATGCTGCTGTCAGATTGACAGTGGCATTTAACATGTTAATAGCCGAGGGTGAATCACGATTCCACCTGTGGCGGTTAAGGGCACATGTCAGCTAATGAAACCAGCTGACGTGCTGGAAAAGTTGCGGGCTCATTGCCGGAATCCGCAGCAAACTGGGGGATGCAACCTTAGACGTACCTATACGTCTAAGTTTGGAAAGGGGTTAATATAGAGGAACCCTATGTTTTGTTTTTTTTTTGTTTGTTTGGTTTTTTTTTTTGGGGGGGAGGGGATAGGGGTCCCCTATTTTAATAATTAGGTAAAGCCAAGTATACAGTTGTGAACTTGTATTAATAGCCTGGAAAGTTCCATTTGGTATTACCCTTGTCCCAGTCTTCAAATATCTGCCCCCAGCTGTCTGTTTTCCCTCTGCTGGCACTAATAACTTTATATTTAATATCAGTCACAGAATAGATATATTTGTGTATATATCTGTTCTATTCTGTCGGGTAATGCTGTGATTTTTTTTATTGAATGCGACTTGTCAAAGGACGTCAGTGTGTTTTAAAAAAAATAAAAAATAAAAATAAAATAGTAATAAAAATAAAATAAAATTGGACGCCACTTGCTTTTTTCTTTTTTTCTCTCTTCCCCCCCCCCCCCCTTTCAGTCCGATCTCGGCTGTGAACAAAATCACAGATGAGCAGGGACTCATAGATTAACATTGGTCAGAGTGCAATCTGATTTTCTGTATTTAACCGCACTCTTCCATTTTCCTCGCAGATGAGCATGAGCCCTTACTAAGGATCTCAACGTCGACATCATAATTTTAAGACTTGCATCAGATCATAACCAGTGGAGACTGGCGTTTTTGGATGCAGAAATAATTAAGAACTATCAGGGTCAACTTACCACCAGGATGTTTAGAAAACCGACAGCTACAAATGCCCTTCTTTGGTGGGACAACTATCATCCTGTCCCCCTGAAGAAGGGCGTACCAAAGAGCCAGTATTTAAGAGGAAGAAACTAGGGTTGAGCGACCTTTAGTTTTTTTGGGTCGAGTCGGGTTTTGTGAAACCCGACTGTCTTAAAAGTCGAGTCGAGTGAAATCGGCCGACCACCGTGAAAAGTCGGGTTTCGCCCGAAACACGAAACCCAATGAAGGAATTTATTTGATCTCTCTCTCTCTCTCTCTCTCTCATGACGATAGGCGTTCACTCCCCTAAGACCTATGTCATCACTCTGCCCACGCTCATTCATTGGCTGAAAAAATGGCGCTAAACGCGTCATACAAAACGCGACTTTAGCGCCAAGATCGCATACCGCATGGCCGACCACGCACAGGGATCGGGTCGGGTTTCATGAGACGCCGACTTTGCCAAAAGTCGGCGACTTATGAAAATGCACGACCCGTTTCGCTCAACCCTAGAAGAAACAACTGCTCAGAAGCTGAGACCTTTAGAACACAAGCCTTTGATTTAAGGGAGGGATTTCGGCAGAGGAGCTACCCTGATGATAAGGATGCTATCATTCATAGGCACTTATGACAGTCAAGCCAATTAAATCTTTAGAATCTTTAAACACGGGGGCATCATTAGAGCTGATGATGATGATGATCTAGTTATTACAGGACACCCCAATGTAACTTTAAGACAACGTTGTTCATTAAAAGATCGCATAGTCACTATAATAGACTTAAACAAGAGGGTACCTGATTACAGGAGGACTTGTGGAATTTTCAGGTGTGGAGGTGCAGAGATTGCATTAAGGAAAGGCGTGTTTTCAAGGTGCCCCGTGATGTGGCATGGATTTTTATTGTTGTTGTGCCCTGTAAACTGCAGGCAATTATAGGTATTGACTAATTGATGACATACCCTGCAGTTCTTGTTTTCTCTCCTTTGATCCCTATATTTGGTTGCATACTTTTTGGTCAAACAACGATCTACTCTTTTGAATACTGGCCTGAATATCCCTGGATTAGATGAGTGACTTATATGACATATTAGGGTACGTTTCCACGTTCATTAAGTCCAAAGCGCTGCTGGCTTTTGTACGCGTGACGATTCAGCATGTGTTCATTGAACACATGTGGAATCACAGCATCCTGTACATTGGACGGTGCTATTTATCTTGCAGAGACTGAGCATGTCCGCAAGATAGACATATACTCGGGTCTGCCACCTGCGCCTTTGAATGCATAGTGGAGATGGGATTTCATAAAATCACCTCCACTATGCTGTAACATCTGGCGGCTGCGGCTGTACGCAGCGTCCAATCCGCAACAAATACGCCACGTGGAAACATCCTTAGGTTCAGCCAAAAGTGAGCGGGGGCACCACTTGTGTATATTTTAGGGTGCAACCTCTGCAGCCAGGTATAGCTTTCATTATAGAGATGGAGAGAGCTAGTTTCATCATTTATCTTTTTTCTTTTTAGGCACAGACTTTATCTGCTTTATTGGTTTTGATAGCCATAAGCCGCAGCCATTATTTTTTATTTTTGAGGTGCAACCTGTGTGTTTTCGTACACTCTATTTTTTATGTTTTTGCCCCATAATCACGTATAATGGGTGATTTATATGCATTTGTGTAATTTACTCAGCCCTTGCTCTATTTTCGGCTACTATTCTGGTTAGTAGACTTTTGTGTTTGAGGTCCCAATGGGGTCTTGTTCTGCATTGATAGAATTTGATTCTATCATATTGGGTCCGGATAGACAGGACCAGATGGGGTTAGTCAATGTTAAGCAGGGGCACAATTTGTGTTTATCAATAGGGTATCAACCTCCACTGCAAGGTAGCTGTATCAGGACATTTTAGGGAGAGATCGCATCACAATATACACCCAACTGTGCCTTTGGTGTGGGGTGTCAACTGTTTTTTGTGGATACCTACCTACCTCTAAATTGAGGCTATTTTGTCTTTCAAATATACAGTACATATTTTTTAAAGGAATTATTAAAAGTTAATTTTTAAAGGGTATCCTTGTTAAACTCACCATTTGTCTGTAATGCTTCTCAATGACTGCAATATCCTGATGACTCCATGTTTGTCACTGAATGCCTAAGCAGATGCTCATGAGGCTGAGTCCATAAGCAGACAGGAAATATCAGAGCCGAAAACTTTCAACAAACTATTGGACACCACTTTTAAAGCCTTGCATGTTTTTATTTTGCTGTTTTTCAGCTGACAATTTTTCCTCCATCCCTTTTGCGGTTGTCTGATCTGGGGACCAATCCATGTTCCCTTCATGATTTTCTCTAGTGACCTTTGGAAATAGCTGACACAAACACATCACCATTACTAGTAAAGAGCCTTTACAAACTTTGCATGATTGAGTTTAATATGTAGGGTGGAAGGGAAAAGCAGCTGATACACTATATTCTTCTGGCCTGTCACCATGTAATAAAAAAAACGTACAATAGAGTCAACAGGTACAAACATAAATTTTTATTAAATATCAAGAAAATGCACAGACTAAGCATATTAAAAAGTGGGAAACCACAAAATGGTGCCAAAGTGCTAAGAACCTCCACACACGGAGCTTAGTCATGTCGAATCGTGAGTGGATGTATAAAACAGACAGATACATGTGGCGGGGATTTAAGACTTAGGGATCAAATACAAGGCCTTGCAAGGTCAAGCATTGCTTGCCACTAAAACAAACCCACACCTAATGTAAGACGCCTGACCTGGTGCAAGTGATGATGCAAAAGGCCAGTCCTCCTTGTAATCCTCTAATCTGTGAGGACTTTCCCATTCACCGAGATAACAGAATTTTGTCTTTCTGCTGTAGTCCCACAAGGATAGCGATAACTTAAAAATCAACACATTCTTCTATGATCTAAGTCGGTTTTCCTTGGCTGCATAGGTTTATTTAGTTTGGGTTACATATGCCAATGGAAGAGGGGGCAGCACATTTCCGTTGTGCAAAAGCACCACAACGAAATTGAGCTTTGAAGACTCTATAAACAAACACCATTCATTGTGAAGGTATGTTATGCCTAAAACTGCCATAACAACATTGTTGTAGAAAGTGAGAGCTCAGTTTTTTTTTAAGGATCCAATTAGCTGGATGTTAGGTGTCGAGTTCCCACCTCTGCACAGGGGGAATCTCGAACCATCTCCGCTGCTGTCTCCCATTCTTCTCCGGCCGCAGTGGAGCCTGCTCAGCGGAGATGTTGGTACCAGCGTCTATCTCAGGCTGATACTAGCCGACTGGTAACTACTGTTCAGTGGGCTAGGTTCTTCATGCAGAAGAAAAAAGGGGAACTACGTCCATGCATAGACTACAGGGGTCTTAACGCCATCACCGTTAAGAATAAGTATCCCCTGCCCCTGATATCTAAGCTCTTTGATAGGCTTCGGAGAGCAAGGGTATTTACTAAACTAGATCTGCGGGATGCTTACAACCTGATTCGCATCCGTGAGGGGGGCGAATGGAAGACGGCTTTTAACACCAGGGATGGGCACTATGAATATCTGGTGATGCCCTTTGGGCTCTGTAATGCCCCAGCCGTTTTCCAAGACTTTGTAAATGATATCTTCAGGGATATGCTCTCCACCTTGGTCGTAGTCTATCTGGATGATATTCTCATCTACTTTCCAGATATTAACTCTCACCGGAGAGATGTTTGCAAAGTCTTCGACCTCTTATGAGCCAATTCACTCTACGCCAAGTTGGAGAAATGTGTGTTTGAGCAGGAGTCCTTACCTTTCCTGGGCTATATCATCTCCGCCCAGGGATTGGCTATGGATCCTGCGAAACTACAGGCTGTGATGGACTGGCAAGAACCCCATTCTCTTAAAGCGGTGCAGCGCTTTATGGGGTTCATTAACTATTATCGCCAGTTCATCCCTCATTTCTCAACTTTGGTAGCTCCCTTGGTAGCCCTCACCAAGAAGGGAGTCAATCCCAAATTGTGGTCTGAGGAGATCTCCAAGGCCTTCACTTCTTTTAAGTCCCATTTTGCTAGCGCTCCCATCCTACATCGCCCCGATGTAGATAAGCCATTTATAATGGAGGTGGATGCCTCATGAAGTTGGCCTTCTCAAAGTGGAGACATCTTTTGGAGGGGGCTCGCTTTCCCTTCCAAGTATTCACAGACAACAAGAATCTGGTCTACTTACAGACAGCCCAGCGGTTAAATTCTCACCAGGCCGGATGGTCCTTGTTCATCTCCTGGTTCCATTTCACCCTCCATTTTCTTTCCGGGGAGAACATTCGTGCCGATGCCCTCTCTCGCTCCATTGTATCATCTGAGGAGGAGGAAGAGGAGCCTCGGCTTATTGTCCCTACCGAGAGCCTGAGAACTGTGGCCCAGGTTTCGCTAGAGTCTGTGCCTCCGGGCAAGACTTTTGTACCATCCAGTCTGCGTCTGGAGGTTCTCTCTTGGGCTCACTCGTCCAGGGTGGGTGGACATTTTTGGTCCAAAAGGACATCTAAGCTACTGGTGAAGACATACTGGTGGCCGCATATGGCCCCTGACGTTGCAGACTATGTTCGGGCGTGTATCTCCTGCACCAAGAACAAGTCTCGTCAACGGCCAGCTGGGCTGCTTTACCCCCTGCCGGTGGCGGACAGGCCCTGGGAGATGGTCGGGATGGTTTTTGTGGTGGGCTTACCCAAGTCTCGTAGCTGCACCATTATTTGGGTGATCACCGACCATTTTTCCAAAATGGTGCACTTGATGCCTTTTCCACGGCTACCTTCTGCACGGGCTCTGGTAGCGTTGTTTATCAAACACATCTTTCGCCTACACGGTACGGCGGACAAAATTGTCAGTGACTGGGGTCCCCAGTTTGCATCTCGATTCTGGAGAGAGCTTTGTCGTCTACTCAGTATTGAGTTGAATCTCTCCTCAGCATATCATCCCCAAACAAATGGGTTGGTAGAGAGGGCCAACCAGACCCTGGTCACATATTTACGACATTTTGTTTTTGCCAGGCAGGATGACTGGGCATCCTTGCTACCGTGGGCGGAGTTTCTGCTTAACGCCATAGCCGACTCCACCGGTCAAACTCTATTCCTCCTTAATTACGGCTAGCATCCGCGTGTCCCTGTGCCCATGCTCTTATCTTCCGCCGACTCCAGGGTGGCAGACTGGGCTGTGGAGGCACGGGACATTTGGGACCGCACTCAGGATGACATTCGGGCCTCCAAGGAGAGAATGAGGTCCTCCACCGATGCACATCGGCGCCCCGCTCTGACCTTTGCTCCTGGCAACTTAGTGTGGCTCTCCGCCCATAACATCAGGCTGCGAGTTGAGTCCACTAAGTTTGCACCTCGCTACTTGGGTCCCTTCAAGGTCCTCGAACAGGTTAACCCTGTGGTCTACCGTCTGGCCCTTCCTCCACGTCTAGGTATCACCGACACCTTACATGTGTCTCTCTTGAAGCCCGTATACATGTCCCGGTTTTCCGAGTCATCTGCCGGGACATCAGGTTCATCTACGGACGATTACGAGGTGAACGCTATTTTGGGATGCAAGGTGGTACGAGGCAAAAATTTTTATTTGGTGGACTGGAAGAGTTATGGCCCAGAGGACAGGTCCTAGGAGCCTGCTGAGCACATTCGAGCTCCGCAGCTCATTGCTGCCTTCGAGTGTAGCGAGGTCCAAGGAGGGGGGGTAATGTTAGGTGTCGAGTTCCCGCCTCTGCACAGGGGGAATCTCGAGCCATCTCTGCTGCGGTCTCCCATTCTCCGGCTGCAGTAGAACCTGCTCAGTGGAGACGTCGGTCCCAGCGTCTATCTCAGGCTGATACTGGGCGACTGGTTACTACTGTTCTTCCAGGCTCTGCCTTTGTAGCCAGCGCTGATCAGCGGCGAGCAGATCTTTCTGGGACTAAGTCCTGCTTTTCTCATACTGGGCATGCCCACGGGACGACCTCCCATTGGAGGTTGGGGGTCACATGTCCAGGTCCTGAAGCAGTTCCTATTGGACCACTAGGAAGGTCCTTAACTGCTATAGCTATAGTACCAACCTATGCAATGAGCTCAGCGCCAGTGTGGTCATGTTTGCATGTGGTCAGGGTTTGGCTGAAATAAGACCCTAGAATACCGACACCTCTGGTGAGGAGTTTTGTGTATGTGGATTCAGGGCTGGCGTATAGCCACTAGAATTCCGGCTCCACCGGAGAGGAGCTGCGTGTATGCTATGTTGACTGCATGACCACTATCGGCTCTATTAGGTAGCTGTGTTCTGTGAAGTTAACAGGGCACAGCGTTCTCTTTTCTTGCAAATCTTTGTAGTTACAGAGTTCGTTTATACCACCATATAGTACCGCCTTTATTGGCAGCAGGTTCTCTCCTGCACGGTGGACCCCGGGTTGCGAACGCACCTACTACTTCTAATATATATGTATTCGGTGCATTCCGCCAACCCTAACACTGGATCAGCTAGTCGGGTCCGGCAAAAAAAACGAATCCGTCGCATCAGTTTTCACAATCTGCGATGGATCCGTTTTTTTTCACAATTCGATGGATTGTGACTGATGGCAAAAAACTGATGTGTGAAAGCAGCCTTAGTATGATTTAAGAGAAAAAAAGTGAGTGAGGGTGTAGATCAAGAATAAAAACTTTAGGGAGATTATTATTATTATTTATTGTTATAGCGCCATTTATTCCATGGCACTTTACATGTAAGGAGGGGTATACATAATAAAAACAAGTACAATAATCTTAAACAATACAAGTCATAACTGGTACAGGAGGAGGAGAAAGGACCCTGCCCGCGAAGGCTCACAATCTACAAATTCATCAAAGATTTGAAAATTCATACATTTTAGGCAACTTTTGACATTTTTATGCCAGTTTGAAGGAAATTGGGCACAGGTGGTGCGGGTCTTGCAAGAGTGCCAGATTTATTTATTTTTTACACTAGAGATGCTACGAGCAGCATTTATAGCTAGGCGCATGTCATGGAGAAAATGCACCAAATTTATTAAGTTGCATGCACCTCTTGATGAAATTGGCGCATCATACTCTAGCGAGCCCTTCAATAATGCTGGTGATCGCAACACCAGTCTTAACGAATCAGCCCCATAATTTTATAGCTTGCATGTCAAACAGAATATCAAGAAGAATGAAAAGGATCAGCGTCACTCATTCTTTGTTGGGTGGCAGCATAAAACATCAGGAGATATCTACGATTGTAATGGCATATAGGGTTAGGGTTTGTTCAAAAATAAAAATAAAAAATTCTAAAAAAAATAAAATTATTACTGTTAAGTTAGGTCTACTAGTGTTAGTTTAGATTAAGTTTACCAGTGTTAGATTAGGTTAGGCTTACTAGTGTTAGACTAGGTTAGCTTAGGCATTTGTATAAAATAAATCAATGGCCCGCTGAATGTTTACCACGGAGCAGGTGTTCACCCTTCTTTGATCCGGCAGTGAAACCAAATTGCTTCTGAAGCAGAACAGTTTTCAGACAGTGACGACTCCTCTTCCTCCACGTAATCCCACTGCCCGATGGTAGTGGAGTCAATCATCACTGCTGAGACCGAACTATGTACGAGCTGTGTCTTCGTCACCAGTGAAAAAGGTTCATTGATTTGAAGACCTTGTCCAATCTGAAAATAGCTTCTGCATGTATATTGAAGAGAATGGTGACAGGATGCAGCCTGGTCTGATGCCTTGCTCTACTTTGAGCCATGCCGTTTCGCCATGTTTCATTCGTACTGTTGTTTCTTGGTCAATGTAAAGGTTCCTCATGAGGCTGATCAGATGGTTTGGCACACCCATATCGATCATGATATTCCAGAGTTTCTGGTGATCAACCAAGTTGAAGGCTTTGCTGTAGTTGATGAAGCAAAAATAGATCTAGTTGTATTCTTTGGCCTTTTCCATTATCCATCTAATTTTCACTATCACATCTCTTGTTTCTCTGCCGTTTCCGAATCCTGTTTGTTCCTGTTGCAAATTTTTATTAAAGTATGGCTGTAACCGTCTTTGTAGGATCTGAAGTAGAATTTTGCTGGCATGAGCTATGAGCATAATGGTCTGATAGTTTTCACAGTTGGTAGCATCTCCCTTCTTCAGAATAGGAATAAACACCGATTTTGTGTGGTCCTTTGGCTGTTGAACATTTGGCCAATATCTGTTGACACAGGCATGCGATTATATCATCTACTGTTTCAGAAGACTTTATTAGCTCTATTGGAATATTGTCACATCCAGGTACTTTGTTGTTTGACATTTTTTAGCGCAGCAATGACTTTGTCTTTCAGTATGTTCCGTTCTCTATCATCTCTAGTCTCAATTTTTTCACATCACCAAGTTGTTCTTGCAGGGTGCTCTGTGTATTCTTTCCATATTTCCTTGATCTGTTCTGGCTGTTAGTTTGTTCCTGTTTTTGTCTTTCAATGTGCCCACTCTTGGTTGAAACTTTCATTGCATCTCTTTGATCTTTAGGTATGCCTTCCTGGTCTTGACCCTCAGATGTTGGCTTTCTATCTCTGTAGATATCTTTTGGTAATAAAGTTCTTTGTCTGCATGAAAGCTCTCTTTAGTCTTTCACTGGTGTTGTTTGCATCCTGCTTGATACCTTTTGCTTTTGTCATTCGTCTTTTTTCAATGATCCTTAGGGTCTCCTCTGTTAACCATGGCTATGGGGGTCTCTTCTGCCTCTTGTTTATTGTCTTACTGGCTTGTTCAGTAATAATAATTTTGACATGTGTCCATAATTACTCAGACTTCCTTTCGTGTCCAGTGATGTAAATCGATTATGCAGACTGTTCCAAACAACTTCAGGTATGTTGGTCAAATTGAAGTTAACATCTTTAATGTAAAAAGTTTTGTAGCGCCTGCTGGTGTCTCGGCATGGTTCCCCTCCACCCATCATGCTGGGATGCTGGTTTACTCATCTGTGTGGTCCTTGTGTGCTCCTTCCCTGTGCCTAGTGCGCGCTCTTCTGTTCTTAGAGGGGCAGCACGTGCACATGATAAAATGCCCCCAGCTAACAGCTAGAAGGCATTTAGTTAATGTGTGCACATGCAAGGTGTCTCCCAGCCAATAACTGTGAAGCATCTTGTATAAAAGGCACCCTCCCCTATAGTGTTAGGTGTGTTGGTGTGTTGCCAGGTCCCTGTCCCTAGTCTATTAGAACTATTCCCGTATCCTGTATTCCCATAGTATATTATAGTTATTTCCCTTATCCTGTGTCCCGTTAGTCCAGTATAGGTTGTCCTTGTATCCTGAAACCGTGTCTCCGATATCTGTACCCCGTGGTGGCTGCATCAGCAGTACCAGAACAGTTACCCCAGACCAGTGAGTCTGGACTTGTCCCAAGTGGTTGTCCTGCCCTGTCTAAGAATCTGAAACAGCTTAGACTCTTGGGGTCAGCAGCTACTGCCAGACGCCACCCTGGAATGACACCTAGCAGGTATCTGCCGCACAAGCCTGACTTCACCACTAGAAGCTCCAATGAACATCAACATAGTTGCTTAGTCACGCTTCTCAGAGTAGGTCCGGTCCGTGGCAACGTGGGTCAACAAACCACATCACCACCTCCACCAAGATCATGATCAGTTCCACAGTCAGTTCTTGTTTTCACAGTAGTGATCAATGACCTCCATGTTTGGTGAACACACATGTAATCAATCTGATTCTTATAGGCCCCATTTGGTGATGTCCATGTGTTAGGCTATGTGCACACGCAGAATGATCCACTGCGGATTTTTCCGCAGCGGATTTGATAATTCTGCAGGGCAAAAACGCTGCATTTTTGCTGCAGATTTATCGTGGATTTACCGCATTTTTTCTGCGGATTTCACTGTGGTTTTACAACTGCGGTTTTCTATAGGAGCAGCTGTAAAACTGCTGCAGAAACCGCAGAAAGAAATGACATGCTGCGGAATGTAAACCGCTGAATTTCCGCACGTTTTTTTCCACAGCATGTGCACAGCGTTTTTTGTTTCCTATAGGTTTACATTGTAATGTAAACTCATGGGAAACTGCTGTGAACCCGCAGCGTTTTACGCATCGTGTGCACATACCCTTAGTGTCTCTGTTTGTGAATTTGGAAGAAGTTTCATGATGGACAGTTGATTTATCATACAAAAGCCAATGAATCTTCCTCTAGCCTCGTTTCTTAACCAAGTCTAAAGTTCCCAACAATGGCTCCATGTTTGCGGTGGCCCACTTTGGTATTCAAGTCTCCCATGTTAATGAATAAGTCACGAGCCTCACAGCAACTAAGGGTTTGCATTTTTTAAAATTCTTAACTATATTCTTATAACACAAATTATGAGAACTGGTAGTGATATGAGCATTGTATGTTCTGTATATACCTACCAAGTACAGAATTTCTGGAAGCGGAGTACATGACAATCAGCTGTCCTAAGCTTTTCAGTTTTAGTTTTTTTTCTGTGCATTACATGTGGTGTTGGTGGTTACCGCTTTATACCAAGGATAATTTCCATAGTTTTCTTTCTCTGATGAACTTACAATTTCTACTTCTTGGAAGCCTATAATGTCATCTGCCACATCTTCTTTATCTTTGCTGGTAGTTTTCAATGAGAGGAGGCAGTCTGGAGGCCCCCATACATACTAGTGCCAGGTGACCATAAACCTGGGCTGCTTGACGAGCCACACACACATTTAGGTATGCACTGAAATGCTATACTGTAATATGCAATTTGTTTAAAAGGAACCTAGCATGCTATAAACACTATTAACCTGCAGATATGGGGTTAATTTGCAGTTAATAATGTTCTAAAACTGTGCGGCCGCCACACTGAGAGCCCGATTACTGGGAGAAAATGAACTTTATTCCCACCGGCTTTCAGTCATTAGAGGCGCAGCCCGATGCGGCTTCAGTCACCGCTCAGTATATTGTAACTGCGCCCTGGCACTGACTGACATCTGTTTCTGCACTGAGACACTGCTAGCAGGCTATCAGTCAGTGCCATGGCGCAGATACAGCTGGGGCTATGTACTGATTGGTGACTGAAGCTGGCCTCTATGACTGAAAGCTGGAGACTTGTTGGGAGAAATAATGCGCTGCAATTGCACTGCTTTAGAACGCAATTATCTTGCAGATCAACCCCATATCTGCAGGTTAATAGAATTTTTTACATGACCGCTTCCCTTTAACCATTAAGAAAGACTACTTCCTGCAATTCACCATTAGTATAAGTTCACACATGACATATCTGAAGCATTTTTTTTTCCTGCACCAACAACCAATGTGGAAGCAAGAAAAATGCTACATAAGATATGCATGTTTTTACCTGTGTATTTGCAACATCTTTCACCCATTCACTATAATGGGTGAAAGATTCTTAAAGAATTAACATGTTGGGTCTTAACAAAAACGCAGCATGGTTCAAAATACGTACAGAAATTAACGCAGTGTGTACAGGAGATTTCAGAAATCTCATTGACTATGCTGGTACTGTAAAACACTGTGTATTTCATGCTATTAAGGCTAATACATGCAGAAGGTTTGCGCCCGACAGTGGCCATAAGGACAGAATGGTATATGCTTCTGTGCAGTGGTGAACTGTATAGGACAACACATTCTGCTGCGTTTTCCTACGCTGTAAAAATAACGCTGTGCCGATGGAAACCAGCCTAATGGAGGCCGTAATAGCGCACTTTTAGCCTCCGTCTGGTGAATGGTAGCCTATGGGAATGTTACAGTTTATATTCTCCTGACATATAATGTAGGTAAAGTGCAAAGACACAGTGTGCTCTTAGCCTTAGATGATGAGATAACTCCTTTAAGCTCAGCTTTTCAGACTGGAGCATGAAGCTGTGGACCCACAGGTGACTCTTGGTTGCCAAGTTCCCTTTGATGTGCAAATTAAGACCTGTTCTGTGGTAGTTGTGAAGTTCACATCAAAAGCCCAGAATGAGTGCCCATACTGACAGCAGTAAAATGTCCTTTCAGCAGGAAGCTGGTTGTTACCAGAGGAAACAGCTGGAAAGCATCACTGGCATGTGCTGTGCCGTATATCTATATGTCTATACTACATGGCAGGAAGGTGCGAAACTCTTTAGAGAAAAATTCTATCAAAATTATAATTTTTAATTTCTTCTGTGTAAAGGATGTTTTGAACGACACCATTATATCTGTGCTATGTAGTACAATCAGAGGGATCATGGTTGGCATTTATACAAATATCCATTAGGACAGATTCATTAAGGGTAGTCACGGTTTTGAAAAATGTACCATCTAATCCCAGCAAAGAAACTCACATTGATTATGTTCCCAGGAGGTGATGCAAAGGCGACATAGAGATGGAAACGAAAGGCGATGTAAACATGGAACTGGAAGACGATGTAGACCTGGATCCGAAAGGCGATATAGACGTGGATCCGAAAGGCGATGTAGACGTGGATCCGAAAGACGACGTAGACATGGAACTGAAAGGCAATGTAGACATGGAACTGGAAGACAATGTAGATATGGAACCGAAAGGCGACATGGACATGGACATGGATCCAAACAGCAACGCAGACATGGAACCGAAAGGCGAAGTAGACATGGAACCAAAAGTATCTTCTGTGGCATTTCTACAGCGGAAATTCAACAGGAAATCTCCAGTAGCAACATCATCACTAAACTGTGCAAATTCTGTTTCAGGTTTGACCGTTTTTGGCACGAGGAGAGAGATCTACCGCAAAACTCTGGATTTCAAATCTGCAGTGCTGGTCAAATTAGGGCTCATTCAGATGTTTTCTCCTATGAGTGCTAACCATGTTTATCATGTCTGTGGGGTAGATCATGTCTGATATTATTCTCGGACAGAGTGGTCCTCACAAAAGCACAGACATATATCTGATATTGATCTGAGCGTTGGATCACACTGGCCAAAGCAAGTCGAAGGGTCTGTGAAAACGTCGGACAAGACTCATATGCCATCTTTGTGGAGTCCATTTATCAGGAAAAAGCACAAGACCTCCATCAGGTTTTTTTTATCCAAGAAAACTGATGAAACTCTGATCAAAAACTCTGATGAAACTCGGAACGTTTTTTTATTCGTGCAAGAAAAGTCAATGACGTCTGAATGAGTCCTTAAGATGTGGATGTTTTCTGCAGCAAGTGGATTACATTTTCTAAAATCTCACCCATGGGAAAGTTTCACACAAGCGTTTTAAAAAATTGTTCAGTGTTTCATCCAGAAAAGTGGGATGATTTTCTTCTTACTTGTCATCCATGTGCTGTCCATATACAATCCATTTTTTACAGCAGCGATTAATAATTTACACAACCATTTACTGTTTCCTGTGTTACAGAATTGCAGTGTATTTGTAAAAATCGGATGCTGTACTGTGGCTCTATATGACATCCGATTTCTTTTAAGTGCCCATAGACTTGAATGGGCGAGTCTCATCTGATTTACGGAAGAAACGAATGCATACTGTGATTTTTTTTCACATGCGGATTTGGTCAGTAAACAAAATTGCTCATCTGCACTGCCCAATTGAATAACATTGATCTGACTGCTGTTTTATTTTTTTCATGGATAGCAATCAGACCGAAAATACACATGTGAACAAGCCCATATTGCTACTATCGAAAAAGCCAGCCAGTTGGTATGCTGCTCATATGATCCATGTGAAAGCCTTCAAAAGGAACCTAAAGTCCTACAGTGGGCATGGAAAGTATTCAGACCCGTTTACATTTTTCACTCTTTGTTTCATGACCCTGGTAATGTCGAGCAATTGGGGTAAGGAGACCTACCCTACCCCAACCCATTGTTGCACTTACTTCTTAGTGCATGCCCTTAACCTCAAATAAAACACGCGCAATAAATTCTTTGGAATAATATCGGCCACAGCAGCCTTTTATTTATTTAACATAAACATACATTGAAATATATAAAAACCACCAAACATTAAAACTAGGAAGGAGTCCTTGGAGCTCCCAGGAATCTGGTGATCAACACAGCATAGCGTGACCATTATCAAAACCAAATTACTCCCAGCCGTTACCACACTGGCTCGGGAGCACCAAAAACCCCAGCGGGTTCACTGTTCACGCTAAAAATCCAGGGGAACCGACCATCCCTGCCGGAACCCCCACCCCAGTCACCAGATCCAAAATCAATTGAACTCTAAATACAGAGGAGCCATAAGCCAATGGCTCCCCCAACCCAATTTCCACCAACTCCAAGGACTCCACCCAGCCACCCCGGCCACAATGACCCCTCATGACAGAAAATCCACCATCAAAATAAACCACCACCCCAAAAATAACCGCAAAACAAAAAGGGGCGGGAGGGTGGGACACCCGTTATCCAGAGTGCGGGAACTGCTAGGCCACACCCCCCAACCACCAGTTAAACTCCTGCTTTCCCCCTAAGCCCCCACCTATTAACCCTAACCCCTCCCTCCATCCCATGGTCATGCTGACCTTCACTTACGCCGCGGGGGGGAGGGGCGGCTCAGCTTCGGCCATTACTTGACCCTGGTAATGTCGAGCAATTGGGGTAAGGAGACCTACCCTACCCCAACCCATTGTTGCACTTACTTCTTAGTGCATGCCCTTAACCTCAAATAAAACACGTACAACAAATTCTTTGGAATAATATCGGCCACAGTAGCCTTTTTGTTTATTTAACATAAACAACATACATTGAAATATATAAAAACCACCAAACATTAAAACTAGGAAGGCGTCCTTGGAGCTCCCAGGAATCTGGTGATCAACACAGCATAGCGTGACCATTATCAAAACCAAATTACTCCCAGTCGTTACCACACTGGCTCGGGAGCACCAAAAACCCCAGCGGGTTCACTGTTCACGCTAAAAATCCAGGGGAACTGACCACCCCTGCCGGAACCCCCACCCCAGTCACCAGATCCAAAACCAATTGAACTCTAAATACAGAGGAGCCATAAGCCAATGGCTCCCCCAACCCAATTTCCACCAACTCCAAGGACTCCACCCAGCCACAACGAGGGACTTTGAATACCTCAAAGACCCGAGACCCCACCAAAACGAAATGCTATGGCCTTCTCCACACCTTCCTGCAAACCAAGCGCCCAAAAATCAATCCCCACCACATTTAAATGCACCCCGTCTGCCAGCCAGAACGCCCCGTCTCCTTTTTCCAATTCAAAGTGCCTCACGGCAACTCCTCCATTCCTGACTACAAAAGCAGACACCGCTCTGTTAACTTTAATCCTTGCCTTATTAATTTTGTCCAATGACCGCATATTCCTCCAATGCCTCCGCGGCACGATCTCCGACTAAACCACTGCTAAACCAGGATATAAAAGCCACAACCGCAACAAATCCTGCTTTATATCCCTAATTAACTCTCTAAAGGGTCTCACCCCCAAATCGTTACCCCCCACGTGTAACACCAATATATCCGGTGACTTATCCAGAATGACCGCGTTGTGAATTTCCCTCAATACCCTGTTCCAGGCCAAACCCCTAAAACCAATCCACCGGACCACCGCCACCGACCGATCGAAGCCCAGCTGTCTACCCTCCGACCGTACGTCCGCTCTCAGGGCTCCCCAATTGACATAGAAATGGCCGAAAATCCACACCAATAATGGCAAGGAACCTGAAAAATATAAACACATGCAGTTAACCCACTGCCAAAAACCCTAAATCAACAAAACAACTGATACCCCCAGGTGATCCGATCACCCTCCATTTAACACCTAACATAACTGCGATATCTATTAGACTTCCATCTACCAATACGCTTAATGACCTCGGAATCCAAACCACCTGCAGCCGCATCCGTTGCTGCCCCAATGCGAAACGAATGAGGAGCAAAATGAGAATCATCCAACCCTAAAGCTTTAATCGTCCTTTTGAAAACCATCTGAAACTGATACTGCGATAGTGAGGAACCATCCTCATGGCAAAGTAACGAACCTGCCCTGGAAGTCACCAACCCCCAAAAACGTCTCAAACAATTGACTGGACACATTCCTGACCCAGCAACCGAACCCAGCACGACCTTCCTGCCTTGACCTACCTGGTCCGTCTTAGAGCGACGTAACCAAAACTCTACATGCCCATCAGACAAGAATACGTCACGCGCCAAAATTCCCCCCACCACTTTCTTGTTGGGGGACACCAGCTCCCCGATTCTCATCGCGCCGAAAAAAGCAAAAGAAAAAGCCAATCGGAACAAACAGTGTTGAAACTCCGACCCACAACAATCCACCAACAATTCACCCAACCATTCCAACATCGCAAAAGACACGGGACGCCGTGAATCCAACCGACCATACTGTCTCTGGAAACCTTTAACCGCCTGCCTTACCAAAAACACTTTGGACAAATCTCGCTGCCCCCTCAATTTAAAGCCAAAGGCCAGCACGGCCAACAAACGCGATACCTTTGACCACGACCAACCTTCCGAAAACCCTCGACTCAGCCAGGACAACAAGACACCCACATGCTCATCAAAACCACCTACTCTTGGGCAAGACGCCAACTCCCTTTCCCACAATAACGAAGCCGCCTGATATGCCTCCCAAGTTTTTGGAGCCAACGACGACCTTATCAACTTTTCTGCATCCCGGATACCACAAGCCAAAGTTCCGCCGGGCATTCCAAACCGATGATCTCTGCTTACGGAGCCAAGGACCGAAAATGGTCGAACTGAAAACGAGAAAGAGAGTCAGCTATTGAGTTACGCACCCCAGGCACATGAGTCGCTGTAACCTGTGAATTCAATTCCAAACAACGGAGAACCAGCTGTCAAAGAACCCGCACAACCGTCGGTGACGACGCTGTGAGATTATTCACTGCCCATACCACCCCCATATTATCACAGTTGAAATGAATGCGCCTGTTACGAAATTCATGCTGCCACAAATGAACCGCCACCAAGATAGGAAAAAGTTCCAATAGCGCGACATTACGCACCAGCCCCAACGAGAACCACTCCGCAGGCCAGGGTGCCGCACACCACTGCCCTCTGAAGTACGCTCCAAAACCACTGCCACCGGCTGCATCCGTGAACAAATCCAGCAAATCATTGCCTACCACCTCCTCCATCATCAAAGAACGACAATTATAAGTTTCCAAAAAGGTGCTCCAAACTGCCAAATCCTCTTTCAGGTCAGCCGACAACCGAACAAAATGATGCGGAACACGGACTCCAGCCGTGGCGCTCGCCAACCTCCTGGAAAAAACTCTCCCCATCGGCATCACCCTACAAGCAAAATTGAGTTTACCCAGCAACGATTGCAGATCCCGCAACGTCAGTTTCTTCAAATGCCGCGCCCGGGCCAGATCCTCGTGCAACCCCTCTATCTTTTCTAGCGGCAGCCTGAACTCCCAAGCCACCGTGTCAATGACAATGCCCAGGAAACTCAGACACGTACTCGGGCCTTCCGTCTTCCCAGGGGCTAAAGGAACCCCGAACCGCTCAGCCACCCATTCAACCGCCCTCAAAAGCCTACAACAACGATCAGACCCAGCCGGGCCCACACACAAGAAATCGTCCAGATACTGTTTCACTGAATCACAATCCGAAATGTCCTTAACCGCCCATTCTAAAAAGGAACTGAATGTTTCAAACAACGCACACGATAAAGAACAACCCATGGGCAAACATCTATCCACGAAGAAACCCCCTTCCTAAAAACAACCCAAAAGTCTAACACTATCCAGATGAACTGGCAGCAACCTAAACGCCGCCTTAATATCCATTTTTGCCAACAGGGCCCCCCTTCCGAACTTGCAAACCCACGCAATGGCCTCGTCAAATGACGCGTAAACCACCGAGCACATCTCCGGAGCAATACCGTCGTTAACTGATAACCCACGAGGATAAGACAGGTGATGAATCAAGCGAAATTTACCCGCTTCCTTCTTGGGCACCACGCCTAGGGGGGAAACAACCAAATCCTCAAACGGAGGGAACAAAAATGGGCCGGACATATGACCCAAAGCCACCTCCTTTTTCAACTTCTCCGAAACGACCTCCCCATGAACCGACGCTGACCGCAAGTTCTTAATGACCCACGGAACCACAAACGGCGGGGCCGGAATAACAACCAACCTGAAAACCTCTAAATAACAAATCCGCCGCCTCCCTCTTCGGATATCTATTTAGATAAGGGGCCATCCTTTCCAGCCTCACTGGCGTCACCCCCATGGGAATTTCCGGCTCCGGACTTCCACTTAGCTTTCTTGAAGCATTTTGAGGCCCCGTGTGAGGAGCCACTGCAATGGGAGCACAGGTGCTTAAACTTGTAGTTAACCCCGAACTTACACTGCCCGTCATTTGACTGCCAACACAAACCCTCTTTATGCCCCCCTGACTGACTAGACTGGCCTGCTGCCCCCGTAGCGCTGGACTGACTACCTTGAACGGAAGATCCGGCCCCCCCTTGAAAGGAATGACCGAATTTATACTGCGCCATCACACGTAACCAAAGCCCTATGTCTTTTTGGTCCGAACGCAAAGTCGGACGTATCCCTTTTCTCTGCCGAAATTGCTCGTCGTACCTCAACCACGCCTGCCCCCCATACACCCTATGAGCTTCCCCAATAGAGTCCATATAGCAGAACAAGCTCGAACAATTCTCCGGCGCCTTCTCCCCAATCACGCTTGCCAAGATGGCAAACGCTTGCAGCCAATTAATAAAAGTCTGAGGAATCAAACGCCACCTACGTTTTTCTTCCTCCTTCTTGCTGTCCTCCTTTCCCTTATCAAGGTTAAATTTCTCCAGGGGAAGCAGCGGAAAAATTTCCACATACTCATCTTTTAAAATTTTTTCTTTCACCTCTTTTTTAAGGTGCGCCCCCAAAGGGCCCTCAAAACAGACATATACCTCCCCATGAGCCCTATCATCCAAGTGAATGCGACACTCCTTCTCCTTCTCCGTCTGAACTGAAACTGAAACCGGGGCCACAGGGCCCACCGCCACGTCCCTCGCACCACTAACACCCCTGTTTGCACCAATCCAAGCCGCCAAATGCCTCTGATCATTCATACCCCTCTCCAGCCTTACCAATAAATCCCTAACATTGGCTAATACTGCACCTACCCCCCCCATATCCACCGCACTCGGGACTATGGCCCCAGGAACAGACCTCACATCCCCCTGCAGCTCCCGAACAACAGGAGAGGATAACAACTGAGAAGATAGCATGGACATAGACGCACACTCACCAGGCTGCGAGGGAGCTGTGATCCCTCCAGCCAGAGTACCAGGGTCCTGACGTCTCTGTCCCGGGAAATCCAATCCATCCGAGGGAGACGGCCATTGGGGTCCTTGGCTGAAATCCTGCTGTAATCCCTGCGGTACCACAGCAGCTGGCGATAAAGAGTCAGACGCCTGCCGACTTCCGAATAGCTGCGACGCTGACGAAGCAGCCTGGCCCCCATCAGCTCCTGATAGGACCGCCACCACATCCAGCACTCCAGGCGCAGGGGAAGACCCTGCCGCAGCAAACGGGGCCAGCCCAGATCCTTGTGCTCTGGGGCCACCCGGTCCAGAACTGCCACTCCGCCTGCTCAAAGGTGACGCTGAGGCAGGCCGCGCGGCAGGCACCTCGCCGCCGCGGCCTCCCGACACAGTAGGCCTCACACGTTGTTCGGCTCGCGCTGGCTCTGCCCCCACAGCGCTGCGAGGCGAAGGCCTGGCAGCCGCCGACGGACCCCTCCTGGCAATCGGATTCCTCCCAGGCCGGAGCCTGCTGGCACCGCGACTCGATGGCGCCCAGCCTGGAGGGTCCCTAGAGGGGCTCCTGCGCCTACGAGGGGCCCGGGGAGCTGAGTCGGGAGACAGCCGTTCCGGGGGCCTGGTCCGGCGCGAGCGTCCCTATTATGCCTGCTACCTGCTGCTCCAGCCAGCCTGGATGGTGCGAAGCCGCTGCAGCCCTCAGGCTCTCCAGGATCTAGTCGACGGTGGACATAGTAGGTGCACACCCGTTACCCAGAGAGCGGGAAATGCTAGGTCACACCCCCCAACCACCAGTTAAACTCCTGCTTTCCCCCTAGGCCCCACCTATTAACCCTAACCCCTCCCTCCATCCCATGGTCATGCTGACCTTCACTTACGCCCGGGGGGGGAGGGGCGGCTCAGCTCCGGCCATTACTTTGCAGCCATTTGGTAAATTCAAAAAAGTTCATTTTTTTCTCATTAATGTACATTCTGCACCCCATCTTGACTTTTAAAAAAAAACAGAAATGTAGTAATTTTTACAAATTTATTAAAAAAGGATAACTGAAATATCCACAATACATTTTTGGCCGAGGTCACACTAGCGATGAATACAGACGAGTGCTATGCGATAAAACATTGCAAAAAAACCCCCAAAACAATAAAAGTACACATATTTAGTATCGCCGCATCCGTAATGACCCGACCTATAAAACTGTCCCACTAGTTAACCCTTTCTGTGATCACTGCAAAAAAAAAAAAAAAAAAAAACGAGGCAAAAAACGCTTTATTTATTTCATACCGCCGAACAAAAAGTGGAATAACACGCGATCAAAAATATGGATGGTACCATGGTACCACTGGAAACATCATCTTTGTCCCGCAAAAAACTGGCCGCCATACAGCATCATCAGCAAAAAATAAAAAAGTTATAGTCCTCAGAATAAAGCGATGCAAAAATAATTTTTTTTTCTATAAAATATTTATCGTATAAAACCACCAAAACATAAAAAAAATGATATAAATGAGGTATCGCTGTAATCGTACTGACCCGAAGAATAAAACTGCTTTATCAATTTTATCAAACGTGGAACGGTATAAACGCCCCCCCATAAAGAAATTCATGAATAGCTGGTTTTTGGTCATTCTGCCTCACAAAAATCGGAACAAAAAGTGATCAAAAAATGTCACATGCCCAAAAATGGTACCAATAAAAAACGTCAACTTGTCCCGCAAAAAACAAGACCTCACATGACACTGGACCAAAATATGGAAAAATTATAGCTCTCAAAATGTGGAGACGCAAAAACTATTTTTGCAATAAAAAGCGTCTTTTAGTGTGTGACAGCTGCCAATCACAAAAATCCGCTAAAAAACCCGCTATAAAAGTAAATCAAGTAAACAAAAAACACCGTATGCACAACCTCAGAAGGTGCTCAAGTAGGGCCCCACACAATACATGTAAAATAAAGAAAACTTGGCACTCAACTTCTAGAATATTTTTGGATTTTTTTAATGCAGCCAGAAAATAATATAGACATTTTGGCCTCACTAGACTTCATCAGTAACGGACTGCAGTATAATGGTTAATCTCGTTCAGTGCGATAATAGGAGTGACACCATAGTCACTTTAAATGCCTGCAGTCATCAGTGACAGCTGACCAGCGGTGGATACCGCGTCACTGATGACTGCACGCTGGCACCCCCACCCACCAAGGTACTATCTTAAACAGGCTCCATGCCCAGCTCCTAGTGCATAATCAGACACATTTAAAGTGACTATGGTGTCACTCCTATTATTGCACTGAATGCGATTAACCATTATACTGCAGTCCGTTACTGATGAAGGCCAGTGAGGCCAAAATGTCTATATTATTTTTTGGCTGCATAAAAAAAAAATCCAAAAATATTCTAGAAGTTGAGTGCCAAGTTTTCTTTATTATAAAAGTAAGTCAAACCCCCCTTCACCCCCTTAGTTAGGGAAATATAACATTTAAAAAAATGTATTTCCATTTTCCCATTAGAGTTAGGGTTGGGGTTAGGGCTAGGGGGTTAGGGTTGGGGCTAGGGTTGGGGCTAGGGTTGGGGCTAGGGTTAGGGTTGGGGCTAGGGTTGGGGCTAGGGTTTGGGCTAGGGTTAGGGTTGGGGTTAGAGCTACAGTTAGGGCTGGGGATAAAGTTAGGGTTGGGGCTAAAGTTAGGGTTTGGATTACATTTACGGTTGGGATTAGGGGTATGTCAGGGTTAGGGGTGTGGTTAGGGTTATAGTTGGGATTAGGGTCAGGGGGGTGTTGGGAGTTAGGGGTGTTGTTAGGGTTGGGATTAGGGTTAGGGGTCTGTTGGGGTTAGGGGTGTGTTGGGGTTAGGGGCATGTTCGGGTTAGGGGTGTGGTTAGGGTTATGGATAGAGTTGGGATTAGGGTTAGGGGTGTGTTTGGGTTAGGGTTTCAGTTAGAATTGGGGGCTTCTACTGTTTAGGCACATCAGGGGCTCTCCAAACACGACGTGGCATCCGATCTCAATTCCAGCTAATTCTGCGCTGAAAAAGTAAAACAGTGCTCCTTCCCTTCTGAGCTCTCCCGTGCGCCCAAACAGCGGTTTACCCTAACATATGGGGTATCAGCGTACTCAGGACAAATTGGAAAACAACTTCTGGGGTTCAATTTCTCTTGTTTCCATTGGGAAAATAAAATTTTGGGGGGCTTAAAAAACATTTTCGTGGGAAAAATTTTTATTTTTTATTTTCACGGCTCTGCATTATAAACTGTAGTGAAACACTTGGGGGTTCAAAGTTCTCACAACACATCTAGATAAGTTCCTTGGGGGGGTCTAGTTTCCAATATGGGGTCACTTGTGGGGGGGTTCTACTGTTTAGGTACATCAGGGGCTCTGGAAATGCAATGTGACGCCTGCAGACCAATCCATCTAAGTCTGCATTCCAAACGGCGCTTTTTCCCTTCCGAGCTCTGCCATGCGCCCAAATGGTGGTTCCCCCCCACATATGGGGTATCAGCGTACTCAGGACAAATTGGACAACAACTTTTGGCGTCCAATTTCTCCTGTTAACCTTGGGAAAATACAAAACTAACACTTGGGGGTTCAAAGTTCTCACAAAATATCTAGATAAGTTCCTTGGGGGGGTCTAGTTTCCAATATGGGGTCACTTGTGGGGGGTTTCTACTGTTTGGGTACATTAGGGGCTCTGCAAATGCAACGTTATGCCTGCAGACCAATCCATCTAAGTCTGCATTCCAAAAGGCGCTTCTTCCCTTCCGAGCTCTGCCATGCGCCCAAATGGTGGTTTACCCCCACATATTGGGTATCAGTGTACTCAAGACAAATTGCACAACAACTTTTGGGGTCCAATTTCTTCTCTTACCGTTGGGAAAATAAAAAATTGGTGGCGAAAAGATCATTTTTGTGAAAAAATAGGATTTTTTATTTTTACGGCTCTGCATTATAAACTCCTGTTACCCTTGGTAAAATAAAACAAATTGGAGCTGAAGTAAATTTTTTGTGAAAAAAAGTTAAATATTCGTTTTTTTTTAAACATTCTAAAAATTCCTGTGAAACACCTGAAGGATTAATAAACTTCTTGAATGTGATTTTGAGCACCTTGAGGGGTGCAGTTTTTAGAATGGTGTCACACTTGGTTATTTTCTATCATATAGACCTCTCAAATTGACTTCAAATGTGATGTGGTCCCTAAAACAAAATGGTGTTGTAAAAATGAGAAATTGCTGGTCAACTTTTAACCCTTATAAGTCCCTAACAAAAAAAAATTTTGGTTCCAAAATTGTGCTGATGTAAAGATAACATGTGGTAAATGTTACTTATTAAGTATTTTGTGTGACATATCTCTGTGATTTAAGGGCATAAAAATTCAAATTTGGAAAATTGCGAAAATTTCAAAATTTTCGCCAAATTTCCGTTTTTTTTCACAAATAAACGCAGGTAATATCAAAGAAATTTTACTACTGTCATGAAGTACAATATGTCACGAGAAAACAATGTCAGAATCATCAGGATCCGTTGACGTGTTCCAGAGTTATAACCTCATAAAGGGACAGTGGTCAGAATTGTAAAAATTGGCCCGGTCATTAACGTACAAACCACCCTTGGGGGTAAAGGGGTTAATTTCTACGGAAAAAAAACAACTTTCTGTTCACATGTTTAGGCTTTTGATAGTTTTTTTTAACTACTTCATGTTTCTAAAAAACGTTCAAAAGACGTGACCTGACCATTCTGTTGGTGTTCTTGGCTATGAAGATGCTCCATACTTTATAATAAATGTCAATGGGAAGGCTAAACAAAATGCCTAGAAGATGCCCAGGTGTTTTTTTTAGAGTTTTCTTCATTGTTTCATGGATGTAAAAATTGTCTGATAAACGTCCCCCAAAAAATCACTCCAAAATATTTCTAGAAAATGGCAACAAAAAAACATCAAGACACTTTCCAGAACTAGTTTACGCTTGAAGATCTTGTTGTTTTCGCCTGTCTGAAAAAAATGTTATGTTAACATGCCTTTAGGGTCCTAGGATCTGATGATAATCTAGTGACTTCTAGTGACTGCAATGTGATCACATTGTTTTCTTTCAGATCAGAAGCAGGGTAGTTTGATGTCTGTGTATCTCCTCCTACTGAAGAACGTGCACTTGGCCGAGCTGGAGATTTCTGATTCCCATCTGACATCTAATGTCACAAGAAACATGAATCAAAATAGATCTTGAATTTAACCTAATTCTATAGTTTCAATACAGATAAAGTATCTGAGAGGAGATCACCTATAGCTTAGGAACTAAATGGTTATGGCCTTGCTGATGTGAAACTGCAGAACACCTCTAGCTAACAATGGTCAGATATGTCACTGAGACCAACCGAGAATGACACATTGACAAAATCGTTGTACTCAGTGCTATGCCCATGGTGCTGACAGCACAAAACGGGGTGTGGATTGTTTTGTTTTTTTTTGCGTATGAGAAACACAGCTCAATTTTGACCCGTGTTTTTTTAATCCTATTTTCATCTGTATTTTGGTTTATCTGTCCAGTTTTACCATCAGTATGGATCTGTTTTTTCCATACTTAATCTACACTGGACAGCACAAGGATGAAACATCTGTGGCATCCGTATGCTGTTTTCTTCATGGACCTGTTGACTTGAATTAGCAATTTTTTTATCTTGCCAAATTGGATTAAAATGGACATTTCTCAGTTATTTTTATTTTTGGAAGAATAGGCCCGCGTAAAAAGAGAAACAAAAAAAATTGTATATGTGAAAATATCCATAGAATATAATGGGTGCGTATTACATCTGTAAACAACACAGAAAGCTAGAATACGTATGCGAATAATAGACCTTTCAATGACAGTAAGTAGAAAGTGTACAATACTCAAGTGAACCCAACTTTTAATAATGTTTCATCAATCTGATGACATTTTACCAGAACGCAGTTAATTTGAAACACGGGGTCCAAAATTTTGGAATTTGCAATTTTTGCAAAAATCAAACATACAGCCAATCTAAAAGGAGAGATTGGGAAGTTCAAAGCTTCCTAAAAGTCCTAGACAGAGTGATCTGTGATAGTCAAAGGAGTCTGGGTTGCTGAGCTAAATCTTGGACATTCAGACAGCTTTGTCAGGCTTATTAGCATGAGATAAAAGGGGCTTTCTAATAAAGAGGCTCAGCCTCTGGGTCTTTTCCCCACACAGAGAGCTAACAATTTTCACACTTCCACCAGGAAACACATTATCCTCGCAGTGTCTATCAGCAGGTTCCTGCTGAGGGCACAGAGGATCCAAAAATAAGCCAGCAGACAGATCACACCCAAACTGGCCCTTTCATGTCACACAGGAACTCTAAGCACCACATTCTTCCAGATACAGGAACTAAGAAATGTGACCTTGTCTTCATGACTTCAAAGCAGCAATTACAGGCTGCACATAAACACATATACTGGCTGAGTGGGCACGTACATGGATCTGGAGGCCTCTGTTCATCCCAGCTCTACTTCTACATGCTCAATCTACTGGGCAGGTTGAACTTCGCATGGTAAATTCTACACAAGATGTAGGGGACAACTTGTAGTGGAATTTTTAGGATGAAGCCCTCAATAGTGTTTTAGTGGCTATACTCATTAGAGGAGCCTTGGGTGAACCCGCCAATTTGTGCAGCACAGGTTGAGTATCTAATGAATATGAGGATGTCCTCAGCTTCCAATGGCCGATGTTGGGGGAAAGAAAGTTACCGTAGGTTGAGTTGGATCTCTACATGCCCAATGCTTTGTTCATGCAGGAGATAAACCACTGCCAGAGGTTTTATAGGTTTTCCCCATTGAGAATTTGGCTGAGTGTTCATGGGTTTAGGGGAGTAATTTGTTGGACAAATCAGTGGTGTATGGCTATTTTTAAGATGACCACAGACTAGAAATGTTGATGTGTAGATCCAGCATATTTTACGTTTAGGCTGTGTTCCCATGAGGAGTTTTTGATGCTGCGTAGTTTTGCTGCGTCAGAAACAGTCTTACAGTTTCAGCTAAGTGGATGGGATTTATAGAAATCTCATGCCCTTTTTTAACACTACGTAAACTGACCTACTCTGCGTGTTTCAAATCTGCAACATGTCAATTTCTCTTGCAGCTATTCTTATTCTTACATACAAGTTTTTCCCATAGAATTACATTAGATGCAGGAAATCTGCAGGTAAAAAACGCATGCAATCTGCACATCAAAGCCAAATACCAGGATTAGCATAAAAAACAGAGCAGCTTTACTTAAAAAATGCGATGAAATGACATTTAAGGCTGCTTTCACACATCAGTTTTTTGTTTTTTGCCATCAGGCACAATCCGTCGAATGTAGAAAAAAAAGATCCGTCGCAGATTGTGAAAACTGATGCGACGGATCCGTTTTTTCTACAGATCCGACTAGCTGATCCAGCTAATTGGATCCCCAAAAAATCGGAGCATGCTCAGTAAACAAAAACGGAATCCGTTGCCGGATTCCGTCATTTGATGGATTCGGCACCACAGGGTTCCATTCTAGCAAACGACGGATGGCGACAGATCTGTCGCAGTCCGTTGTTTTGATGGACACAAAAAACGTTACTATGTCCGTTTTCTCCGGCCGCCGGAAAACCAATTTTCGACGGATCCGGCGAAAAACAGATGAAACGTGAGGCCAATCCGTTGCTAATACAAGCCTATGAGATAAAAAAACGGATCCAGAGGCAACTTTTGCCGGATCCATTTTTTTAAAAATTCGCCGGATTGTGACTGACGGATTGTGTGAAAGCAGCCTAACAGAAAATATACTAAGAACACAATGAAAAAACGCTAGTAAGCTCATTTACATAATAGGTGCAAAAATTCTGCAACATCAAAAACTCATCAAAAGCTCATTGTGGGAACATAGCCTTAGATGGTACCATCTGCTGCTAATCATATGTGTATAGCCCCCACATTCTCATGAAACTTAGTAGTATAGTTACATATTTTATGTCTATAGCTAGCTGAATAACATCCATCCTGTACAGTCCAGAAAAAGGTCTAAACACCACCTCTGAAAACAGGTTTATGGTCACAGCTTGGGAAAGATCTGTCTATTTGCCTTATGAGCAATGTACACAGTGCATTTGGTAATACATCAAATGAGATAGCTGTCTATGGGCCACCAGACAGATCTCATAAATTCTGGCTGCAGTGCATAATGAGTAAACAAAATCCTTCACATTTCTCATACCAGAAAAAGAGGATAGAGGACAAAAGAGATTCATGTGAGAAACAGAAAATATATTCAAGCGATAGATTTGTTTTGGGGAACACAAGTGAAAGGGATCAACACTGCAGACAACAGCCCCTCTAAATCCTTTACTAGGGACAGAAACCCTGAAGCTCTGACACCAAAGTGTCTGTGTTTCAAGGGATATTCGTAGTTTTGAATCAAACATTTGTCCAACTTTGTTCCCCATTTCATAGTGGCCTTTTTTTCAATTGAAGTCTATAAGAGTTACGTAAATAATTGAGAAGGAAGCATCCATAGACAAGTTGCACCCAAATCTGGCCACTTCTCCACTGAATACAATGAGGAAAAAAAATGTTTTCAATTGGGCAAATGAGATCAACGGTCCTCTGTTCTGTCCACAGCAAAAGAGAAAAGGTGCTCCAAGTGTGTTACCCTCAATATAAGAAACAGCGAGCAAAGGATTGTTGTATATGGTCACTTGCCTGGGTTGTGACTTGGCACAACTCCGTACTCTAAGAATAAAGGGCTGCTGCTCCGACTGCTGTCCTACACACCGACTGGAAGAAACATATTCAAACCAAACAAGAAAAAGAGAAAGAGAAGTGATTCCCGGGCCCTGCTACAGAGTGAAGGCAAGGGTGTATGTTCCCTGGATCTTTATTAATTCATACAACACGTTTTGAAGTCAGGTTGACTCCTTCATCAGGTATAGCTATACCTGATCAAAGAGTCAACCCGACTTCGAAGCGCGTTGTATGAATGAATAAAGATCCAGAGAATATACCCCCTTGCCTTCACTCTGTGGCAGGGCTGTGAATCACCATTCTATTTCCTGTTTGGTTTGAATACTGTTCTCCCCAAAGGCAGTATACCTACCACACATTTATAGTGTATTCTGCGGATATCCATATATGTGCAAGATTTGGATTCATTCTAATTTTCATGTATGGAAAACACAACCTGCACATGGTCTTGATAGTTAGCACTGTTGCCTTACAAAACTAAAGTTCTGGGTTCAAGACTGACCATGGACTACACCTGCATGGTTGGATGGGTTCCCCCTGTATTTTCATGGGTTCAAGCTGGGATCCCTCGGTTCTTTCCACACTCCAAAAATATACTGAGAGGTCAAATTGGCTTCACAGAAAATTGACTGTAGAGGGTACTGGAGAACGACTGTCTAGATGGCCACCACTGGCAGCCTTGCTCCTTGACTCTCCGCATAAGAAGAATTTCCAGCAGCTGTGTCCTTTGTATAGGAAAAGCGCATTACAAATGATTGTTGTTGTTAAGTAATTAAGGACGCATAATGGATGTGTCCCTATTCTCAAGCTTACAATGCCTAATTGTGTAGATCATGGTATTAATGTAAGGTCATTGTCACCTGGCGGTCAGGACAGGTATTGGTTTGTCTGTAACTAATGCTGAAAAGATTATGTACAACTTTCCAATTAGCAAGTGAACAATTAAAAAGAATCTGCAAAAGTTAAGAAACTTTCTAAATAATGTTTTAAAAAAATTCTACCATTTTGCTGCAGATCTTTAAGTTCTTTTTCTAGCTACAATCAAGTTAACATTCTATCACCTGATGACTTTTTGCTACTCCACTTCCTTTTCTCAGTGTCAGGCCCAATTCGCACGTTTTATTTTTGCCTACATTGTTTGTCCTTTTTTCTGGAGAGAGAACATGTACCTACTCTAGTCTATGGGCCTTTTTGCACTTCTGTTTTATTCTTGAAGACCACAATCCGATTTGTGAACGAGTCTGAAAAAAACAGGCAGCACACAAATCCCATCCGTGTTGTATCTGTGTGCTGTTCATTATTCATTCACTAAAGCTGCAGAAAGCTTAGGGAACCCCAATCATTTTTTTTTCTTACTTATCCAAGATTAGTGAATTACACACTGACCAATGGACCAAAAACAAATCGATTCCAGTGCTCTGATGAAAATCATTCTAATGTTTGCATACAAAGAAAAAAGAACTGATGAATGAATCCGACCTTAGTTCACATGGGCGTTGAAAAAGAAAAATCATCCATTTTTCATCCAGAAAAAAAGAGATGACGTTTCATACATTCTGTTATCTGTAATGTCCCCTTATGCCATTTTTATTTTTAACATTTGTGTGACATCCATTTTTATACATCAATAATTATAAAAAAAATATATATACAAGGCCAAATACAGTTTCTTAAATTGATAATTGCAATGGATCCATACACCCTTTAGAGATCAGCCAAATTTTCAGTTTTGCACTTTTTTTTCCTCATTTTTCCCTTCAAAAGCCATAACTTTTTTAAATCTTTCCATCGATATAACCCTATGAGGGTTTGTTTTTCATTGGATGAGTTGTATTTTTGAATGACACCATTTATTTATTGTATCATGTACGGAAAAATGTGAAAAAAATTCCAAGTGGGGTGAAATTTTGCCTGACCTGTCTATCACAATTAACGACATCACGCTTTCCCGTACCGAAAGTCCGCTGCCTCAGAGTAACCTTTGACTCTGCCCTGTCATTCAAACCACACATCCAAGCTCTTTCCACCTCCTGTCGCCTCCAGCTCAAAAATATTTCCAGAATCCGTCCTTTCCTCAACCCTCAATCTACTAAAATGCTTGTGCATGGCCTCTCCCGCCTCGACTACTGCAACATCCTTTTCTGTGGCCTCCCTGCTAACACCCTCGCACCTCTCCAGTCCTTCCTGGAGATCAAAAAATGTCATTAGCCTGAAAATGGTACCAATAAAAACATTGACCATGTTACTGGCAGCACAAAGGCTCTGGAAAAGCAACACGACTCTCGCCCCCCGAAAGAAATTCAGAAAATTCTCCCAAATCTGAATGTTTCCCTCCCTTCTGAGCCCCAGTGTGAATAATTCAGATTTAGCATCCATATGTTTGACATTTCTGTAGTGATGAGAGCCCACTTAAGTTACAGGTGCATGAGATGGGCAGTACAACGGCAGTTTGCAATTTTCACTTGGCAACATCCACTGCTGTTTGTTTCTGGAAAACACCCATGGAGTCAAAACAGTCACTACATCTGTAGATAAATTCCCAAAGGGGAATAATTTCCAAAATCTAGCACTTCGGGGTTCTGTATATGGAGTCCGTAAACGATTCTAGAAAATTCTGCGTTTCAGGGTGCCTCCTGTATAACAGTACTACTTTGACAATAGCGCTCCTTCCCTCCTGAATCTCGCCGTATGGCTAAACAGTATTGTACAGCCACAATTGGGATATTTCTACATTCAGCAGAAATTGTGGGACAAATGTTGATGCTATTTTTACCCAAAATGTAAAATCTGGGGCGAAAACAAAGTTTTCGTGGTAAAAATAAATTTTTTTTTTTCTCCATTGCACAATGGTATAAAATTCTGTGACCTATCTGTGGTGTCAATATGATCACTGTAAACCTAGATGAATTCAATGAGAGGTGCCGTTTGTAAAATGGGGTCTCTTATGGGGGTTTCAGCTGTTCTGACTCCTCAGGGGCTCTTCCACTGTGACATGGCACCCTCAAACCAGTCCAACAAAATGTGAACTCCAATATGGCGCTTCTTCCCTTCTGAACTTTGCACTATGCCTCAAAAGTAGTGTTCCCCCACATATGGGGTGTCGCCATACTCAGGAGAAATTGCACAACAAATTTTGGGGTTCATTTTCTCCCACTATTCTTGTGAAAATAAAAAAAATGGGTCTAAAATAACATTTATGTGGGAAAATTTAGATTTTTTTTCATTTTCACTGCTCTATGTTATAAACTTCTGTGAAGCAGCAGGGGGTTCAAGGTGTTCACTACACATCTAGACACATTCCTTGAGGGGTCTAGCTTTCAAAATGGTGTCAACTGTGGGGGGTTTCCACTGTTTAGGTGCATCAGGGGCTCTCGAAATGAGACATGATTCCATCAAAGTCTGCGTTCTAAAACGTGACTCCTTCTTTACTGAGCCCTGCCGTGAACCTAAACAGTAGTTTACCCCCACATATAGGATATCAGCATACTCAAGAGAAATTCACAACAAATTGTATGGTGCAATTTCTACTGTTACCCTTGTGAAAATGCAAAATTTGAAAAAACATTTTTGCAGGGAAAATTTGATCTTTTTTATTTTGATGGCTCAGTGTTATAATGTTCAATCACCGCACACTCTTGATAGATGCTTCTGAAGACTTTATTATACAGGTGTAGATGCAGCAATAACACAATTCATGAATAAGAAATTGGTGCAGGGAAAGAGAAAATGGTGAGGCGACAAGAACATAATGTTTCCTCCCTCATAGGGTCTTATTCATATAGTCGCTGTTGGCAAAATTCACTGAACAGTGTAAAGGATATCCTGCTTGCAAGAGCACACCTGGGTCCTGGGTAGGTCTGGCGCACCTGCGCCTTGGATTGTAGGCTGCAATGAGGGGGCAGTGCAGTGTTATAAAGTTCTGTGAGGCATCTGTGGGTTCAAGGTGCTCACCAAACATCTAGATATGTTCCCTGAGGGATCTAGTTTCCAAAATGGTGTCACTTGTGAGTGGTTTCCATTGTTTAAGCACATCAGAAGCTCTCCAAATGCGACAAGGCTTCCGCTAATTATTCCAACTAATTTTGCATTCAAAAAGTCAAATGGCGCCCCTTCCCTTCCAAGCCCTACTGTGCGCCCAAATAGTAGCTTTCCCCCACATGTGGAGTATTGGCATACTCAAGAGAAATTGCACAACAGATTGTAATGAGCAATTTCTCCTGTTACCCTTGTGAAAATGCAAAAAGTTAAAATGTTAATTTTTTTCCTTCCATATTCCAAAAATTCTTGTGAAGCACCTGAAGGGTTAATAAACTTATTGAATGTAGTTTTCAGCACCTTGAGGGGTGCAGTTTTTAAAATGGTGTCACTTTTGGGAATTTTCCGTAATATAGAAAAGCTGACATCAATCCCAATACTATTATCTCACTTGCCACTGCACCAGGGCAAGTGGGAAGAACGGAGGCCAAGCGCCAAAATTGACGCAAAACAGGACGCGCCATTTGTGGAGCAGGTGAGGGATGATGTTTTTAGTCTGGGAGGGGGGCCAATATCCATGGCCCCCTCCTAGGCTATTAATATCAGTCTGCACCTGTCTGCCTCACCTTTGCTGGTTATTAAAAATACACTCACATAATTGTTTGGGTGGTCACTCCTTAATAATAACCAGTAAAGGCTAAGTACACAGTTGTGAGCTGATATAAATAACCTGGGAAGCTGCATGTTTATTGCCCCATTCATAGACTGTAAACATCAGCCCAAGCTGTCAGCTTTCCCTCAGCTGGTTAAGAATAATAAGGGGGACCCCATGCCTTTTTTTTTCTTCTAATTCTTTAGTTAATACCCAAATACATGTACAGTAAACTACACTTGCACTGCACTACTTATATATTTCACTGACATATTTCTATCTATCTATCTCTGTATATAAGATTGTTTTATTAGTTCAAAAACTAGCTTGAAATGACAGAGAATTACTGTATTTAAAAGCTGATGTTAAAAACGCATTGCATAAGCATGTCATACGGATGCTAGGTGAGGGAAAAACAGCACACTCGCATGACATACAGATGCTACATGAGACTAGGTGAAAAAAAAGTATGACACTCTCCAACCTTTCTGGTTAAGAATCTCAGCTGCTTTTTATATGCAGATGTGAGTGAACCCAAACTGACTCTTTGACAACCTACAACCTGCCCTTACCAAAATTACCAACAACCTACTGCCAGCAATAACCCAGCTGCCTCCTGACCACCACCAGAGATGCCGCAACTCCCTCGACCTACTGTCTCCTTCCACATTATCTGGAAGACTGTAATCCCGCAAGGGTATGGCCCTCTCCCCGCTGTACCAATCTGTCATTGTTAGTTTGTTCACTGTAATTTTTATTTGTATTTTGTATGTAAACCCTCCTCATGTACAGCACCATGAAATCAATTGTGCTCTTAAAATAAAATAAAATTAAAATAAAAAACATCATGTACTCATTTACTCCAGGATACTGATGAGCACCAGCGCATGCACTGGACATCAGAGTCCTGGCTGGGAGGATGACTTCACCGCGCTGGCACTTCTGTCCCGGAATCACCTGCTGTTCTGTTGATCGTAGGTTTACAGTGACCTGGGGTCTACATAACAAAGTGCGGTAGTGCAGGGAGATCTTATGTCCCTGCTCTAGTGCAGAGATTAACTATATCGGTGTGCTGTGTAGTATGCATATAACGCATATGTACCCGCTGGTCCAGGCTCAAAAACCGGCGAATCCTTATAAGTCAGACAGAGTGAGTGCAGATTTATAATTTTGGATCGGACAACCCCTTTGCTACTCTACTGGCTGGGCTGCAATAAAATGGTCCCTCCCTTGCTTCACTGAACTGTGCATGTCAGGGGCATGCATAACTCACAGCTGATGTGGCCACAGCATAGGAGACAGACCCTACTCTCCTGTGGCCTATGTCTGCTGTATTTGCTGTGTGTAAATGTTGCACTCCGAAAATTACACATCAGCAAATAAAAATGGCAGCCCCAGTAACTAATAAGTTGCTAAAAAATTTTTTTTACTATAGTTAATTATATGCTCTTTTAAAAATATTTTTTTATATAATGAATGATCGTTACTTAAAGGGAACCTGTCACCAGGTTTGGCCGATATGATATACGGCCATCACCTTTCAGGCCTGATATACAGCATTCTGTAATGCTGTATATCTACCCCCAACCCAACCTGCAAGACAAGAAAAAGACCTTTTATTATACTCACCTGCGGGGCAGACCTGTCCGAGGGGTGTCACTCTTCTTGATCTGACGCCTCCCATCTACTTTCAATGTCATCTTCCTTGCTTCGTGTGGATGACGCATCCTACGTCATCCACATAGTCTCCCCGAAAGGCGTACTTCTCTGCTATGACGAGGGCAGAGCAGAGTACTGCAGTGCGCAGGTGCCTGAAAGGTCAAAAAGCCCAGGCGCCTGTGCACTGCAGTAGTTTATGCGGCGCTAGTCAGGGCAGAGAAGTACGCCTGCGCAGGATCGCAATGCTGGGGAGACTGTTTGGATGATGTATGGATGCGTCATCCACATGAAGCAAGAAAGAGGACTGCATCAAAACAAGAAGGGAGGTGCCGGACCAAGACCAGCGACACCCATCGGACCAGAACGCACTGCAGGTGAGTATAATAAAAGTTTTTTCTTGTCTTACAGGTTGGGTTGGGGCAGATATACAGTGGGGAAAAAAGTATTTAGTCAGCCTCCAATTGTGCAAGTTCTCCCACTTAAAAAGATGAGAGAGGCCTGTAATGGACATCATAGGTAGACCACAACTATGAGAGTCAAAATGAGAAAACAAATCCAGAAAATCACCTTGTCCGATTTGGCAAGATTTATTTTGCAAATTATGGTGGAAAATAAGTATTTGGTCACCTAAAACATGCAAGATTTCTGGCTCTCACAGACCTGTAACTTCTTCTTTAAGAGGCTCCTCTGTCCTCCACTCATTACCTGTAGTAATGGCACCTGTTTGAACTTGTTATCAGTATAACAGACATATGTTCACAACCTCAAACAGTCACACTCCAAACTCCACGATGGTGAAGACCAAAGAGCTGTTGAAGGACACTAGAAACAAAATTGTAGCCCTGCACCAGGCTGGGAAGACTGAATCTGCAATAGGCAAGCAGCTTGGTGTGATGAAATCAACAATGGGAGCAATAATAAAAAAATGGAAGATATACAAGACCATTGATAATCCCCCTCGATCTATGGCTCCACGCAAGATCTCACCCCGTGGGGTCAAAATGATCACAAGAATAGTGAGCAAAAATCTCAGAACCACACAGGGGGACCTAGTGAATGACCTGAATAGAGCTGCGAGCACCGTAACAAAGGCTACCATCAGTAACACACTACGCCACCAGGGACTCAGATCCTGCAGTGCCAGACGTGTCCCCTTGCTTAAGCCAGTACATGTCCTGGCCCGTCTGAAGTGTGCTAGAGAGCATTTGGATTATCCAGAGGAGTATTGTGAGAACGTCATATGGTCTGACGAAACCAAAGTAGAACTTTTTTGTAGAAACATAACTCGTCGTGTTTGGAGGAGACAATGCTGAGATGCATCCAAAGAACACCATACCTACTGTGAAATATGGGGGTGGAAATATCATGCTTTGGGGCTGTTTCTCTGCAAAGGGACCAGGAAGACTGATCCGTGTACATGAAAGAATGAATGGGGCCATGTATCGTGAGATTTTGAGTGCAAACATCCATGATAATGATCCCAAGCACACTGCCAGGGCAACGAATAAGTGGCTTTGTAAGAAGCATATGAAGGTCCTGGAGTGGCCTAGCCAGTCTCCAGATCTCAACCCCATAGAAAACCTTTGGAGGTAGTTGAAAGTCCGTGTTGTCCAGCGACAGGCCCAAAACATCACTGCACTGGAGGAGATCTGCATGGAGGAATGGGCCAACATACCACCAACAGTGTGTGCCAACCTTGTGAAGACTTACAGAAAACATGTAACCTCTGTCATTGCCCTCAAAGGATATATAACAAAATATTGAGATTAACTTTTGTTAATGACCAAATACTTATTTTCCTCCATAATTTGCAAAATAAATCTTACCAAATCAGACAAGGTGATTTTCTGGATTTGTTTTCTCATTTTGACTCTCATAGTTGTGGTCTACCTATGATGTCAATTACAGGCCTCTCTCATCTATTTAAGTGGGAGAACTTGTACAATTGGTGGCTGACTGAATACTTTTTTCCCCCACTGTACAGCATTATAGAATGCTGTATATCAGGCCTGAAAGGTGGTGGCCGTATCCCATATAGGCAAAATCTGGTGACAGGTTCCCTTTACAAACTAAAATGTAATTCTTTACCTTTAAAAAATTGTGAATCCCAATTAAAATAAAAAAAAACCAGTGTATACTCATCCCCTGCAGTGGTGCCATCCCAGCAATGTCAATGCCGCTGTTCCTGGTGAGTGACATGACTTTGTTGTGCAGACGGCAACCAATGATCATCCGCTCATCAGCTGCAACCTTTACTGTTTCATCAGTGCGGACGTCCGCCATGACCGCAGCCTGCACATGACGAGTCGCGTCACTCACCTGGGACAGTGGCGCTGGCATTATTGGAGCAGCATCTCTGCGGGAGATGAGTATAGATTGTTTTTATTTTAATTGGGGTCCTGAATTGATTAAACAGGGATTGGCCAGTAGTCGACAACCCCTTTAAATGCTACTTTAATGCATACATTTGAAAATAAGAATGGTTCATTAATTCTGACGTGCAATTTGCCCAGTCTTCTGAAGTCTGGGTGGTATCTTTGTTTTTTTTTAGAAACCTTTTTGAATATTCCGAGAGGATTAGCAAGTATGTTATAAAATAGTTGGGTCATAATGAAATCACAGGGACAGGATTACTAGATATCGCTGTAATAAACATGTGTTGCGCCCCATCATGCACACTTTATTCACCAGCACTAAACATAATATGGAGACGTTCTGACAACACATAAAAGGAACACCAGGAGGCGCTCTAGCAAGGAGCTAACGGCAATATCTAGACACAAGAGAATTTTTTTTCTTCAAATTAGTCCAATAGAAAAAAGATATATAGTTATATATACACCCATCAAGTTCAACCAAGGGATGGGGGGAGGATATGAATGAAGGTAAGAGAGATGAATAAACATTTTAGAGATATGTTCCCAACTACTGATCTAGAGAAAAACCAGATATGAACCAATCTGCCATAAAAGGCATTTACTCTATCCATCCTGAGTGTGGAGCAGACTAAGGGCTCATACTCATTTGCGAGAAAAACGGACGAGTGCAATCCGAGAAAAAAATCGGATTGCACTCTGGCCAATGCTATTCAATGGGTGACATCTCATCTGCAATTGCAGAAAAAAATGGCAGCATGCTGCGTGTCTCGGATGAGACTCGCCAATGCAAGTCAATGGATGCGAGTAAAAAAACGCATGCGAGTGCTGTGCGTTTTTTACGCACCGGTGTTCTTTGAAAAGCTGGTAATTCATATACGCTAAACAGTAAAATCACACTGACAGGTTAGAATAGATATATACACACAGAATACATATATATACATGTCAGTAACACACACATATATATATGTAATAGCCTGGGAAGCTACATGGGTATTACCCCCTTCCCAGGCTATCAACATCTGCCCCCAGTCGTTTGCTTTCCCTCTGCTGGTTGCGAAAATTGTGCAGGAGCCAACACCCTTGTTCAGTAAAATAATCTTTTATTGATTAAATACATGTCCAGTAACTTGCACACACACTGTACTAATTGTAGTTGTCACTGACATCTATATGTCTACCTATTCTATATGTATTTACTGTATGTAATCCCTCTCTTCTTCTCTTCTATCCTGTCGGCTCCTGCTGTGATTTTACAGAAGCCAGCAGATGAATTACCAACTTTTCTTCTATCTTTCTGTGAAATATATATATATATATATATATATATATATATATATATATATATATATATATATATATATATATATATATATACACAGTATATACACTCACTGGCCACTTTATTAGGTACACCTGTCCAACTTCTTGTTAACACTTAATTTCTGATCAGCCAATCACATGGCGGCAACTCAGTACATTTAGGCATGTAGACATGGTCAAGACAATCTCCTGCAGTTCAAACCGAGCATCAGTATGGGGAAGAAAGGTGATTTGAGTGCCTTTGAACGTGGCATGGTTGTTGGTGCCAGAAGGGCTGGTCTGAGTATTTCAGAAACTGCTGATCTACTGGGATTTTCACGCACAACCATCTCTAGGGTTTACAGAGAATGGTCCGAAAAAGAAAAAAAATACAGTGAGCGGCAGTTCTGTGGGCGGAAATGCCTTGTTGATGCCAGAGGTCAGAGGAGAATGGGCAGACTGGTTCGAGCTGATAGAAAGGCAACAGTGACTCAAATCGCCACCCGTTACAACCAAGGTAGGCCTAAGAGCATCTCTGAACGCACAGTGCGTCGAACTTTGAGGCAGATGGGCTACAGCAGCAGAAGACCACACCGGGTACCACTCCTTTCAGCTAAGAACAGGAAACTGAGGCTACAATTTGTACAAGCTCATCGAAATTGGACAGTAGAAGATTGGAAAAACGTTGCTTGGTCTGATGAGTCTCGATTTCTGCTGCGACATTCGGATGGTAGGGTCAGAATTTGGCGTAAACAACATGAAAGCATGGATCCATCCTGCCTTGTATGGAGCATCTTTGGGATGTGCAGCCGACAAATCTGCGGCAACTGTGTGATGCCATCATGTCAATATGGACCAAAATCTCTGAGGAATGCTTCCAGCACCTTGTTGAATCTATGCCACGAAGAATTGAGGCAGTTCTGAAGGCAAAAGGGGGTCCAACCCGTTACTAGCATGGTGTACCTAATAAAGTGGCCAGTGAGTGTATATATGTGTGCTACTGACATGTATATATATGTATTTTATGTGTATATATCTATTCTATTCTAACCTGTCAGTGTGATTTTACTGTATGCAGCACATGAAATACCGGCTTTTCTTCTATCAATCAATCTATTATTATTATTATTATTATTAATCTATCTAATATATATATATATATATATATATATATATATATATATATATATATACATATATATATATATATATACATGTATATCTGTGTGTGTGTCTTGAAGAATATTTCGTTTTAAAATGATGTGTAAATGACAGAGAACTGCTGTATGTAAAAGCTCATGTTAAAATCGCATTGCAATCGGATGTAAATCGGATGCTAGGTGAGAAAATTGCATTGTACTCGCATAGCACTCGTCTGTTTTTTGGTCCAGATTACGGAACTTTTTTTTCTCGCATATGGGTATGAGCCCTAAATCAACATTCAGGACAAGCATTTTATGCATTTAGATAGTAACATAGTTAGCAAGGCCGAAAAAAGACATTTGTCCGTCCAGTTCAGCCTATATTCCGTCAGAATAAATCCCCAGATCTACGTCCTTCTAAAGAACCTAATAACTGTAAGATACAATATTGTTCTGCTCCAGGAAGACATCCAGGCCTCTCTTGAACCACTCGACTGAGTTCACCATCACCACCTCCTCAGGCAAGCAATTCCAGATTCTCACTGCCCTAACAGTAAAGAATCCTCTTCTATGTTGGTGGAAAAAACTTCTCTCCCCCAGACACAGAGAATGCCCCCTTGTGATCGTCACCTTCCTTGGTATAAACAGATCCTCGGAGAGTTATTTGTATTGTCCCCCTATATACTTATACATGGTTATTAGATCGCCCCTCAGTCATATTTTTTCTAGACTAAATAATCCAAATTTTGCTAATCTCTCTGGATATTGTAGCTCCCCCATCCCCTTTATTAGTTGTGTTGCCCTTCTATGTACTCGCTCTAGTTCCATTATATCCTTCCTGAGCATCGGTGCCCAAAACTGGACACAGTACTCCATGTGCGGTCTAACCAGATATTTGTACAGAGGCAGTATAATGCTCTCATCATGTGTATCCAGACCTCTTTTAATGCACCCCATGAACCTGTTTTCTTGACAGCCGCTGCCTGGCACTGGCTGCTCCAGGTAAGTTTATCAATAACTAGGATCCCCAAGTCCTTCTTCATGTCAAATTTACCCAGTGGTTTCCCGTTCAGTGTGTAATGGTGATACGGATTCCTTTTTCTAAGTGTGTAACCTTAAATTTATCATTGTTAAACCGCATCTGCCACCTCTTGGCCCAAGGGAAGGCAAGCGGTAAAAAATAATAACACAGACATTGTGGCTTGTAGTTTCAAAGTAAGCGCACCAGCTTCATTAGGTCTATGAGCTCTATTTAATAATAAATGCAGTCTGTGTTGTTATATCTGGTGACTGATCAGCTTAAAGTGTGTGACACTGGGAGCCTGCATTAAATGGGGCCTCATTTAAATCGTTAGAGGGGACATTTGTACTTCAAGTGCATCTGCCCAAATCACATTTCAGGAGACTTGATCATCTCTAATTGTAAGTCAAAATCAGAAGTGGAACCTATAGTGAGAACAACTATAACAGATTCACAGCCATTTGTGGGTTTTGTAGCCTCTTGGAAAATGCTGGTGTGGGAAAATAATAGTAGAAAGTCATAGAATCCCACCCCAGACATTTATGGCTTATCCATAGGATATTCTAGAAATGGCCAATATATGTGGATCTCATCTCTGGGACTGGCACCTATCTCCAGAAAGGAGGCCATTTGGGAGACAGATTTAGGTTACAGAAGTGGGACCCACATCTATCACACAGTATTGGTGTTTTCTGTGGATTTGTCATGAATGTCTAATGTCCCCGTCTAAATGCAGCATGAGCAATGGTCCCTGTCACCGGATAACCTTGTACCTCTGCTTAGGGGTTTTGTGTGTTACTGCCCTCATCTTGGATACAATCTGTCCCTGCCATAAATTCCAGCTTTGTAAAGCTCAGGAGGTCCGGCCTGTATAAACACGTTATCCGATTTAATTGTCTGAAGTGTTTGGTAACGCTCTAGTGGTCATTTCTATTTGCTTACACTGCTTGTGCACAGACTTTTGTTATCCACTTTTTCTTCTTGTTGTATAATCCTTCACCTAATTACCCACATCTTCTCCTTTCCCCCCACAATGCTAGGAAATACTACTGATTGTCCACGGACTCTAAGGGTATGTGCATACGTCAGGATTTCTTGCACAAATTTCCTGAAGAAAACCGGAAATTTTCTGCAAGAAATCCGCATTTTTTTTTTTGCGTTTTTCCCCGTTTTTTTTCGCCTTTTTTTTAGCATTTTGCAAGCTAAATTAGCTTGCAGAATGCTAAAGTTTTCCAAGCGATCTGTAGCATCGCTTGGAAAACTGACTGACAGGTTGGTCACACTTGTCAAACATAGCGTTTGACAAGTGTGACCAACTTTTTACTATAGATGCTGCCTATGCAGCATCAATAGTAAAAGATAGAATGTTTAAAAATAATAAAAAAAATGGTTATACTTACCTGCAGACAGCCGATCTCCTCAGCGGCGTCCGTTCCTATAGATGGTGTGTGTGCGCAGGACCTTCGATGACGTCGCGGTCACGTGAGCGGTCACATGACCAATCACAAGACCGCGACGTCATCGCAGGTCCTTCACAGAAATCAGCTATAGGAACGGAAGCGGCAGCATGCACCGGAGAGGAGGGAAGACTGCGGGGGCCATCGAAGGTGAGTATATGACTATTTTTTATTTTAATTCTTTTTTTTTTTACCAATTATATGGTGCCCAGTCCGTGGAGGAGAGTCTCCTCTCCTCCACCCTGGGTACCAACCGCACATAATCTGCTTACTTCCCGCATGGTGGGCACAGCCCCGTGCGGAAAGTAAGCAGATCAATGCACTCCTAGGTGTGCGGAATCCCCGCAATTCCGCAAATTTAATGAACATATTGCTTTTTTTTCCGCGATGCGATTTTTTCACGGAAAAAAATGCAACATTTGCACAAAAAATGCGGAATACCCTTAAAATAATGGGAGGCTTATGTTAGTGTTTTTTTCGCGTTTTTATAGTGAAAAAACGCGAAAAAAACGCGAAAAATACTGAACGTGTGCACATGGCCTAAAGGCCCCAATGCACATTAAACTAATGTCGGCCGAACCTGCCGATGCCGATAGGTTCAGCCGACGGTCTAATATAATAATTTTATTTCTATAGCGCCAACATATTCCGCAGCACTTTACAATTCAGAGGGAACTTGTACAGATAATAAAAGACATTACAGCATAACAATAATCACATAGATCAACAGATACCAAGAGGAATGAGGGTCCTGAAGCTCGCAAGCTTACAATCTATGAGGAAAAGGGGAGACATGAAAGGTGAATGGTAACATGTATGCAGGCTCCCGATTATCAGGGGAAGTATCAATAAGAGCATGAAAAATGCAGTGTAAAATATTCGTGTTTTTGCTGCATTTTTGCCTTGTCTTTTTAGTGCAGATTTTTTCCTACTCGTCAGTAGGAGTGAAATCTGCACCAAAAATGAAAGAATTGACATGCTGCAGATATAAATCTACAAGTCAAAAACTAAGCTTCAGGATTCTTATTCACTTTGCTCTTACTAAGAAACCAGGTTTTGTGACAAATCTGCAATGTGTGCACAAGCCCTAGCGCTGTGCATCAGGCAGGGAGAATGCACCTTTACTTCCTGTCCTTTCTCTAGCAGATACGTTCAGTATCTTTCTTGTGTTTCCACTCTTTACTAACCTATCGATGACCTCATTCAGACATCCGTTTTTCACATACATGTTCCATCTGTGGTTTTCACAGACCGAACATGTACCAATTATAGTGTGTGGAGCTGTTCACATGTCCGTGGGTTTTTATGGAACTTGTATCCACAAAAACAATTACAGAGGCATGTCCATTTTCACAGACAGCCCACGGATGGCATCATGAACAGTCCATGTGCTGTCCGTGATTAACACTGTAAGGCCACGTTCAGTAGTTGGTCAGTTTTTTACCTCAGTATTTGTAAGCCAAAACCAAGTGAGGAACAATCAGAGGAAAAGTATAATAGAAACATGTCACCACTCCTGTACACTGTGTTCCAAATTATTATGCAAATAATATTTCCTCATATTTTCTCTAAATTACCTATCTGAATTGCAGTCATTGTTGTTTTCCAGTCATCTACTATTCTAGTATAATTGCAATGTTTTGGAACAAACTGCCTATGAAAACAGTATCTTTTTAAAAAAAAAACCAAAAACACTCAAAATGCATGTTCCAAATTATTATGCGCAGCAGAGTTTTCAACCTTTTTTTTTTATTTTGAACAAAAAAATGGTCAATTGTGAAGTTATAAGCATTATCAGCTTATTACAAAATGAAATCAAACAGTTTTCAAGTGAAAACTTTATTCTAGGTGATGTTACATTTGCACATAGGACCCCTTGTGCGAAAGAAGCTTCTGAACTCTCTCGTCCATTGAATTTGTCAGTTTTTGGAAGGTTTCTGCTTCAGTTGTTTTGCATGTGGACAGAATACCCTCCCAGAGCTGTTGCTTAGATGTGAACTGCCACCCGCCATCATAGACACTCCTTTTGATGATGCTCCAGAGGTTCTCAATGGGGTTGAGGTCAGGGGAAGATGGTGGCCACACCATAAGTTTGTCCTCTTTTATGCCCATAGCAGCCAGAGATGCAGATGTGTTTTTTGCAGCATGAGAGTGCATTATCATGCATGAAAACGATCTTGCTGCAGAAAGCACGGCTCTTCCTTTTGAACCATGGCAGGAAGTGTTGTTTTAGAAACTCCACATAGATTATGGAGTTCATCTTTACCCCTTCAGGGATCATAAAGGGGCCGACAATCTCTCTCCCCATGATTCCAGCCCAAAACATTACTCCACCTCCTCCATGTTGGTGCCTTAGCTGTGTTTTCATGGGGTGTCCATCAACCAGCCATCCTCCACTCCATCCATCCATCTGGACCATCGAGCATTGCACGGAACTCATCGGTGAACAAAACAGTTTGGAAGTCAGTCTTCATGTATCGTTTGGCCCACTGGAGCCGTTTCTGCTTGTGTGCAGTGGATAGAGGTGGTCGACAGGATGGCTTACGCACAGCTGCAAACCTCTGAAGGACCCTGCATCTTGTTGTTCTGGAGACGTTGGAGGCACCAGCAGCTTCAAAAACTTGTCTGCTGCTATGACAAGGCATTTTTGCAGCTGCTCTTTTAACCTTACGCAATTGCCTGTTGGAAAGGGTCCTCAATTTTTCCTTATCAGCACGCACACGTGTGTGCTGGGAATCAGCTACATACTTCTTGATTGTGCGATGATCACGATGAAGTGTCTTGGCAATGTTGATTGTAGTCATGCCTTGACCTAAATACTCCACAATTTGTTGCTTCTCAGCAGACGACACATCCTTTTTCTTTCCCATTTTGGCAAAAAATGTAGGCTGCTTAATAATGTGGAACAGCCTTCTTAAGTAGTCTTGCCTTTATTTGGACACACCTGCCAAACTAATTTGCACAGGTATCTGCAATTGCTTTCAGTGATATAAAGAGCCCTGACACACATCACCATCAATGAGTTTAAATGACAAACAAAAAAATTCTAACCTTATCACTCCTAAACTCTTTGTGCATAATAATTTGGAACACAGTGTATTTATCACCAACTGAGTTTTGACTTACAAATACTGAGGTAAAATAACGACCAAATACTGATAGTGTGAATTTGGCCTTATGGGTAGGAGACATTTTTCAATGTATTTATTTTCATACACAAAAATAGCTGATAACCACTGAGGATAAAACTGACAACTGACCAAGCGCTGATTCAAGCTGTCCATTTTTTGTGTATATGAAAAATCACTGGGGTCTGAATGAGGCCTGAGCCTAACATTTCCATTTCTATATGTGGAACTGCACTCTCATCTTAACGGGAATCTGTCATCACCAGAAATGCTATTTACCTGCAGATATAGGGTTAATCTGAAGATAAATAGGATTAAGACCCAGCTTCATTGCTATTTACATGAAGATTAACCCAAAATCTGCATGAAAATGGGGTTTCTGAACAAAAATGTATAGTGGGCACCACTTATTGTACACAAGTAGCTTGTGAAAGTATTCATCCCCTTGGCATTTTTTATGTTTTGCTACCTCACAACTTGGAATTTCAGTTATTTTGGAGGGATTGCATCAGTTCAGGTGAAGAACATGCCTACAACTGTGAACATTTGGTTTTCTTTTTATTGTGAAGCAAACAACAAATAGGACAAAATAAAGGTACCGTTAGGGTATGTGTCCACGTTCAGGATGGCCGGCGGTATCGTCGGAGCGGCAAAGCCGCTCGGCGCTAAGCCCCGCCCCCCTTCTGGGACGCGATGATGCCGGATGTGTTCATTGTACACATCCGGGATCATCGCACCCCTCGCATAGTGCCCCGTGTTATTCCTTGCGGCGACGCAGCGTCACCGCAAGGAACACGGACATGCTGCGATCTGAAAAGACGCGCAGCATGTCCGGAGTCGCAGGGCCGCCGCGTGCGTGTTTCCACGCATAGTTGACACGGGATATCAAAAAATCCCCTCCACTATGCTGGAACATCTGGACGCTGCGTGTTTGACGCTGCGGCCCCACGCAGCGTCAAACACGCAGCGTTTCCTGAACGTGGACACACGGCCTTACACTAAACGACTTACCAACGATCACAACCAGCGATACGACCTGGCCGTGATCGTTGGTAAGTCGTTGTGTGGTCGCTGGGGAGCTGTCACACAGACAGCTCTCTCCAGCGACCAACGATCAGGGGAACGACTTCTGCATCGTTGAAACGGTCTTCAACAATGCCGAAGTCCCCCTGCAGCACCCAGGTAACCAGGGTAAACATTGGGTTACTAAGTGCAGGGCCGCGCTTAGTAACCCGATATTTACCCTGGTTACCATTGTAAAAGTTAAAAAAAAACACTACATACTCACATTCTGATGTCTGTCACGTCCCCCGGCGTCCACAGGGTTAAAACTGCTTTCGGCAGGAGCGCTGCTATGCACGCGCTGCTGCCAAGAGCTTGCCTGCACTGAATGTGTCAGCGCCAGCAGTACAGCGGTGATGTCACCGCTGTGCTCTGCTTTACGGCCGGCGCTGACACAGTCAGTGCAGGGAAGCTCTCGGCAGCAGCGGGTGCATAGCAGCTCTCCTGCCGAAAGCAGTTTTAACCCTGTGGACGCCGGGGGACGTGACAGACATCAGAATGTGAGAATGTACTGTTTTGTTTTTTTTACTTTTACAATGGTGACCAGGGTAAATATCGGGTTACTAAGCGCGGCCCTGCGCTTAGTAACCCGACATTTACCCTGGTTACAAGTGAACACATGGCTGGATCAGCGTCACACACGCCGATCCAGTGATGACAGCGGGTGATCAGCGACGAAATAAAGGTCCTGCTCATTCCCTACGACCAACAATCTCCCAGCAGGGGCCTGATCGTTGGTCGCTGTCACACATAACGAGATCGTTAGCGGGATCGTTGCTACGTCACAAAAAGCATGACGTTGCAACGATATCGTTAACGAAATCGTTATGTGTGAAGGTACCTTAACTGAAAACTTCAGTGTACATAACTATTCACCCCCTAAAGTCAGTACTTTGTAGAGCCTCCTTTTGCAGCAATTATAGCTGCAAGTCATTTTTGATAAGTCTATATGAGCTTTCCACATCTTGCCGCTGGGATTTTTGTCCATTCATCAAGGAAAAATGCCCCAGCTCCTTCATGTTAGATGGTTTCCTCTGGTGAACAGAAATCATCAAGTTTGACCACAGATTCTCAGTTAGATGAAGGTCTGGACTTTGACTAGGCCATTCCAAAACATCTCTAGAATTTGCCCTTTTCTCACCATGGAAACAAAAAAAACCCTCACTGTTGCCTCGATTCACTCCCGCTTCGACTACTGCAATGCTCTATTAGGGTCTGTGCACACGTTGCGGATTTGGCTGCGAATCCACAGCGGATTTGACGCTGCAGATTCGCAGCAGTATTCTATGCATTGTACAGTACCATGAAAACCTGTGGAAAACCAAATGTATAGTGCACATGCTGCGTAAAATATTTTTCGCATCATGTCAATTCTTTGTGCGTACTCCGCAGCGTTTTACACCTGTTCCATAATTGAAATCCGCAGGTGTGAAAACACATGTAAAATCCGCACAAAAAATGTGGTAAAAGCGCTGGTAAATCACAGATTTCAGAATCTGCGTGGAAAAATCCACAACGTGTGCACATACCCTTAATTGGCCTCCTCGTTACTCGACCTTCCCCTCTCCAGTCTATCCTTAATGCAGCAGCCAGGGTTGTCCATCTAGCTAATCGGTGTTCAGACTCCTCCACTCTTCGCCAGTCGTTACACTGGCTGCCCATTCATTATAGGATCCAATTCAAAGTACTTGTTCTCACCCACAAAGCTCTCCACAGTGCGGCACCCCCTTACATCTCCTCCCTCATTTCGGTCTAGCGGCCTAACCGACCGCTGCGCTCTGCAAACGACTTTTGACTAACATCTCCACTAATCCATAACCCCCACTCCTAACTCCAAGACTTCTCTCGTGCTGCGCCAATCCTCTGAAATGCTCTACCCCAAGAAATTAGGACCATTCACAATTTGCATAGTTTTAGGCGCTCCTCAAAGCACATTTGTTCAGAGCGGCCTATCATGTTCACTAATCAAAGTCATTTTATGTGTGTGTGTGCGTGTGTAGCCCATTCACTATCTCCATCTATCCCCCACCCCCTGAAGATGACTGGACCATCATTGTAAATACATCATTGTAAATAGGCACCTGTACTTTGTGTCTCCCCCACCTCATTATAGATTGTAAGCTCTCATGAGCAGGGTCGTCTTATTTTGCTTTAATTATTGTATTGTTAACGTTGTTACTTATGACTGTTGTGTTTGAAACTGTTAAACTGTAAAGCGCTGCGGAATATGTTGGCGCTATATAAAGATTATTATTATTATTTCCTCTTAAACTATTCTAGTGTTGATTTAGCAGTATGCTTTTGGTCATTGTCTTGTTGGAAGTTGAATGTCCGTCTCAGTTTCAAATCATTGACAAGCTGAAACAGGTTTTGCTCAAGAATATTCCTTTATTTCGCACCATCCATCTTCCCTTTGACTATGACCATTTTACCTCTCCCTGCTGCAGAAAAATATCCCACAGGATGATGCTGCCATTACCATGTTTCACAGTCGGGGTGATGAGCTGTGTTGGTTTGGCACCATAGTGTCTACTTTGGTGGCAGAAAAAGTTCAATTTTGGTCTTGTCTTACCACAGCATCTTTTTCCATACATTTGGGAAGTCTCCCACTTTTGGCAAACTCAAAAAGAGCGTTACAATTTTTGTGTGTAAGGAAGGCGACGGTCACAAGGGGGCATTCTCTGCATCTGGAGGAGAGAACGTTTTTCCACCAACATAGAAGAGGATTCTTTACTGCTAGGGCAGTGAGAATCTGGAATTCCTTGCCTGAGGAGGTGGTGATGGTGAACTCAGTCAAGGGGCTCAGGAGAGGCCTGGATGTCTTCCTGGAGCGTAAGAATATTGTATCTTACAGTTATTAGGTTCTTTAGAAGGACGTAGATCTGGGGATTTATTCTGACAGAATATAGGCTGAACTGGATGGACAAATGTCTTTTTTCGCCCTTACTAAAGGCTTTTTCTGCCCACTTTTCCATAAAGGCCACCTCTATGGAGTGTACGGCTTATTGTGGTTGTATAGGCAAATACTTCAGTCTCCGCTTGGGAAATTTGCAGCTCCAAGTTTACGTTTGGTCTCTATGCTGCCTCTCTGGTTAATGCCCTCCTTGCCTGGGCTGAGAATTTGCTGGGTGGAGCTCTCTTGGCAGGTTTGTTGTGGTACCATGTTCTTTCCATTTGATAATAATGGATTTGATGGTTCTCTGGGGAATCATCAGAGATTGGGATTTTTTTTATAACCCAACCCAGACTTGTACTTCTCAACAACTTTGTCCCTGACTTGTTTGGAGATCTCCTTAGTCTTCATGAAGTTTGGTTAGTGGTGCCTTGTGCTTAATGGATGATCGGCCATGTTTAGGGCTAGCTTGAGTGAACAGCTGTAGAGTATGTGTAGTCCAGAGGATAAATACACAGCCTTCTGGTTCAATCGGTTTTGGGTGTGTCTTGAGGTGCAAGCTCCAAAGCTGTGTTTTCCTGTTAAGGAAAGCTGAACGTTATGTTTTTGTTTTCCCATCAGGCCAGAAAGGACATGTTTATTTTGCTAACACTGCACTGTTTTGTGCAGTACCTTTAATAAACCAGTGGAAGATTTAATGAGACAGTGTTCCTGTGTCTACCTCTACGTGTAGTGAAGTGAGCTGATCTACCACAAGGGCCTTCATAGCAAAAGGGGTGAATACATATGCACATGACAATTTTAGTTATTTGATCTCATAAATTTAATTTATGGCTATATTTTTCTCACTTCACTAATTTAGACTATTTAGTGCTGATGCATCACACACGAATCAGATTTCAAAAATATTTAAACACAGATAATGTAACAAAATAGACAAACAGCCAAAAGAGGGGTAAAAACTTTTGCAAGGCACTGTATGCTAATTGTGAGGTAGGGGTGCTACATTTAACTGTGCAAAAACAAGTAATTAGTTGTAAGATACAGCACAGACACACAGTCTTGCACCCACTGTGAAATTTGGTGGAGGATCAGTGATGATCTGGTGATGCTTCAGCAACGCTAGAATTGGGCAGGTTGTTCTTTGCAAAGGACGTATGAATCAAGCCGCCTACAAGGTTATCCTGGAAAAACAGTTGATTCCTTCTGCTCAGTCAATGTTCCCCAACTCTGAGGACTGTTTTTTTCCAGCAGGACAATGCGCCATGCCACACATCTAGGTCAATCAAGGTGTGGATGAAGGACCACCACATCAAATCCCTGTCATGGCCAGCCCAATCTCCAGACCTGAACCCCATTGAAAACCTCTAGAATGTAATCAAGAGGAAGATGTATAGTCACAAGCCATCAAACAAGGAAGAACTGCTTACATTTTTGTACCAGGAGTGGCATAAGGTCACCCAAAAGCAGTGTGAAAAACTGGTGGAAAGCATGCCAAGACACATGAAAGCTGTGATAAAAAAATCATGGTTATTTCACAAAATATTGATTTCTGAACTCCTCCTTAGTTAAAACATTAGTATTGTTGTTTCTAAATGATTATGAACTTGCTTTTTTTGCATTATTTGAGGTCTCCAAGCAATGCATTTTTTGTTATTGTGACCATTTCTCATTTTCAGAAAATAAATACAAAATGTATTGCTTGGAACTTCGGAGACATGTTGTCAGTAGTTTATAGAATAAAAGAACAATTTACATTTTACTCAAAAATATACCTATAAAGAGAAAAATCAGACAAACTGAAATTTTTGCAGTAGTCTCTTAATTTTTGCCAGAGCTGAATATACTATATATATATATATATATATATATATATATATATATATATATATATATATATATATATATATATATATATATATATATGTATATTCACACAAAGACTCTGGAATTGTATGGGCAGTGTAATGTTTGCATGCAGGTGAAAAGTGGGCCCCCAAAGACAATGTTACTGGAGGGCCCTTGGCACCCCAGTCCAATATATATATTGGGGGAAATAAGTATTCGATCCCTTGCTGATTTTGTAAGTTTGCCCACTGACAAAGACATGAACAGTCTATAACATTGAGAGATGAAATATCAAAAATAAAATCCAGAAAATCACATTGTATAAATTATATAAATGTATTTGCATTTTGCAGTGAGAAATAAGTATTTGATCCCCTACCAACCATTTAGAGTTCCGGCTCCTACAGACCAGTTAGACGCTCCTGATCAACTCGTTACCTGCATTAAAGCTGTCTTACATAGTCAACTTTATAAAAGTCTCCTGTCCACAGACTAAATTAATCAGTCAGACTCTAAACTCTACAACATGGGCAAGACCAAAGAGCTTTATATAAGGATGTCAGGAACAAGATCATAGACCTGCACAAAGCTGGAATGGGCTACAAAACCATAAGTACGACAAAGAAATACATAATGACTGTCAATCGACAGTGATCTGGGGCACCATGCAAAATCTCACCTTGTGGGGTATCCTTGATCATGAGGAAGGTGAGGGATCAGCCTAAACCTACACGGGGGGGGGGGGGGGGGGGACATTTGTTAATGATCTCAAGGCAGCTGGGACAACAGTCACCAAGAAAACCATTGCTAACACATTACATCGTAAGGCTATGTGCGCACAGTGCGGATTCGTGTGTGGATTTTTCCGCACCATTTTTACTAAATCTGCAGGTAAAACGCACTGCGGATTTACCACGAATTTCCTGCGGTTTTACACCTGTGGATTGCTATTATGGACCAGGTGTAAACCGCTGAGGAATCCGTTCAAAGAATTGACATGCTGTGGAAAATACAATGCAGTGTTTCCGCACGGTATTTTCCGCAGCATGTGCACTGCGGATTTGGTTTTCCATAGGTTTACATGGTACTGTAAACCACATGGAAAACAGCTGCCAATCCGCACTATGTGCACATAGCCTAAAGATTTAAAATCCTGCAGTGCCCGCAAGGTCCCCTGCTCAAGAAGGCACATATGCAGGCCTGTCTGAAGTTTGCCAATGAACACCTGGATGATTCTGTGAGTGATTGGTAGAAGGTGCCGTGGTCAGAGGAGACAAAAATTAAGTTTTTGGCATTAACTCAACTCTCCGTGTATGGAGGAAGAGAAATGGTGCCTATGACCCAAAGAACACCATCCCCGCTGTCAAGCATGGTGGTGGAAACATTATGTTTTGGGGCTGTTTCTCTAATGACACAGGACTACTTCACCGCATCAATGGGAGAATGGATGGAGCCATGTACTGTAAAATCCTGATTGCCAACCTCCTTCCCTCAGCCAGGACATTAAAAATGGGTCGTGGCTGGGTCTCCCAGCAAGACAATGACCCAAAACATACAGCCAAGGCAACAAAGGAGTGGCTCAAAAAGAAGCACATTAAGGTCATGGAGTGGCCTAGCTGGTCTCCAGACCTTAATCTCAAAGAAAACTTATGGAGGGAGATGAAACTCCGAGTTGCCAAGCGACAGCCTCAAAATCTTAATGATTTAGAGATGATTTGCAAAGAGGACTGGACCAAAATTCCTCCTGACATGTGCGCAAACTTCATCGTCAAATTACAAAAAACGTCTGACTGCTGTGCTTGAAAACAAGGGTTTTACCAAGTATTAAGTCTTGTTTGCCAGAGGGATCAAATACTTATTTCTCACTGCAAAATGCAAATACATTTATATAATTTATACAATGTGATTTTCTGGATTTTATTTTTGATATTCTATCTCTCAATGCTAACGTTAACCTACCCTTTAAATTTTAGGCTGTTCATGTCTTTATCAGGGGGAAAACTTACAAAATCAGCAAGGGATCAAATACTTACTGTATTTCCTTCACTGTATACATATTATATTATACACATTTTCTCCATATTTCCATTTTTTCAATAAATTAAGTCATATCAAAGAAATTTTACCACTAGCATGAAGTACAATATGGCATGAAAAAAATCTCAGAATCAGCGGGATCAGTTAAAGCGTTCCAGAGTTATAACCACATAAAGTGACAGTGGTCAGAATTGCAAAAATTGTCTCTGTCACTAGGGGGTTAATAATGCCAGCTCATATTTATTTTTACTTCTTAGGCTAAGTTCACACTAGGTTTTCTTTTTAATGCTTTTTTTTAGTGCTTTTTTTTAATGCAAATTTTCATCGGGGTTTTCCAGTATCAGCAAAGTCTATGAGATTTTAGAATTCTCATGCACACAGCTTGGGTTTTTCTGTCATCAGTATTTTGTGCTTTGCATGGTTTTTTTACACAACGGAGCATGTCACTTCTTTCAAGTTTTTTTCAGAATCTCTCATCCATTGAAATGAATGGGTGGTGAAAAAATGCAGGTGTCGGGTTTTGCTGCTTTTTTTGTGCCCAAACCTGATTCTATAGAATAGGACTTTTTTTCAACAGTAAACTTTATCAGCATGTACAAGAGACATGCCAAAACAGCCGCAGAAAACCTGCTTTTTTTCTGCAGCTTCTTTCCTGCCAAGAGATTAGGTTTCGCTGAAGAAAAAAAATGCTAAAAAAATCAAGTGTGACCTTACCCTTATTTACTAAAAGGTGGCACGATTACTTTGCAGATGAAGTTTACTGTGTGGTGTACGGTTACCCTGTGGAGCACAAGAAATGTCTCAGGCACTGTATGGAGCGCCGTCTGTCTGGCAATATTAGTTTTTGCAGCACTATCTTGCACTATTATTTATGTGGTCCAGATTTTTTAGGGGGATGTGTAAGGATAGGTAGATGCCATTATTTCTAAAGTCCAGTATTTGATTGCACAGTAGCAAACAGCAGGTACAGTAATAAAACAAAAAAAATAGATTTGTCCTGGAATAGTTTGTGTAGGTTGAGAAAAGGTGATGGAAAAGTAAATTCTCAAGAGCGTAGTTTCCACCCTATCTATAACTTACTGATAGCGGAGGAGCCGCAGTGATTCTAAGTACAGGACTTTGGAATAACACTAAAAACGGGTTGTCCACCATGAGTGCGTTTGGTGAATGGCCACAAGTCGACTGGAGTCCATAACTGGAAACCAGAGCCAAAACCTAATGGCGAGTACCTCACACATGGTTAGGATTCATCAAGCTGCATGGCTTACCAAAAACCTACTCTGGGGTGGACAACCCCTTTAAATCTGGTCTGTAAGCAGTGTGGACACGAGGTGAGGCGGTATTATTGGCCTTTGTGTAGTGTGTTATCAGTGTATGGCAGTATGTGGTCGGGGTATGGCGGCATTATCGATAATGGTGCATACAACATAGGACTGTCTGTGGAGAGACCCTCTCTGTGCTTACACCATGGCCACCCGGCTCACACACTGTGGAGCCCCTCTCTGTGCTTACACCATGGCCCCCCGGGTCACAGTCTGTGGAGCCCCTCTGTGCTTACACCATGGCCCCCCGGCTTACAGTCTGTGGAGCCCCTTTCTGTGCTTACACCATGGCCCCCCGGCTCACAGTCTGTGGAGCCCCTCTGTGCTTACACCATGGCCCCCCGGCTCACACAGTCTGTGGAGCCCCTCTCTGTCCTTACACCAAGGCCACCCCGCTCACACACTGTCTGTGGAGCCCCTCTGAGCTTACACCATGGCCACCTGGCTCACACACTGTCTGTGGAGCCCCTTTCTGTGCTTACACCATGGCCACCTGGCTCACACAGTCTGTGGAGCCCCTCTGTCCTTACACCATGGCCACCAGGCTCACACAGTCTGTGGAGCCCCTCTGTCCTTACACCATGGCCACCAGGCTCACACAGTGTCTGTGGAGCCCCTCTCTGTGCCTACACCATGGCCCCCCCGGCTCACACTGTCTGTGGAGCCCCTCTCTGTGCTTACACCATGGCCACCCGGCTCACACACTGTCTGTGGAGCCCCTTTCTGTGCTTACACCATGGCCACCCGGCTCACACACTGTGGAGCCCCTCTCTGTGCTTACACCATGGCCACCCGGCTCACACAGTCTGTGGAGCCCCTCTCTGTGCTTACACCATGGCCCCCCGGCTCACACACTGTATGTGGAGCCCCTTTCTGCGCTTACACCATGGCCCCCCGGCTCACACAGTCTGTGGAGCCCCTCTCTGTGCTTACACCATGGCCCCCCGGCTTACACTGTCACTGACCAGGTCTCCTCCCCGCCCCGCACACCACGTCCTCACTGCTCCCCGTGTATGTGTCACATTGTAGGGCACCGCCCACCACATGGACACACGTATAACGCTACCACTGGGGGGAGCCCCAGAGCTAGAGGACTGACTCCGCTGGCCGCTCTAGCCTGCTTTACCATAGAGTCTCACCTCGGCTCGCTCTCCAGTTCTACTGATGTCGCTCTCCGAGTGACGTCATCGCAGGCGCCGGAAGTGATCCCTCTGGGACCGAGAACACCATAGAGACGGGAGGAGCCGCCCGGAGTGACCCGTGAGAAAGAATTGAGACCCCCGGAGTGACCCTGTACCAGAGACACCCGGGAGTGACGGGAAAGGAGTGGCGCTGCAGCAGTGTCACGGATTTCTGGACACCCCGGAAGTGACTGGAGAGGACAAAAGCCCTGGAAAGGAGCGGAGAAGAAAGGCTCCCCGTGCAGTGAACCGTCAGCAGAGAGACAACAGCCCGGGAGGCAGCAGGGGGCCCGGCAGAGGGGTGTCCCTGTGTCTGGTGCTCGCTAGGTGACATTGTGAGTATCCTGCTGCGTCCATGATCTGCTCCCTCTGTCTGTATTGTGGGGCAGTCCTGGATAGTGTGGCCCCTGTGTGTTGCAGGTCACCTGACTTGTAAAGATTCCGTCCCTTTAACAAGCATTTTAGGGCTCGCTCAGACCTCAGTGATTTGTCATCCGTGCTCTGGATCAGGTTTTCATCAGTGTCTCAGTTTTTCATCAGTTTTTCTTGCATATAACTAAACTAATGACGTTTCTCAGACTTTTGTCAATCAGTGACAATCGGCCAGTTTGAGACGTGACTTTGATTAGTTTCAGACATGTCTTCATGATTTGGTGCGAAAATACTCAGACATGTAAACCGCCCCAAAGACTCTAATGGTGCATGTTCTGTCCCCTAAATACTGACGTCTGAATGATCCCTCATGCCCAGTGTCAGTGGCTTGTGGAGGGAATTGCCCAGTGTGATTCACTCTTGATTTAACTTTATTTTTTCTTTTTTTCTATAAAAATAGTTTGCTGTCTCTCTGCAGTAAAAAAAACCCCCGCCATCACTCCTAGGATTGCAGTTCTCTGTGCTCCACACCTAGAGGAGTGATGTAAATGGCAGCTGATCAGCATGCAGACGCCATTAGATCAGTAAGGAAAATGCTAATTGGCGTCATTACCAATGTAAATCTATGCAGTAGTTACACTAAGAGTGGAAACTTTTCAGGTATTCCATCCCTCACCCAACTGAATAGTGACCTGCATCAGCTAGCTCTTAATCTTTTGTGAAACCGCACATCCCAGCGTGATATGTAAACTGCATAGAGGCAAGAGATTCTGAGGCTTGTAGTTCTCATCAGGAAGTCTCTCATAAATTATTCCCCCAGATATGTGAGACTTCCTGATGAGCGTGGTCTTCAGTTGATTTGGTTGTTACTACATCCAGTTGATTCCTCAAGTTTGCTTGGACTATGATGCACCTTTGCTGAGACGTGTAGTGTCACAAGTAATGGTCAGTGAAACGTTGCAGACATGCAGATGAATAGACATTAGGACTAGTGGGTAAAGTTCACATACCGATACCCCATCTTGCTATATACTGTGTATGTATAGTGTTCTAGAGGAGCATTTCTTATACTTCTAGCTATACAGGGTAACTTATAAACATTTTTCCGGATTTGGTACCCTGATTTTGCTTACTTATTTACAAAGCAATCTTTCATACAATGTATTACTTTAATATATTTTATGACGCAGCCTTTGTCTTCATATATCTGCTACTCCTTGTTATGCAATGCCAACACTTCCTATTTTATATATTTGCTTTGATTACTCCTTTTTAGTTTATTATTATGCTTCCTGTTATTTTGTATATTACTAATTTTATAATACTACAGCAGCAGAGATGCTTATGCAAACCATCGATAAGAGGCTCTTATGTTAGTTCACTATATGTTATCAGTAAATCGGAGCACTCTTAGGCCACGTTCACACAATCAGTATTTGGTAAGTATTTCACATCAGTATTTGTAAGATAAAACCAGGAGGGGATGATATACAGAAGTGGTGATATGTTTCCTCTGATTGTTCCACACCCCGTTTTGGCTTACAGATACTGATGTAAAATGCTGAGCGGGGCATTAGAATCATATCCTGGTGATGCAGCTGCATGGCTCGTTGCAATAGCGCGCTCTTAAACATCAATGCTATAGTGAAATGCAAATCTTAAAGAGCTTTCCTCACTCAGTAAAACATGACCTTGTAAGAAGTCACTTCACTGTCATCTTGTATAGTTTCTAACTTTTTGGATAGCGGTTTCTCTGAGTTATCTCAGTGCGGTGCACAGGTAATTGTCATTCTCACATGGCAGTCACAAAGCTTCCCACAGCTCCCCACTTGGTGTAATATTATGCATTTATCTGTGTCGTTATATAACCTTCCTAGAATAGCTAAGAATAATTAATGGCTTCTACCAGGTTTTAGACGATTTGATCATGGCTACAAAATGACTGTCAATCAGCTACATGCAAGCTGGTTTGTCGATCATCTAATGGCATCTTTAGACGGGTCATACAGAATTGTATGTGCTCAGAACGATTGCTAATACCATAGTCCTGACATGGCACATCATGTTATTGGAATCATATCGCCTGTTCACACAGGACCTTGTGTGGCCAATAATTTTGCCAGCCTGTTTAGACCACCAGATGCAAGAAATAAGTGTTCTTCAGAATACTAATTCTCCGGATATTGGCCTATTTACAGGGCCTTTTAGTGCTGACACTGCCTCATATATTTCCTGCAGCATCGAGATCTCCTTCACAGTAAGCTTTTGTTCACATGTCCAGTATTTATTTGTGTTTTTTTATCATAAAAACAGAAATAAAACGTTCCAGTACAGAACCCCATTCATATGATTTGGAACACAAGTGTCCTAAAATGCCTTTAGTTTTCTTTCTTTCCAGCTGCTATCATGTGAACATTGCTTGATGCGGTTGTTTGTCGCCAAATGACCGCACATCTGATACTATATGATGTGCCATTTGATAACCGCTCATCACGTAGGGGGAAGATACACTATTTGTGGTTGTGTTTTCTTTTTCCTTCCACTATCACAGTTCCCAGCCTAACTACAGGACTTGTGATCTGAACTACCAACATCATTGGCATATACGGTACTGTGTGTCCAGGTCACAAGATCTGCACTTAGGCAGCAATACTTGTGAATTAGTCCTAAATAAGGCTCTGCTCGTCTGGTGGGAAAACACAGGTAAATGCAAGTGTTTCCTTTAGACCCAACAGTAAACTCTGTAGAGAAAATCGTCCTAAATACCCATGAATCTGTTGTCTACTAAAGGACTGTGATAGCCTTAAAGGTCTGTAATTTACACTACAGGCCCCCGTACAAATTATACTAATGTCAACTGGTTTCACCGACAGTCTAATGTGAGTAAGGGATCTCCTGACTAATGATTGTTGGGGGAGATGAGCTACCGCCAGAGAGATCAGCAATGTGAGTGCTCCTGTATATTGGTGAGTTGGGTGATGTAGCTCCTGGATGAATGCTTGGCCAAACCATCATTTGGCCGCCGGCCATCTAAGGTGTATGGGGGGCTTAAGCGTCGGACAATAAGGAGCATGGTCACGTGCTCCTCCTGTCTTCACTGCACCATAGAATAAGTCAATATCAGCACTGAGATTGGCCTATTGTGTGACACAGTGAAGACAGGAGGAGCAGGTAACTGATCCTCTCTGAAGCCGCTCTCTACACTTCTGGGTGTAGGGAGCGGCATTCGCAGTCAGATGGCTTTGATAAAAGGGGGCCCATCCCTACACTGTATAGTCAGTGTGCGTGTGCTGCACTTGGGGTTCAGGAAGGCTTATTCTGGCCAAGTGAGCGCTGTTAATCAGAATAGGAGAACTGTTCAACTTGCAAATTGATGGAGTGTAAAGTTACACCGAGCTCTTGGCCACAACAGGCGTGCACCCTCTCTGCATATGGAATAAAGCTAATTACAGTGATAACATTTCTGCTGCCCATATGATTTTCTTGGGGCTATTGTAACTGTTTGATTTGCATTTGGGTGGACAGACTCCTTTTTTTAAGTAGGATTTTTTTCAATGTATTTTTCTTTTATGTTCCGCAGGTTGGCTGCACTTTTCCTTTGGAGATCTGCAGAGGCTGGCTGCCCACCCAGTTATTGGGATATATTAACTATAACTACAGGTAACCAACAGTACTTCCTTGTTCAAGCTTTCTCTCTTCACACAAGCATGTGTATGTTACACTTTGCTTTATTTCCTTTCCTACTTATGGATACTAACAAAGCAATATCTGCATAGGGAATATAAGTCTTGCAGATAATCCCACTATTGATTAAATACAACAAAGCAAAAAAGTGGAAAAATAAAACATAACTTTTAATGCACAAAAGTAGATAAAAACTAGTCACCCAAGTGAACACTTAATACGGGGCCAAGTCACCACCATATATAATGGACCTTTAAACAATGACAAGCCCTAAACAGGATTAAAGGGAACCTGTCACCACGTTTTTGGAAGATGGGATAAAAATAGCGTTAAATAGGGGCAGAGGTGGGCATTACATTAGTGTGTGTGTTATGCGTTTATTACCCACCTAAGTTGCCGAAATAACTTTGCAAAGTCTCCGTTTTCGCCTGTCAATCAGGCTGGTCAGGTCGCATGGGCGTTGTCTTCCCCCAGATTTGGCGTAGTTTTCCGTTGGTGGCGTAGTGGTGTGCGCATGCCCAAAGTCCGGAATCCTCTTCCAGGGGATTTAAAATAGCGCGGTGTTCGTTATTGCATTGGTGATCGGTGGGCGCGGCCATCTTCCTTTGGCCGCGCGTGCGCAGAAGCGGCGCTCTGCTGGCCGCGGCTTCAGGAAAATGGCCGCCGCGATATCCATCTGCGCACGCGCGGCATCCCGCGGCCATTTTCCTGAAGCCGCGGCCAGCAGAGCGCCGCTTCTGCGCACGCGCGGCCAAAGGAAGATGGCCGCGCCCACCGATCACCAATGCAATAACGAACACCGCGCTATTTTAAATCCCCTGGAAGAGGATTCCGGACTTTGGGCATGCGCACACCACTACGCCACCAACGGAAAACTACGCCAAATCTGGGTGAAGACACCACGCCCATGTGACCTGACCAGCCTGATTGACAGGCGAAAACGGAGACTTTGCAAAGTTATTTCGGCAACTTAGGTGGGTAATAAACGCATAACACACACACTAATGTAACGCCCACCTCTGCCCCTATTTAACGCTATTTTTATCCCATCTTCCAAAAACGTGGTGACAGGTTCCCTTTAAAAGTTTCCGACAATATATGCGGAATCAATCTGAGATAAGGTTTATGAAGAAGCTGTGCAGCAATATATATAAAACAGCAACTCACCCTATACAAACAGACGCATATAGAAACAATGGACAGTAATCAGCATGTACTGTGAAATATGCTTACTGTACTATTAAACAAAAAGGAACGGTCTCACCAATTCCATAAGGCAGGCAACGGAGCACCGGGTTTTCTTTGGTCAGATAGACATCCGGTTGATGAAGAGATGACAATCCCTATGGGGCTACAGTAAGCTATCCCCCAAGCTCCTGCCCTTACAAGGGCAGTCCACATCTACCCCTGTAAACATATGCCCTGCACTCTCCCTGAGTTGTCCCGACGCGTTTCTTCCAAGCTCAAGTCATCAGGGCACTTGCTTGTATGAGGAGATTATGTGCTGATAACAGAGGGACAAAAAGTCCTGCCACCCTCTATGCTGTCCTGCATATGGCATATGTTTACAGGGGTAGATGTGGACTGCCCTTGTAAGGGCAGGAGCTTGGGGGATAGCTTATTGTAGCCCCATAGGGATTGACATAGGGATTGTCATCTCTTCATCAACCGGATGTCTATCTGACCAAAGAAAACCCGGTGCTCCGTTGCCTGCCTTATGGAATTGGTGAGACCGTTCCTTTTTGTTTAATAGTACAGTAAGCATATTTCACAGTACATGCTGATTACTGTCTATTGTTTCTATATGCGTCTGTTTGTATAGGGTGAGTTGCTGTGTTATATATATTGCTGCACAGCTTCTTCATAAACCTTATCTCAGATTGATTCCGCATATATTGTCGGAAACTTTTAATCCTGTTTAGGGCTTGTCATTGTTTAAGGTCCATTATATATGGTGGTGACTTGGCCCCGTTTTAAGTGTTCACTTGGGTAACTAGTTTTTATCTACTTTTGTGCATTAAAAGTTATGTTTTATTTTTCCACTTTTTTGCTTTGTTGTGTCCTACTTATGGATACAATACATGTAATGCGTGAGTTTATATTGTCTGATGAATTGCTAAGGCTACGTTCACATTTCCATTGTTGGGCGTTGCGTCACCGACGCAACGCAAAACGCATGCAAAAACGCATTGTTGATACGCATGCGTCCATTTTTGGCTTGATTTTGGACGCAACAAATATGCAACATGTAGCGTCCTGTGCGCCCTGACGCTTGCACCAAAAATGACGCATGCGTCACAAAACGCAAGACGACGCATGTCCATGCGCCCCCATGTTAAATATAGGGGCGCATTACGCATGCGTCGCTATGCGTCGCCGAACCTGCGCCCGACGCAACGCAAATGTGAACGTAGCCTTAGAAGCTCAATAGCTGGAGTGTAGCTTGTTAAATCTGTCAGAAGTTTCCAGCCCCACCAACTGAACACCGTTAAATAGGTCTTATCTTAGGCCGGTTTCACACATTTATAAAACCCCAGCCTTCCGTGGCTCGCAATACTGGACCCAACCACCAGGTCTCCGAAGATGAGCTTACTGCGTCACAGTCATATATTAGGCAGTTAGCTCGGGGCAGGCGACCTGGCGCTCAGGGCAGGCATTGCGAGCAGAGCATGGTCCTTGTTTCACGGATGTGTAAAACCGGCCTTACGGTAAGCAGGCATTTTAATAGGCAATGTGGGTAACCTAATATACTTGCCTTCTGTACCAGATTTCTTTTGTGTTTGTCCATGCTGGCATTTTGAAGAGAGCAATTATATATTAGATACATCATAAGTTGCATTGACTTTCACACTTCAGGGCTACAATTTTAATTTCGGGGTCTTTAACTAGTTCAGTTAAAATTTGATCTTATTGTTTTCCAGACATAATGAACAGTATTTTGAGCATTGAGACATAGTAGATCCCTGGTAGTTTGTCATGCCAGCACATTTTTAGATTGTTGTTTCTTTGGAAGCTCTTCTCCTTTGTGTTTACATGGCCAGATATTTCCTTGAACCTAGTCGCACATCTGGGCCATTAGGCTGGTAACAAATTGGGGATATTCTGAGTGACTCATGGTTCACAGCTTGTCTTTGGCGGTTCTAGTCTTGGGCCCACAGTGCCATAATGTAGGGCAACAAGTTACTGATCAATCTCTGCTGTGATCTGTGGCCTTGCCTGGTTTCCTTTGATGAGATGCACTTCTGTCACTTGACGTGAATGACTTTTCAATTACAGCACCCGACAAGGACTGAAAAATGGAAACTCCAATAAACGCTGCAGATCACATTTTTGACAGATACCAATCAGAATCTATTACATTACTTCATTTAAAGAGTAGGTACTGACAGACAGCACACAATGATGTAGATCTGCCATTTCTGCTGTTCCCAACCTCTAGTGTATGAGCGCCCTTATTCTCATGTACTGAGCACACTTTAGAGAAACAAACTAAAGTTTTGTTATGTATCATCCTATATAAATGTGATGTTACATAATGTTTAATTGAGAAACAATTAAAGGGGACAGGAATTGATGGAAAAGTTCAAAATGAGTAAATAAAAAATGTTAAATCTGCATACAAATTAAATGTTGGCACCAGATTTTTGCAAGAAGTTTAAAAAGCAAATCTTCATGAAGCCTTTGAAGCTGCCAATCAGTGATGTGGGTGGGGTTATACACAGGTCCGGGTAAAAGCCTCCGTTTAATCTTTTACGATGCCCACCACTATTTTAAAATAAAGTTTCTAATCTGGAATTTTAAAAAAATGCTGTAGATGTTTCGTAGCCTTTTTTTCTTGCAGGTGACCCCTAAAGGGGTTCTGCACTATATTTTTAAACTTTGCATTCAGAAGCCAACCTGGAGAAAGAAGGGAAATAAATTATGGACGCCCCTGTATAAATGGTGCATTAGTGTGTTTGAGAATCTACAAAAATCTCACATTTTTCCTCATTTACCAAAGTGTTGCATGGTATTTGGTGTCATATCCTAAAGCAGGATGGCAGTTGCCATGGAATATCATAAAACAGCTATTTATTTTCTTCGTTCATCATCTATTCTCCACCCCATGCTTCCCTTCCATGCACCGGCGTTCTATATCCCGGAAGTATTTCGCTGTGTTCCAGGACATAGAGCGCCGGCGCATGCGCAGTAATGCTTTTCGGCTTTGCCCACAGATGGGCAAAGCATACTGCGCATGCGCGAGGCAAGATTGCATTGCGCACACGTATGAACTATGGAGAACACCTAATCAAATTCACGAAAATATTGCGGACAGCGGGGAAGGATGGGGTGGAGAAAAGAAGATGAAATACCGTCCATCGGACCGGACACAGGGCATTTACATAGCCCGCCAATTTGAGGTGACAGATTCCCTTTAAGAAAAAGGTTGAAAGGGCCGTAGACTACCGACTTGCTGATTGTTGTTCTTTTTGTATATCTCTCGACCATGGAAGGAAAATAAGCAGCTATTCTGTCATGCTACATGGTGAGAGCCAGCCTACTTTGACATGTTACGGTTGATCTCCTCTCAGATATTGTGCCGCACACATGTGGATACCGCCCAGTGTGTTTATCCTGTTTTTGGGAACAGTGCCGACATAATTTTGTTATTAAATGGTATTTGGTTTGTTTGACCTCATAGGTGGGGTTTATTTGCTTCAGTGAAACACAAGGTATGTTGCAGGTATATTACATTAATTTGTTTTACTCTCTTATATAGCGCCATTAATTCCACAGCACTTGACAGACTTTATCAGCACTGTCCCCATTGGGGTCACGATCTAGATTCAGTATGTCTTTGGAGTGTGGGAGGAAATCGGTAGGAACATACAAACTCCTTGCAGATGTTGACCTTGGTGTGATCTGAGCTCCGGACCCCAGCGCAGCCACCATGCTGCCTGAAGTAGAACTTTCTCCTCGTTTTCGTCAGTGTGAGCGAATGGTTTATTCTTGCCCTGTACTTATATCCACTATGGGGGCTTTTAAGGCCCACCAAACAAGGGGAACATTTTGTCAATAAAATGGACTGGCCTTTTTCTTAATAAACCTATAGAGCAAGATCACCAGATGTTCTTTCCACAGCTTCTGCTGATGTGCATCTTCTCACTTCATCCTGCAGGAGGTACGGGGCTGTAAAGCAGTGTTATCCAAGCAAACATGCCATTTCCCTTTGGGAAGTCCCACAAGTCTCCAGCAGACATAGTGAAGAACCTGAAGGAAAGCATAGCCGTACTGGAGAAGCAGGACATCTCGGACAAGAAAGCAGAGAAGGTACAGAACATCTCGTGCGTCTATGCAGTGTGCCCTGCGATCAGTTGTGAATGTGTAGGGCCGGGCTGTCTTCTCTTTTTCCTTTAGAATATGAAACCTTTCTTCTTTGCTGAATGATAATTACAGCCTTAACCCTGAGGTTGCTCTCCAGATCTACGGTTGTGATCCTGAGACAATATTGACTTTGCAGATTAATGTTATCACAGGGACGTTGGAACTGTGCCAAGTGAAAAGCGTAAAAGGCCACATAAGGCGCTGTTCACATCTATGTTGTGTCCCAGAGCAACTTTTTGAGCAATGCAAGTAGCTCTGTATTTTTCTATTAGAAACAATGTAGGAGTGAAAATAATCTCAAGTGTGTTGCGTGGTTGGTGTTTGGTTTCCTCTTGGATTTTTTTTTGTGAACGGCAAAATAATATTTTTTAACATATTAGGCATTTTCTTCTAATTCCTGCATTATCCTTCATGTCACATGGCTGAATGGGACTGAGCAGACAGGTGGTGGCAGATATGTGCTGCAGATTGGACAGGTTACCGGTAAGGTCTCTCTTGGTGTCTCTGTGTATATAATGACAGGCAGTCTGATCTTCTCACTGCACACTGTGTGTGATTACAACGAGCAGAGATGAGTGGGATCACATCCATATTTCCACTTTCATCTCACAACAGTCAGTGTGGGTGGAGGGGCAGTACAGCAGAGCTGAGCTTTGTCTCATTACCAACACTTCTAGCAGCTCCCTTCACAGTGCTGACAGCTCTGCTGTGCTGCCCATCCCACCTCACTGGCTGGTATGAGATGAAAGCTGAAGCATTGTTAGTGGTCACACTTACGTCTGCCATTCACAATAGGAGATGTCACAGCTAACCCCGCCGCCCATCTTTTATAGATAGGGTGGGAATCTGTTCATTGGTGATAATGTACATTTGGACTGAAACAGTTCCAGTGTGAATATTGCAAATTTTTTATTTTTTATTTTTAATTTAGTTTGTGATATGAGAAAAAGAAAAATATTGTAGAAAATTAAAAAAAAAATAAAAAAAAATTACATTTAACAGGAAAACCTGACTGAAATAGGTCATTTTCGTATTATGGCCTCCCTTTAAAGTATGTTTACACCGCTCAACCACTCGACTTGCTGCTCTTAAAGATCGCCGATCAGCTACATATTTGCATTTTTAAAGAGGCTTCCACTACTGACAACCTCTTCTCAATCTAGTGTTTCTCCGTCATAAAATAACAACACTTTACCTCCCATGCAGGTCTGGTGGTGTCGGCACTCGCTCTCCCCGTACTCACGCGACATTGTCTCGTGAGCATTGCACCCAGTTAGCGCTGGCGTCACTGTCCCCGCCTTCAGACGAATCGGACATCTACAGCAAATGAAGGCTGGGGCTGTCCCGACGTCCTCTTGATGTTCAATTTGTTCGAAGTGACGCCAGCGCTGGATGGGCGCAGGGCTCGCGTTAGGGGACAACGTCATGGGGAGAGCACGTTCTGACACCTCTGGAATGGCTCCAGTACCAGAGATGAGTACAAGTGTTTTTATTTTAACGGGGGGCAAATATACTGATTGAGAAGGGGTTGTCCAAGTAGGTGACAACTTCTTTAATAGTTTGTTTACACAGGCAGACTACACTTCCAATGCGCACTGCCATTTTTCTTGGCAGCAAACAGGACGATGTGCTGCTTAGAATGCTGAACTATAATTTCATCTCATAAAGGATATATATTTTTTTTTTCACGGTAGAGTATTACAACTTTGCAGCCCTTGCAAAAGTAATTTTCCTCCTTTTTAAAGCCCCTAGATTGACCTTTCATTGCCCCATAAAGTATGATGCCAACAAAGATGCACCCATGGAGAATTCCTCCACATGCACAGCATGATGACTACTGTATCCCCGTTCAATCCTCCACACAGTATAATAGGCTCCACATTGTCCTCCACACAGTATAATGGGCTCCACATAGTCCTCCACTCAGTATAATGGGCTCCACATAGTCCTCCACACAGTATAATGGGCTCCACGCAGTATCGTGGGCCTCACAAAGTCCTCCATACAAAAAATAGCTCCACATTAAAAAAACAAAACAAAAAGTATTCTCTTCTCGATCCTCCGCCTCTGTGATCTCGGAAGCGAGCGCTCTTGACGCTTTTCACCCCTTCGCACAGTGGGCACAAAGTAGTGACCCCATCGCACTCACTGCACTGCTTACGTCAGATGCAGAGGGAGAATAAAAGCGGAGGGAGACGACGTTTTCCCGCTTCCATCGTTGCTTTCAACCAGGATACCGATACAGTTGAATGTGCAGTTTCGGGGGTTTGTTTCCAGCGTCGCGGGCCAAACCTAATCATCAGTGGGCCTGAGTTTGATATATACGCCTTATGACATTTATCTGTATTTTGTCAGTGGGAGGCTGGTAATTCCAAATTGTGGAATGTTCAGACGAATTTAGTTTTGGTCAGTTTGTGTCCATTTGACCAAGAAAAGTTGGTGTTCCAGTACAATCGAGGGATTTTTCTACACTGGCCTAGTGTTTTTGCAGACAAGACAGCTTGCCCTCCGCACCCACCTGTGATGCGGCTGAGCTCGAAGAGCTGCACATCGGCCAGTTCACAATTTGCTCCTGGCTCTGACTTCTCGTGCTTTTGGACCTTCCTGCATGGTTGGGTGTGAGAACCCAGGAAGTGATTCATTCCTAATTCCAGATGTCGGTAATTGTTACTATGATAATTCACACCTAGTCCGTATAACCTGTTTTGTCACAATCTGTTTTATGTAGTCAGTAGGCGACTGACTTGTCCAGTCTGCACAGTATCCCATTGTAATTATACACGCCTTGTGATGGATACGTAGCCCTCCTTTTACAGAATTTTCTGCCTTTTACTATCTCTTCTTGTTCCATTTCCAGTGCTTGAAGTTATGTCCTGTGTACAGCCCAAAAAGTATATGGCCACCTGAGCATTACTCCTATGTGAGCTTGTTGGATCTTCCAATCAATAACCTTAGGTTTTAGAGGTTTTTCAGGCTTATTATATCACTATCCTTAGAAATAATATCAGAATGGTGGTGCTGCCAGGTGTCGGGACCACCACTGTACAGGAGGTATTGATCACCTGTTATCACCTACAGCAGCTGCCGAGTGTAAGAATGGCACAGCAGCACCGCTCCGTCAGTGAGTAGGAACCTTTCTCGGGTGCTGCCATGCGGTGCACAGATCTGTGCCTTTAGGCTCTGCTGACTGTTTACACCCGGCCGCCGCTGACACTGAAAACCGCTGATCACTGGGGGCTGCCAGGTGTTGGGCCCCAACTTACCTGATATTGATGTCCTATCCAAACGACAGGTCATCAATATCTTTAGCTTTTAACCCCTTTCTGCCATTGGACGTACTATTCCGTTCATGTGGGGTGGGCCTTACTTCCCAAGGACGGAATAGTACATCCAGAGCGATCGACCGCGCTCACAGGGGGAGCGCGGCCGATCGCGTCCGGGTGTCAGCTGACTACCGCAGCTGACATCCGGCACTATGTGCCAGGAGCGGTCACGGACAGCCCCCGGCACACTGCGATAAAACATGATCGCAGTGTGCCAGCGGTATAGGGAAGCATCGCGCAGGGAGGGGGCTCCCTGCGTGCTTCCCTGAGACGATCGGTACAACGTCTCCTCCCTGCAGTCCCCGGATCCAAAATGGCCACGGGGCTGCATCCGGGTCCTGCAGGGAGGTGGCTTCACAGCGCCTGGTCACAGCAGGTGCCGGGAAGCCTCCCTGATGTGCATGTCAGATCAGCGATCTGTCACTTTACTGTGATGTCCCCCCCCTGGGGCAAAGTAAAAAAGTAAAAAAAAAACCTAAATAATAATAATAAAAAAAAAATATATTGTTCCAATAAATACACTCCTTTATCTAAATAAAAAACCAAAAAACAATGAAAGTACACATATTTAGTATTGCCGCGCCCGTAACGACCCGAGCTATAAAACGGTCCCACTAGTTAACCCCTTCAGTGAACACCGTTAAAAAAAAAAAAAAAAAAAAAGAAGCAAAAACCGCTTTATCATACCGCCGAACAAAAAGTGGAATAACACGCGATCAAAAAGACGGATATAAATAACCATGGTACCGCTGAAAACGTCATCTTGTCCCGCAAAAAACGAGCCGCCATACAGCATCATCAGCCAAAAAATTAAAAAGTTATAGTCCTCAGAATAAAGCAATGCAAAAATAATTTTTTTCTATAAAATAGTTTTTATCGTATAAAAGCACCAAAACATAAAAAAATGATATAAATACTTACCCGAAGAATAAAACTGCTTTATCCATTTTACCAAACGTGGAACGGTATAAACGCCCCCCCCCCCCCCCCCCAAAAGAAATTCATAAATAGCTGGCTTTTGGTCATTCTGCCTCACAAAAATTGGAATAAAAAGCGATCAAAAAATGTCACGTGCCCGAAAATGTTACCAATAAAAACGTCAACTCGTCCCGCAAAAAACAAGACCTCACATGACTCTGTGGACCAAAATATGGAAAAATTATAGCTCTCAAAATGTGGTAACGCAAAAAATATTTTCTGCAATAAAAAGCATCTTTTAGTGTGTGACGGCTGCTAATCATAAAAATCCGCTAAAAAACCCTGTATAAAAGTAAATCAAACCCCCCTTCATCACCCCCTTAGTTAGGGAAAAATGAAAAAATTAAAAAAATGTATTTATTTCCATTTTCCCGCTAGGGTTAGGGTTGGGGTTAGGGCTAGGGTTGGGGTTAGGGCTACAGTTAGGGTTGGGGCTAAAGTTAGGGTTAGGGTTGGCGCTAAAGTTAGGGATAGGGTTTGGATTACATTTACGGTTGGGAATAGGGTTGGAATTAGGGTAAGGGGTGTGTTTGGATTAGGGTTTCAGTTATAATTGGGGGGTTTCCACGGTTTAGGCACATTAGGGGCTCTCCAAACACGACATGGCGTCCGATCTCAATTCCAGCCAATTCTGCGTTGAAAAAGTAAAACAGTGCTCCTTCCCTTCCGAGCTCTCCCGTGTGCCCAAACAGGGGTTTACCCCAACATATGGGGTATCCGCGTACTCAGGACAAATTTACAAATTTTTACAACAACTTTTGGGGTCCAATTTCTCCTGTTACCCTTGGGAAAATACAAAACTGAGGGCTAAAAAATAATTTTTGTGGAAAATTTTTTATTTTTTTTATTTTCACGGCTCTGCGTTATAAACTGTAGTGAAACACTTGGGGGTTCAGAGTTCTCACAACACATCTAGATAAGTTCCTTGGGGGGTCTAGTTTCCAATATGGGGTCACTTGTGGGGGGTTTCTACTGTTTAGGTACATTAGGGGCTCTGCAAACGCAATGTGATGCCTGCAGACCATTCCATCTAAGTCTGCATTCCAAATGGCGCTCCTTCCCTTCCCAGCTCTCCCATGCGCCCAAACGGTGGTTCCCCCCACATATGGGGTATCAGCGTACTCAGGACAAATTGCACAACAACTTTTGGGGTTCAATTTCTCCTGTTACTCTTGGGAAAATACAAAACTGGGGGCTAAAAAATATTTTTTGTGGGAAAATTTTAATTTTTTATTTTTACGGCTCTACATTATAAACTTCTGTGAAGCACTTGGTGGGTCAAAGTGCTCACCACACATCTAGATAAGTTCGTTAGGGGGTCTACTTTCCAAAATGGTGTCACTTGTGGGGGGTTTCAATGTTTAGGCACTTCAGTGGCTCTCCAAACGCAGCATGGCGTCCCATCTCAATTCCAGTCGATTTTGCATTGAAAAGTCAAACGGCGCTCCTTCCCTTCCGAGCTCTGCCATGCGCCCAAACAGTGGTTTACCCCCACATATCAGGTATCGGCATACTCAGGACAAATTGTACAACAACCTTTGGGGTCCATTTTCTCCTGTTACCCTTGGTAAAATAAAACAAATTGGAGCTGAAGTAAATTTTTTGTGAAAAAAAGTTAAATGTTCATTTTTTTTTTTTAAACATTCCAAAAATTCCTGTGAAACACCTGAAGGGTTAATAAACTTCTTGAATGCAGTTTTGAGCAGCTTGAGGGGTGCAGTTTTTAGAATGGTGTCACACTTGGTTATTTTTTATCATATAGACCCCTCAAAAAGACTTCAAATGTGATGTGGTCCCTAAAAAAAAAATGGTGGTGTAAAAATGAGAAATTGCTGGTCAACTTTTAACCCTTATAACTCCCTAACAAAAAAAAATTTTGGTTCCAAAATTGTGCTGATGTAAAGTAGACATGTGGGAAATGTTACTTATTAAGTATTTTGTGTGACATATCTCTGTGATTTAAGGGCATAAAAATTAAAAGTTGGAAAATTGCGAAATTTTCAAAATTTTTGCCAAATTTCCATTTTTTTTCACAAATAAACGCAGGCAATATCAAAGAAATTTTACCACTATCATAAAGCCCAATATGCCTCGAGAAAACAGTGTCAGAATCACCGGGATCCGTTGAAGCATTCCAGAGTTATAAGCTCATAAAGGGACAGTGGTCAGAATTGTAAAAATTGGCCCGGTCATTAACGTGCAAAACCACCCTTGGGAGTAAAGGGGTTAAAGCCCCTCTAGTATACAGTTCAGCACCCATTTGATCGAATCATCCTAAATGTGAAAGATGGAGTTCAAATCAGCGCTGTGTGACATTTTAGGACCTTAACAGCAAACACGTTACCATGTCTTAACGGGACTCTGTCACATTGTGCATGCAGTCGGGTCTGTGGACAGAACAGTGCTGAGCAGAATGATATATAGGTTTGTCGGAAAAGACTCGGTATCACCTGTATTTTATTCATTGGAATACCTGGTGTCTGTATGAGTGCAGTGGGTGGTCCCATCAGTGATGGCTTTCTCACATAGTCATACAGGAAAAACTGTCAATCACTAGTAGGACCGCCCACTGGACTAGTTTGCATACAGACACCATGGATTTCAATGACTAAAATAAAAGTTCTACTGAATCCTTTCCCATAAAAATGTCTGAGTCTGATCAGCTCCTCCTCCTCTATAACCTCCTGCCTACAGATTAGACACACTTTTCAGCATGTCAGGTTCCCTTTAACATGCACTTGTCTAAACATTATTTGTGTGCAGGAGCATTAAACATTCCCAGTGTTACAGTATGTAAGCTTCTTCAGGCATCTGCCGTACCTGGTGTTACGACTCTATTGTTGGGTGTCCCGGCACCAGGAGATCCTTCCCTGTACCTTAGGGGCGCCATAGCATGCCCTGTTCACCTGATTACTTCTCATAGTGAAGTCGCCGGGGCCACGTACCTTGCCTTAGCTCCTGAATCCGCCCTCAGTCTGTACCCTTGCCCCACCCAGGGAAGAGGGGAGTACTAGTGTACCGTAATACAACAACCTGACTAGCATGGTAAAAACAGGGGTAACAAAAAATACCAAACATACAAATATACATCGTGGAATGGAGGATGGGGTAAAACCAAAGTAGGAGAAGAAACTGAATTATGACATACTAAAACCTAGAAAGAGTCTCGGATAAATCCACCAAATGCCTTCTCCAATAATAACCAACAACAGCCTCCAACCATGCAGCAAAGGCTAGCTCTGACAATGAGTGCTAGCCAGGGCCCAGATTATATAGGAGATGGAATTGGCTAACAGTGAACAGCTGAGAGCCTTAGCTCCAGGAGCTCCCAAAAGCAGATTGACCCCTGCACTGCCCCAAATAAATTTACACTGTTTAATAAAAAGATGAATTGCTTCTAATCCATGCAGGAGTAGGAGAAATCACAAGCTGCAGAATTCTGGCTCCTCTCTGTCGTTGTGTACCCCTGTGACACCCAGGTTCTTTTATCAAGCTGCTCAGTAGACCAGTGCATAATGCATCTCTAGGTGGCGACTGACATCAAATCTATTAGAGGAATTTTACATGATCAATTTCCATCCCAGCAAAGGCTTATATAGGTAAAAAAGTTACAAACACAGCTGTTGCTCATCTTCGCCAGGTCCAGTGCTATCGCTCTGCCGCTACTCTAGTCTTTGTTTACTGGCTTTATCACTGACGACATGACTACAGTGCACCTCTCCCCTGCAGCCAGTCACTGAGCTCAGCAACTTTTACTATCTAAGCTGTCAGGGCTGCTGAGCTCAGTGATTAGCTGCAGGGGTGATATGTGCTGTAGTTGTGATCACCGCTGCAGCCAGCTCAGGAGCTGGCACTGGACCTTCACAAGCCTGTGCAGCCCCATGGTGACTGCCACTTTATGGCTGAATTGTTATTCTTGGATGGTTGCCTTTCACATAAATTGCACTTACAGTCGATTTGGAGAAAATTGAGCAAATCAGAAATTTTGCAAACTGACTTGTGGCAAAGGCGTCGTGCTATGGCCGGGCAATGTTTTATCAGTGAGTACTTTATAGGGGGTCATAGTGTTGCCAGTTTGTCAATGGACATTGCGTGAGGTTGGGCCAGATTTCATCCACTTATCTGCAATGATATTATTGAATTCAATAATCATGACGGTCCATGTTTTGGTGGTGTAGTGTATGTGCTCACTGTGGGACCGCAGCTTTTGTGAGCAGACTAGTAATAGCAGTGCCCATCTAGAGTTAAGGTTCCAGTATTTTTAGAGGGGAACTCTGTTTTAGTCATTTTATATTGTGCATGATCTGTGTTTGCTTTTAAAATTACACCATTTGTCATATTTGCCGAAATATATGAAGCTGGGTAGAAACCTCTTGTGTTAAAGAAGTTGTCCACTTATACTCGCCTCCCGTTCTGGCGCAGTTCCTGCGGTGTCGGCGCTCGCTTTCCTTGGGGCTCCCGTGCTGTTGTTGTGACACATTACCCCGGCGCCCTATCAGAGCTGGCGTCGCTGTCGAATTGAACATGAAGAGGAAGAAATGGATCGGCTGCAGCCTGGACTACTTCTTCATGTTTGATTTGTCCGAAGGAGGGGACAGCACTGATTGGGCGTTGCGGTCACATGTCACAACAACTGCACAAGAGCCCTGGAACCGAGAGACAGAGCTACACCAGTGCCATCGCGGAACGGGAGTATAGGTTTTATTTTATCGGGCTAAACATTTGGATCAAGAAGGGATTGTCCAAGTAGTGGACAACCCCTTGAAGCTTGAGCTACCATTTTCACCAGCTGGGAGTGAGCTTGCTGTATCAGAAGCCTTCACCCACTTGGTCTGTAATAGAGATTCGGCGACATGATTCCTGCCACTGTTGAGAGGAAGAGGTGATGGACTCCTGTTTGAGCTTCAACATAAGACCATCTGTTTCCGGCTCTCCTATAAAGTCCTGAAATCATGCGATGAATGTTTGTGTTTTTTTTTTTGTGTTTTTTTTTAAAATTTTTATTAATTGCTTCTTAAGTTTAGTGCTCTTATAGGATGCGGTATTGGCAGTAATGCATGCGACTTTTTACCTTTGCTTTTCTGGCTGTACATGTGCATTTTATATATTGCTTTCTTGTGCTGTTTGATTTTGCAGCTGCTATTACCGCAAACATTCAGCTCCCCCGCCCTCCAAACCAATTCTTTTACCTATCCCTCATCTGGTTCAAACATCTCCTTTTCCACGTATGCTACCGATGACTGGCACATTAGCAGCAGGAACAAGGACCCAAAGAAAGTGGCATGGCCCAAAGCCAAAAGGAACTCATTTGGGAAGCAGAAGATGGAGAGAACTTCAGTTTTATCGGTTAATATGTGGGACTTGTGTTTCCTTCGTAGGCTCTTCTGGTGGAGGACATCCTCACTGTGATGGCGTTACTAACCTCTCAATGGGACAATCAACTAATGTCACGTTTATGTGTCAGAATACATTGTGTTTTTAAATATGTCTGTATGTATTCGGGGGTCTTCTTCTGAGAGACCCCCACTGTAGTAAAACTTAAAACACAGAAATGGTGTGCAGCAGTTTACTGATACAATCTGCATAATGGATGCCATTATTATACAGCCCTCTTGGAGTTTTTTGCCGTGTCCTGAAATGTTCTCCGCTACCAATATTATTATTTATTGTAAGTTTAGTTTCTTTGCGACCTTCTCTTATACTATTAAAAAAAAAAGCAAAGATAGCATATTTAACTCCGAAATTCACCACTTTCTTCAGTTCTGCTCCTCTTATAGTCTCTTCTGGAGCGGAAGAGCTGATGTTATGACTACTGATTGGCTGCAGGGTCAGGTGAATGGGGGTAAGGACATCATCACTTCAGGTCCAGTAGAGACCGTTGAGGCTGCAGCACTGTAGCAGGAGGGGATGAATTCCCAGGGTAAATTACATTTTTCTTCTTCTTCCATCCCAAGTGACTTCCCACTGTTAAGTTTAAAACTATAGCTGAGAACCAACGCCTTAATGGAGTCTGCAGTTAGGGTATGTGCACACGGCACGTGGACCACAGATTACACGATAGGATGTCCAATTGGCTATGTGCACACAGCGTGTGGACCACTGATGGCACAGTACGACCTCCAGTTACCGTAGTTAACTTTTCCTGATTGGCCGTCGTTTAAATGCCTGTTTACACAGGCAGACCAATGTAAACGATGCGCACTGATGGGTAATCATGCCATAGTGCACATAGGCAGCCATAGTTCTTGGCATTGCTTATTCGATGGCCGATTGGCAGTGTCAGTTTAATATGTAGGGGACCTTTAGACATGCTCTTTCTACAGTACCTACTCTTCCCTCTGGCCAGGAGATGAGGATCTAAAAAGAGGGGGGATTCCTTGTCCTAAAAGAATTTTTAAAAAGGTACATGGAATGGGTTTTCTAAACCGGAAAACCCCGTCCGCACTAATATTTCACGTTGCTGTCCCCATATTAATGCTTAGCAAATCGAGAACATGCAATGTTTTCTAATGAACTGCTTTTGCGTTGCCATTTCTGTGCTTTTAGTAAATGTAACATTTTGAATACTAACACCGGATCTCCAGATTATAGTGATACTGCTGTTAACAGGTTCTCTGTGTAACCTAATCCACAGGATCTCCACATTCGAGAAGTTGTCCTGTTTGTGTAATAATGGGTCTTGGTCTGCATGGTTTGTCTACAGAAAGGTTATCTAGGTGAAACCTGCGGTGCTGGGTGTGAGTGCCAACTGTGGCATACCCAATAATGCTGCTTAGTACGCCCTCAAAAAGGTGTTCTGGGCCTTCATTTCCCCTTCTCTCTTCCTAGGCAACTGAAGAAGTATCTAAAAACCTGGTGGCTATGAAGGAGATCCTTTATGGGACAAATGAGAAGGAGCCTCAGACTGAAGCCGTGGCTCAGCTCGCTCAGGAACTGTACAACAGCGGCCTCCTTGGGACTTTAGTGGCCGACCTCCAGCTCATAGATTTTGAGGTACCAATGCAAGCTGAATGTACAAATCAAAATTATACATTTTTTATCTTGTGCTAGTCAATTCTTACACTTGAGATTCTGTAAGAAAACCATGTAACTGGCTGGTATTGGACGCAAACAGATTGATCCCTGCGCATCTTACAGACTTAAAGGGAATCTGTCAGCAGGTCTAGGCTAAGTAATCTGAGGGCAGCATGAGTTAGGGGATAGTGAGAGATAGGGAAAAAACGGGGATAGTTAGATAAGTATGTTGAGGGGGTAGGCCAGTCTGAAGAAATGCATTTTTAGGACATGCTTAAAACTGTTGGTATTGTGGATTAATCGAAGTGTCCTGGGCAGTGCATTCCAAAGAAGGAGGTTTGGATTATTGAGAATGTTAATCTTGGGTCATTAACAGAACGGAGGGCACAGGTAGGGTGGTAGACTGAGACGAGGGTGGAGATGTAGGGTGGTGCTCAAGCATGGAGCGCTTTGTAGGTGAGAGTGATACATTTATATTGAACTCTGGAGTAGATGGGTAACCAGTGCAATGACTGGAACAAGGTAGAGGCATCGGTGTAATGGTTGGAGAGGAAAATGATCCTGATTGCAGCATTCAGGACGGATTGGAGAGAGGAGAGTATAGAAAGAGAGTCCCCAATTAGAGTTGCAATAGTCCAGATGAGCATGAATAAGAGAAACAGGGTTTTTGCAGAGTCAAAAGTAAGAAAAGTCTGAACTCTAGAAATGTTTTGAGGGGTATCTGACACGAGCGAGTGATCGGATATGGGGAGTGACTGAAGGATCTGAATCTAGTATGACCCCATGACAGTGGGCGTGCTGATGGGGAGTTATGGTAGAACCACACATGGAAATGGCAATAGGTAGGTTTGTTGAGGAAGGAAACACAAGGAGTTCAGTTTTTGAAAGGTTCATTTTCAGATAGGAGGACATGATGTTAGACAGCGGTAAGACAATCACTGGTGTTTTGTAGTAATGTGCATGCTGTAATGTTTAACCTAGATATGGAATGAAAGCCCACATTTGCATGGGGAAGCGCTCCGCATTGATCTTCTCTTCTATGTTTGAATTATAAGTTGATTGATTGCTCATTTACTGGTCTGTTTGCACAGCAATCATTTTTACGCCAGCATAAATGATCCAATCACTTGTCAAATTATTATTTTGCTCAATTTGTGACTGATCATTGGGGAATGTATAATAATTTTTGGCCAATATAAATGCACTTTTTAAATTTTGCTTGACAAAAGCTTACTGTGTATTCTCTCCAGGGCAAGAAGGACGTGGCTCAGATCTTCAACAATATTTTACGAAGGCAGATCGGAACGCGAACCCCAACGGTGGAATATATATGCACCCAGCAGAATATCCTCTTCATGCTATTGAAAGGGTATGGACCTGTCGGTTATGGTGCTGCTGTACTTTTATATAACATTTTAGTTAGTTATATACAGTTTATCACAAGAATGAAATGGCCTTTTCATGGCTAGGTGTGGACAGGACATAGGAAAGGCGGCAAATAATAAACTGCTGATGTGTATTGGAGCAGTTTGGGACTGGAGGGAATGCGCAGTGTATGATCTGATTTAACGCTTTTCCAGCTGGACGATTTTTTTTTTTTTCCCCTTCCCGTCCTCCAAGGGCCATAACCTTATTTTTCCATCGATAATAATGTTCTGAGGCCTTTTTTTTATTTTTTCAAGAGGAAGTGGAACAAGTGCTAGTTTTGAATGGTGCCTGTCAATTTACCATTCGATCTACTGGAAAATGGGAAAAAATTCCAAGTGCGATGAAATTGCGCAAAAATTACAATTCCAAAATTGTTCATTTTTTGTTTTTACGGCATTCATTGTGTTGCTGAAATGTCCTAGCATTATGGTTCTTCAGGTCAGAACATATTCCTTGATTTAAAAAATACGTAAAAAAGAAAAAAAAAATCACTAGTCTCACTATTTTCAGTGCCCCCTAATGTTTTGATTATTTCTTCAATGGAGCTGTGAAAAGCTTGTTTTTTGTGTGGTGAGTTTTTTTTTTTTTTCCAAACCCTTTCATGGTAGATATGTTAATTTAATCTCTTCTTATCGCACATTTTTCACTGTTGAAGTGATAAAAAATAATGGCATTTAAAAAATTTTTTTAAATTCCCATCCTTGTGGCCTTTACCGATTGGGTTAATTTTTATATCTTGATAGACCAGGCTTTTTTGGGTGCAGTGATGCCAAATAATTATTTTAACCTGTCCAGTTATGAAGCAAAGCGATTGTGAATCAGTTTTGTCTGCTGTTGTGCAAATGGAATAGACAACAGGTAGGAATGACAGGCAATTAGCAAGAAAACCCCTATAAAGGAGTGGTTCTGCTGGAGGTGAAGAAGTCTCTGTTCCCATGCTTTTTGTCTGTTGTTTGGTCACTTTTTTGTATTTTGTCATTGCTCTCACCCCTAGAGTTACAGTAGCTTGAGGCTGCAACCCACAAAAGTTGCTTCAGTAGTGCAGCTCATCCAGGATGGCACATCAATGTGGCAATAAGGGTAGCTGTGTCTGTCAACAGTATGGAACATATACTAGGAGACGTGGAGAGGGCCGTAGGAGGGCAACAACCCAGCAGCAGGCCGCTACCTTTTCCTTTGTGCAAGGAGGAACAGGAGGAGCAGTAGCAAAGCCCTTCAAAATTACCTCCAACAGGCCACTAACATCCATGTGTCTGCTCAAACTGTCAGGAACAGACTCCATGAGGGCTCGACGTCCACAAGTGGGTGTTGTGCTTACACCCCAACACCATGCAGGGCGATTGTCATATGCCAGGGAATACCAAGATTGGCAGGTTCGACATTGGCGCCCTGTGCTCTTCACGGATGAGAGAAGGTACACACTGAGCACATGTGACAGAGTGGAGACGCCGTGGAGAGCGATCTGCCTGCAACACCCTCCTGCATGACCGGTTTGGCAGTGGGTCAGTAATGGTGTGGGGTGGCATTTCTTAGTAGGGCTGCCTAGCACTCCATGTGCTCGCCAGAGGTACCCTGGCTGCCATTAGGTAACAGGATGAGATCCTCAGACTCCTTGTGAGACCATATGCTGGTGCGGTTGGCCCTGGGTTCCTCCTAATGCAGGACAATGCCAGACCTCATGTGGCTGGAGTGTGTCAGCAGTTGCTGCATGATGAAGGCATTGATACTCTGTACTGGCCTTCCCGCTCCCCAGACCTGAATCCGATCAAGCACACTGATGCTTTAATCCAGGTCTCGGTGGAGATCCCAGGAGAAATTGATTCAAATTTCTTCATAATTGAACAGGTTGATGTCACAAAAGTGTGATTGACTTGGAGTTACATTGTGCTTTTTAAGTGTTTTGTTTATTTTGAGCAGTGTACAGTATATAAGTACTCCTTCCACGCCCCCACCCCCTATTAAATTATAATATGCCATATATAGTATATAGTGAGAGAGACATTCTATGAACTACAGCTGGAGGATGAAGATGGTGGCGACCAAGGCCATTAGCCCATAGTTGCCACCACAGCTGAATAGTTCCTTGCGATTGCATTGCCAGAGGTCTACGCTCACGGTACTGACATAATTTAAATGTTGCAGTCAGATTGACGGCCACCTTTCAATGGTTAAAGTACAGCAGTAGGAGATTGCGTCGTCTGCTGTAGTTACAGAGAGATGCCAGCTGTGTATTACAGCCAGAATCTGCCTAGTATGGTGCGGGCTCATCTCCTGAGCCCCTTATTTACGAGGACCTGACATATCACGTACTATTGTGTCTTATGCTGGAAAGGATTAGTCGGCATTGCAATAATTCGGGGCTGGTTCCGATCAGTGTGTGTCCGTTATCTGTTTTAATACCATCTCATTTCTCTCATTAATAGATACGAGTCCCCAGAAATTGCTTTGAATTGTGGAATCATGCTACGAGAGTGTATTAGACATGAGCCGCTTGCCAAAATTATATTGTGGTCTGAGCAGTTTTATGACTTCTTCCGATACGTAGAGATGTCAACGTTTGATATCGCTTCTGATGCCTTTGCTACATTTAAGGTAACATTTCTTCACTTATATTTACTTGAGATACAAATTCTCCGCTTTGGACAATCCCTACTTATTAAAAGGGTCCCTTTAACTATATGCAGATTTCCGCCTGATAAACCACCTTCATTCCTTTTCCCCAGAAGCGCTCACCTGTAAAATTACAGTGAGTACGGAAAGTATTCAGACCCCTTTACATTTTTCACTCTTTGTTTCATTTGATTTTGGTAAATTCAAAAAAAGTTCATTTTTTTACTCATTAATGTACACTCTGCATCCCATCTTGACTGAAAAAAAAAAAAAGAAATGTAGAAATGTTTGCAAATTTATTAAAAAAACAAACAAAACTGAAATATCACGTTCATAAGTATTCAGACACTCATATTTAAGTCACATGCTGACCATTTCCTTGTGATCCTCCTTGAGATGGTTCAACTCCTTCATTGGAGTCCAGCTGTGTTTAACCCCTGGAGTTTTTTTTCAGTTTTGCCTTTTTCGTTTTTCGCTCCCCACCTTCCCAGAGCCATAACTTTTTTACTTTTCCGTCAATATGGCCATGTGAGGGCTTATTTTTTGCGGGACGAGTTGTACTTTTGAACGACACCATTGGTTTTACCATGTATTGTACTAGAAAACTGGAAAAAAAGTCCAAGTGCAGTGAAATTGAAAATAAAGTGTAATCCCGCACTTGTTTTTTGTTTGTCTTTTTTGCTAGGTTCACTAAATGCTAAAACTGACCTGCCATTTTGATTCTCCAGGTCATTACGAGTTCATAGACACCAAACATGTCTAGGTTATTTTTTATCTAAGTGGTGAAAAAAAATTCAAAACTTTGCTTTTTTTTTTTTTTAAATGCTCAATTTTCTGAGATCCGTAGCGTCTCCATTTTTCGGGATATTGGGTCCGGTCAGAGCTTATTTTTTGCGCACTGACCTGATGTTTTTAATACCATTTCGGTGCAGACAAGTTCTTTTGATCTCCCGTTACTGCATTTTAATACAATGTCGCGGCGACAAAAAAAATGTAATTCTGGCATTTTGAATCTTTTTCTCGCTACACCTTTTAGTGATCAGGTTAATAATTTTTTTTTTTTTTTTTAATTTTTTATTGTTATTGATCGGGCGATTCTGAACTTGGAGATACCAAATATGTGTAGGTTTGATATATTTTTTTTTTTTTTAATTTTATTTTGAATGGGGCAAAAAAGGGTGATTTAAACTTTCATATTTTTTTATTTTTTTCATATTTTTTAAAACATATATTTTTTTACTTTTGCCATACTTCAATAGCCTCCATGGGAGGCTAGAAGCTGGCACAACTGGATCGGCTCTGCTACATAGGTGCGATGCTCAGATCGCTCCTATGTAGCAGAATTACTGTATTGCTATGAGCGCTGACCACAGGGCGGCCGGAAGCGCTTGTTAAAAGAACCTGAAGACTCACCACTTCCGACAAGCCTACAGCCTGCAGTGATCCTCAACCTACTGAACCGCTGCACAACCAGCTCTACCCTCTGCTAGTGTATCCTCGCCCATCCCCTGCAGACTGTAAGCCCTCACGGGCAGGGTCCTCCCTCCTTCTGTACCTTTAAGTGCCTTGTTTTTTTGCTCATGTTTATTGTATTTGTCTATATTTGCCCCCTTTTCACATGTAAAGCACCATGGAATAAATGGCGCTATAAAAAATGTTTGACAGCGTCATTTAACTAGTTAATAGGCGCGGGTGGATCGTGATTCCACCTGCGCCTATTGCAGGCACATGCCAGCTGTTCAAAACAGCTGAAATGTCCTGGCTTTGATTTGGGCTCACCTGCGGAGCCCGCATCAAAGCAGGGGATCTGCTATCGGATGTACTATTCTGTCTGATGGCAGAAAGGGGTTAATTAAACTGATAGGACTTGATTTGGAAAGGCACACACCTGTTTGTATAAGACCTCACCGCTCACAATGCATGTCATATCAAATGAGAATCATGAGGTCCAAGTAGCTCAGAGACAGAATTGTGGCAAGGCACAGATCTGGCCAAGGTTACAAAAGAATTTCCGCAGTACTCAAGGTTCCTAAGAGCACAGTGGCCTCCATAATCCTTAAATGGAAGAAGCTTGGGACCACCAGAAGTCTTCCTACACCTGGCCGTCCAGTCAAACTGAGCAATCGTGGGAGAAAAACCTTGATGAGAGAGGTAAAGAAGAACCCCAAGATCACTCTGGCTGAGCTCCAGAGATGCAGTAGGGAGATGGGAGAAAGTTCCACAGAGTCAACTATCACTGCAGCCCTCCACCAGTCGGGCCTTTATGGCAGAGTGGCCAAACGGAAGCTTTTCCTCAGTGCAAGACATATGAAAGCCCACATAGAGTTTGCTATAAAAAACACATGAAGGACTCCCAGACTGTGAGAAATAAGATTCTCTGGTCTGATGAGACGAAGATAGACCTTTTTGGTGATAATTCTAAGCGGTATGGAGTGGTGTAAAGAAAACCAGGTTCATCACCTACCCAATACTATCCCAACAGTGAAACATGGTGGTGGCAGCATCATGCTATGGGGGTGTTTTTCAGCTGCAGGGACAGGACGACTGGTTGCCATTTAAGGAAACCTGAATGTGGCCAAGTACAGAGATATCCTGGATGAAAACTTCTTCCAGAGTGCTCTGGACCTCAGACTTGGCCGAAGGTTCACCTTCCATCAAGGCAATGACGCTAAGCACACAGCTAAAATAACAAAGGAGTGGCTTCAGAACAACTCGGTGACCATTCGTGACTGGCCCAGCCAGAGCCCTGACCTAAACCCAATTGACCATCTCTGGAGAGACCTGAAAATGGCTGACCACAAACGTTCACCATCCAACCTGACAGAACTGGAGAGGATCTGCAAGGAAGAATGGCAGAGGATCCCCAAATCCAGGTGTGAAAAACTTGTTGCATCATTCCCAAGAAGACTCATGGCTGTACTAGCTCAAAAGGTGCTTCTACTCAATACTGAGCCAAGGGTCTGAATGCTTATGACCATGTGATATTTCAGTTTTTCTTTTTTAATAAATTTGCAAAAATTACTACATTTGTTTTTTTTTTCAGTCAATTTGGGGTGCAAAGTGTATATTAATGAGAATAAATGAACATTTTTGAAATTACCAAATGGCTGCAATGAAACAAAAGGTGAAAAATTTAAAGGGGTCTGAATACTTTCTGTACCCACTGTAGCTGCCCAAAAAATGTTAAATGTTTCTGCAGTGCCTCTGCAGGCGAAAGGAAGTAATGCAGGACAGGCCAGTCCTTCCACACTGGGCAAGCGATGGGGATCCAGAACAGGAGACCTGCTCAAATCTAAAATTCCCTAATAGAGCATATCAAAATGGCTTTTCTAAACTAGACCCCCCTCCTTTTCCAAGCTTCACATTGTGCCCATCTTGATCATTTCCTTTAGTATATTATCAGCATTACTTTTTTTTTATGGTGGGAGGATACATAAAATTCTGTGTCCAGCCGCAGAATACATGTGCAGTGAAATGGGGCCAAAAGCACTTGAGAAAATCTGAAAATTTGTCTCTTGTTTTTTTCCCCATTACGGATTTTCTATAAAGCAATAGATTTAGCCACACTCTTGATTATTGGGAATCATTGCTCATTAATTGGACATTTTCACATTTATCTTCTCTCTGTTGGTTATTATGGGACCATTACTAATCCTCACTCGGGTGATACCAGTCATTTTTAAGAACTAGCTGACTATTCCGGTTCTATTCCTGTTCGTAAAAGCCAATAAAGTCGCCTTCTGTCCATGTGCCCTATTGGTGCATATGGGAATCATGGAAGGGGCGCCTGTGTGAGACAGACTGGAGAATTTGAGCCAGGCTTATATTTCAAAAACTGATGTTCATCTGAGTGTCCGACAGGTATTATTACATTTCTAAAAAATGCCCGCGTGGCAGAGGCGGTCTTTAGCAGAATCCGCTGCTTTCAGGGGTGTGGGACCCAGGCGATCAGCTGAACATCATTGTGGCTTAAAGTTTGTTTTTTGTTTTGTTTTTTTCCCTCGAAATCTCAGAATGGCCTCTAATAACCACTAACCTCCAAATGTAAAGTTTCGACTATAGAGATCAGACACATCATAAACTCAAATTTCTAAATCATTTTAATTTAGTTAATGATGTGCAGTTATGGTGCATAGAAAACGCAGGGCATTTTCTAAAACTTGGGTGACAATGGTTAACGACAAAACAAATATTAGGCTATAAAATAGACCATGGAGGCTGGTGACGAAGGCAAGATAATGATGCAGATGCCTCATCAGAGGCTATTTTCTGCCTCCAACAGAGCAGAGTTACAGCGGGATGGGATTTTATATTATTGGCTTAGTCCTTCTGGCACCCCACCGATTACTGAAGGGTTCGCGTCTCTTGTTGTCCCCTTCATTGTTTCCCAGGCAGAGCGCTGCACGTTTGCTAGTGGCAGTACCTGGTATTGCAGCTTTGAATGCTCACTCCCGTCCATGTAAATAGGATTGAGCTGCAACATCAGGCATGGCCACTACCAAATATACAGAGATGTGCCTATTGCTCGAAGAGAAGGACCATGACCTTTCCCTACTGGTGGAAATATTGAGGTCAATGATAGTCTAGACTTCAGCAGTAGCTGGGGCCATGCCACACGTTCTCTCTGACGCATTAGATATTTAATGCTGACCCATAGCTTCTATTGGCAGCAGTTCACACTCGTCACTTATGTATTCTCTTTGCTGTTTTTCTTCTTCAGGACCTATTGACTAGACACAAACTTCTGAGCGCCGAGTTTTTGGAACAGCATTATGACCGGGTAAGATGGAATTAACAGGTTCATTTCTGCAATTTCCCTTATCTTGGATTATTATTTGCACCCCTCGGCTTGTATTTTCACAGCTGCTCATTATATCTTTTTTACTTTATCAGTTCTTCAGTGAATATGAGAAATTGTTGCACTCAGAAAACTATGTGACAAAGAGGCAGTCGCTGAAGGTAAGCTCGTCACCTGGAATTTCTAAAGACAAGTGAGATAAGTCCGTGTCCCCTTGAGACGGGGTGATTTTTATTTTTGTCTGTTTGGCACTGGTAAGGCTACGTTCACTCATGCATTTACGATATTCCACTTCTCTGTTTAGGTTTTAGGAAAATACATTATTGTAAGAAATGCATCTGATGCATAATCAATGTGAACCGAATAGTTTTTTTTTTTTTATGGGATATTTATTATGTTCTTCTTACTGAGATTTTTTTCTGTTCTAAAAACTGGCAAATAATGGAACCTAGACAGACACAATCGGTGGGGCCCCTCTGCTCCTGTTTGTGTTATTTGTGCGATCAGATCTGGTTTGTACATTAATTCTGTTTTGTCTATTTCTAAAAAACAAAGTGAACATTAGTGGTGAGCGAAGGTGTTATCCGAGCATGCTGTGTGCTAACCCAGCATCTTCGGCGTGCTCGAATAATATGTTCGTCTCCGCGCCTGCATGTCTCGACAGCGGTAACACATGCAGGGATGGCCAGTTTGTTAGGCAATTCCTGCATGTGGTGCTGCTGTTGAACAGCCGCGAGACATGCAAAATTAGTAACCCAAACTGTAGACCCTGTAAAGAAGGAAAAAAATTGACAAAATTGCATTTAATTGGTCACAATACTTCTCTATAAAATGCACTATGTAGTGCAGAATGTTATCAATAAGAACTCTAGTCACTGCCCAAAGCGCACACCGCAATGTCAATGTTAATAAGAACGTTAAAGCTCTCAGGAACGGGCAACGCAAAAAACAGCAACAACAAAATAATAGAATTTTGACATTTCCATAATCGTACTGACCTGAAGAGTAATTTTACCTGGTCAATTATACTGCAAAATGAAAACTGAAAGCACAAATAAAACAACAATTTTTTTTCACCATGTCACTGTATATGGAATTTTTTTTTTCCCCCTAAAAAATGCAAGGAAAAAAAAATGAAAGCTCTAAAACGAAAATTGGACTTGGACGGAAGGGTTAAGGGTACTTATTTTTATCCAAAAATTGAACGTAAAATGAATGTAAAACTGAATCTTCACTTCTCATGCAGGGCTTGTTCAACTTAGAAATTTTAGCTGACATTTGTAGTCTATTGCTTGTACTAAAGGGATTGTACAGGGCCTCTCATTGCAGCGTGAGTGACCTTCCTGCTTCCCGGGCGGGATCCTACACCGCCGTCAGATGTGGGCATTGATACTGCAGATGCCTATTCTGCTTACTAGGGCACAGTCCTGATCCCTTCCAAGCATGGGACTCTACAACAGCCCCACGGGACCCACATAGCCGCGCTCAACCTTTGCTACAGACAGACTTTTTTTTTTTTTTTGTACAGGTGACGCTTGTCCACATGAGTGGTGATTAAATGTCCCTTCACCGGGGCTCCACAACTAGAACCTCCACAAGCCCTAACATAGTGTGTTATTCCCTGTTTCTGCTCCCTGTGATCTTACCGTGCACAGGGGTTTGAGTAGAGTCCCAGTGGCATGATAAATGTCAGTTGTGGGAATGACCCTTTATTATAGCTGTTGGGTGACTGAAACCTAAAGAAATGTACTAACCCACATGCCACATCGTCACATAATCATCCTTGTCGTCTTCCTCCCATTCAGCTTCTTGGTGAACTTCTGTTGGATCGACACAATTTCACTATTATGACAAAGTATATCAGTAAACCCGAAAACCTCAAGCTGATGATGAATCTGCTACGTGACAAGAGCCGCAACATCCAATTTGAAGCTTTCCACGTGTTTAAGGTGCTGCACTAGCGACTATAGCTTTAATTTGTGTGCGAGAGGAGTGATGTGCCAAAAAATAGAGGTTGATGCAATTTGCTTTACTAAGTGATTTAAGAGTGAATGTGTCAGGTCTGCTGTGCGGAGGAGGAGGTACAGAACAAGGGAATATGTCGGTTTCTGCATTTTGATTCAGTGTTTCCATGTAGAAAACGGCAAGGACTCCTAAAGAAAGCCAAAGGCTATGTGCACACTTTGCGGATTCCACTGCGGAATTTTCCGCAGCGGAATTCCAAAATACGCAGTGAAAACCCGTTGCGGTTTTTACTGCGGTTTCTTCTGCGGATTTTCATCTGCAGTTTCCTATTGGAGCAAGTGAAAATCCGCAGAAAAGAAGTGACATGCTGCGGAATGTAATCCGCAGCGTTTCCGCGCGGCTTTTTCCGCAGCATGTGCACAGCGTTTTTTGTTTCCCATAGGTTTACATTGTACTGTAAACTCATGGGAAACTGCTGCGGATCCGCAGCGGTCAATTCCGCTGCGGATCTGCAGTGGAATCCGCAAAGTGTGCACATAGCCTTAGAGTCCGCCTTGGCCCACCTACATAGGATGATTGACTGCTGTTACTACATAAAAGTTTATACAGTAAGAGCGGTCCGTTACTGTGGTTGGGCAAGCAAGGCTTACAGACTTTGTGCACTGGGAATAAAGAATTGGTTTACTGATCGTGATGGGCGAACCCCCCGATGATCGGGATCGGTGGGTTCCCCGAGATTTTTTGTAAAGTTCGAGCTCCGGGCCGGAGATGTCCGAACCCTGAGCTTGAACTTTACAGATATGGGTTGGCGCGGGGGGGAGGGGGCTGTAAAATAAAGCATAAAATTAATAATAAACATTATAATTATACAGTACTTGCCTGTCCAGCGACGCGTCCTCCTGTCCCGCTATCTCCCGGCCACATCTGCTTCCGGGGCTGCTCATTACCTTCTGGTGGCATTCATTGCACTCGGCAGTCTTCGGCTTTTTCCCGGCAGTGTTCGTGTGGTGACGTCACTACAGAGTGCAGTGAATACTGCCGGAAGTTAATGAGCGGCCCCCCTAAGCAGATGTGGCCGGGAGACAGCGGGACTGGAGGACGCGTCGCTGGACAGGTAAGTATAATTATAATGTTTATTAACTGCCACTATATAAGTGGTCATAGTCATGGATACCTAAGCACTGCAATGCCCTGCCCTGGATTAAGTGACATGGCTAATCAGAAGAACTATACTATATTTCTAATTGGAGGTATTTGCTAATATTATTACTACTACACCTACTACATATTTTGGATAGGATCTTGTAGTTGTGAATATCCCTTTAGGGATAGTGCCCCTAGAGATCCCCATATAACTTTTCTGCCAGTTTTCATGTTGTTTTATGCCTTTCTGCTCCGCTTCCTGTGCCGTAGCACCAGCTCTCCTGTCAGTCATCACTTCCTCCTCCGCTCCCTTCTGACCACTCTTTGCCTTCAAAACCGCATCAAAGCATCAATATTATTCTCTATACACTTACACAAATTCAGGTATTTGTAGGATTATCGTCAAGTGTGTGAGTAACCAGTTATATCAAACAAGTGATAATGACCATCATTTTCATAGCTTCAAACACGTTCATTAGCTGAAATAGAAACAGCTGTGTAGGAGGCATAAAACTGGGTGAGGAACAGGCAAGCTCTGCTACAAAGGTGAGGTTGTGGAAGACCGTTTCATGGCACAGGTAATACACCATGGCCTGACTGAGCACAGTATCAAGATACATGATGGTTAGACTGCATCAGCAAGTCCTCTCTAAGGCAAACATTTACAGCAGACAGGAGTTTCAAGATGTGCTGTTCAATCTGTATTGAAGAAGCAGCAAGAAATTAACATTGAGAACCATGGATGCAGCAGTCGGCCAAGGAAACTTAGGCTACTTTCACACATCCGTCCCTCACCGTCAGGCATTATACAGCAGCGGGACGTATTGTTGGATTCGGCGAAATGACTGAAGAAACAGATGCAATGGATCAGTTCTTCTGTCTGATCCGTTTTCGCCAATCGGAGGAGGTAAGATTCGAGAGAGAGAGACTGACCCGTAAGGGAAATTCCATTTCAGGGCATGTGCAGATTGCCGGAATCTGTTCCTTACGGGTTCCGGCGCCATATGCTTCCATTACAAGACAAAAAATGTTCATCTGTAAGTTTTGTCATGGTGCCGGATCAGGAATTTTTACCGGATCCGGTGAAAAACTGACAAAACGGAAGGCAATCCGGCGCTAATACAAATCTATGGGATAAAAACAGATCCGGTGGCATAATTTGCTGGATCCGTTTTTTTCTCAATTTGCTGGATTGTGCCTGACGGCAAAAAACGGATGTGTGAAAGTAGCCTTAGTGCAGCCGATGAAAGACACATCTCCAAGATCCCTTCCCAATATGTATTAGGTGTAGTAGTAATAATACCTCCAATTAGAAATGTAGGATAGTTCTTCTGATGAGCTATGTTGCAGGGCGTTGCAGTAGCTTAGGCATCCATGGTTATGATCGCTAACCACTAACTGTCACTATATGTGTGGTCAAAACCATGGATCCCTAAGCTACTGCAATGCTCTGCACATGGGAAAAGTGACATTGCTTATCAGAAAAACTATACTACATTTCTAATTGGAGACATTTGCTAACAGTATTATTGTTACACCTGCTGCATAATGGGATAGGATCTTGGAGATGGGAATAACCCTTTAATTCCCTTTGTAATCGGAAGATGTCCAGCAGTGCCATCAGCTCAGAACCGGCAGCAGTCGGTGGAACCCAGCTACACCTCTACTGTTTGGAGAACTCTGTCCAGAAGTGGTCTCCATGGTAGTGGTCAACCTGCCATACCTTCAGCATGAAAACTAGGCCATGCGATTAATCTATGCATGAAAACGTAAGAACTTGGGAGAAGAGAAAATGTCAGCAGGTGGTCTGGACTGATAAGTCAAAACTTGTAACAGAAGGCATTTTGTTTGCCAAAAGGATGAAAAGCGTTACAATGAGTGGCTGCAGGCAGGGGTGAGACTTGGTGCAAGTTTGATGCTGCATTTCAGCAAATGGAGATGGGAATTTGGCCAAGATTAATGGCGTCCTCCAGGTTGAGAAATACAGGCGTTCTGTTACCAGCCGTCATGCAATAGCATCAGTGAGGTGTCAGACTCCCCGATCGTTCTGCAGCAGGACAACAACCCGAACATACAATCAATGTCATTAAAAGCAATCTGCAGCGTAATGAAAAACAAGGAGTCTTGTAAGTTCTGGTATGGCCCCACGGAGCCCTGATCTCAGCATCATTGATGGAAGATTCTGCACAAGCGACACCCAAATGAGATCCGTGCTTCGATCTCCAAGAGCTTTGGAACAACCCTTCTACTAAGTTCCTTCAAAAACTTTGCAAGTGTATCCAGAAGAATTTACGCTTTTTAGGCAAATCGTGGTCACACCAAATATTGATTTGACTTCAACTATTGAAATTTCTATTTTTGATTTTTCAATTCCTGTCTAAAAGCCTTGCACAGCATTGCACGTGTGTCATATATTATGTGATTTTGGAGTATTTACCATGACATCCCATGTCAGAATTACTGCAAAATCTTTGTTGAAACTTTTCCTGCTTGAGATTCTGATATTAAGGCTTGTTCACACAATCATATTTTCGGTCCAAATGCTGTCTGTGAAGAAAACGGACCGCACTAGGACCAACATTATCCAATATGGCAATGCAGATGAGCGGTTTTTATTTATTTTTCACTGAACAAATCTGGGTCTGAGAAAAATTGTAGCATGCAGTAGTTTCTACCATAAACTATATGAGACTCACCCATTTAAGTCTTTGGGTGTATGGAAAAAATGTGGATGCTATAGAGAGACACATTATTCCATCTGATTTTTGGATACATTACAGTTCTGTAACATGGGAAACTGTAAGTGAGTAATAGCTGCTGCAGTAAAAAACAGATTGTATACAGATAATACATATTATACGCTCGTGTGAACCTCCCCTCTAGAGACTAGGTTCTCATTTTAATATCATAAGGTGAAACTTTTGAAAAAGTTGTGTGTATTTTTTTTTTTTAAGTTCTCCAGTATTATCATGTGTAAGACATTTATTTAACCCCTTCCCAATGTAGGACATAATAGTACACCCTATGTTGTGTCCCATGTATACAGCTGACCTGTAACAAAAGCGACAGGAGCTTACTCCGATCACTCCTCTTTATTCAAAGGACAGCACCAGCTCCCATCACGCAGTATTACAGTGTATAGAAATGATCGCAGCTTGACATCGCCATAAGAGGAGAAAAAAGGAAAAAAACCTTTTTAAAAATGCGAAATAAACCATAACTTCAAATTACCCCCCCCCCCCCCCCCCCCCTTTTCCCACTTTAAAAATAAAGCAATAATACATTTGGTATTAGCATGTTCACAAAATGCTGATCCATAAAATTATCAAATATTTCATTGCCAGAATTGCTGTTTTTCACTTGCTGCATCGCCCTAATAAAAAAACAAAACAAAACAAAAAGGAAATGGGAGGAAAAATCATTGTCTATACTGTAAAATGGTAACTGTTGAAATTTCACCTTAGCATGAAAAAAACAAGCCCTCACTCTCCAACACTCGAAAAATATAAAGTTATGTCTCAGAAAATTTCCCAAATTTATTTTTTCACAACTTAAAAATAAAATACAAGTTTGGTATCGCCATAATTTTACTGATAAAAACAAAATTACATAACTTGATTTTTCATATTGCAGGCAGCAGCCTAAAAAGAAGTTAAAAACACATCGGTGACATTGCATTGTTTTTTAGTTAACATTTCCCTGTACTTTTATTTTTTATTTTTCCTCCATTTTCCCACCTATTATATAGTAAAGCGAATGGTGTCCTTCAAAACTACAAATTGTCCTGAGAAACAACAAGCCCTCCTATGGCTATGCCGAGGGAAAATGAAAAAAGGTTGTGGCTCTTGGCAGAAAGGGAGAGAAAAATTAAAGCGCAAAAGCTAAAATTGCTTGTTGCAGGCAGGGGGGTCATTAACACACGCAGCTTAGGTTGTAAAATCTGGTAATAGATGCTCTTCTTATAGGGCCCCTGTCACTAAATACAGGTCCCCTGAACCAGAGCTCGGCTGCATGATTGCTTCCAGTCAGCATTTCGGAGAAAACCATTTGAAAAGTCGCCTGGGACCTTTAGGGAGAGACCTGACTAGTCGGATGCAGTCCCTGCTGATTGACAGGTGTCTGTTTGTACATGGAGAGTCACGCGTCTCCCTAGGGTCCCCGGCGATGGCCTTTCAAACTCGTTTTGTCTGAAACACTGCAGCAGATCGCAGTAAAACATTCCTGGCAGCAATCATACAGCCGAATATCAGGTAATGGTGTTAGTATACTATCGGGTAACATTTTAGAATAAGCCGTCCTGTTCTGCGTGAAGAATAGCACCACAATTAGAGGCCTTTAGTGATGAGCACAAGTGCTCGTTGCTCCAGTGTGCCTAGGGGGCTCCGGTGTGCACCGAGTATTGCGGGAGCTGGAGTGACATGTTTGAGTCCCCCGCTTCTACATATTTTGGGACTGTTACACAGCCACAAAACATGCAGGGATTGCCCGTGTTTGTCAAGCAATCTCCCCCATGCTTTGTGGTTAACAGCCGTGAAACATGCGGCCGCGGGGACTCAAACAAGTTACCCGAGCTCCCGCGATACTCGGTTTGCAGCGGATCACCCTAGGCAAAAGAGCACTTGTGCTTATCACTAGTGGCCATGCTCCTCTCCATACATGGTCTCATACGTAGACCCAGTGAGGCTACAAACTACAGGCTGATCCTACTGACTAATGTAAAACGACTTCTTCTCTTTCTCCTAGGTATTTGTAGCTAACCCGAACAAGACGCAGCCTGTCCTGGATATCCTCCTCAAGAACCAGAGCAAGCTGATTGAATTCCTCAGCAAATTTCAGAACGATCGCACTGAGGACGAGCAGTTTAACGATGAGAAAACCTACCTAGTGAAACAGATCCGGGACCTGAAAAGACCTGCACAGCAAGAGGCCTGAAGTGGATGGCGGGGGGTGGGGAGGAAGGTGCCCAAACCCAGCGCTTGCTGCGAGAGTATTCAGTATCCCGTGGACTTTGAGAGCAACATCATCACTTCTGCCCGAACAGTTTCACCCTAATCCATTGCATTTGGAAGGTTTAGTCCGAGTATAACCCCTTCTCTGGTGGAAGAACCCAGATGCTGCGCTATTCTGCTGCGGCTCCGAGGTTTAACGATGAATGCATAACTACCTTACGTTCTTTCTTTTCCCCTCCTTACACCTTTTACTGAGCAAGACGGAGTTCCTCTCCCTTCTATCTTTTGTGTTGCATCAATACGGGATTGAGAGTCGCTGGTTATTACAGTGTCAGGGTGCAAGTATGAAATCAAAAGATAAAAAGGTCTTAGACTCAAGCGAGTGTGTAGTACCTAGTCTGGGTTTTGGATAAGATGGCATACATGTAGTTAATGATGATGATTATTATTATTATTTTTTTTTTTTATTGCAACGCATTGCATGCTTGCAGCAAAAACCTGAAAAGAAAAAAAAAAAGTCCACAGAAAAATCTGGTTTCCATCAGCATATTTGCACATAAACTTGTGAAAGGAGAAGCTGGGAGTAATATATGTGCATAGCTGGTACCGTAGTTTTCAAATATCAATATGCCTTGATCTCAAACTGAAATAACCAATAAAATGCAGCAGCGCAGTGCTTTTATCTCTACTGCCGTGGAGTGGGGCGGCCCACGCTACGGACGAGTGGGAAATTGGTTCAGCAGTAAATGCATACATATTTTAAAAGTGTGTAATGGGAAGAGCTTATTACAGGTGGGCTTATGTAAAGACGAGTGTACATTCATTATATATGCCTTTCATTTTTTTTCTTTCCTCCCCTCAGTGTGATTGTTGTTTTACCAGGTGGTAGAGGACAAGCGGCATCGTATGTTCTTGAGCACGTCATTCTACAAGCCAACGATCCATTAATATGACGTGTCTCTATCACATGTATGTAGAACAGCTACTTGCCAAATAACACCCTCCGCATGTGTCCGGCACAAAGCGGAAGTCATCAGCTCCTGGCTGTTTGCAGAGCACGGACAGTGGGGGGCCATGCTCGGACAGGCTTGGCTAGCCACGTTTTTGCTCTTGTACATAACATGCTGCTTTACCCCTCCCTGTTCCTCGCCACTGGGGAGGTGGACTATGACGTTTACCTCTCTATCTCCCTGAGATTTCAGGGGGTTAGGCAGGTGGGCTTGAAGTCTTGTGTGATTTATTGCTTCACCTTGAGAAAACAAATTTCAGCAGAGCTTCCACCCCTCACCCAACCTATAATAGCAAACGCCACCAATGCCAAAAACAGCATGCCTGCTTATGTTTGCTCCTGGGATGGGTAGGATGAGTCCGAAGAGCGCGGTCGATGGCGGGTTGCTGATATTCTTGCCATACTGCAAATGTACCATTGTCAAGAATGGCTGCTTGCTGGGAATGTTGTGGCAGAACGCTTGGGTAGTGGAATGAGCAGGGTACATAAGGGTAAGAGTAAGCTTGAATTATAAGCTATTAACACCAGGGACAAAAGCATATCAGTCCTTACTTTGTGTTTCTGAAGAAAAGCAACTTCAGCAAACAACCAGATTTGTTTTTTTTTAATCTTATTTATTACACCTGGGGTTTTCTGCCTGGCGCATGCAGCTGGTACAGTGCACGTCATTTTTAGTTAATTTAAGCAACCACTACCACGGTGGTTCTGTTACTGTTCCACAAGTCTCCCATGGATAATGCTGAAACCAAAGCCTCGGGTGAAGGGGTAAACACTCGCTTCATGCAGATTTGCTTTGGGTTACTTTGGATTCTCTGTGTACATACGTTTTTGGCCTCTTATTCGTAAAGAAAAAAAATAAACTGTACAGCAAAGGAGTGTAGTCATGTTTCTTGCGATCAAGCTTCTGAAATGTGATGTCAGGATCTACCGTATAAATCCTAGCACTTGTGCAAAGTACACCTTAGTCTGCTGTAGTAGGGTGGCAGGAGGACTAGGTAACCATAGGAGGTGCAAAACTCCAACTATAGGAATATTTGTCCTGTATTTTCATTTACAGCTATTAAAGGGAACTTGTCATGGGCATTTTACAATGCAAACTAATGGCAAATATGTACAGGTGCTTCCAAGAACTTGTGCAGTACTATCCTCAGGATGTTGTTAGACCCAGTGTATCGACATGTTGCCCCCATCTGAGAAAATGAGTGGCGCAGGAATGAGCAGCAGGGAGGAATTTGTTCTCAGGTCACTGAAACCAGAGTGGCTTGTCACGAAGGAAGAAGAATGGCACTCCTTTTGTTTCTAGATGCACCAATAGTCCCATTTATTTGGTAAATGTATTAACCGCGTGAAGCAACTGTACAAAACGTTTTGGCCGTCAGACCTTCATCAGTTATACAATCCCTGGCAAAAATTATGGAATCACCGGCCTTGGAGGATGTTCATACAGTTGTTTAATTTTGTAGAAAAAAAGCAGATCACAGACATGGCACAAAACTAAAGTCATTTCAAATGGCATCTTTCTGGCTTTAAGAAACACTAAAATAAATCAAGAACAAAAAATGTGGTAGTCAGCAATGGTTACTTTTTTAACCAAGCGTAGGGGAAAAATTATGGAGTCACTCAATTATGAGGGAAAAAATTATGGAATCATGAAAAACAAACAAAAAAAAAACCACTCCAACACATTACTAGTATTTTGCTGCACCACCTCTGGCTTTTATAACAGCTTGCAGTCTCTGAGGCATGGACTTAATGAGTGTCAAACAGGACTCTTCATCAATCTGGCTCCTACTTTCTCTGATTGCTGTTGCCAGATCAGCTTTGCAGGTTGGAGCCTTGTCATGGACCATTTTCTTCAACTTCCACCAAAGATTTTCAATTGGACTGAGATCCGGACTATTTGCAGGCCATGACATTGACCTTGTGTGTCTTTTTTCAAGGAATGTTTTCACAGTTTTTGCTCTATGGCAGGATGCATTATCATCTTGAAAAATGATTTCATCATCACCAAACATCCTTTCAATTGATGATAAGAAAAGTGTCCAAAATATCAACATAAATTTTTGCATTTATTGAAGATGTAATGACAGCCATCTCCCCAGTGCCTTTACCTGACAAGCAGCCTCATATCATCAATGACTGTGCAAATTTGCATGTTCTCTTCAGGCAGTCATCTTTATAAATCTAATTGGAACGGCACCAAACAAAAGTTCCAGCATCATCACCTTGCCCTATGCAGATTCGTGATTCATCACTGAATATGACTTTCATCCAGTCATCCACAGTCCATGATTGCTTTTCCTTAGCCCATTGTAACCTTGTTTTTTTCTGTTTAGGTGTTAATGATGGCTTTTGTTTAGCTTTTCTGTATGTAAATCCCATTTCCTTTAGGCGGTTTCTTACAGTTCGGTCACAGACGTTGACTCCAGTTTTACCCCATTTGTTCCTCATTTGTTTTGTTGTGCATTTCCTGTTTTGGAGTCATGTTGCTTTGTTTCCAGTCTTGACGCTTTGATGTCTTCCTTGGTCTACCAGTATGTTTGCCTTTAACAACCTTCCCGTGTTGTTTGTATTTGGTCCAGATTTTAGGCACAGCTGACTGTGAAAAACCAACATCTTTTGCAACATTGTGTGATGATTTACTTTCTTATAAGAGTTTGATAATCCTCTCCTTTGTTTCAATTGACATCTCTCGTGTTGGAGCCATGATTCATGTCAGTCCACTTGGTGCAACAGCTCTCCAAGATGTGATCACTCCTTTTTAGATGCAGACTAACGAGCAGATCTAATTTGATGCAGGTGTTATTTTTGGTTATTAAAATGTACTTGGTGATTCCATAATGTTTTCCTCAGAATTGAGTGATTCCATAATTTTTCCCCCTATGCTTGGTTAAAAAAAGTAACCATTACTGACTACCACATTTTTTGTTCTTGATTTCTTTTAGTGTTTCTTAAAGCCAGAAAGTTGCCATTTGAAATGACTTTAGCTTTGTGCCATGTCTGTGATCTGCTTTTTTTTCTACAAAATTAAACAACTGAATGAACATCCTCCAAGGCCGGTGATTCCAGAATTTTTGCCAGGGGTTGTATACTGAGTAGTTCAAATAGATTCAGACAGATTCAAACATCTAGCATATGCATATACGGCTCTTTTTGCTTCAAGCATAAGCGTGTACCTGGAGAAACTGAGCCTATGGAATCACGCAAGGTGGTGACTTCCTATGGAAACTGTCACTTGTCAGTCAGACATGGGAAGCAAACAAATTTATAGTTGCACTCTGTAACACTATCGCATGCAAACATGAAATATATGAAATTTGAATTGCATTACTGCTCTAGAAAATTGGTTAAAATGAAGATACTTAGCTCATAAGTTGGTCAATTCATGTGTGCCCAGCAGCCATGACAAGGCGATCCTCTTTGCTGGGAACCTAACCTAATATGATACCTCTCTTGGGCTTAAAGCCTAAATTGATATGGGTAGGTAGGATCCTACTGTGATTAAAACTGCCAGAGGCTGATGTGTGGCGTGCTCGGTCACAAAGCCTGTGTATAAGTCTTTGATATTTATACACTGGTTCTCTGACTGAGCACTCCACCCATCAGCCTATGGCGGTTTTAATCACTGCAGGATCCTACCTACCTATATAAATGTAGGCTGTCAACCTTCGAGAGGAAACACATAAGATAGGTTACCAGCAAAGACGATCGCCTTGTCGTTGGCTGCTGGGCACACATGAATTGGTAAAGTTCTGTGCTAAGTATCTTCATTTTAACGTATTTTCTAAAGCAGTAATACAATTCAAGTCCCATATATTTCATGTTTACATGCTATAGCGCTGCAGAGTGCAACTTTAATTTATTAGTTATATATGGAGGTGGCTACTCTTAGTAAGCACCTGTTCACACCTGTTTTCTGTTTGGTAGTGACTGTCAGTCTTTGATATTTAGACATGGGAAGCAGATGGGGCATAGGGAAGGAGGGAGGGTAGGAAAGCTGCAAGTGCACTGTCCCATCCCAAATGCACTTGTGGCTCATTCAAATATGATTTCAATACTGGATTTGTCAAATGGCAAAACAGATTTCTACAATTAAGATATGGATTTAATCACCATGAAAACGCCTGTACATACATGCCAATAGTGTGAGGTATAGTATCCTCATGAATGGGGGGGGTCTTATTAATTTCCAAAAACCTGGTGTAGTAGTTTTCAAATGAAATAAATATATTTTTTTCTGTTCTTTTCTGAAACCTTGCCACTCTTGTGCATGGGCTGTGCCTGGTATTACAGCTCCACTGCATTTAAGTGTATGTTCACACGCAGTTTTTATTTTCACATGGAATTTTTAAACAGATTTGCTACAAAATCCACATAAACAATTATTCAGAGTCGTTAAGCAGATCTGCGTCATTATCCACATAAAACCCCCCTGTGTGAGTATATCACAGAAAGGAATGTAGCAAAGCTCCAATACCAGCCATAGTCTGAGAGCAAGAGTGGCTGTGCAGAACGATTATAGGTTTTTATATGTATTTTGTAAGGTGGCACCTCCACTTCAGAGAAATTAGTAATATTTTAACAGCATGTAGGTAAAGGAAAACATGCCGTAGCTTAACACTTTATGACCCCAAAGACAATGCATTTACTACATACCTTGAATGTAAATATTGGGCTAGGCTGGATAAAACTTGAAATGGGAAATGTCCATGGCGCAATATTGACTCGTGTATGTGCTCAACACATGATATATGTCACATGTAGATAATCACAGTACATCCACCAGGCCTGTATTACAATTATACACTACTCACAAAAAGTTAGGGATATTTGGCTTTCAGGTGAAATTTATGGAAAACGTAAGAAAAAAGTTCCCTCTACCTTGATAAAAAAATATCATAGAGGATTTAAGTAGAAACATGCAAGGGTGATTTCCTCCAATTTATTGAAACAAAAGTCAACAACCGTAGTGGGTCACCCGACAAATAATGTCACTGTCTCAATAACTTGTCATGTGGCCTTGAGTATCAATTAAAACGATGTTTATTTATCACGTTCCATTCCAAAAAACTGAAAAAAAAGATTGAAAGACACTTCCTATTTAGTTCTATTGTAAAACCACTTTTCTGTTCATATGTTCGGTCCTTAGAACACGTTTCTTTTCCATGTCCCTTCTTTGAAGTGGCTCCTGATGGAATCTGCTCCAAATTCGGCACTGCCCAATCAAAAGACAGCAAAAAACACCAAGAAAAACACTTTAAAAACTCTTCAGGAAAGATTTGACTCCTTCAAAGTGCCCCAAAGAAGGAACTTCTTAACTGGTCTCCACTAGAAAATTGTTTTTGATTGCCTCAAAAAAAATCCTCTGTGCATAGTCCAAAGTTGTCTGGCAGGGGCTTACTCCCCTTTCCCAATTCGGAACGCAGAAATCCTTGGCTGAGCTGAACATGCATGAGTATTGGTGGAAAGGGGGTTGAGGAAGAATAGCCAACAATGGGACCAGTTTTGGACAACCACATTTTAATGACAATATTGTGGCTGAAAGATCTGGACCCATGTGAGGGACTTATCTTTCCCGCCTTTAGAACAAATGTAACTTTCACCCATAATATTATTTAGAGTGTGAAGTTCTGCACTGTTCTTTGGCTAAAGATTTATTGAAAGGGGTCTTCAGAATTTCCGTGTGTGCTGACGCAATGTTTTGAGGATCATCTGTTAAATTAAGGACAGATTTCAATATCTTTAATGCAATTTGGATGTGACTTGCATTAAAACCCATAGGGGAAAAGTTGCATACAATCTGCATAAAATCCTAGTGAATTGTCAAGTGGGAGACATTGCAACGCGCTACATCAAGGTTGACCATCTGTGATGTCGCAAAGAAAAGCTAGTCTTTATGACGTGTCAACACTATTGTCAGAGAGACCCAGCCTCATGGTTTCATCTCAAAGCCATTATTGCTATATTATCTTTATGGACAAAATGTATATCTTGTGCAGAAGACCTCCTGAAATAGGAAGGTACACCTGAGTAACGGGGAAGCAAGCAATGTGCTTGCCCAGGATCAGGGCATGAAGGACACTGAAGCACATCAGCTCCATGGTTTCTCCTATTAAAATATATGGAACTGGTGTGGAAAAATTATTACCATTATGTTTGACTTGCCAACCCTAGGGGCTGCGGGTGCCCACTTTTTTGGTTCTTCCCCTTCCTTACCATATACCTTTGATTAATAGATATGTTTGAGTAGAACATGACTAAGATGTATTCATGTGGATTCTGGAATATTTCCAGGTTAGAGGAGCGCTCCCATCAAAATATTCATCCTCTTAAAGGGAACCTGTCAGAACGATTGTGCTCAGTAACCTACAGAGAGTGTCTGTGTGGTACTCTACTTATGTATTCATGTGTATGGCTTCTGACAGGTCACTGATCCCTCACTGACCTGCCCCCTAGTTTACATAATGAATATTAGCTTAAAAAAAATATTCTGCAGGCAGGCGCTGGCGTCCGCCATCTTGCTGGAGAAAAAAAAAATTCGCCAAGATGGTGCCGTTGGCTACTGCGCAGGCGGCGCCATCTTGGATGAGTGGATGAAGATTTTTTTTCCCTCTAGCCAGATGGTGCTGCCTGCTCAGTAGCAGATTTATGATCATCGATAGCTACTACTCCGCAAGCAAGGACGGCGCCATTTGTTAAACTGATTTTTAATTTTTTTTTTTTTAAGGATGACATCACAGAAATGAGTAACATACACATTTATATATGCAATGATGCAACGCAGGCAGATGATTTTTTATTTTTAAATATAGATAATATTCATTATGTAAACTAGGGGCAGGTCAGTGAGGGATCAGTGAACTGTCAGCAGTCTTGATTACGAATATCTAATCAGAGCACCACATGAAGACCCCCCACAGGCCGCCCCGGTGCACGAGCATATCATTAACTCACAGCCAAAAATAAAGATTAACCTCTTCATGACCCAGTCTATTTTGACCTTAATGACCTGGCCGTTTTTTGCAATTCTGACCAGTGTCCCTTTATGAGGTAATAACTCAGGAACGCTTCAACGGATCTTAGTGGTTCTGAGATTGTTTTTTCGTGACATATTGGGCTTCATGTTGGTGGTAAATTTAGGTCGATAATTTTTGCATTTATTTGTGAAAAAAATGGAAATTTGGCGAAAAATTTGAAGATTTCCCAATTTTCAAATTTTGAATTTTTATTCTGTTAAACAAGAGAGTTATGTGACACAAAATAGTTAATAAATAACATTTCCCACATGTCTACTTTACATCAGCACAATTTTGGAAACAAAAATTTTTTTTGCTAGGAAGTTATAAGGGTTAAAATTTGACCAGCGATTTCTCATTTTTACCACGAAATTTACAAAACCATTTTTTTAGGGACCACCTCACATTTGAAGTCAGTTTGAGGGGTCTATATGGCTGAAAATACCCCAAAGTGACACCATTCTAAAAACTGCACCCCTCAAGGTGCTCAAAACCACATTCAAAAAGTGTATCAACCCTTCAGATGCTTCACAGCAGCTGAAGCAACATGGAAGGTAAAAATGAACATTTAACTTTTTAGTCACAAAAATTATCTTTTAGCAACAATTTTCTATTTTCCCAAGGGTAAAAAGAGAAACTGGACCCCAAAAGTTATTGTACAATTTGTCCTGAGTACGCCGATACCCCATATGGAGGGGGAACCACTGTTTGGGCGCACGACAGGGCTCGGAAGGGAAGGAGCGCCATTTGACTTTTTCAAAGAAAAATTGGCTCCGATCTTTAGCGGACACCATGTCGCGTTTGGAGAGCCCCTGTGTGCCTAAACATTGGAGCTCCCCCACAAGTGACTCCATTTTGGAAACTAGACCCCCCAAGGAGCTTATCTAGATGCATAGTGAGCACTTTGAACCCCCAGGTGATTCACAAATTGATCCGTAAAAATGAAAAAGTACTTTTTTTTCACAAAAAATTTCTTTTAGCCTCAATTTTTTCATTTTCACATGGGCAACAGGATAAAATGGATCCTAAAATGTGTTGGGCAATTTCTCCTGAGTACACTGATGCCTCATATGTGGTCACAAACCACTGTTCGTGCACACGGCAAGGCTCGGAAGGGAAGGAGCGCCATTTGACTTTTGAATGACACATTACCTCCAATCGTTAGCGGACACCATGTTGTGTTTGGAGAGCCCCTGTGTGCCTAAACATTGGAGCTCCCCCACATGTGACCCCATTTTGGAAACTAGACCTCCCATGGAACTAATCTAGATGTGCGGTGACCACTTTAAACCCCCAAGTGCTTCACAGAAGTTTATAACGCAGAGCCGTGAAAATAAAAAATCATTTTTCTTTCCTCAAAAATTATTTTTTAGCCCTCAATTTTTTATTTTCATAAGAGTAAATGGAGAAATTGGACCCCAAAAGTTGTTTTCCTGTTTGTCCTGAGTACGCTGATACCCCATATGTGGGGGGGAACCACTGTTTGTGCACAAGTCGGGGCTCGGAAGGGAAGTAGTGACGTTTTGGAATGCTGACTTTGATGGAATGGTCTGCGGGCATCATGTTATGTTTGCAGAGCCCCTGATGTGCCTAAACAGTAGAAATCCCCCACAAGTGACCCCATTTTGGAAACTAGACCCTCCAAGGAACTTATCTAGATGTGCGGTGAACCCCCAAGTGCTTCACAGAAGTTTATAACGCAGAGCCGTGAAAATAAAAAAATCATTTTTCTTTCCTCAAAAATTATGTTTCAGCAAGCAATTTTTTTATTTTCACAAGGGTAACAGGAGAAATTGGACCCCAATAGTTGTTGCCCAGTTTGTCCTGAGTATGCTGGTACCCCATATGTGGGGTAAACCACTGTTTGGGCGCACGTCAGGGCTCGGAAGGGAGGGAGCACCATTTGACTTTTTGAACGCAAGATTGGCTGGAATCAATGGTGGCGCCATGTTGCGTTTGGAGTCCCCTGATGTGCCTAAACAGTGGAAACCCCTCAATTCTAACTCCAACACTAACCCCAACACACCCCTAACCCTAATCACAGCCCTAACCCCAACACACCCCTAACCACGACACACCCCTAATCCCAACCCTAATCCTAACCCTAATCCCAACCCTAACCACAACCCTAACCCACCCCTAACCATAACCCTAAACAAGCCTAATCTTAACCCTATTTCCAACCCTAGCCCTAATTCCAACCCTAACCCTAAGGCTATGTGCCCATGTTGCGGATTCATTTGAGATTTTTCCGCATCATTTTTGAAAAATCCGCAGGTAAAATGCACTGCGTTTTACCTGCGGATTTACCGCCTATTTCCAGTGTTTTTTTGTGCGGATTTCACCTGCGGATTCCTGTTGTGGAACAGGTGTAAAACGCTGCAGAATCCGCACAAAGAATTGACATTCTGCGGAAAATACAATGCAGCATTTCCGCGCGATATTTTGTGCACCATGGGCACAGCGGATTTGGTTTTCCATAGGTTTACATGGTACTGTAAACCTGATGGAAAACTGCTACGAATCCACAGCAGCCAATCCGCCGCAGATCCGCAGCCAAATCCCCACCGTGTGCACATAGCCTAATTCTAACCCTAGTTCTAGTTCTAACCCTAACCCTAGTGGAAAAATAAAAGTAAATATATTTTATTTATTTTTATTATTGTCCCTACCTATGGGGGTGATTAAGGGGGGTTCATTTGCTATTTTTTTATTTTGATCACTGTGATAGGTTTTATCACAGTGATCAAAATGTACCTAGAACGAATCTGCCGGGCGGAGCACGGGGGGTGGGATCGGAGCACGGGGGAGCGGACAGGAGGACGGAGGAGCGGACAGACAGATGGAGTGGAGCGGAGCACAGGATGGAGGACAAGGGAGGCGATCGGCGGGGGGGCAGATCAGGGTTTCCAGCCATGGCCAATAATGATATTGCAGCATCGGCCATGACTGGATTGTAATATTTCACCATTTTCATAGGTGAAATATTACAAATCGCTCTGATTGGCTGTTTCACTTTCAGCCAATCAGAGAGATCGTAGCCACGGGGGGCTGAAGTACCACTCCCCCTGTCCCTGCAGATTGGGTGACATTGGAGTTAACCCTTTCACTCGATCTGCAGGGACGCGATCCATCCATAACGCCACATAGACGTCACAGGTCAGATTGGCACCGACTTTCATGATGCCTACGTAGCGTCACAGGTAGCTTACTATGTACAATCTTGCTGACAGGTTCACTTTAATCTATTGCAGTCGTCATATTATATAAAACTTTGTACTTACAATTGCTCATTTTGCCTTTCTACCCAGTTAATTCTTCTGTTTTCCATCACATCCCGTACTTAAAAACTGACTAGCTGAATCCTTCTAATCTCTATGTAGAAATAGGAAGTCTCTTTTTCCTTGTATGAGTTACAAGTCATTGCAAAAGCCCCTAGCAGCAGGGAGGAGGAGGAAGCAGCTGGGTCGGTAGTTAAAGAGGGAGATGATAAATGCAGGGACAAGAGACTTCCTGTTTCTTCTTAGAGCAGAGAAAAGAGAAGAATTAGCTTGGTAGAAAGGCAAAATGAGCAATTGTAAGTACACTGTGCTATGTAATATGTTCACAATATATTAAGAGGATAAAAACTTCTGGCAGTGTGACTTTAATATGCAGCTTAGCAGCAGATTTCCAAGTATTTAAAATCGGGTTGTGCTAATGTAACAAAAAACCATGAGCCCTCTGGAAAATTAGTGCAGGATGTACCATTAATGAGAAGAGACTGCCATCTGCTTGCCAGCCGAAATCAAGCGGAACCAAAGTCTGCTGGAAGATCTGCAGGGGGAAGGACTTCCCTGATATAAAAGCCCTGTGCACCAAACTTTGAGGAAATTTAGTGCCTTGGAAAAGAGTGGGGCAGATGTGCTCCAGAGACACCGCTGAGACCAATGTGCGAGGCCTCAGTGGGGCGTCTGTGCTACCCGGGTGTCGGTCACCACCTGGCAAGGTCCTGAAGATATCCCCGAGTACGGCTTATGCTGGTCAAGCCTCCAAGGTCCGACTATGCCTGTCAAGAGCTGAGGCCCAGTCCTTTCTGTCCTGAGCCTGAGACTTCCACCGACGGTAATACCGAGAAGAGCCATGCGGCGAATGCGACAGGAGAGGCACGCCTGCGAGAAAAAAGCAACAGTGCGAGTTACGAGGGCCATCACTTCCAGCTATCATCTATGGTACCGGGGTCGGCTGGGACTAGGATTGAAGGTTGCCGGTTGGTGCATGGGAGGCTCCTTGGGCTTTCTACCCTCTCCTAGTGTATCCTCACCCTTCCCCTGTAGACCATACCTCCCAACCGTCCCGATTTCAGCGTGACAGTCCCGCTTTGGCACCGGGGTCCCGCTGTCCCGCTTCGGGCATTTAAAATCCCGAATTTGCGGCCGCCGGTGAAGCCCCGCCCACTTCCGGGACGTAGAGAGAGCCCGATTAGGTTTGTGGCTGTTTTTTTTTCTTATACATGCTGGGTCTCCTCCCGACCGATCCCTCCCCCGCCCCCGCCCCCTGTGTGTGCGGCGCTGCCACGCTGAGGAAGAGAGCCAGCAGCGATCAAGATGAGAGGTCAGCGACTCACTACCTGAGGTGTGTGCACAGAGCTCTGGCGTCTCCTGCTCTTAGCTGCTATCCCGGCAGAGAAGGAGAGACGGGGGAGGTGCCGGGACAGTGCAGAGCTGTGAGCAGCCGGAGAAACTGAAGAGCTGCACATGGACAGATCAGCCGCCCCTGCACCACAGAGGAGATTGTGTGTGTGTGTGATGTGTGTGAGATGTGTGATGCTGCATTTGTGTGTGTGTCATGTGTGTATGAGGTATCTGGTGTGTGATGGCTGGGTGTGTGTGATGGCTGGGTGTGTGTGTGTGATGGCTGGGTGTGTGTGTGTGATGGCTGGGTGTGTGTGTGTGATGGCTGAGTGTGTGTGTGTGATGGCTGGGTGTGTGTGTGTGTGATGGCTGGGTGTGTGTGTGTGTGATGGCTGGGTGTGTGTGATGGCTGCATGTGTGTGATGGCTGCGTGTGTGTGTGTGTGATGGCTGCGTGTGTGTGTGTGTGTGATGGCTGCGTGTGTGTGTGTGATGGCTGCATGTGTGTGTGATGGCTGCGTGTGTGTGTGTGTGATGGCTGCGTGTGTGTGTGTGATGGCTGCGTGTGTGTGTGTGATGGCTGCGTGTGTGTGATGACTGCGTGTGTGTGTGATGACTGCGTGTGTGTGATGACTGCGTGTGTGTGTGATGGCTGTGTGTGTGTGTGTGATGGCTGCGTGTGTGTGTGTGATGACTGCGTGTGTGTGATGGCTGTGTGTGTGTGTGATGGCTGCATGTGTGATGCATTTGTGTCAAAGCTGCATGTGTTTGTGAGCTGCGTTTGTGATGCTGCGTGTGTATGTGTGATACTGTGTGTGTGATGCTGCATGTGTGTGAGCTGCGTGCCTGTATGTCATTATACAGTATGGAGAACTGTGGCCATAATACAGTATGGAGCATCATGTGGGGTCATTATACAGTATGGAGCATCATGTGCGGTCATTATACAATATGGAGCATCATGTGCAGCCAGTATACAGTATGGAGCATCATGTGTGGTCATTATACAATATGGAGCATCATGTGCAGTCATTATACAGTATGGAGCATCATGTGCGGTCATTATACAATATGGAGCATCATGTGCGGTCATTATACAGTATGGAGCATCATGTGCGGTCATTATACAGTATGGAGCATCATGTGTGGCCATTATACAGTATGGAGCATCATGTGCGGTCATTATACAATATGGAGCATCATGTGCGGTCATTATACAGTATGGAGCATCATGTGCAGCCAGTATACAGTATGGAGCATCATGTGCGGTCATTATACAATATGGAGCATCATGTGCGGTCATTATACAGTATGGAGCATCATGTGCGTTCATTATACAGTATGGAGCATCATGTGCGGCCATTATACAGTATGCATGCGGTCATTATACAGTATGGAGCATCATGTGCGGTCATTATACAGTATGGAGCATCATGTGCGGCCATTATACAGTATGGAGCATCATGTGCGGTCATTATACAGTATGGAGCATCATGTGCGGTCATTATACAGTATGGAGCATCATGTGCGGCCATTATACAGTATGCATGCGGTCATTATACAGTATGGAGCGTCATGTGTGTTCATTATACAGTATGGAGCCTCATGTGTGGCCATTATACAGTATGGAGCACTGTGTGGCCATATTTTTTTGTTTATAACTATTGTATATGAAACAGTGTGATCAGCAGTGCTAAATGGTTGTGCTTGGGACGTGGATATGGGTGTGACTAATTATGAATGGGTGTGGTCAGAGGCGTGGCCTAAAATTTGCGCGCCGCAAACTTTGTCCCTCTTTCCCATCTTCAAAAGTTGGGAGGTATGTGTAGACTGTGAGCCCTCACAGACAGGGTCCTCTCTCCTCCTGTACTTGTGTGTGCCTTGTTTTACTCATGTTTATTGTACTTGCCTAAATTTGCCCCGTTCACATGTAAAGCGCCATGGAATAAATGGCGCTATAAATATGTATAATAATAATAATAGACTGTGTCAGGAAGAGACTTGCTACCAAGCGGGAAAACCCAGTGACCCTGGGTAGGGCCAGAGCCTAAAGTGAGAACTCACGTGGTGACTCCCAATACTGAGCACACAACTAACGTGAAGTACTGAGAGACTTTCTAGCTTGTTCGTAACCGGTTGTGATCTCCTATATTGTTAAATTGCATATCTACTAACCCTAATTGTTTAGAAGTTATTGTTGGATAAAAATACAAATATCTCAACCCCTGGCTGTTTCTGCCTTGTGATCTCTTGCATTCAGGCATCTGCATTACACTAACATTACCACATGTGTGCTTGTCATACTCTCAGTATATTGCTTTAACACCTTCACTACCAGATGTATTTCTGTTTTTTCGTTTTTTCACTTTTGCCTTTATGATTCTCCAGGTCATTGCGAGTTTATAGACACCAAAATGTATAAGTTCTTTTTTATTTAAGTGGTGAAAAAAAATCCAAAATTTGGTTAAAAAAACCCCAAACAAATAAAAACGCCATTTTCCGAGACCTGTTTGTAGCATCTCCATTTTTTTGTGATCTGTGGCTGAGTGAGGGCTTTGTTTTTGCGTGCTGAGCTGGCATTTTTATTTATACCATTTTGGTGTAGAAACAATCTTTTGATCGAAGGTTATTGCATTTTTTTGCAAAGTAGACCAAAAAAACGTAATTCTGACGTTTTACATTTTTTTCTCGTTACGCCATTTAGCGATCAAGTACATTTTTTTTATCTTGCTAGATCAGGCGATTCTGAACACGGAGATATCAAATATGTGTATATTTGTTTTTTTATTGTTTTATTTTGAATGTTTTATATATTTCAAAACTTTTTTTTTACTTTTTTCATGCTTCATTAGTATCCATGGGAGACTAGAAGCTGCAGTACTTCGATCGCCTCTGCTACATACAGGCGATGATCAGATCGCCTGCGTGTAGCAGAAATACTCACTTGCTATAGCAATCCGGCAATGACAACCATAGAGGTCTGCTTCAGACCTCTGGTTGTCATGCCCACCCATCAGTGACCTGCGATCATGTGACGGGGTCACCGATGGGTGAGATTAGCAACACACTTCCAGTAAGCGCGAGTTAAATGCCGCTGTCACAGATGAGAAGGAATAGGAGCAACGCTAGAAGTTTTTGCAGAGTCGAAAGCAAGAAAAGGTTGTATTCTACAGATGGTTGTTGAGGTGCAGGTGACACGAGCAAGCGATCGGATGTGAGGAGTGAAGGAAAGATCTGAATCAAGTATGACCCCAAGGCGGAGGGCGTGTTACTGGGCAGTAATGGTAGAACCACACATGGAAATGGCAATACCGGTCTTAGGTAGATTAGTGGAGGGAGGAAACACAAGGAGTTCCACTTTTGACAGAGAGAGGGCATAATGTTAGAGACACTGGTATTTTGTAGTAATGTGCAGGGGTGATGTCAGGAGCAGAGGTGTATAATTGGGTGTCATCAGCATAGAGATTGCACTGAAAACCGAATCTACTGATGGTTTGTCCAATAGGGGCAGTATATAAGGAGAAGAGGATGAAGGGGCCTAGGACTGAACCCTGAGGAACACAACAGCAAGGGGAAGAGGAGCCAGCAAAAGATACAGAGGAGTGTTGAGAGAGGTAGGAGGTTTGATACAAGACTCTTTACCAATGTACTTACTCTTGTATGCCTTCTATGGACTTGTCGCCTCTCCTGACATGTCTCATATTAAATGCTTGTATTTATGAAGTAACATTTCTGGAGGATCTTGACCTAGAATTACGCATGATGCCTTTCCTGTTAGTCCTCTTGTCACTTATGTAAATTGATAACTCTCTTACCATTCTCGCTGACAATGGGGGAGACTCTACAGATGATAACTACTGTAAATTTCCAACTGTGGGTAACAGACACATTGAGAAAGAACAGTAATGTTGATACTTTCTAGGAAGAATAGCAGATGAACGGGCTCATGTAACGGTCTTTGAAAAGATGCACTTTAACACTTATTCAAGGGGGAATTCAAGTATCATCTGCCCTGTACAGCTACTAAATGTTCCCAGTTGTTCCTGTTTGGATGCAGTAGGGTTCGCACTTGCAAATAGCTACTTTATTCAACGTCCCCTTGACTGACGGACGAGCGAAGTGCTGGCTTCTCATTCGGTGGCATAGATGCCCCAATGGACCGCCACTGCAATTGAACAACGGACTCAGGGAAGACTCCCAGAGATTAGCAAACTATCACCTAGCCTGTGGACAGTTGAGTTACCCAACTTCAGAGCCTCCTAGTTTAACGGACGACGCTGAAGAGACCGCCCTCGTGTGCGTAACCCTGAGCCACATATCCCAGTTATCCGCAGACATGGCATGTATGGAGTTCTTCCCGACGAGATATTCTCACGCCCCGCCGTGATTCTGGGATAGTTCTGCCCCCGGGTGGGTTTAATGAGGTCATCACCTTTTTTTTTTTTTAGTTTCCGTCAGGTCTTCCCGCATATCCTGAATCTCCTTCCGCAAGTCTTCTACCCATCCTGGTTCGATGATCAGATTTACAGACACCTCCCTGCTCCAGACTGTCACCCCCTGCTCTTGCTCACGCATGCTGGCCTCATTTCCGACTTCTGCAAAGATCATGCGTGGGTTCACTTGCAAGCGTCTCGCAGGGTCTGCTTTAGCAGCGTGTCTCTCAATCCAGTCACTAACTGGTCCCGTAACACTATGTAAGTAGACCCTATGTCCAGCGCCATCTTTTCTGAAGAAAGCAGTGTGAATTTCCTGTAGCACATTCATGTACTGATTCACCGTCTCCCCCTCTCTTTGAACCCCGCTAAACAACCGCATGCGCAACTCCCCTACATCTGTGGGGTCCCCATGTGTCTCTTCCAGTATGCGCAATACTTTTTCAAACGTGTCCCGGGGTCGTAGCATGACCAAGTCTCTCGCCTCCCCATCTAGAGCCATCATTGTGACCTCCGCCTGCAAGACGGGAATCATGGGGTGCATTCTCATCATTCCCCTAGTGCGTTCAGTCCAGCTCCATAACATAGTATTATTCCCATTAAATTTCAGAAGGTTGTTTAACATTGCCCTTAAGGAAATACTGGACCTAGGGCGCTGCCCAGCCACTAGGTCTGCCATCTCCGTGCTGGTGGACTGCATCCTGCCGACTACGCCAAGTGTGATCAGGTTGCGGGATGCAGTAACGGACAGGAGGCAGAGCAAGGGTTAATGTAAGGTTTACTTTAAACAGGGAATACTCCAAGCAAGGAGATTAGAGCAAATAGTGGGAATATACAAAAATGGGATTAGATGGGTTGAAGGGATTTAAGGGGAAAGTTCAGTAACGTTAAACTTATCAGTCTGACGATGTCAGAACGTTGACTACTGGGTTCAAGTGGTGGCGCAAAAGCCGTGGCGCATGAGGGATCCAGCATGGTCCTGAAGAAAATGGCATTCCGGTTCCCGACGGTAGAGGTGGTGGATCCTCGTCCTGACGGGGGTCCTGGGTCAAGAAGCTGAAGTGCAGGGACGGTTACAGTCTTTATCACTCCCAGAGATTAACGTTACTCGGCAGTTGCTTATGGGTGAATCAGGATACCGTTCACAGCGGGTCACCTGGTTGCTCTGTCTCAGCGCTTGCGCATGTCTGCCCTGGCAGGAGATTCTGTCACTCCCGGTCACTGGTGTCAGCAGGCACTTCATGGGTCTCCATTGGCAGGCGCTGTGTGAGTGTGAGAGCTGGGGCCCCTATGGCTTGGGCCTGCTCCGTCCCGATGCTCAGAGATAGGAGCACTCACACTGACCTCCTGCACGCTACACGTTCCCGCCAAGTCTGACCTGTTTCCCGCGTGCTGTGGCTTTTTAAGCTTAGCCGGGCCCCCTGTCACAGAGTGCAAAGGTCGGTCCAGGGTTTTAAGCTTTCCCCCATGCAACATGGATGACAGCCCCGATAGTTCTGGATCCATCATGGAAAAGGTACACCCAGTCCGGTCCTTCTCCTTTCAACTGTGTTACAACCCCCTAAGGCAGTGTTCCCCATCTCCGGTCCTCAAGAGCCACCAACAGCAGGGGCGTAACTACCGCGGTCGCAGCGGTCGCCATTGCGACCGGGCCCCGCAGGTCAGGGGCCCCGGGCCGGCAGGTCTGAGCAGGGCCAGGCTGGCCATCGGGCACTTCTGGCAAATGCCAGAAGAGCCGATGCCAGTAGTGGGCCGCTGCACTGTTCCTCCCCCGGAACCCCCCCCAGTGCCGCCGCCGCCGCCGCCGCATTTAACTATACCGGCGTCTATGACACCGGTATAGTTCAATGCAATGATGGGAGGAGAGAGCGTCACCTGACGCTTCCTCTCCCATCATTCCCCGCTCTGCCTCTGACAGTACACTGCGGGTGCGCGATGACATCATATCATCGCGCACCTGCAGTGTCCTGGGCAGACTGCAGCCGCCAGGAGCAGCGCGGGCAAAAGGAAAGGTGAGGAGAGTTTTTTTTTTTTTTTCTTTTTAACCGGACTGTGGGGCCATTATCGGGGGGGGGGGATGAGATGTGGGCTGTGCTGTATATATCCCTGTGCGGGCTCTGCTGTATATACCCCTGTGGGGGCTGTGCTGTATATATCCCTGTGCGGGCTCTGCTGTATATATCCCTGTGCGGGCTCTGCTGTATATACCACTGTGCGGGCTCTGCTGTATATACCACTGTGCGGGCTCTGCTGTATATAACACTGTGCGGGCTGTGCTGGATATACCACTGTGCGGGCTCTGCTGTATATAACACTGTGCGGGCTGTGCTCTATATACCACTGTGCGGGCTCTGCTGTATATAACACTGTGCGGGCTGTGCTGTATATACCACTGTGCGGGCTGTGCTCTATATACCACTGTGCGGGCTCTGCTGTATATAACACTGTGCGGGCTGTGCTCTATATACCACTGTGCGGGCTGTGCTCTATATACCACTGTGCGGGCTGTGCTCTATATACCACTGCGGGCTGTGCTGTATATACCACTGTGCGGGCTGTGCTGTATATACCACTGTGCGGGCTCTGCTGTATATACCACTGTGCGGGCTGTGCTGTATATACCACTGTGCGGGCTGTGCTGTATATACCACTGTGCGGGCTCTGCTGGATATACCACTGTGCGGGCTGTGCTCTATATATCCCTGTGCGGGCTCTGCTGTATATACCACTGTGCGGGCTGTGCTGGATATACCACTGTGCGGGCTGTGCTGTATATACCACTGTGCGGGCTGTGCTGTATATACCACTGTGCGGGCTCTGCTGTATATACCACTGTGCGGGCTCTGCTGTATATACCACTGTGCGGGCTGTGCTGGATATACCACTGTGAGGGCTGTGCTGGATATACCCCCTGTGCTGGCTGTGCTGTATATACCCCTGTGCTGGCTGTGCTGTATATACCCCTGTGCGGGCTGTGCTGTATATACCCCTGTGCGGGCTGTGCTGTATATACCCCTGTGCGGGCTGTGCTGTATATACCACTGTGCGGGCTGTGCTGGATATACCACTGTGCGGTCTGTGCTGGATATACCACTGTGCGGTCTGTGCTGGATATACCACTGTGCGGTCTGTGCTGGATATACCACTGTGCGGTCTGTGCTGGATATACCACTGTGCGGTCTGTGCTGGATATACCACTGTGCGGTCTGTGCTGGATATACCACTGTGCGGTCTGTGCTGGATATACCACTGTGCGGTCTGTGCTGGATATACCACTGTGCGGTCTGTGCTGGATATACCACTGTGCGGTCTGTGCTGGATATACCACTGTGCGGTCTGTGCTGGATATACCACTGTGAGGGCTGTGCTGGATATACCACTGTGCGGTCTGTGCTGGATATACCACTGTGCGGTCTGTGCTGGATATACCACTGTGAGGGCTGTGCTCTATATACCCCCTGTGCTGGCTGTGCTGTATATACCCCTGTGCGGGCTGTGCTGTATATACCCCTGTGCGGGCTGTGCTGTATATACCCCTGTGCGGGCTGTGCTGGATATACCACTGTGAGGGCTGTGCTGGATATACCACTGTGCGGTCTGTGCTGGATATACCACTGTGCGGTCTGTGCTGGATATACCACTGTGCGGTCTGTGCTGGATATACCACTGTGAGGGCTGTGCTGGATATACCACTGTGCGGGCTGTGCTGGATATACCACTGTGCGGGCTGTGCTGGATATACCACTGTGCGGTCTGTGCTGGATATACCACTGTGCTGGCTGTGCTCTATATACCCCCTGTGCTGGCTGTGCTGTATATACCCCTGTGCGGGCTGTGCTGTATATACCCCTGTGCGGGCTGTGCTGTATATACCCCTGTGCGGGCTGTGCTGGATATACCACTGTGAGGGCTGTGCTGGATATACCACTGTGCGGTCTGTGCTGGATATACCACTGTGCGGTCTGTGCTGGATATACCACTGTGCGGGCTGTGCTGGATATACCACTGTGCGGGCTGTGCTGGATATACCACTGTGCGGGCTGTGCTGGCACCCAACACCATGTTGCAGTGCAGGAGATTCCTGCAACAGTCCGAGGCGTATCTAGGGGAAGCAGGGCAGGGGAAGGTGGGGGGGGGTTGTGGGGGCGGGGGAAGGTGGGGGGGGGGTAGGGGGGGGCCCCATTTGGAAGTTCGCACCGGGGCCCATAACTTTGTAGTTACGCCACTGACCAACAGGTCATGTTTTCAGGATTTCCTTAGTATTGAAGAGGTGATAATTGCATCACCTGTGCAATACTAAAGAGATCCTGAAAACATGACCTGTTGGTGGCTCTTGAGGACCGGAGTTGGGAAACACTGCCCTAAGGGAAAGGTACACAAATATTTAACAACTTAGTTTTTATGGCACTTACAAATACAAGAGTTGTCCAAAACCTTCTGTTGATTATCTATGTTTTCTAGGGTAGTTATTCGGTGTATCACTGGCACACCCCTATATTATCTGCAGTTCCAGAATGTTTTCTGTCATTTCATTGGGAGGTCGGGCTCAGGGTTCACTGTGGATGAGCTGTTATTCCTTGACGAAACAAGTCCTATGCCTCAGTTATGACTGTGATGACAGGAATGAGGCTCAATATGACCTATAGATGACAACTTAATTATGTTTACTTCTATTTAGAATTTCAAAGGTGGTTTATGTTGTGTCTGTGTAGCAGCCATCTTGAAAAGGTTGACATCTCATCTGTTCTTCAATTTTATCCTCAAAGAAGAAACATTTACTTAGAAGAGTTTCCTCAATCCGCGCTTCACAGCCTTATTCCTCACGCTATAAATCAGTGGATTTAGTATTGGTGTCCCAAAAGTAAAAACAACGACAAATATCCTGTCTTTATCTATTGTGTAAGCCGATGTGGGGCGCAAGTACAAAAAGCCGAGACAAGCATATTCGACCACCACAACATTTAGATGTGAAGAACAGTTGGAGAAGGCTTTCCGCTGCCCTTGCTTGGTGCCAATTTTCATTATGGCTCTGATGATAAATACATAGGAAGCAGTGACAAATAGGAAGTTGAAAGCGAAGAAGAAAAGAACTATAAAAAAAGTCAAAAATTCCACATTTCGGTGGGTTTGAATTTCGGGACACGTTATCCACAACACTTGGCCGGCATCACAAAAAAAGTGATTTATTTTATACCTGCCACAAAACGGAACCTGGAAGACAAAGGATACCATAATGAAGGCCATCAGCGAGGCCACTACCCAAGGAGTTATAGAAAGCATCACACAGGTGTTTCGTGTCATGACGGACTTGTAACGCAGCGGATTGGTGATGGCCACGAAACGGTCGTATGCCATGTTTGTTATCAGCGCGATCTGAGCTCCCCCGAAAACAATGATAAAAAACATCTGAGCAGCACAACCGAGAAACGAAATGCTGTGCCTGCTGCTCAGTAGGTTGTACAATGTCTGAGGAACCACTGTTGTGGTGTTGCAGATGTCCATGCAGGACAGATTGAAGAGGAAAATGTACATGGGGGTGTGGAGGCGCGGGTCTGTTTTTATGACCAGGATGAGAATAAAGTTCCACAGGAGAATAATGAAGTACAAGAACAAGAATAACACGAAGAGCAAAGCTGGAAACCTGCCGAAATTGAAAAATGCCTGGAAGATAAATTCTGTCGGTGATGTATGGTTCCATCTGTCCATCTTAACCTGGAAAACAGTGGAGAGGAGAAGATCGCATTTTACATTTCTTTCCCTTTACGCAGACCTCTATTTTAGGAAAGCTATCAATGCCTCATCTAAAATGTCATTCAGATATCACCCTGACCATGGAGCCTCAGCTGCTGCAGCACCTCATTCTCTTGTGGATACAACACAGTCTTTTAGGAAAACTCAATAAAGCAGTATGGAGCGTGTAACAGGTGTTTAATTTCCCATTAATCTCCTGTCCACATTGCCCCAAAGCTAAGGCATCCGTTGTGTGCTGAAATGGGAGTGCTGAGTCTTATCGGAGCGGGGGTGAAGCATGCGAAAAAGTCGCAACCTGTGCAGTTGTATTGGTTGCATTACTATTTATTATTGAAGCAGAGGACCACTGGCCTGAGCAAGAAGCAACCATCCAATTCCACATTTGGTCCCAAAGCCTGGGGAGATAACAGCACTGGATGCAGCTAATTTGCCTAGTTATTAGATATGGCAATGCTATGTAGGCAGTTGTCATACAGTTTTATTTCTACGATCTTTTATTTTCCTATGTGGCTGCATTATGATACTTTATTAAAGAAAATCGGTCATCAGGTTGTTAACTAATCTGATAGCAGTGTGATATAAGGGCTGAGACCCTGATTCCAGTGATGCATCACTTACTGGGCTTCTTGTTGTAGTTTCAGTAAAATCACTGTTTTATCAGCAGGTTATAATTATTGGACTAGTTGCCTCCTGCCATATAGTCCTCTTGCTCTGTATAACTACGCCCCATCACTGATAGGCAGTTTTCTGCCTATGCACAGTGTATACAGAAATATTCTAATCAGTGGTGCGGGCATGGCTATATAGAACTCGGCATTCAGAGAATGGCTAGATCCACAGCAGAGAAAGGGATTTTATCAAAACTAACCAAGTAGATTAGGCAGTGACACATCGCTGGAATCAGGGTTTCTGTCCCTACATCACGCTGCTCTTGGATTAAATATAAAAAACCTGCTGACAGATTCCCTTTAAGAGGAGAGACATTAATAAAGGGTACTGCACCAACCAAGATGATACGATACATACTTTAAAATGGTTGTCATTGTTCTCTTTACTTTAACAGATGTGTTGTGGACATGATTTTGTGGCACTTACCAATGAGTAAGCTCTTGCTAATTAGAAATTAATTGATTCTAAACTGAGTTTCCTATAAATTTCCATGAAAAGTAAGATTTAAAAGAAAACTTGATATGAGCAAATCCAGCATAGTAGCCGCCACAATGGCCCTTTCTTTGCAATATGTCAGGAGGTGCGAAGTTTATTAGTTGTATATTAATTACATTCTCAGTTCCTTGGTCATGGTCACTTAGGGAGATATATTGACATTTTTCTTACAATCTGGTTCTTGAGAGGATTTTTCCCACAGTAATAATTTCCTTTCAGAAAAAGACACGTGATATAATCCCTTTTCTAAAAAAGGCGAATCTGTACACCAAAATGATAAAAGAAAGACAAGGCCCTATAGATAATTCCACTGCGGCGCCTCAGTAACAGACCATGGTGCCATTTAATACCCTACAGAATGCAACCAAAAAAACAACAGTAAGGCAGTCGCCTGATACAAAGTACAAATATAAAACACGAATACATGGTTATTAAATAAACACAAGGAAAACAAACAGCGGAAGGCAGCATCACCCGAGGGGCACAGTATTGTAATACATATAAAAATGGGACAGTATCGTCTAACCCCAGGGGATATAGAGCAAGGCTTACCAATCTACCAAAAGCAACAATATGGCGAAAATGGCAAAATACAAGAAACACAGTAATGGCGATATAAAGGGGGCAATGTATCCGACTCATTGAGAAGTATATGGTGAGTATCAGTAGCTGTCACTAGGGGGCAGTGCAGGACAGCACACAGATGATTAATCCCTTACAGTACATCAGATTAGGTATTGTTTGTAGCCACATAGACAAGGCTCCATGTCCTAAGTACCGGCAGGACCAAATAGTTGTAAAATACTCAGAAAAAGTGAAGAAAGAGACAGCCACGTGATAAGCCCTTCTGTCCGGGATGGTTCCACCCCCCACGTGCATAGATGAAGTCCACTGTGATTTGCTATATGACAGATTAATGATTGCATGCTGTGCTGCACTGCCCTCTAGTGACAGTTATTGATATTCAGTGCTGTGGGTACTTTTACCCCATTATATTCAAGAAAAAGGAAAAACTAGCTCAACGCAATCAATATCCAACAAGAGCACGGAAAGGACGAATTCAGCATCAAGGAATCCAATAGATTCTTATAAAGTGACAAAAGTTTAAGAACAGCACATTGCAAAGCTATGAGGAAAGTAGAGTGTGATACACTCTTAGTCATGGACCCTCATGATACGTAACTTATAGGGCTACGTTCTCACAAGGAGCTTTTGAAGAGTTTCCGATTTTCCGCCTCTAATGCAAGTCTATGGGGAAAATCTGCACATAAAACTCAGCATACCCGCAGGAGAAATTGACATCCCAGAAACATTGTTATATCTGGGAATGTTACTACCTACGTTTCCTAATTCCTTACGGGAAGGAGAGGACTTTAACTCTATAGCGCCACCTGTTGGAAGCAGCGATCTTACAAGTCATTATCGAGCCTTGAAATGAGACTTAGAATAAAAGCCAAATCAGAATCTCAATTCGCAGACACGGTGTTTCTGGCTGTTGGCCCTCGTCAGTGCGAAGCATGAGAACTGATTTGGCGAGGTGAGAGGCTCTGGACTGGGGTCTAAGGGATAACGCTTCTCCTTGTGGCGCTATAGAGTTCAAGTCCTCTTTGTCTCTGAAGAGGCTATTTGCATATTAAATTTCCCAGAGGAGCATTGCACGGCGAATAAGCCTCCTTACTTTGACAAGCCAGAGCCGGTATGTCACTCTCCACAAGGAGAAACCTTACCTCTTAGACCTTATAGGAGGCACTTGCTTCACATCTTACTTTCTATTCTCTAATCCATTTTTGTATTGTATTGTAGCCTTTTACAATCCCTTTTCCTGTTCCTTATTGGAAGGAATAAGATCCCAATGGGATATCTAATATGGCATTTATGCAACTAAAGTTAACTGTTATTGTACGTCTTACTTTATACTCTCTGATTCCTTATGGGAAGGAACAGGTCCTGTTTTGCTCTCCACCAGGTTTATACAGCTTAAATCCTAATTTTGATTCCTTACTGGAAGAAGTGGCTTCAATGTATGATCTGGTTTGAATGGAATGTTTTTTTGATAAGTTGGCCCTACTCATATGTATTGAGCAACAGTATCTAATTTTACATCTACACCCATTGGGTTCTATAGAATTTACACACTCTAATTCATTATCGGAAGGGACACGTCCTGTTGTAGCCACCACTGGGCTTTACTCGCCCTTTTCCCTAATTTTTCTAATTCTTTATTGGAAGGATTGGATTCTATGAATATTCCTTTCTTTTTCCATTACTTTATTGGAAGTAGTTCATTTCACAGATATCTCTTATTAAAGGGTTACTGCTTCATCATCTCCGATTGGAGCACACGGGCATTTCTTTGTACAAGTTACTGGAATCTATAGGTTTGATCCAAAATCTTACATCTGTAAACGTTAGCACTCATTTACAATTGAGTATCAACTACACTAAACTACATTTTTGTATATTGCTGGAAATTATATGTCTGACCAGTAATTTCATACTAATTATATAGTGGCCAGATACATATGTTTTTTCACTAATACTTACAATTTTTTGTGTACTATTTCTGCGCTACTCTGACTCTATCGCTTTGTGTATTTTTGTTTTTAACATGTCTGTGTTGCCATTTGTGTTTTCGTAAATTAACATCGATTTTTATCTAATGCATGTTATTCATTTGAATGTATATTTATAGATTATTCAATATTTACAGTGTTGATCCTGATTTTTCAAGACTTCTGTTCGCTCTGGCTAATCAGGGCTTGAAGTTTTTCACAATATCTGTATTTTTTTGTGGATTGGTCGCAGGTAGTGATGAGCGAATATACTCGTTACTCGAGATTTCTCGAGCATGCTCGGGTGTCCTCCGAGTATTTTTTAGTGCTTGGAGATTTAGTTTTTCTTGCCCCAGCTGAATGATTTACATGTTAGCCAGCATAAGTACATGTGGGGGTTGCCTGGTTGCTAGGGAACCCCCACATGTAATCAAGCTGGCTATCAGATGTAAATCATTCAGCGGCAAAAAAAACTAAATCTCCGAGCACTAATAAATACTCGCTCATCACTAGTCGCAGGTTCTCAATGAAATAGAGATCTGGAGAGTTCCCTGGTTATGGACAAACATTTCAATGTTTTGTTCACCGTGCCACTTATTTATCACTTTTTCCTTGTGACATGTTCTCCATCAGGCTGGAAAAAGAATTATTAATCACCAAATAACTCCTTGGTCATTGGGAGAAGTTACTCTTGGAAAATGTTTAGATCCCATCCTTTATTTATCACAATGTTCTTAAGCAAAATTTTGAGTGAGCCCACTCCATGGATGAAAAGCCCCCACAAATGAATGATCTCGGGATGCTTACTGATGATATAGCACAGGACTCATGGTAGCGCTCACATGTTCTTCCCCGGACAATCATTCTTGCAGATGTCCCGGAAAAGTCTGTAGGGGGCTTCATCAGAGAAAATGACTACAGGAAGTGCAGAGGGCTGGGGTACAGATATTTTCTCTAATGAAAGCCCTTTTATACAGTTTGGGACATCTGGAAGAATGATAATCCGCAGAAAAAAAGGTGATCACTACCATGAGTCCTGTGTCACGCCAAGAGTAAAGTATCCTGAGACCATTCATGTGTGGGGTTTCCTTTTCATCCAAGAGAGTTGCTCACTCGCAATTTTGCATAAGAACACTCCCAGGAGTAAAGAATGGGAGAACGTTATTAAGAACTATCATTCAGTGTAAAAAATAACAAGAAGTGGCACTATGGCCCTCACAGAGCTCTGATCTCAACATCATTGAGTCTATCAGGGATTACATGGAGCGGCAGAAGGATTTGTATAAAACTACATGGGCAGTAGATCTGTGGTTGGTTACTCACGATGTTTGGAACAACTTCCCTGCTGAGCTCCTTGCAAATCTGTGTAAGGGTACCGTTACACAAAACGATTTACCAACGATCACGACCAGCGATACGACCTGGCCGTGATCATTGGTAAGTCGTTGTGTGGTCGCTGGGGAGCTGTCACACAGACAGCTCTCCAGCGACCAACGATGCCGAAGTCCCCGGGTAACCAGGGTAAACATTGGGTTACTAAGCGCAGGGCCGCGCTTAGTAACCCGATGTTTACCCTGGTTACCATCGTAAATGTAAAAAAAAAAAAACGTACATACTCACATTCCGGTGTCCGTCAGGTCCCTAGCCGTCCGCTTCCCGCACTGACTGAGTGCCGCCGTAAAGTAAAAGCAGAGCACAGCAGTGACGTCACCGCTGAGCTCTGCTTTTACTTTCCGGCCGGCAGTCAGTCAGTGCGGGAAGCGGCCGGCTAGGGACCTGACGGACACCGGAATGTGAGTATGTACGTTTTTTTTTTTTTACATTTACGATGGTAACCAGGGTAAACATTGGGTTACTAAGCGCGGCCCTGTGCTTAGTAACCCGATGTTTACCCTGGTTACCAGCGAACGCATCGCTGGATCGGTGTCACATACACCGATCCAGCGATGACAGCGGGAGATCCAGCGACTAAATAAAGTTCCAAACGATCTGCTACGACGTACGATTCTCAGCAGGGTCCCTGATCGCTGCTGCGTGTCAGACACAGCGATATCGTATGGATATCGCTGGAACGTCACGGATTGTACCGTCGTAGCGACAAAAGTGCCACTGTGAGACGGTACCCTAAGTGTATCTAGAAGAATTGATGCTGATTTGAAGGTAAAGGGGGTCACTCCAAATATAGATTTGATTCCAATTTCTCTTTTGTTTGTTCTTAGTTTAGCTTTAATCAATTAACAAAATCAATATTTCTATTTTTGAAAGCCTTCTTATTTTGCATGATTTTTCTACACCTTCCTAATATTTTTTCACAGTACTGTAAACAAAGGAGCTGCAGAAGAAATTATTTTGTCAGCACACATGGTGCATTGTGGTATTAGCTACCGAGACATTGCATCTGATTAAACCACCCTGACAGCCAGTTTACACATAGGGTTTTTACTCCTTTAAATTTGGACCTTACGTTGTTCTTTTCTTTGCATTCACATTGCAGATTCCTGAACATACCACAGCCGCCTGTGTCTTTCAGTGTGGCATACATAAATATCATTATTGTGTGTACTAAATGGTTTATGCCAAGTTTGGAATTTAGGTGTATTTCTAAAAATTGACAGTTTGGACCAGCAGCATGGTTGCATCAATGGCTCTAACTCTAAACTCTGCACTGTTACAAGCAGAGGCAGCTGCACCTCAGCAGCATCGGTGGAGCACAGGGCCACTGAAGCTGGACAGATCTTCATAGCAATGCTTGTAGGCTCTAAATCCAAACTCTTGCAAGTAGGGATGAGCGGACCCGTGGAAGTTCATGTGTTGGTATCTCTCCCTCTTCCCCCAAAACTCCGAACATTGCAACAGACTTCCATGAGAAGTCCGTGTTTGGCGTTTAGCACCGGACACTAATTGTTTGTTACAAGTGCTATACTCCTTACCTAAGAAATCAGCCACCTCTCAAACCGCAGAGGTAGTTCATAACCTAGGAAACGATTAGCAAACGATGAAATTAAAAATACCTCCATTTTTATTAATGAATAAATGACTGATTTGCTAATTTTACGAGCACCTTACTATTTTAGCCATTCAATGTTATGAGACAAATACTTTAAGGGTTATTTGGAACCTGAAATGTATTTATGTATTTGGATTTGCCTCTGCTCCTCTGCTTGTCTAATTTTTAGCATTGTCCTTTTGAGTATATATTATTTTTACTTTGTGTTTATCCAGATTTTGCAATAAAGGATATACTTTTTTTATTCTATCAATATGGCAGTGCAATTGTGCTAGTTAGGCAGTTCATAGGTTTTTACTATTGGTGTACCTAGGTGTTTTCTTATGCATTTATTTAATATGGTCGGTATGTCATTCTATTGTTGCACTTGGGGGTTCCGCTAGGGTCTCTGTCTCAGTTAGCCATTGTGCTAGTACTTGTTCTACTGATATCTGGTCAGTTTAAATGGGTTGTCAGGGACATTTATACTTATGGTGTATCCTTGGGCTAAGTCATCTATATCTGATCGATGGGAGTGTGACACCCGGCAGCCCTGCCAATCAGCTGTTCCAGAAAAGAGGGTAGATCTGCAGTACCCGGCCCCGGCCGCTATACCGTTGACAGATTTGTGCTTTGCAATTCAGCACAACTGGCAGCCGCTGGCACTGGGAACAGCTGACTGGTGGGTGTGCCAGGTGTTGCAGACTTCCCCTACTGCTCAGATATCGATGACCCATCCCCAGGATAGGCCATCAATATAAAAGTCCTGGTCAACCCCTTTAACTTTTGGGATGAAAGCTTCTACAGGAGACTATGTAATGTAATTATTAAGCCAGGATTAAAAAACAGGCTGGATTGTATAGTGCAAAGAAAAAACAAATATATTTTGTATTTATATGGAAGTACTAAGATGTTTAATATAAAAAATCCAAAAAATTATAAAGTCAGGCTGCCTGATCTTATACTCAGTCTTCAGATTGTTCTGCAACCACCTCATTGACTTACTGAGCTGGAACCATAAATCACATCGATGGATCTTCTGTCCGTCAGTAGCAGCCTTCTGTTCACTTGTATTTCTGAACGATGGACTATATCAATACTGGAATCTCTGTAGGATAAATCCCTGAAGATTATGCTGCCATGGAAAAAAGATTTCTGAAGCAGAAAATAATCTATGAATTCGATGAGGAATTATGTCTTGTTGATTTAACCCATCACTAATTATTTAGAAAACTACTTTGATATTTCATAAAATAGGATTAAATCAAAAAGATGAAGAAATTGGAATTTGCTACTTTATATATTATTTAGATTTTTCTATTTGATCTATTTGATATATAAAGTACAGCATTGCTTTATTAAAAAGTATGTGCGCTAAAATCTAAAAATGCTGCAGTATTGATGTTTTATAAAAAAGTATCTGTATGTCTTTGGCCATATTCTTCATTTCAGCTAGAATGGACAACAATAAAGAAGCAGTGGCATTTGCCCTATTGGTAAATTTTGCTACTTCATAACCATCTTATGAGATACATTTTAGTAAAACATATTAATACTCAACCCCTTCACCCCACAGACTATTTTCACCTATCTGATCATAATTCTGACCAGTTTCACTTTGTGGTAATAGCTCAAACGCTCAAATGTATTCATGTGATTCTGAAAATGTTTTTCATGACACATTGTACTTTATGTTAGTGATAAATTTTTGTCAATATTTTTGTGTTTATTTGTGAAAGTATCAGAATTTTTGAGAAAATGTTTATCAAAAATTATCAAACTCTTCATTTTTTTATACCTTAAGCAAGATAGTTATATCAGACAAAATAGGTAATAGATAATATTTCCCTGATTTCAACTCTACATCAGCATCATTTTTGAAAACATAATTTGTTTTTGTTAGAAAGTTAGAGGAGTTAAAAGTTGATCAGCAATTTCCTGTTTTTCCAGCAAAATTTATCAAATCAATGTTTTTAGGCACCACATCCCATTTGAAGTAGCTTTAGGGGCCAATGGGACCGAAAATACCCAAAAGTGACATAATTTGAAATACTGCACCCCCTTAAAGTGCTCAAAACCACATTCAATATGTTTATTAATCCTTCAGGTGTTTCACAGGAATTAAAGCAATTTAGGAGGAAAAAATGAAAATTGTACTTTTTCCCCAAAAATTTTGCTTTAGGCCCAAATTTTGCATTTTTTGAAGGATAACCAGAGAAAATGGACTGTACTATTTGTAATGCAATTTCTCATGAGTACAACGATATCCCATATGAGATGGAAAACTTCTTTTTGGGCGCATGGCAGGGCTAAGAACAGAAGGAGCGCCATTTAACTTTTGGAGCACAAAATTGGTTGAAATAGATAGCAGATGCCATGTCACGATTACTTAAAAAGTGGAAACCCACAAGTGACCCCATTTTGGAAACTACATCTCTCAAGGAACTTATCTAGAGGTGTAGTGAGTACCTTGAACCCCCCAGGTGCTTCACAGAATTTTATAACGTTGAGCCATGAATATGAAATAAAGTCTCCACAAAAATGTTGCTTCAGCCAAAAATTTTTCACTTTCACTAGGATAACAGGAGAGAATGGATGATACAATTTCTTGTGCAATTGAAGGGGGGCTCAGGGCCGGTGCTGTGGGACGGTACTGACTTCTCTTCATCCTGAAACACCTCTTCTAAAGGGGTATTTTTCTCAGGTGTGTGGTGCTGTTGCATACGTTCTGCAATAATTTGTAGGCTGCACACCTCTACATCTTTGTCATCGGGACCAGGATTAGTAACACACACCAGGAGAACTTGGGTCCGGTTCAACAGGTTCGAGTTTACTGTAAATTTCAGGTACATTTAACTGCAGCATACAGTATGGCGCATAGCCCTCTCTGGATGATGTTCCCTTTAAACAATATGCTTCTAGGTCCTGCCTTCAGTCTGACAGTACTGTCCGCACCTTAACAGCTCCTGTTGGCACTAGGGACTCCCCGTCTGGCAATCCAGTTTTCCCGAGGCCTGACACAATTTTCTCTTGCTCGTTCCCGACCGGCCTCTTCTTCTTAGGAGAGAATGAGACATGGACTCATATGCGTCTTCCAGACCATAGGCCTCAAATCGTCCAGGGATTTACACTAGACTCACTGTGCACCCTCCTTCTGTTTGGTAGCTTGGTGCTATTAGGGTCCATTGCAGCTTGTCCTTGAACTTGAATCTAGCACTTTTTACTCACAATGTTGGTAAAATATTTGAAGGGTTTCTGAAGGATGTTATTCTGGATTATCTCAATGAGAATAACTGTTTAACTCCATATCAGCATGGGTTTATGAGAAATCGCTCATGTCAAACCAATCTAATCAGTTTTTATGAAGAGGTAAGCTATAGGCTGGACCACGGTGAGTCATTGGACGTGGTATATCTCCATTTTTCCAAAGCGTTTGATACCGTGCCGCACAAGAGGTTGGTACACAAAATGAGAATGCTTGGTCTGGGGGAAAATGTGTGTAAATGGGTTAGTAACTGGCTTAGTGATAGAAAGCAGAGGGTGGTTATAAATGGTATAGTCTCTAACTGGGTCACTGTGACCAGTGGGGTACCGCAGGGGTCGGTATTGGGACCTGTTCTCTTCAACATTTTCATTAATGATCTGGTAGAAGGTTTACACAGTAAAATATTGATATTTGCAGATGATACAAAACTATGTAAAGCAGTTAATACAAGAGAAGATAGTATTCTGCTACAGATGGATCTGGATAAGTTGGAAACTTGGGCTGAAAGGTGGCAGATGAGGTTTAACAATGATAAATGTAAGGTTATACACATGGGAAGAAGGAATCAATATCACCATTACACACTGAACGGGAAACCACTGGGTAAATCTGACAGGGAGAAGGACTTGGGGATCCTAGTTAATGATAAACTTACCTGGAGCAGCCAGTGCCAGGCAGCAGCTGCCAAGGCAAACAGGATCATGGGGTGCATTAAAAGAGGTCTGGATACACATGATGAGAGCATTATACTGCCTCTGTACAAATCCCTAGTTAGACCGCACATGGAGTACTGTGTCCAGTTTTGGGCACCGGTGCTCAGGAAGGATATAATGGAACTAGAGAGAGTACAAAGGAGGGCAACAAAGTTAATAAAGGGGATGGGAGAACTACAATACCCAGATAGATTAGCGAAATTAGGATTATTTAGTCTAGAAAAAAGACGACTGAGGGGCGATCTAATAACCATGTGTAAGTATATAAGGGGACAATACAAATATCTCGCTGAGGATCTGTTTATACCAAGGAAGGTGACGGGCACAAGGGGGCATTCTTTGCGTCTGGAGGAGAGAAGGTTTTTCCACCAACATAGAAGAGGATTCTTTACTGTTAGGGCAGTGAGAATCTGGAATTGCTTGCCTGAGGAGGTGGTGATGGCGAACTCAGTCGAGGGGTTCAAGAGAGGCCTGGATGTCTTCCTGGAGCAGAACAATATTGTATCATACAATTATTAGGTTCTGTAGAAGGATGTAGATCAGGGGATTTATTATGATGGAATATAGGAATATAGGCTGAACTGGATGGACAAATGTCTTTTTTCGGCCTTACTAACTATGTTACTATGTTACTATGTTTGAGACTGAAACTCTCTTGAACTAGGAAGTGCTTCCCCTCTTTATCTGATCTAACCCCCCCAATATGTGGCTATTCCCAAGCATTTAACTATATCTTACCCTAAATGCCCCTAACTGTATCTTTATAGCCTTCCACTGGTTCTCCTATTGTTCAGTCCTCCCCCAATCAATGGGGATGGCCTTGAGGTTAAACTTCCAGGAAACCGAGACACAAACCACCCATAAGGATAAAATGCAGATTTATATGTATAGCATGTAAGAATAAAAGTCCAAGAGAAACAAAGGGTGTTCAGAGGGAAAAATTGTGTAGTTTAAAACAAAGTTTTTATTTTAGCCATATAAAAAGGAATAGAAAGCAGAGGGTGGTTATAAATGGTATATTTTCTGACTGAGTCGCTGTGACCAGTGGGCTACCGCAGGGGTCGGTGTTGGGACCTATTCTCTTCAACATATTTATTAATGATCCGGTAGAAGGTTTACACAGTAAAATATCGATATTTGCAGATGATACAATACTATATAAAGCAGTCAATACAAGAGAAGATAGTATTCTGCTACAGATGGATCTGGATAAGTTGGAAACTTAGGCCGAGAGGAGGCAGATGCAGTTTAACAACGATAAATGTAAGGTTATACACATGGGAAGAAGGAATCAATATCACCATTACACACTGAACGGGAAACCACTGGGTAAATCTGACATGGAGAAGGACTTGGTGACCCTAGTTAATGATAAACTTACCTGGAGCAGCCAGTGCCAGGCAGCGGCTGCCAAGGCAAACAGGATCATGGAGTGGATTAAAAGAGGTCTGGATTCACATGATGAGAGCATTATACTGCCTCTGCAAATCCCCCGTTAGACCGCACATGAACTACTGTGTACAGTTTTGGGCATTGGTGCTCAGGAAGGATATAATGGAACTAGAGCGAGTACAAAGGAGGTCAACAAAATTAAAGGGGATAGAAGAGGATAGAAGAGGATTCTTTACTGTTAGGGCAGTGAGAATCTGGAATTCCTTGCCTGAGGAGGTGGTGATGGTGAACTCAGTCGAGGGGTTCAAGAGAGGCCTGGATGTCTTCCTGGAGTGTAACAATATTATTGTATCTTACAGTTATTAGGTTCTTTAGAAGGACGTAGATCTGGGGACTTATTCTGACGGAATATAGGCTGAACTGGATGGACAAATGTCTTTTTTCGGCCTTGCTAACTATGTTACTATGTTACTATAACGATCTGTTTGGCAATATAGTGTAATAGGAGGTCACAGACCTGCGCATTTTGACGAAGAGTCTTATTCATGGTCCGCTTGCTATCTGAACAGGCTCATAATGGGTGCAGCCTTACCAAAGCATAATATCCAATGGAAGAACCTCTAATGCCCCATTAGTACAAAGATAGCCAATTTACAAGACAAAAAATAATAAAGAATAAAAATTAAACTTTAGAATGTCAAAGTTAAAATTTGACAACAAATACAATATATAATGACTTAGGTCTAATCCGGTAGAAGATCTAGTTCCCAGCATAAAAATCCAAAACGATTCTCTATTGAGCAATTTACGTTTATGATCTCCTCTTCGTGTTGGTTTATAAAGTTTTTCAATCCCTGAAAATTTTAGACCCGAGATATCTCCATCATAGACCCTAGAAAAATGTTTTGACACTACAGGGCTATTTACCGCATTGAGGTTAACAGCATTGGACAAGTGTCTGTGGATTTGTATTTTTAATTGTCCTGTTGTACATCCCACATACAGGATTTATATATAGTGCACTCCACCAAATAAATAACCCAAGGTGTATTACAATTACTGAATTCACCTATCACACAAGTGCTGTTATTATTGATGTAAAGTTTTGTTTTAGCGGCATGACTACATGCCTTGCAGTAACTGTCCCCACATTTGAAAAAGCCTTTTAACCCCTTAGTGACAGAGCCAATTTGGTACTTAATGACCGAGCCAATTTTTACAATTCTGACCACTGTCACTTTAAGAGGTTATAACTCTGGAACGCTTTATCGGATCCCGCTGATTCTGAGATTGTTTTTTTGTGACATATTGTACTTCAAGTTAGTGGTAACATTTCTTCGATATTACTTGCGATTATTAATGAAAAAAACGGAAATATGGCGAAAATTTTTAAAATTTTGCAATTTTCAAACTTTGTATTTTTATGCCCTTAAATCAGAGAGATATGTCACGAAAAATAGTTAATAAATAACATTTCCCACATGTCTACTTTACATGAGCACAATTTTGGAAACAAAATTGGGTTAAAGTTGACCAGCAATTTCTCATTTTTACAACACCATGTTTTTTTTAGGGACCACATCACCTTTGAAGTCATTTTGAGGGGTCTATATGATAGAAAATAACCAAGTGTGACACCATTCTAAAAACTGCACCCCTCAAGCTGCTTAAAACCACATTCAAGAAGTTTATTAACCCTTTACGTACTTCACAGGAACTGAAACAATGTGGAAGAAAAAAATTAACATTTAACTTTTTTTTGCAAACATTTTACTTCAGAACCATTTTTTTTAATTTTCACAAGTGTAAAAACAGAAATTTAACCACAGATTTTGTTGTGCAATTTCTCCTGAGTACGCCGATACCCCATATGTGGAGGTAAACCACTGTTTGGGCGCACCGCAGAGCTTGGAAGAGAAGGAGTGCCGTTTGACTGTTTCAATGCAGAATTGGCTGGAATTGAGATCGGACGCCATGTCGCGTTTGGAGAGCCCCTGATGTGCCTAAACAGTGGAAACCCCCCACAAGTGATACCATTTTGGAAACTAGACCCCTTAAGGAACTTATCTAGATGTGTGGTGAGCACTTTGAACCCCTAAGTGCTTCACAGAAGTTTATAACGTAGAGCTGTGAAAATAAAAAATCGCATTTGTTTTCACAAAAATGATTTTTTTGCCCACAAATTCTTATTTTCACAAGGGTAACAGGAGAAAATAGACCACAAAAGTTGTTGTGCAATTTCTCCTGAGTACGTCGATACCCCATATGTGGAGGTAAACCACTGTGTGGGCGCACCGCAGAGCTTGGAAGTGAAGGAGCACCGTTTGACTTTTTCAATGCAGAATTGGCTGGAATTGAGATCGGATGCCATGTCACGTTTGGAGAGCCCCTGATGTGCCTAAACAGTGGAAACCCCCCACAAATGACACCATTTTGGAAACTAGACCCCTTAAGGAACTTATCTAGATGTGTGGTGAGCACTTTAAACCCCCAGGTGCTTCACAGAAGTTTATAACGTAGAGCCGTGAAAATAAAAAAATCGCATTTTTTCTACAAAAATGATCTTTTTGCCTCCAAATTTTTATTTTACCAAGGGTAAGTGCTTCACAGAAGTTTATAATAAAAAGATTTTTTAGCCCCCAAGTTTTTATTTTCACAAGGGTAACAAGAGAAATTGGACCCCAAAAGTTGTTGTCCAATTTGTCCTGAGTATGCTGGTACCCAATATGTGGGGGTAAACCACTGTTTGGGCACACGGCAGAGCTCGGAAGGGAAGGAGCGCCATTTTGGAATGCAGGCTTTTGATAGAATGGTCTGCAGGCGTTATGTAGCGTTTGCAGAGCCCCTGATGTACCTAAACAGTACAAATCCCCCACAAGTGACCACATTTTGGAAACTAGACCCCCTAAGGAACTTATCTAGATATGTGGTGAGAACTTTGAATGCTCAAGTGCTTCACAGAAGTTTATAATGCAGAGTAGTGAAAATAAAAAAATATTTTTTTTTCCCACAAAAAAGATTTTTAGCCCCCAAATTTTTATTTTTACAAGGGTAAGAGGAGAAATTGGACCCCAAAAGTTGTTGTCCAATTTATCCCGAGTACGCTGATGCCCCATATGTGGAGGTAAACCACTGTTTGGGTGCATGGCAGAGTTCAGAAGGGAGGGAGCACCATTTGACTTTTTTAGCGCAAAATTGGCTGTCGTGTTTGGAGACTCCCTGATGTACCTAAACAGTGGAAACCCCCCAATTCTAACTCCAACCCTAACTCCAACACACCCCTAACCCTAATCTCAACACGATCCATAATCCTAATCACAACCCTAACGATAATCACAACCCTAACCCCAAAACAGCCCTAATCTCAACCCTAACCATAACCCTAATCAAAACCCTAAATCCAACACACCCCTAACCCTAATCTCAACCCTAACCTCAAACCTAACCCTAATCCCAATACACCCCTAATCCTAATCCCAACCCTAACCTTAACCCTAATCCCAACCCTAACCCTAATCCCAACCCTAACCCCAAATGTAACCCTAATCCCAACCCTAATCCCAAACGTAGCCCTAATCCCAAACGTAACCCTAATACCAACCCTAATTCAAACCCTAACCCTAATCCCAACTCTAACCCTAACTTTAGCCCCAACCCTAACCCTAACTTTAGCCCCAACCCTAACCATAACTTTAGCCCCAACCCTAACCCTAATTTTAGCCCCAACCCTAGCCCTAACCCTAACTTTAGCCCCAACCCTAACCCTAAATTTAACCCTAACCCTAGCCCTAACTTTAGCCCCAACCCTAACCCTAAGGCTACTTTCACACTTGCGTCGTGTGGCATCCGTCGCAATCCGTCGTTTTGGACAAAAAACGGATCCTGCAAATGTGCCCACAGGATGCCTTTTTTGCCCATAGACTTGTATTACCGACGGATGGCCACACGTCGCGTCCATCGTGCACTGGATCCGTTGTGTTTTGGCGGACCGTCATCACAAAAAAAGTTCAATGTAACCTTTTTTTTGTACGTCGCGTCCGCCATTTCCACGCATGCGTGGCCGTAACTCTGCCCCCTCCTCCCCAGGACATAGACTGGGCAGCGGATGCGTTGAAAAACTGCATCCGCTGCCCACGTTGTGCACAATTTTCACAACGTGCGTCGGTACGTCGGGCCAACGCATTGCGACCGCCCCGTACCGACGCAAGTGTGAAAGAAGCCTAAGGCTACTTTCACACTAGCGTCGTACTCGGCCCATCGCAGTGTGTCGGGCCGACGTACCGACGCTAGCGTTGTAAGCGCTGCACAATGGGTGCAGCGGATGCTGTTTTTTCAACGCATCCGCTGCCCCATTGTGAGGTGCGGGGAGGCGGGGGCGGAGTTCCGGCCGCGCATGCGCGGTCGGAAATGGCGGACACGTTGCACAAAAAGTTACATGTAGCGTTTTTTTGTGCTGACGGTCCGCCAGAGCACGACGCATCCGTCGCACGACGGATGCGACGTGTGGCAATCCGTCGCAGTGTGTCGCTAATGCAAGTCAATGGAGAAAAAACGCATCCTGCAAGCACTTTTGCAGGATGCGTTTTTTCTCCAACGACGCATTGCGACGGAAGCCAAAAAACGCTAGTGTGAAAGTAGCCTATCCCTAGCCTTAAAGTTAACCCCAACCCTAACCCTAAATTTAGCCCCAACCCTAACCCTAGCCCTAACCCTAACCCTAGCCCTAATTTTAGCCCCAACTCGTCTCTCCTGCCTGGCAAGAGGAGACGCAGGAGGACCCAGGGACACCGGGTGAGTATGATAGGGTCCCCGAATCCCCCTATTTCTCTGTCCTCTGATGTGCGATCACATCAGAGGACAGAGAATTACAGATCTTTTTTTTGCGGTCGCCGGTAAACAGTTAATTACCGGCGATCGCAAAACAGGGGTCGGTAAAAAACGACCCCGATCTTGTTCTTTGGGGTCTCGGCTACCCCCGGCAGCCGAGACCCCAAAGATCTTCCGGGTGCCGGGCGGCGGGCGCACTGCGCATGCGCCCGCCATTTTTTCCCGGAAAAAAGATGGCGGCGCCCATCGGGAGCCACGAGGAGCACCGGGGGAGATAGGTGAGTATTGGGGGGCTATTGGGGGCCATCGGGGACACTATTTCTCTGTCCTCCGATGTGCGATCACATCGGAGGACAGAGAAATGAAATGGCAAATCGCGTTTTTTTTTTTTATTGCGACCGCCGGTAAACGGTTAATTACCGGCGATCGCAACTCGGGGGTCGGTAAAACCCCCCCGAATCATGTTCTCTGGGGTCTCGGCTACCCTCGGCAACCGAGACCCCAGAGAAAATCCGACTCTGGGGGGGCGCTATTCACTTTTTCCACAGCGCCGTTAATTAACGGCGCTGTGGTTTAAGTACCCTTAGCGGCCGCCGTTAAAAGGCGTATCGGCGGTCGTTAAGGGGTTAAATCTAGCCATGTCCATGTCGGAGGGCTTTGAAAAAGGCTAGGGGATAATATAGTTCACAGACTTGGTGCTCTCCTAGCTACATAACGCATATCTTCACTAAGGATTTTTTTAAGCAATTTTGGAGACAATTTTATTGTATTGACAGCTATCTGTGGTTGAAAAAGTAATTTTACTATTTTTCCACTATTTAAAACTTTCCTATGGGTAAGAAAATCTTTGCGGTTCATACTCTTTACCCGATTAGTGGCATTTTTCAGAGACCAGTCTGGATAACCTCTTTTAGACAACCTGTTTCAGACCATATTAGCTTCAAGAGAGAAATGTTTATCTATGGAGCCGTTACATTTTGTTCTGACGAGTTCCCCTAAAGGTGTATTCTTTTTTATATGTGGGGGGTGGCACGATTCTACCTGAAGATTACTTGTACTTGCTTGATTTCTGTTGGTTTATCCACATCGAACGCCATCAGTTCTAGATCTAAAAAATGAATATTTGTGGGTTGAAAGCACATCATGAATTTTAAATTGAAATCATTAATATTGATGCACTGAACAAAGGGTTCCGCTTCCTGCTTAGTGCCCCCCCATACCATAAGAAGCTCGTCAATAACACGACCATACCATATTATAGAATTACTGAATTTATTAATCTTCCCATAGAAAAAAATCTCCTCCCACCTGGACATGCCTGTGTTAGCTAGGAACGGTGAAAATTTGCTGCCTATACTTATTCCCCTTTTTTGTACCTGTGTCCACGGATTCTGCATCGTCCGGATATTCTCTGCTTTGCTGGGGAATCTCTCCACACGGTTTTATACAGAATGACGCACAGTCCATATCAACTTTCATGATAACTTTTTTACTGGCTTTGTTACACAACACATCCTTAGTAGTCACATCAACAGCAGTTTTCACAGTACAAGCTCTTTTTCCCTTTTCTGCACTCTTTTCGCTATTACACAGCACGTCCCTGGGATGAACTACTTCACTCCGTTCCTCAGCGTCCTCCCTGTTCAGCTCTGCTATGTTTTGGCATACTCCCGTCTGCTTTGCCCCAGATCTAGAATCTTCCAGCCCTGCATTTAGCTGCCACGAGGTGAGCGACCTGCCCGACTGTACTGTCCTTTGTAGTAACATAGCATTCTCCTCTTTCCTACTCACTGCACATGGGGTCAATCCCATCCATATTGTCCCGGATCTGTAGATGTCGGCCCATGCCACGAGCTGCCACATTCTGAAGACAGTAGTGTGTCCTTAGTCGCAACACCACTGCTGCTGCTGTCTGCTGCCTTATCCTTTCTTTTAAAGGATGGCTGGGCTCCCACTTAATAAATGTTGGGGGCCACTGGGGGAACCTGGGCTCAGACGCCCACCCAAGCTGTATGGGCGCTCTGGCCCCAACTGCCTGGATCCAGGAAGCTACTCCTGATGTATTCCAGTAAACCCCTCCTATGTCAACTGTTTTCTATACTTTACACTAGGTGAAAGCTCTTCCCACTATAATGCCCCTCCATCTAGTGGCCAAACATGAACTCTACAATTTCTCTATAATGAGTACAAATATGTATGCACTACAGCGTATAAGAACTTATTAGAATATACAGGGGTTGGACAAAATAATGGAAACACCTAACATTTTGGCATCATAATCTTCGAACATGTGATAAACATGCAAACCGTGACATATGGTGTTGTTTTGTAGTTGATTATTTGTGTTATGTGATATGTGTATGTAAATTAACTGTTTGTTTTGCATAATTGTAAGAACATTGATGAGAACCTGATACCAATGGCAGACCAGTCGGATTTTCAAAGAGGCCAAATTGTTGGTGCTCGTATGGCAGGCGCTAGTGTAACAGAAACTGCCCGAATGCTTGGCGTGTCAAGAGGTACGGTCTCCAAAGTAATGACTGCGTTTGAAAGAGAAGGAAAAACGTCCGCAGCAAAGCACAGGTCCGGCCGAAAGTCAAAGTTGACTGAGAGAGATTGTCGGACTCTAAAGCGAATTGTGAGAGAGAATCGCAAGACAACGGCTCAGAAAATCACTGCTGAGCTCAATGAACACCTACAGAACCCAGTTTCCACGAAAACTGTTTGTCGGGAGCTGCACAAATCTGGATTCCACGGAAGAGCTGCAATTAGAAAATCGCTGCTCTCAATGACAAATGTTTCCAAGCGTTTAGAGTGGTGTAGAAACCTCCAGAATTGGTTCCGCGAGCAGTGGAAACATGCGATATTCTCAGACGAATCATCCTTTACCCTGTTTCCGACCTCCGGCTGAGTGTACGTTTGGAGACAGCTGAAAGAAACATTCCATCCAGACTGCCTTCTCCCAACCGTAAAACATGGCGGAGGTTCTGTGATGATCTGGGGTGCTATTTAGTGGAGATCCCCCAGGCCAATGATATCCCTTCATGGAAGAATTAACAGCAGAGATTATTTAGGCATTTTGGGGGACCAAGTGCATCCAATGGTTCAAGCACTGTTCCCGGAGGGGAACGCCATCTTTCAGGATGATAATGCACAAATTCATACAGCTAGAATCGTTAAAGCATAGCACGACAACATTCTAATGAAGTTTAGCATCTCATCTGGCCCCCACAATCCACAGACCTCAACATTATTGAGCATTTATGGTCGATTTTAGAGATTCAAGTTAGACGTCGATCTCAGCCGCCATCGTCGCTCAAAGAACTGGAGGATGTTTTAACTGCAGAATGGGCTAAAATTCCTTTGGAAACAATTCACACCTTGTATGAATCCATACCTCGGAGAATTGAGGCTGTAATCGCCGCAAAGGGTGGACCTACACCAGAGGTGTCAAACTGCATTCCTCGAGGGCCGCCAACAGGTCATGTTTTCAGGATTTCCTTGTATTGCACAGGTGATAATTTAATCACCTGCACAGAATGATTCCAGCACCTTGTGGAATGCTAAGGAAATCCTGAAAACATGACCTGTTGGCGGCCCTCGAGGAATGCAGTTTGACACCTCTGACCTACACCATATTAAACTAACTTTTGTTGATGTTTCCAGGTGTTTCCATTATTTTATCCAACCCCTGTATATACACTGCTCAAAAATTTAAAGGGAACACTAAAATACCACATCCTAGATATCTCTGAATGAAATATTCCAGTTGCAAATTTTTATCCATTGCATAGTGGAATGTGTTGAGAACAATAAAACATAACAATTATCAATGTAAATCAAAATGAATATCCCATGAAGGTCTGGATTTGGAGTGATACTCAAAATCAAAGTGGAAAATCAAATTACAGGCTGATCCAACTTCAGTTGAAATGCCTCATGAAAAGGAAAAGATGCTCAGTATTATGTGTGGCCTCCATGTGACTGTATTACCTCCCTACTGTACAATGCCTGGGCATGCTCCTGATGAGGCGGCGAATGATCTCCTGAGGGATCTCCTCCCATATCTGGACTAAAGCATCCACCAACTCCTGGACAGTCTGTGGTGCAACATGACATTGGTGGAAGGAGCGTGACATGATGTCCCAGATGTGCTCAATCGGATTCTGGTCTGGGGAACGGGTGGGCCAGTCCATAGCTTCAATGCCTTCATCTTGCAGGAACTGCTGACACACTCCAGCCACAAGAGGGCTGGCATTGTCCTACATTAGGAGGAACCCAGGGCCAACCGCACCAGCATATGGTCTCACAAGGGGTCTGAGGATCTCATCTCAGTACCTAATAGCAGTCAGGCTACCTCTGGCGAGCACATGGAGGGCTGTGTGGCCCTCCAAAAAAATGCCACTCCACACCATTTCTGACCCACTGCCAAACCGGTTATACTGAAGGATGTCGCAGGCAGCAGATCGCTCTCCACGGTGTCTACAGACTCTGTTACGTTTGTCACATGTGCTCAGTGTGAACCTGCTTTCATCTGTGAAGAGCACATGGTACCAGTGGCGAACTTGCCAATCCTAGTGTTCTGTGGCAAATGCCAAGCGTCCTGCACGGTGTTGGACTGTGAGCACAAACCCCATCTGTGGGCGTTGGACCCTCAGACCATCCTCATGGAGTCGGTTTGTAACCGTTTGCGCAGACACATGCACATTTGTGGCCTGCTGGAGGTCATTTTGCAGGGCTCTGGCAGTGCTCCTGTTCCTCCTTGCACAAAGGCGGAGGTAGCGATCCTGCTGCTGGGTTTTTGCCCTCCTACGGCCCCCTCCATGTCCCCCCGGTGTACTGACCTGTCTCCTGGTAGCGCCTCCAGCCTCTGGACACTACGCTGACAGACACAGCAAACCTTCTTGCCACAGCTCGCATTGATGTGCCATCCTGGATGAGCTGCACTACCTGAGCTACTTGTGTGGGTTGTAGAGTCCATCTCGTGTTAACACAAGTGTGAAAGCACAACCAACTTTCAAAAGTGACCAAAACATCAGCCAGAAAGCATTGGCACTGAGATGTGGTCTGTGGTCCCCACCTGCAGAACCACTCCTTTATTGAGGGTGTCTTGATAATTGCCAATAATTTCCATCTGTTGTCTATTCCATTTGCACAACAGCATGTGAAATTGATTGTCAGTGTTGCTTCCTAAGTGGACAGTTTGATTTCACAGAAGTTTTATTTACTTAGAGTTACATTCTGTTGCTTAAGTGTTCTTTTTAGTTTTTTGAGCAGTGTATATATATACTGTATATATACTAGATGGTAGCCCGATTCTAACGCATCGGGTATTCTAGAATATGTATGTAGTTTATTTATGAAGATTTTAGAATAATACATTGAATACACAGGATTCGGCCGGCCGCGACCAATTAGCGAAGCGTGGTTCAAATCCTGCGCCAATTCATGGCTGGACTGCGCCTGTCACTGATTGTTAACGGCCGGCCATGTAGTGTATAGCACAGCCACGTAGTATATAACAGCCTACGTAGTAAATAGCACAGCCATGTAGTACATAGCACAACCACGTAGTATATTGCACAGCCACGTAGTATATAGCACAGCTACGGAGTATATAGCACAGCCCACGGAGTATATAGCACAGCCATGTAGTATATAACACAGCCCAAGGAGTATATAGCACAGCCATGTAGTATATAGCACAGCCCACGGAGTGTATAACAGCCCACATAGCATATAACACAGCCATGTAGTTAATAACAGCCCACGTAGCATATAACACAGCTCATGTAGTATATAACAGCCCACACACGCAGTATATAACACAGCCCACGTAGTGTATAACACAGCCCATGTAGTGTATAACACAGGCCACGTAGTATATAACAGCCCACGTAGTGTATAACACAGACCACATAGTATATATCACAGCCCACGTAGTATATAGCACAGCCACGTAGTATATAACAGCCCGTGTAGTGTATAGCACAGCCACATAGTATATAGCACAGCCCACATAGTATACAGCACAGCCACGTAGTATATTGCACAGCCCACGTAGTATATTACACAGCCCAAATAGTATATTGCACAGCCCACGTAGTATATAGCAATGTGGGCATCATATCCCTGTTAAGAAAAAGAATTATAATAAAAAATAGTTATATACTCACCTTCCGTTGGCCCCCGGATCCAGGTGAGGCGTTTACCGATGCTCTTCGCGACGCTTCGGTCCCAAGATTGCATTGCGGTCTCGCGAGATGATGACGTAGCGGTCTCGCGAGAACGCTACGTCATCATCTCGCGAGATCGCAATGCATGGAGCGGTCACCGGAGTGTCATGAGGAGCAGGAAAGGCCTGTATCTGATCCGGGGGGGCCGACGGACGGTGAGTATATAACTATTTTTTATTTTTTTTAATTATTTTTAACATTAGATTTACTATTGATGCTGCATAGGCAGCATCAATAGTAAAAAGTTGGTCACACAGGGTTAATAGCAGCGTTAACGGAGCGCTGACTGGAGGGAAGTATGGAGCAGGCACTGACTGCGGGGAGTAAGGAGCGGCCATTTTGCCACCGGACTATGCCCGTCGCTGATTGGTCGTGGCTATTTTACCACGACCATTCAGCGACTTGGGACTTCCGAGACAGACAGAAAGACAGAAAAACAGACAGACAGAAGGGCAGACAGAAAGACGGAAGTGACCCTTAGACAATTACACTCACCGGCCACTTTATTAGGTACACCATGCTAGTAACGGGTTGGACCCCCTTTTGCCTTCAGAACTGCCTCAATTCTTCGTGGCATAGATTCAACAAGGTGCTGGAAGCATTCCTCAGAGATTTTGGTCCATATTGACATGATGGCATCACACAGTTGCCGCAGATTTGTCGGCTGCACATCCCAAAGATGCTCCATACAAGGCAGGATGGATCCATGCTTTCATGTTGTTTACGCCAAACTCTGACCCTACCATCCGAATGTCGCAGCAGAAATCAAGACTCATCAGACCAAGCAACGTTTTTCCAATCTTCTACTGTCCAATTTCGATGAGCTTGTACAAATTGTAGCCTCAGTTTCCTGTTCTTAGCTGAAAGGAGTGGTACCCGGTGTGGTCTTCTGCTGCTGTAGCCCATCTGCCTCAAAGTTCGACGCACTGTGCGTTCAGAGATGCTCTTAGGCCTACCTTGGTTGTAACGGGTGGCGATTTGAGTCACTGTTGCCTTTCTATCAGCTCGAACCAGTCTGCCCATTCTCCTCTGACCTCTGGCATCAACAAGGCATTTCCGCCCACAGAACTGCCGCTCACTGGATTTTTTTTCTTTTTCGGACCATTCTCTGTAAACCCTAGAGATGGTTGTGCGTGAAAATCCCAGTAGATCAGCAGTTTCTGAAATACTCAGATCAGCCCTTCTGGCACCAACAACCATGCCACGTTCAAAGGCACTCAAATCACCTTTCTTCCCCATACTGATGCTCGGTTTGAACTGCAGGAGATTGTCTTGACCATGTCTACATGCCTAAATGCACTGAGTTGCCGCCATGTGATTGGCTGATTAGAAATTAAGTGTTAACAAGAAGTTGGACAGGTGTACCTAATAAAGTGGCCGGTGAGTGTATATAGTGTGTATATATATATATATATATATATATATATATATATATTCATATATATATGCACCTCCACAATATGGGTGTCAGGTCCGAGCATTCCTACATGAACAGTTTCCTGGAAATTGGATTGGTCGTCGTGGGCCAGTTGAATGGCCATCAAGGTCTCCCGATCTGACCCCTTAGACTTTTATCTTTGGGGTCATCTGAAGGCAATTGTCTATGCTGTGAAAATACGAGATGTGCAGCATCTGAAACAGCGGATAATGGAAGCCTGTGCTATCATTTCTCCTGCGGTGTTGCCATCAGTGTGCCAAGAGTGGGAGAAGAGGGTTGCATTGACAATCCAACACAATAGGCAGCATTTTGAACACATTTTATAAGTGGTCATAAACTTGTAAATAACTCATTAAAACCAAGCACAGCATTGTTTTTTTTGTGAAATTCTCAATAAGTTTGATGTGTCACATGACTCTCTTTCCACTGGAAAAAATAAAGTTGGATCCAAAATGGCCGACTTCAAAATGTCCGCCATGGTCACCACCCATCTTGAAAAGTTTTCCCAATCCCATATACTAATGTGCCACAAATAGGAAGTTGATATCACCAACCATTCCCATTTTATTTAGGTGTATCCATATAAATGGCCCACCCTGTATTCACATAAGCGCAAATAGCAAGCAGAATGCATCCTTTATCTAGCTACCTGCCTTTTCATAACTAAAACATATTTTTCTTTTGGGTCTCCCTTTTCCCTTCTTTCAGTATTGTAAATAACAGCAAGGATTGTAATAGAGAAGTATCTCCACAATGTGGAAGGGGGAAAATGTATCTACAGTCTTAAGGTGAGCAGAGAAAACAGGCTATAAGAAAAGTAAAGCAAATGAAGAGGAAACATTTCTGGATAGAACTTGCCCGTCTACTGTGTGTTATAGCTATACTGATATATGATCTAATGAAGACAGCAGAACCTTGGATAAACACAGACCTCACATCCAGCCTATATTACTGGAAGAGAAACTCTCACAAGAGAAAAAACTGAAACATTGAACAGTGTGCCAACTGCATATCTGGGGAATAAATAAATGAATGCAGACTGGATTTTTAACTAACAGTGGCCACTAGTGATGAGCGAGTATACTCGTTGGGGTTTCACAGAGCATGCTCGGTGGTCTCCGAGTATTCTGTACTGCTCGGAGACTTAGTTTTCGTCGCTGCAGCTGCATGATTTGCTGTTGCTAGACAGGCTGAATACATGAGGGGATTGCCTAAGAAACAGGCATTCCTCAGATGTATTCAGACTGTCTAGCAGCTGCAAATCATTCAGCTGAGGTGACGAAAACTAAATCTTCGAGCACTACAAAATACTCGGAGACCACCCGAGCATGCTCTGGGAAACCGAGTAATGAGTATACTCGCTCATCACTAGTGGCCACTAATATATATCAAATATTTTTTTCCATGGTAAAGATGTCTTTAAATCATTGATAATTTAAACCCCCTTCATGTCTCTTTCTAACATGAGAAAATATATACCGTAACCACAATTTTATAATATAATATGTATTTGTTTTGAATGAAGAATGAAAAATTAACTCAAGTAATTATTACCTGTTATATGAATGATATATGACTAATATCACAATTCAATATTATACACAGTGTTCCAAATTATTATGCAAATTGTATTTAAGTGTCATAAAGATTTAATTGTTATGTTTTTCAAATAAACTCATGGGTGCTATTGTGTCTCAGGGCTCAATGGATCACTGAAATCAATCTTAAACACATGTAATAATTAGTATTCCAGGTGATTCTAATTAAAGGAAAACTACTTAAAAATGATGTTCCACATTATTAAGCAGGACACAGGTTTCTAGGAATATGGGAAATAAAAAGGATCTCTCTGCTGCTGAAAAGCGTTATATAGTGCAATGCCTTGGACAAGGTATGAAAACATTCGATATTTCATGAAAACTTAAGAGTGATCATCATTATACTGTGAAGAGATTTGTGACTGAAACAGAGCACAGACAGAGTTCATGCAGATAAAGGCATGATGAGGAAGGTTTCTGCCAGACAAATTAATTGGATTAAGAGAGCAGCTGCCAAAATACCATTACAAATCAGAAAACAGTTATTTGAAGCTGCTGGTGCCTCTGGAGTCCCATGAACCTCAAGGTGTAGGATCCTTCAGAGGCTTGCTGTGATGCATAAACCTACTATTCGGCCACCCCTAAACAGTGTTCACAAGAAGAAACGGTTGCAGTGGGCCAAGACATACATGAAGAGTAATTTTCAAACAGTCTTGTTTACTGATGAGTGTTGAGCAACCCTGGATGGTCCAGATGGATGGAGTAGTGGATGGTTGGTGGATGGCCACCATGTCCCAACAAGGCTGCGACGTCACCAAGGAGGTGGAGGATTCATATTTTGGGCCGGAATCATCGGGAAACAGCTGGTAGGGTTCCTGAAGGTGTGAAAATGACCTCTGCAAAGTATATAGAGTTTCTGACTGACAACTTTCTTCTATGGTCTAAAAAGCAGAAACGTGCCTTCAGGAGCAAAATCATCTTCATGCATGACAATGCACCATCTCATGCTGCAAAGAATATATCTGAGTCATTGGCTGCTATGGGCATAAATGGAGATAAACTCATGGTGTGGTCACCATCTTCCCCTGACCTCAACCCTATAGAGAACCTTTGGAGTATCATCAAGCAAAAGATCTACGAGGGTGGGAGGCAGTTCACATCAAAACAGCAGCTCTGGGAGGCTATTCTGACTTCATGCAAAGAAATACAAGCAGAAACTCTCCAAAAACTCACAAGTTCAATGGATTATTATTATTATTTATTTATTTATTGATTCCATGGTGCTGTACATGAGAAGGGGTTACATACAAATTACAGATATCACTTACAGTAAGCAAACTAACAATGACAGACTGACATAGAGGGGCGAGGACACTGCCCTAGCGGGCTTACATTCTACAGGATGGTGGGGATGGAGACAATAGGTTGAGGGTTGTAGGAGCACCGGTGTTGGTGAGGCGGTAGCTTCAGTAGTGGTGTGGAGGCAGCAGGGTCAGTGCAGGCTGTAGACTTTCCTGAAGAGGTGGGTTTTTAGGTTCCGTCTGAAGGAACCGAATGTGGTTGATAGTCGGATGTGTTGGGGCAAAGAATTCCAGAGGATGGGGATATTCTGGTGAAGCCTTGGAGGTGGTTGAGTGAGGAGCAGATAAGTGTGGAGGAGAGAAGGAGGTCTTGGGAGGAGCGGAGATTACGTGAGGGAAGATATCGGGAGATTAGTTCAGAGAAATATGGAGGAGACAGGTTATGGATGGCTTTGTAGGTCAGTATTAGTAATTTGAACTGGATACGCTGAGGGAATGGGAGCCAGTGAAGAGATTTGCAGAGAGGGGAAGTGGAGGAGTAGCGAGGAGAGAGATGAATTAGTCGGGCAGCAGAGTTAAGGATGAACTGGAGAGGTGCAAGGGTGTTAGCAGGGAGGCCACAGAAAAGGATGTTGCAGTAGTCAAGGCGGGAGATGATGAGGGAATGCACAAGCATTTTACTAGATTGACAGTTGAGGAAAGGATGGATTCTGGAGATATTTTTGAGCTGGAAGCGACAGGAGGTGGAGAGAGCTTGGATGTGCGGTTTGTAGGACAGGGCAGAGTCAAGGGTTACTCCGAGGCAGCGGACTTCCAGTACGGGGGAAAGCGTGATGTCGTTAATTGCGATAGATAGGTCAGGTATGGAAGATCTATGAGATGGAGGAAAGATGATGAGCTCAGATTTGTCCACATTGAGTTTGAGAAAGCGAGAGGAGAAGAAGGAGGATATGGCTGAGAGACACTCCGGGATTCTGGACAGCAGAGGTGATGTCTGGTCCAGAAAGGTACATAGATCTGAGTGTCATCAGCATAAAGGAGGTACTGGAATCCATGGGACTTTATGAGTTGTCCCAGGCCAAGTGTGTAGATTGAGAAGAGTAAGGGACCTAGAACAGAGCCTTGGGGGACTCCAACAGAGAGAGGGTGGGATGAGGAGGTAGTGTGGGAGTGGGAGTTGCTGAATGTGTGGTTGGAAAGGTACGAGGAGATCCAGGATAGGGTGAGGTCTTTGATGCAAAAGGAGGAGAGGATCTGTAGTAGGAGACAGTGGTCAACTGTGTCAAAAGCAGAGGACAGGTCTAGAAGGAGGAGTACAGAGTATTGTCCGTTAGCTTTGGCTGTAAGTAGGTCATTAGTGATTTTGGTCAGGGCTGTCTCAGTTGAGTGATGGGGTGGAAACCAGATTGTAGATTGTCAAAGAGCAAGTTAGATGAGAGGTGGGAGGAAAGTTCAGCGTGGACTTGCTGCTCCAGGAGTTTGGAAGCGAATGGGAGCAGTAATATTAAGCGATAGCTGGACATAGCTGTTAGGTCAAGGGTTGGCTTTTTAAGGATAGGCGTGACTGTGGCATGTTCGAAAGCAGAAGGGAAGGTACCAGAAGTTAGTGATAGATTGAAGAGATGGGTTAGGGATGGGTAAAGAGTGGTGGTGAGGTGGGGGAGGAGGTGGAATGGGATGGGGTCAACTCAAGGTTGTGAGGTGCGATTTGGAGAGGAGACAATTAAGCCCCCCTTCAGTGATCTTGGAGAGGGAGGTTATGGGGTTTGGGCATTGGGCTGGTATACAAAGGGGTTGTGGTGGTGGAACAATGAAGACTTGCCTTGTTTGGTCGATCTTATTTTTAAAGTGTGTGGCCAAGTCCTTAGCAGAGATGAGGGAGGTTGGAGGGGGCAGTGGGGGGCGGAGGAGGGAGTTAAAGGTTTTGAATAACTGTTTGGGGTTGTAGGATAGGGAGGATACGAGGGTTGTGAAGTAGGCCTGTTTAGCAGAGGTGAGAGCAGATTTAAAAGCGAGTGTTGCCTGTTTGAATGCAGTGATGTCGACTTGCAAATGTGTTTTCTTCCAATGCCGCTCTGCAACCCTTGGCCAGTTGCTGGAGCTTTTTAGTGGTGTTATTGTGCCAGGGTTGTCTATTGATACGTCACACTCTGCCATGAAGGAGAGGGGCGACCATGTCAATAGCTGATGCGAGAGTGGCATTGTAGAAAGCAGTGGCAGTGTCTGTGTCGTGGAGCGAGGATAAGGATATCAGTGGTAGGATAGAGTCAGAGAGCGTGTGGGAGTCTAAGTGTGCAAGGTTTCTGCGGGGGTGCGCATGTTGCTGGACATGGGTGACCGGTGAGGAGGACCGGGATGAGAAAGTGAGCAGATGGTGGTCGGATAGAGGGATAGGGGAGGTGGTGAAGTTAGATAGAGAGCAGAGACGGGTGAAGACCAGGTCTAATGTATGTCCGTCTGTGTGGGTGACTGCAGAGGACCACTGAGTAAGTCCAAAAGATGAAGTAAGGGACAGAAGTTTGGAGGCTGTTGACTGAGGGGTATCAGTGGGGATGTTGAAGTCACCCATGATGATGGTGGGAATGTCAGCAGAGAGAAAGTGAAGAAGCCAGGTGAAGAATTGGTCAATAAAGGCAGTGGCTGGGCCTGGAGGTCGGTATATGACGGCCACTTGGACGTTGGAGGGAGAGTAGATGCGGACAGAGTGGACTTCAAAAGAGGGGAGGATAAGGGAGGGTAGAGGTGGGATTGGGTTAAAGGTGCAGTTAGAAGAAAGGAGAAGACCCACTCCTCCACCATGTCTGTTGTCGGGGCGAGGGGTGTGGGTGAAGTGGATGCCGCTGTAACACAGCGCAGTAGGGGAGGCGGTGTCAGAGGGTGTTAGCCATGTTTCTGTGAGGCCAAGGAAGTCAAGCTTGTGAGAGAGAAAAAGGTCATGAATCACATGAAGCTTATTGCAGATTGAGGGAGAGAGAGGGAGCAGGGGGGTGGGTGTCAGGGGCACGGGTTTCAAGTTGGAAAGATTGCGGTAGTTCGTATTAGATAGGGAGCGATAGGAGGGGGTACTCATGGGAGGTATGAGCTGTGGGGGGCCAGGGTTGGGAGATCTGTTGCCAGCACTGAGGAGAAGCAGAGAAAGAGAGAGCAGGTGGGAGAAGGAGAGTGGCCGGCTTGTTTTGTGTTTTATTAGGACAGATTTGAGGTTGAGGAGCAGGTCAGCAGAGGAGGACAGGTGGGGAGGTAAGAGTGCAGTGGAGATGATTATTTGGTTAGAGGGTGCTGGGGTTTGTGGATAGTGGAGAGAGAGGATTAGTGGAGCAAACACTGTAAGGGCATATGTAAACATGGTGAAGTAGTAAGATGGGTTAATAGAAAAGCTAGGTCCAAGTATTTAGAAGTGCTTATTCAGCAGACATACCCAAAAGAGATGGATCCATAGACTCCTGCCGTAACTAACTGCTGTTGAAATAACTGTGGCGTCTGTATGCTTAGCTGCGTGATGCTTTGCTGTAGGGATGCGTGTGCCGGACCCCACACGCGTGCACCCCTTAAGATGCTACTAAATTTATAGGACTGAGTAAAGGATCAGGTGAGAGGGATTGTGGGACCTGATTGGGGATAAATTAGCAATTGGCCAACACCAAGGGGAGGTTACATGATCAAAGGCACCTAGCCTGGCTACAACCATATGCTCTAACACCTCCTTGCACAAAATAATATCTCCTGTGACCCCAGCATGGATGTGCAGCAGTATTTAATACAATACAGCAAATTAATTTAGCAAACATTCAGCAGGCACATTAAAGGAATTGTTGCAGGATGATAGGCAGCAGATGACAGCAAGCAGAGATATTTGTACCATTAAAGGGGAATGTTGCAGAATCATAGGCAGCAGATGACAGCAAGCAGAGATATTTGTACCATTGAAGGGGAATGTTGCAGGATGATAGGCAGCAGATGACAGCAAGCAGAGATATTTGTACCAATGGATGCAAGAATTGTGAAGGTGAAAACAAAGAAGGGCTCCTATGTTAACATGTAACTTCGTCTGTGAGGATGTTTTGTAGTTCAATAGCTTTTTTGTTCAGTGAATGTGACCTCCTAATGCTGCAAATTTCACAAATGAGCATTTTCAGTTCTTTAAAACATATCAAATGTTTAGAAATTCTACTGTGCCTAATAATTTGGAACAGTGCATTTTGAGATTTTATTCATTTTGGAGATTATACTGTTATCATTGGGAAGTTTCTTCAATAAAATTCGATGTATACTCTAACGGGTGATGACTTTTATTAGACTGACTGTCATTTGCACCGACAATTTAGGAAAATCCGAGAAAAATATCATTTGCATAATAATTTTGAACACGGTGTATATCACTGAATTTTTATATTTTGTTTGTGGACTTTAATTTCTTGAATCCTTCTTTTACCGCTTTGTTTCTAATGCTGTAGATTACTGGATTTAATATAGGAGAAAGATAAGTAAAAGTCATTACAAATATCTTGTCCTTATCCAATCAGTACGGTAGTCTGTTTTAGGTCGTAAATAAATAAATCCAAGGCATCCGTATTCCACTACGACCACAGTGATGTGCAGGGCCGGACTGGGACTAAAATTCAGCCCTGGCATTTGAAGTTACACAGGCCCACTTGTCACATGGTGACTGTATAATATCTTTGTACACTTGTAGGCAGGGCCGGTTTTAGGCAAAGTGGGGCCCTAGGCAAAGTTTAAAATGGGTCCCCAAATGCTAACATATTGCACATCACACAGAAGCCTTTCTGTTGTATTTACGTGCGCTGAGTTCAGGCCGCTAAACGAGTTTGATCGACAATACTGAAGTTGTTCAACGCTTGTTTCCCGGCCTCTTTCCACCAGCTGAGGAATAATGATGAGACAGAACGATCACTAATAGATCACTAACAGATCACCATACAGTATCATGTTTTCAGCAGCACATCTACAGTTTACACTGGCAATGTGCTGCTGACAACAAGGCTTTTTGTTCCAGCAAAAACAATCCGAATATGCAGCATTTTACTTGTTTAGTAAAATACACCCCATAGTCCTCCATATATTATAATGTGCTCCATAGTCCTCCATATAGTATAATACACTCCCTATAGTCCTCCATATATTAAAATACACTGCTCAGTCCTCCACATAGTATAATACACTCCTCATAGTCCTCCATGTAGCATAATACAATCCTCATAGTCCTCCATATAGCATAATACAATCCTCATAGTGCTCCATATAGTATAATGCACCGCCACAGTCATCCATGTAGTACAATTCACTTCCCATAGTATAATGCACCCCATAGTTCTTCATATAGTATAACGTATTCCCCATAGTCCTCGATACAGTATAATGCAGCCCACATATAGTATAATGCAGCCACCCCAGAGTATAATGCAGCCACCCCAGAGTATAATGCAGCCACCCCAGAGTATAATGCAGCCACCCCAGAGTATAATGCAGCCACCCCACAGAGTATAATGCAGCCACCCCACAGAGTATGTAACCCCCATAGAATATAATACAGCCCACCTCCCCATAATATATAATGTAGCCCCCCATAGAATATAATGCAGCCCCCATAGTATATAACGCAGCCTCCCCCATAGAATATAATATACCCCCACAATAGTATATAACACAGCCACATAGTACATAACATGGCCTCCCCCATAGAATATAATATACTCCCCATAGTATATAGCAAAGCCCGCATATTATATAGCACAAACCGCATAGTATACAGCACAGCCTGCATACTATAGCACAGCTCGCGTAGTAGATAACACAGCCCACACAGCAGTATTCAGCACAGACCACACAGTAGTATACAGCACAGACCACACAGTAGTATACAGCACAGACCACACAGTAGTATACAGCACAGACCACGTAGAAGTATACAGCACAGTCCACACAGTAGTATACAGCACAGCCCACAGAGTAATATATACAGCACAGCCCACAAAGTAATATATACAGCACAGCCCACAAAGTAACATATACAGCACAGCCCACAGAGAACTATATACAGCACAGCCCACAGAGAACTATATACAGCACAGCCCACAGAGAACTATATAAAGCACAGCCCACAGAGAACTATATAAAGCACAGCCCAGAGTACTATATACAGCACAGCCCAGAGTACTATATAAAGCACAGCCCAGAGAGTACTATATACAGCACAGCCCAGAGAGTACTATATACAGCACAGCCCAGAGAGTACTATATACAGCACAGCCCACAGAGTACTATATACAGCACAGCCCACAGAGTACTATACACAGCACAGCCCACAGAGTACTATATACAGCACAGCCCACAGAGTACTATATACAGCACAGCCCACAGAGTACTATATACAGCACAGCCCACAGAGTACTATATACAGCACAGCCCACAGAGAACTATATACAGCACACAGTAGTATACAGCACAGAGCACAGCCCACAGAGAACTATATACAGCCCACAGTAGTATACAGCACAGAGCACAGCCCACAGAGAACTATATACAGCCCACAGTAGTATACAGCACAGAGCACAGCCCACAGAGAACTATATACAGCACAGAGCACAGCCCACAGAGAACTATATACAGCCCACAGTAGCATACAGCACAGAGCACAGCCCACAGATAACTATATACAGCCCACAGTAGTATACAGCACAGAGCACAGCCCACAGAGTACTATATACAGCCCACAGTAGTATACAGCACAGAGCACAGCCCAGAGAACTATATATAGCACACAGTAGTATACAGCACAGAGCACAGCCCACAGAGTACTATATATAGCACAGAGCACACAGTAGTATACAGCACAGAGCACAGCCCACAGAGAGCTATATACAGCCCACAGTAGTATACAGCACAGAGCACAGCCCACAGAGAGCTATATACAGCCCACAGCAGTATACAACACAGAGCACAGCCCACAGAGTACTATATACTGCCCACAGTAGTATACAGCACAGAGCACAGCCCACAGAGTACTATATACAGCCCACAGTAGTATACAGCACAGAGCACAGCCCACAGAGAACTATATACAGCCCACAGCAGTATACAGCACAGAGCACAGCCCACAGAGTACTATATACAGCCCACAGTAGTATACAGCACAGAGCACAGCCCACAGAGAACTATATACAGCCCACAGTAGTATACAGCACAGAGCACAGCCCAGAGAACTATATATAGCACACAGTAGTATACAGCACAGAGCACAGCCCACAGAGTACTATATATAGCACAGAGCACACAGTAGTATACAGCACAGAGCACAGCCCACAGAGAACTATATACAGCCCACAGTAGTATACAGCACAGAGCACAGCCCACAGAGAGCTATATACAGCCCACAGTAGTATACAGCACAGAGCACAGCCCACAGAGAGCTATATACAGCCCACAGTAGTATACAGCACAGAGCACAGCCCAGAGTACTATATACAGCCCACAGTAGTATACAGCACAGAGCACAGCCCACAGAGTACTATATACAGCCCACAGTAGTATACAGCACAGAGCACAGCCCACAGAGAACTATATACAGCCCACAGCAGTATACAGCACAGAGCACAGCCCACAGAGTACTATATACAGCCCACAGTAGTATACAGCACAGCCCACAGAGTACTATATATAGCACAGAGCACACAGTAGTATACAGCACAGAGCACAGCCCACAGAGAGCTATATACAGCCCACAGTAGTATACAGCACAGAGCACAGCCCACAGAGAACTATATACAGCCCACAGTAGTATACAGCACAGAGCACAGCCCACAGAGAACTATATACAGCCCACAGTAGTATACAGCACAGAGCACAGCCCACAGAGAACTATATACAGCCCACAGTAGTATACAGCACAGAGCACAGCCCACAGAGTACTATATACAGCCCACAGCAGTATACAGCACAGAGCACAGCCCACAGAGAACTATATACAGCCCACAGTAGTATACAGCACAGAGCACAGCCCACAGAGTACTATATACAGCCCACAGTAGTATACAGCACAGAGCACAGCCCACAGAGAACTATATACAGCCCACAGCAGTATACAGCACAGAGCACAGCCCACAGAGTACTATATACAGCCCACAGTAGTATACAGCACAGAGCACAGCCCACAGAGAACTATATACAGCCCACAGTAGTATACAGCACAGAGCACAGCCCAGAGAACTATATACAGCCCACAGTAGTATACAGCACAGAGCACAGCCCAGAGAACTATATATAGCACACAGTAGTATACAGCACAGAGCACAGCCCACAGAGTACTATATATAGCACAGAGCACACAGTAGTATACAGCACAGAGCACAGCCCACAGAGAACTATATACAGCCCACAGTAGTATACAGCACAGAGCACAGCCCACAGAGAGCTATATACAGCCCACAGTAGTATACAGCACAGAGCACAGCCCACAGAGAGCTATATACAGCCCACAGCAGTATACAGCACAGAGCACAGCCCAGAGTACTATATACAGCCCACAGTAGTATACAGCACAGAGCACAGCCCACAGAGTACTATATACAGCCCACAGTAGTATACAGCACAGAGCACAGCCCACAGAGAACTATATACAGCCCACAGCAGTATACAGCACAGAGCACAGCCCACAGAGTACTATATACAGCCCACAGTAGTATACAGCACAGCCCACAGAGTACTATATATAGCACAGAGCACACAGTAGTATACAGCACAGAGCACAGCCCACAGAGAGCTATATACAGCCCACAGTAGTATACAGCACAGAGCACAGCCCACAGAGAACTATATACAGCCCACAGTAGTATACAGCACAGAGCACAGCCCACAGAGAACTATATACAGCCCACAGTAGTATACAGCACAGAGCACAGCCCACAGAGAACTATATACAGCCCACAGCAGTATACAGCACAGAGCACAGCCCACAGAGTACTATATACAGCCCACAGCAGTATACAGCACAGAGCACAGCCCACAGAGAACTATATACAGCCCACAGTAGTATACAGCACAGAGCACAGCCCACAGATAACTATATACAGCCCACAGTAGTATACAGCACAGAGCACAGCCCACAGATAACTATATACAGCCCACATCTCTTCTCTTCCTCCCCTCCTCCGAGAATGGCCCCACAGTCCAGAAAAAAAAAAAAACTCTCCTCACCTCTCCTCGTGCCCAGCGTTGCTTCCTGGTTCCTGCTCCTGTCTCAGCAGCTGCAGTCTGCCCGGGACACAGCAGGTGCGCGATGATATGACATCATCGCGCACCCGCAGTGTCAGAGGCAGAGCGGGGAATGATGGGAGAGGAGCGTCTGTAGACGCTCTCTCCTCCATCATTGCATTCAACTGTACCGGCGTATAGACGCCGGTATAGTTGAATGCGACGGCGGGGGCGGCGGATTGAGCGGCCCACCACTGGCACCGGCCCTTCTGGCATTTGCCAGAAGTGCCCTATGGCCAGTCCGGCCCTGGTGATGTGGGATGAACAGGTGGAGAAGGCCTTCCTTCGGCCTTCCGTGGTTTGGATTTTCATAACGGCAGAAATGATGTACATATATGATGTGATCAAGAATAAAAATGGGATGGTTAAGAATCCTAGCCCAGAAAGGTATGTGGTGACTTCTGCTGCCCTGTGACCTTGTGCATCGTTACAAGTTAGAAGTAAAACCTGGCCTACATCACAGTAAAAATGAGCAATTTCTGGTTTTCTGCAAAAAGGAAGCTTGAAGATGTAATAAACCACTGTAATAGCTAAGATGACACTAGTTATGAAAGCCATGAGGAGAAGCATGGCACATGTAACCCATCTCATTACAATTTTATAACGTAGAGGGTTACTTATAGCCACATAGCGGTCGTAAGCCATAGCTGTAATTATTAAGATTTGCATTCCTCCAAAGATAATGGTACAGGACATTTGAGTGGCACAACTGAGAAATGTAATAATGGGTCTACTCCCTAACAAATTGCACAGAGTTTGCGGAATTATCGTTGTAATTTGACATATGTCGAGACAAGACAAGGCAAAAACAAAAAGTACATTGGTGTGTGGAGCCGAGCGTCAAATTTTATAATCAAAATCATTAAAATATTCACGCAAATAATAAGTAAATAGATGATCAGGAAAATTATGGCAAGAATGATGGGGAATCTGGTGGATTTTGTAAACGAGAGAAAGATAAATTCCATCACTGATGTATAGTTTGGCCTTTCCATGTGGTCCTTTACGATGAAATTCCGTGTGACTGTGGAAACCAAAATTATGTTTAGCATTTTAATTTTGCATGCAAAAAAATTTAATTAAAAACAGGGCATTTTGTCAAATATTTATGCTGACACAAAACTTTTTCAGCACATGTAGAAGAAGAAAGCACAGAGGGGCGCAAGGAGGGCAAAAGAAAAAGAAAAATGTTGGGTTGAGAAACTTTCTGAAAAAGTAGATAGTAAACCTCAGGATAATACAAAGTTGACAAAGATTCTTGTTCCCATTCAGCTGAAGAAATCGGAAGAAACCCAAAACGTACGCTCGTGCATAAGTACAAGGCTGAGCACAAAGCCAAGAACTTGTAGGGAATCTACTTATGGGATCAAGTAGGAAAAAGAGCCAGATTTGTCCACATTATGAGTATATAGGGGCCACAACTAGGGTCATTATAAGTGTATGGAGGCAAAAATAGAGGATATTATTAAAGTATGGGATTACAAAGGGGGACGTTAATAATGTCTCCCTTTGTGGTCCCAATGCCTTAATAATTTATGGGGCTAAAATTGTGGATATTATAAATATAATGGGGCATAAAATATGGACAATACTACTGTTTGGGTGCAGAACAGGTTACATTACTGCTGTATAGATGCCACTGGGGAGGGGAGCATTTATGCTGTATTAGGGCCCATTGGAGAATTTTAATATTGCACAGGGAGCAACAAAAGGGGACATAGGCATTAGTACTGAATAGATGAAACAGAGGGGGACATTTCTACTGAGGGGGTCACAAAGAGGCATCACTACTGTAACATATTTTATTTTTTGAATATACTGTGATTGTGGGGGGAACAAAGGGAGGTACTGTTACTGTGCACGGTACCATTGTGGCCCAACGCAGTGTAAATGTGGGGGGAACAGTTAGGAGGGTGCTCTAGAAACCATCAGCCATAGATGTCGGTGTGCTACATTCTGCAGAGATAAGATTAAGCTGAAACAAGTCATAGCATGTAGCTGCTATACATAACTATATGCTTTTGAATCCTCATGTATTAACTAGTTTTTAAACTTTTTTTCAATAAAGTCAAGTTTTTTACTGGGAACTGGAATCAATTTTTTTCTTTTTTATTGATATATATTTGGTTGGAATTGATTTCCATGCTCCTGGATTATGAGAATCGTATTAGGTGAGCTGATCCATTTTTTATTCATTTTCCCCATTCAGTCACCACTATATATGTACTGTATATATATATATATAGTCATTCTGTGGTCACATTTGTCCCTTATATTTGGCATTATTTGGTCACTATATGTTGGTAATGATATATGGTCATGGTTTTTGCTGTATTTATTCTCTCTTTGTGGTATTATTGGTATATTGGTTTTGAGATATATATATATATATATATATATATATATATATCATTGAAAGAGGTGGATCTTTTTAAATTTGAATTCACCAAATTATTGTGGCGAACAAATTTGTTTGAATCTCAATATTAGAAAGCTTGTAACTGCACTTGGGGGAGAGGAGAGAGAGGACCCTGCTGAATATAAGAGCTTACACTCTTTACACTCTACAGTCGAAAGAGAGAGAGAGAGTGAAAGGACCCTGCTGATCATAACAGCTGACACTCTACAGGAGAGAGAGGACCCTGCTCATCATAACATTTAACACTACAGGAGAGAGGACCCTGCTGAGTATAACAACCGACGCTCTATAAGAGAGAGAAAGAGGAACCGCTGAGCAAAACAGCTTAAACTCTACAGGAGAGAAAGAGAGGACAATGCTTATCATTACAGCTGACACTCTACAGTAAAGAGAGAGGAACCGCTGAGCATAGCAGCTGACACTCTACAAGAGAGACAGAGAGGACCATGCTCATCATTACAGCTGACATTCTACATTAAAGAAAGAGAGAGATTGGACCCCGCTGAGCATAACAGTTTACACTCTACAGAGGATAGGGAGAGTGGACCTGTTGAGCATAACAGCTGACACTCTACAGGAGAGAGAAAGGACCCCACTCATCAAAACAACTGACACTCTTCTAGAGTGAGAGAAAGGACCCCACTGAGCATAAGGCCGGCCTCACACTGGGCGTAAGACAATACGCCACGTATTATACGTCCGTACTACGGCCGTAATACGGAGAAATGTTCCCAAAATATTGATCCGTAGTCAGGGTGTGTCAGCGTATTTTGTGCATGGCATCCTCCGTATGTAATCCGTATGGCATCCGTACTGCGAGATTTTCGCGCAGGCTTGCAAAACCGACATCTAATGGATTTATGTGCTCAAATGTTCGGGAAAACATATATACAGCATATATATATATATATATATATATATATGTCATTGAGACACATATATATATATTCTGTATTTAGATTTCATTCAGCGCGATATGTGTTAAAAGCCGGTAATTCAATTGCCGGCTTCTCATTTCTCCTGCACAAACCCGACATGATATGAGACATGATTACATACAGTAAACCATCTCATATCCCCTTTTTTTTGCATATTCCACACTACTAATGTTAGTAGTGTGTATGTGCAAAATTTCAGCGCTGTAGCTGCTGAAATAAAGGGTTAAATGGCGGAAAAAATTGGCGTGGGCTCCCGCGCAATTTTCTCCGCCAGAATGGTAAAGCCAGTGACTGAGGGCAGATATTAATAGCCAGGAGAGGGTCCATGGTTATTGGCCCCCCTGGCTACAAACATCTGCCCCCAGCCACCCCAGAAAAGGCACATCTGGAAGATGTGCCTATTCTGGCACTTGGCCACTCTCTTCCCACTCCCTGTAGCGGTGGGATATGGGGTAATGAAGGGTTAATGCCACCTTGCTATTGGAAGGTGACATTAAGCCAGATTAATAATGGAGAGGCGTCAATTATGTCACCTATCCATTATTAATCCAATAGTACGAAAGGGTTAAAAAACACACACACACATGATTTAAAAGTATTTTAATGAAATAAACACAGCGGTTGTTGTAATAATTTATTGTTCTCTCAATCCATCAGGAACACCCTCGCTTGGAAAAATAATAAACGCACAAGATACATACCTTCTGGTGAACCGTCTCGTCCCACGAAGTAATCCATCTGAAGGGGTTAACTAATATTACAGGCAGGAGCCCTGCTAAATGCAGCTGTGCTCCGTGCTTGTAATTCCCCAGCGAATGAATGAAATGTAGGTCATTGACCTACATTTCCTTCAGTCGCGGTGATGCGCCCCCTGGTGGATGTCCTCATATGACCTGGAGCGTGGGAAAAAGTTCCCAGGCTGCAGTTCATGAGAACATCCACCAGAGGGCGCCTCACCGCGACTGAAGGAAATGTAGGTCAATGACCTACATTTCATTCATTCGCTGGGGAATTACAAGCACGGAGCACAGCTGCATTTAGCAGGGCTCCTGCCTGTAATATTAGTTAACCCCTTCAGATGGATTACTTCGTGGGACAAGACGGTTCACCAGAAGGTATGTATCTTGTGCGTTTATTATTTTTCCAAGCGAGGGTGTTCCTGATGGATTGAGAGAACAATAAATTATTACAACAACCGCTGTGTTTATTTCATTAAAATACTTTTAAATCATGTGTGTGTGTGTGTGTTTTTTAACCCTTTCGTACTATTGGATTAATAATGGATAGGTGACATAATTGACGCCTCTCCATTATTAATCTGGCTTAATGTCACCTTCCAATAGCAAGGTGGCATTAACCCTTCATTACCCCATATCCCACCGCTACAGGGAGTGGGAAGAGAGTGGCCAAGTGCCAGAATAGGCGCATCTTCCAGATGTGCCTTTTCTGGGGTGGCTGGGGGCAGATGTTTTTAGCCAGGGGGGGTCAATAACCATGGACCCTCTCCTGGCTATTAATATCTGCCCTCGGTCACTGGCTTTACCATTCTGGCGGAGAAAATTGCGCGGGAGCCCACGCCAATTTTTTCCGCCATTTAACCCTTTATTTCAGCAGCTACAGCGCTGAAATTTTGCACATACACACTACTAACATTAGTAGTGTGGAATATGCAAAAAAAAAGGGGATATGAGATGGTTTACTGTATGTAAACCATGTCTCATATCCTGTCGGGTTTGTGCAGGAGAAATGAAAAGCCGGCAATTGAATTACCGACTTTTCACTAACACCGCTGCGTATTTCTCGCAAGTCACACTGCTGGTCAGTGTGGAATCCGTATTTTTCTCGCCCCCATAGACTTTCATTGGCGATTTTTTTACGGTGACAAACGCAGCATGCTGCGATTTTGTACGGCCGTAGAAAGCCGTATAATACTGAACTGTAATATATGGCTAATAGGAGCAGCCCCATTGAGAATAATTGTGCTGTTTATTTTGCGAGTTTTACGGACGTAGCTTATGCGCTCATACGTCCGTAAAACTCGCTAGTGTGAGGCCGGCCTAACAGCTGACACTCTACAGGAGAGAGCGAGAGATGACCCTGCTCATCATAACATTTGACACTCTACAGGAGAGAGCGAGAGGACACCTCCGAGCATAACAGCTGACACTCTACATGAAAGAGAGAGAGGACCTCGTAGAGCATAAGAGCTTACTCTGTACAGAAGAGAGAGACTTAGGCCGCAGTCAGATGGCCGTAGATTCTCTCATGCGAGAGAATAGGAATGATTATGTTAATGACAGTCAGCTCAAACTCTGTCAGAGTCTGAGTGTCACCTTAGGCTAGGTTCACATTGCGTTAGTGGGTGATCGCTAACGGACAGCGTTGCACGTCGAAAATGTCGCAATTAACGCCGTGCAACGGGTCCGTTAGCGCACCCATTGACAGCAATGTTCTTTCTGCCTCAAGCGCATCGCTAGCGCGTGCCTTTTTCGGCTCGCGCTAGCGATGTGCCGTTCTTCTGTGGAGCGCCTCGGACGCTGCTTGCAGCGTCCGTGGCGCGCCCGAGGTCCGTTCCCCGCTCTCGCAGATCGGGGATCTGCGAGAGCGGGGACGTTAACGCGACCCCCAAACGCGACCCCTCAAAATACATTGCGTTAGCGCAATCCGCTAGCGCTAGCGCTAAACGGATTGCCCTAATGCAATGTGAACCTAGCCTTATTGTGATCCAATTCTCTTGCATGCGAGAATCACATCACAGGTACGGAGAAGACAAAAAACTTAATTTCTCCTTCTTCTCCATTGTCTGGGTCCTCAAAGTTGGACCGTACTCGGAGGACATTCCAGAGTCACTCGCAGTATGCTGAGATTTTTTTCTCATCTCAAATCACCATATGAACAAAATAGCAGATTTGCACTGCCCCATAAGTTTTTTTTTCAAACTGTGAATTGAATTTCAAAATGTTAAAATTTGCGTGAAATTAAGAAATCCAGGAAGTTCAACTCAAACTCCATTCTGGCTCCTTTATAATAGTGTTATTGGTATTATTTGTCTTTATATACTGGTTTTGCTTAGTAACAGTGTGTTGATAATATATAACGGTTGTATTATTTGGTAACTGTAAGAATATATTATTTACAGCTTTATTATCAGATGTAAAAATTTTTTATTGTGTCCCTAACTCTTAGGCTGTGTGCACACGTTCAGGTTTTTCGCTAAAAAAATGCAATAAAGCCGTGAAAAAAAACGCATACATTAAGCATCCTATTAGAATGCAATCCGCAATTTTAGTGCATTACTAGGAACGGGAGCATCGCGAGCATCGGGAACGCTGCGGGGGACGCCGGAAGGTGAGAATATCACGATTTTTAATTTTTTTCATTATTTTTAACATTAGATCTTTTTACTACTGATGCAATGTTTGGCAAGTGTGACCAATCTGTCAATCAGGTTTCCAAACGTTAGCATTCTGCAAGCTAATTACTATTGTAAAACGCTAGTGTTTAGCGGGAAAACGCATGCCAATTCCGCATGCATTTTTCCCGCGGCAGGGCGTTCCGGAATTGCCGCCGAAATTTCCGTGGCAATTCCGGACGTGTGCACATAGCCTTACAGATATCAACAATGCCGATTCCAGAAATACCTGTCTGCAATTTTGGATACATCTGTGCACACATCTGATCACTTGCGTAACAGTAGAAGATGGATGACAACAATTACTTATGGCAGTGAATAATGCATCCATAGTAGTTGCCACCCAGGCGCTATGTGGAACATAAATCAACCTTGTTATGTAGACTGAAAGCCAAATTGCTGCCTGTCTCCGTGTGCAGGTCTGTGCGCTCGTTATTATATACAGTTTTATAGAGCAAAAAAGTAGTATGCATAGACAGCTTGGGATCACCTAATAATTTTGTTAAGCAACAAAAAGATCACTTGAAGACATGATAAAAAATATTTAAAAAGCCAAAAAAGCTGTGCACAGTCTAATGAAGGTGTGCAAAAATAAAGCAAACACCTAACCTCATCTGCCCATCGATAGATACCAACAAGACCACAGAGAACATTAACCCCTTCACCCCGGAGCTTTTTCCGTTTTTTCATTTTCGTTTTTCGCTCCCCTCCTTCCCAGAGCCATAACTTTTTTATTTTTCTGTCAATATGGCCATGTGAGAGCTTATTTTTTGCGGGACGAGATGTACTTTTGAACAATACCATTGGTTTTACCATGACGTGTAACAGAAAACAGGAAAAAAATTCCAAGTGTGATGAAATTGCAAAAAAAGTGCAATCCCACACTTGTTTTTTGACTGGCTTTTTTGCTAGGTTCACCAAATGCTAAAAATAACCTGCCATTATGATTCTCCAGGTTATTACGAGTTTATAGACACCTAACATGTCTAGGTTATTTTTTATGTAAGTGGTGAAAAAAAATTCCAAAGTTTGCTAAAAAAAAAAAAAAAAAAATTGCGCGATTTTCCGATACCCGTAGCGTCTCCAATTTTCATGATCTGGGGTCAGGTGAGGGCTTATTTTTTGCATGCCGAGCTGGCGTTTTTAATGATACTATTTTGGTGTAGATACATTCTTTTGATCGCCCGTTACTGCATTTTAATGCAATGTCACGGCGACCAAAAAAACGTAATTTTGGCGTTTTGATTTTTTTTCTTGCTATGCCATTTAGCGGTCAGGTTAATCCTTTGTTTTTATTGATAGATCGGGCGATTCTGAACGCGGCGATACCAAATATGTGTATGTTTAATTTTTTTTTTATTGTTTTATTTTGATTGGGGCGAAAGGGGGGTGATTTGAACTTTTATATATTTTTTATTTTTTTTATATTTTTAAACACTTTTTTTAATTTTGGCATGCTTCAATAGCCTCCATAGGAGGCTAGAAGCATGCACAACTCGATCGGCTCTGCTACATAGAGGTGAAGTAGAGATCACCTCTATGTAGTAGAAATCCATGTGTACTTTGAGCGCCGACCACAGGGTGGCGCTCAAAGCAATCGGCCACCAAGGAGACCTCTGGTTGTTATGGCAATGCACTGCTGACCCCCGATCATGTGACGGGGGTCAGCGGTGCGAGCACTTCCGGCCGCGCGGCCGGGAGCGCTAGCTAAATGCCGCTGTCAGCGCTTGACGGCGGCATTTAACTAGTTAATGGTCGCGGGCGGATCGCGATTCCGCTCGCGCTCATTGCGCGCACATGTAAGCTGTACAAAACAGGGGATCTGCCAGCTGACGTACTATTCCATCAGCTGGCAGAAAGGGGTTAATGAAAATGATGTAATGATATGATTAATTTATTATTGCAAATATTAGTTACCATTACTAATGCCTTTATAGCCAAATTCTTGATAAATTTGAAAGATGATAAAAATGGTAATCGATACCAAACTGTACCAAAAACCCAATGGTAATGAAATGAATAAGGTTTCCTTGGACACAGGCTACCAATGACAGGGGGGAATCAATGCCCAGCATTCAATTGTGTAATAAAGAGCTGTCCGCAATAGATAGTACAATAGAAACAATAAGAGTGCTGAGCACAAATACAAACCTAGTCGCTGGCACAATACACCGGTCTGCAATTAATAAATCATATCATACTGTCTTATGTATATAATATATAATTCCACATGTGTTAATTCATAGTTTTGATGCCTTCAGTGTGAATGTACAATTTTTAGGCCGGCCTCACACTAGCGAGTTTTACGGACGTATGAGCGCATAAACTACGTCTGTAAAATACGCATTACACACGGCCCAATGAATCTCTATGGCCCAGCTCCTATCTGCCGTATATTACGCATCCGTAATATACGGTCTTGTATGGCCGTAGAAAATCGCAGCATGCTGCGTTTGTCACCGTATTGCGCAAAAAAATTGCCAATGAAAGTCTATGGGGGCGAGAAAAATACGGATTCCACACGGACCAGCAGTGTGACTTGCGAGTAATACGCAGCGGTGTTAGTGAAAAACCGGTAATTCAATTGCCGGCTTTTCATTTCTCCTTCACAAACAGTAAACCATCTCATATCCCCCTTTTTTTTGCATATTCCACACTACTAATGTTAGTAGTGTGTATGTGCAAAATTTGGGCTCTGTAGCTGCTAAAATAAAGGGTTAAATGGCAGAAAAAAATGGCGTGGGCTCCCGCGCAATTTTCTCTGCCAGAGTGGTAAAGCCAGTGACTGAGGGCAGATATTAATAGCCTAGAGAGGGTCCATGGTTATTGGCCCCCCCTGGCTACAAACATCTGCCCCCAGCCACCCCAGAAAAGGCACATCTGGAAGATGCGCCTATTCTGGCACTTGGCCACTCTCTTCCCACTCCCGTGTAGCGGTGGGATATGGGGTAATGAAGGGTTAATGTCACCTTGCTATTGTAAGGTGACATTAAGCCAGATTAATAATGGAGAGGCGTCAATTATGACACCTATCCATTATTAATCCAATTGTATGAAAGGGTTAAAAAAACACACATTATTAAAAAGTATTTTAATGAAATAAACACACAGGTTGTTTTAATATTTTATTGCTCTCTCAATCCACCTGAAGACCCTCGCTCTGAAAAATAATAAACCAACAATATACATACCTTCAGATGATCTGTCACGTCCCACGAAGTAAATCCATCTGAAGGGGTTAAATCATTTTACAGCCAGGAGCTGTGCTAAAGCACTCGCTCGTGCCTGTAAACCCCCGGGTACTGAAAGGAAAGCAGGATGATCTGTACTTACCTTGAATTGCGGTGATGCGCCCTCTGCTGGATGTCCTCATGAACTGGAGCCTTGGAAAAGTTCCCACGCTCGAGTTCAGTCACTGGCTTTACCACTCTGGCGGAGAAAATTGCGCGCGAGCCCACGCCAATTTTTTCCGCCATTTAACCCTTTATTTTAGCAGCTACAGCGCCCAAATTTTGCACATACACACTACTAACATTAGTAGTGTGGAATATGCAAAAAAAAAAAGGGATATGAGATGGTTTACTGTATGTAAACCATGTCTCATATCATGTCGGGTTTGTGAAGGAGAAATGAAAAGCCGGCAATTGAATTACCGGCTTTTCACTAACACCGCTGCATATTTCTCGCAGGTCACACTGCTGGTCCGTGAGGAATCCGTATTTTTCTCTCCCCTATAGACTTTCATTGGCGATTTTTTTGCGCAATACGGTGACAAACGCAGCATGCTGCGATTTTCTACGGCCATACAAGACCGTATATTACGGATGCGTAATATACGGCAGATAGGAGCTGGGCCATAGAGAATCATTGGGCTGTGTAATGCGTATTTTACGGACATAGTTTAAGCGCTCATACGTCCGTAAAACTTGCTAGTGTGAGGCCGGCCTTATAGTCATGAAAATACAGAAAAATCTTTAAATGAGAAGGTGTGTCCAAACTTTTGGTCTGTACTATATATATATATATATATATATATATATATATATATATATATAACAATAATTACATTCCACGGTATGTACGTTGAGTCTATTTTCCACACGGACAGCATGCATGCCAAAAATATGTTTTTGTTTACGCAGCTTCTAGGGGTTGTCAATGAGGTTATAGGAGGCAAACAGTGCAAAATTTTTAATGAAGTACAAATGTTGTTTTTAAACCTAAATACATGTACTTAAGCAAAATAAAAAAAAATCTCCAAAGGTAGACAACACTAGTTTTTCTTTTAGATAGCTTTGATAGATGAGGTCTAAAGTGTTCATGATATTTATTTCACTTCAATCAAGTTGTTCTGTTTCACATAAAATAATGAAAAATCATATGGATAGATATCACCGCATTTACTTACCACATCAGGTCAGTACACATAAACAGAGTGGGCTCTCCTGGATGCCGAGCAGGGGTCTCACTCCTGATGGAAATGGCAGCTAATATACTTTAGTTCAATCTCTTTATCACACAGCCTAAGCACACTTTGCTTTCATGCAGTATGTTCAATGTGCACACTGGCATACACATTCACAGAGAGGTGGTCACTATCGGCCTATTTGAACGTATGCACCCGACAGAAGGCGCAAACACAATGTGCACCCAGTTTAAGGGCTCATGCAGACAAGCACATAAATTGGACGTGTACGGTCTGATTTTTGATCAGCGCACAAACAGCGCACTGACCCATGTGCTTTAATTGGGCTGATCAAATTTTCTCTCAGTCTGAACGTCCATGAAAAAACATTTACTGAGTCGTGGATGAGACTCACCCATTAAAGTCTATGGCTGCGTAAAACAATCGGATCCCATACGGAACATCCAAGTGGCGTCCGATTTTTATGGATACATCTAATATATAATTGCCTAGAATACTACTTCCTGCAATTTGTGCCAACTTCCGTGGCTTTGTCCGGAGCTAATGTCCGGAGATAATGTCCGGAGCTAATGTCCGGAGATAAGTGACGTCACCAGTGTCCTACACCCAGGCAGAGCACAGGGGCCCCAGGCAGCATATGGGGCCCCAGGCAGAGCACAGTGGCCCCAGGCAGAGCACAGGGGCCCCAGGCAGCATATGGGGCCCCAGGCAGAGCACAGTGGTCCCAGGCAGAGCACAGGGGCCCCAGGCAGCCTATGGGGCCCCAGGCAGAGCACAGTGGCCCCAGGCAGAGCACAGTGGCCCCAGGCAGAGCACACACCAAATCGGAGGCCGAGGGGCTCCGCCAACCAAATCGGAGGCCGAGGGGCTCCGCCAACCAAATCGGAGGCCGAGGGTCCCCGCCCACCAAATCGGAGGCCGAGAGTCCCCGCCCACCAAATCGGAGGCCGAGGGTCCCCGCTCACCAAATCGGAGGCCGGGGTTCCCCGCCCACCAAATCGGAGGCCGAGGGTCCCCGCTCACCAAATCGGAGGCCGGGGTTCCCTGCCCTCCAAATCGGAGGCCAAGGGGCCCCGCCCACCACATCGGAGGCCGAGGGGCCCCGCCCACCAAATCGGAGGCCGAGGGTCCCCGCCCACCAAATCGGAGGCCGAGGGTCCACACCATCCAAATCGGAGGCCGAGGGGCCCCGCCCACCAAATCGGAGGCAGACGGGCCCCACCCACCAAATCGGAGGCCGAGGGTCCCCGCCCACCAAATCGGAGGCCGAGGGTCCCCGCCCACCAAATCGGAGGCCGAGGGTCCCCGCCCACCAAATCGGAGGCCGAGGGTCCCCGCCCACCAAATCGGAGGCCGAGGGTCCCCGCCCACCAAATCGGAGGCTGAGGGTCCCCGCCCACCAAATCGGAGGCTGAGGGTCCCCGCTCACCAAATCGGAGGCCGGGGTTCCCCGCCCTCCAAATCGGAGGCCAAGGGGCCCCGCCCACCACATCGGAGGCTGAGGGGCCCCGCCCACCAAATCGGAGGCCGAGGGGCCCCGCCCACCAAATCGGAGGCCGAGGGTCCCCGCCCACCAAATTGGAGGCCGAGGGTCCACACCATCCAAATCGGAGGCCGAGGGGCCCCGCCCACCAAATCGGAGGCCGAGGGGCCCCACCGACCAAAGCGGAGGCCGAGGGTCCCCGCCCACCAAATCGGAGGCCGAGGGGCCCCGCCCACCAAATCGGAGGCCGAGGGGCCCCACCAACCAAATCGGAGGCCGAGGAGCCCCGCCCACCAAATCGAAGGTCGAGGGGCCCCGCCCACGAAAGCGGAGGCCGAGGGTCCCCGCACACCAAATCGGAGGCAGAGGGACCCCACCCACCAAATCAAAGGCCGAGGGGCCCCGCCCACCAAAGCGGAGGCCGAGGGGCCCCGCCCACCAAAGCGGAGGCCGAGGGTCCCCGACCACCAAATCGGAGGCCGAGGGTCCCTGCCCACCAAATCAGAGGCCGAGGGTCCCCGCCCACCAAATCGGAGGCCGAGGGTCCCCGCCCACCAAATCGGAGGCCGAGGGTCCACACCAACCAAATCGGAGGCCGAGGGGCCCCGCCCACCAAATCGAAGGCCGAGGGGCCCCGCCCACCAAATCAGAGGCCGAGGGTCCCCGCCCACCAAATCGGAGGCCGAGGGGCCCCGCCAACCAAATCGGAGGCTGAGGGGCCCCGCCCACCACATCGGAGGCCGATGGGCCCCGCCCACCAAATCGGAGGCCGAGGGTCCCCGCCCACCAAATCGGAGGCCGAGGGTCCCCGCCCACCAAATCGGAGGCCGAGGGTCCCCGCCCACCAAATCGGAGGCCGAGGGTCCACACCAACCAAATCGGAGGCCAAGGGGCCCCGCCCACCAAAGCGGAGGACGAGGGGCCCCGCACACCAAATCGGAGGCAGAGGGACCCTGCCCACCAAATCGGAGGCCGAGGGGCCCCGCCCACCAAAGCGGAGGCCGAGGGTCCCCGACCACCAAATCGGAGGCCGAGGGTCCCCGCCCACCAAATCGTAGGCCGAGGGTCCCCGCCCACCAAATCGGAGGCCGAGGGTCCCCGCCCACCAAATCGGAGGCCGAGAGTCCCCGCCCACCAAATCGGAGGCCGAGGGGCCGCGCCAACCAAATCGGAGGCCGAGGGGCCCCGCCAACCAAATCGGAGGCCGAGGAGCCCCGCCCACCAAATCGAAGGCCGAGCGGCCCCGCCCACCAAAGCGGAGGCCGAGGGGCCCGGCCCCGCCCACCAAAGCAGAGGCCGAGGGGCCCCGCCCACCACATCGGAGGCCGAGGGGCCCCGCCTACCAAATAAGAGGCCGAGGGGCCCCGCCCACCAAATCGGAGGCCGAGGGTCCCCGCCCACCAAATTCGAGGCCGAGGGTCCCCGCCCACCAAATCGGAGGCCGAGGGGCCCCGCCTACCAAATCGGAGGCCGAGGGTCCCAGCCCACCAAATCGGAGGCCGAGGGGCCCCGCCCACCAAATCGGAGGCCGGGGTTCCCCGCCCACCAAATCGGAGGCCGAGGGGCCCCGCCCACCACATCGGAGGCCGATGGGCCCCGCCCACCAAATCGGAGGCCGAGGGGCCCCGCCCACCAAATCGGAGGCCGAGGGGCCCCACCAACCAAATCGGAGGCCGAGGAGGCCCGCCCACCAAATTGGAGGCCGAGGGTCCCCGCCCACCACATCGGAGGCCGAGGGGCCCCGCCCACCAAATCGGAGGCCGAGGGGCCCCACCAACCAAATCGGAGGCCGAGGAGCCCCGCCCACCAAATCGAAGGTCGAGGGGCCCCGCCCACGAAAGCGGAGGCCGAGGGTCCCCGCACACCAAATCGGAGGCAGAGGGACCCCGCCCACCAAATCAAAGGCCGAGGGGCCCCGCCCACCAAAGCGGAGGCCGAGGGGCCCCGCCCACCAAAGCGGAGGCCGAGGGTCCCCGACCACCAAATCGGAGGCCGAGGGTCCCTGCCCACCAAATCAGAGGCCGAGGGTCCCCGCCCACCAAATCGGAGGCCGAGGGTCCCCGCCCACCAAATCGGAGGCCGAGAGTCCCCGCCCACCAAATCGGAGGCCGAGGGGCCCCGCCAACCAAATCGGAGGCCGAGGGGCCCCGCCAACCAAATCGGAGGCCGAGGAGCCCCGCCCACCAAATCGAAGGCCGAGCGGCCCCGCCCACCAATGCGGAGGCCGAGGGGCCCCGCCCACCACATCGGAGGCCGAGGGGCCCCGCCCACCAAATCGGAGGCCGAGGGTCCCCGCCCACCAAATCGGAGGCCGAGGGGCCCCGCCTACCAAGTCGGAGGCCGAGGGTCCCCGCCCACCAAATCGGAGGCCGAGGGGCCCCGCCCACCAAATCGGAGGCCGGGGGTCCCCGCCCACCAAATTGGAGGCCGAGGGTCCCCGCCCACCACATCGGAGGCCGAGGGTCCCCGCCCACCAAATCGGAGGCCGAGGGTCCACACCAACCAAATCGGAGGCCGAGGGGCCCCGCCCACCAAATCGAAGGCCAAGGGGCCCCGCCCACCAAAGCGGAGGCCGAGGGGCCCCGCACACCAAATCGGAGGCAGAGGGACCCCGCCCACCAAATCGGAGGCCGAGGGGCCCCGCCCACCAAAGCGGAGGCCGAGGGTCCCCGACCACCACATCGGAGGCCGATGGGCCCCGACCACCAAATCGGAGGCCGAGGGGCCCCGCCCACCACATCGGAGGCCGATGGGCCCCGCCCACCAAATCGGAGGCCGAGGGTCCCCGCCCACCAAATCGGAGGCCGAGGGTCCCCGCCCACCAAATCGGAGGCCGAGGGTCCCCGCCCACCAAATCGGAGGCCGAGGGGCCCCGCCCACCAAATCGAAGGCCGAGGGGCCCCGCCAACCAAAGCAGAGGCCGAGGGGCCCCGCACACCAAATCGGAGGCAGAGGGACCCCGCCCACCAAATCGGAGGCCGAGGGGCCCCGCCCACCAAAGCGGAGGCCGAGGGTCCCCGACCACCAAATCGGAGGCCGACGGTCCCTGCCCACCAAATCGGAGGCCGAGGGTCCCCGCCCACCAAATCGGAGGCCGAGGGTCCCCGCCCACCAAATCGGAGGCCGAGAGTCCCCGCCCACCAAATCGGAGGCCGAGGGGCCCTGCCAACCAAATCGGAGGCCGAGGGGCCCCGCCAACCAAATCGGAGGCCGAGGAGCCCCGCCCACCAAATCGAAGGCCGAGCGGCCCCGCTCACCAAAGCGGAGGCCGAGGGGTCCAGCCCCGCCCACCAAAGCGGAGGCCGAGGGGCCCCGCCCACCACATCGGAGGCCGAGGGGCCCCGCCCACCAAATCAGAGGCCGAGGGGCCCCGCCCACCAAATCAGAGGCCGAGGGTCCCCACCCACCAAATCGGAGGCCGAGGGTCCCCGCCCACCAAATCGGAGGCCGAGGGTCCCCGCCCACCAAATCGGAGGATAAGGGGCCCCGCCCACCAAATCGGAGGCTGAGGGGCCCCACCAACCAAATCGGAGGCCGAGGAGCCCCGCCCACCAAATCGAAGGCCGAGCGGCCCCGCCCACCAAAGCGGAGGCAGAGGGACCCCGCCCACCAAATCGGAGGCCGTGGGGCCCCACCAACCAAATCGGAGGCCGAGGGTCCCCGCCCACCAAATTATTCTTACATTTGAATAAAGTATATATGGATTCTAGACTCCCGATTCTTTAGAATCGGGCTGCCATCTAGTTTCTATTATAAACCTAGGAACCTGTATGTGATCTGCAACATTTTTTAGTGTAGATGTATTAAAACAGATCGCACACGGGCATCACATACATGTCACACGGATGCACACATATGGATGGTACACGGATGAAAACTGGATAAAAGTTAGACGAAAAGTTTTCTGTATGAAACGCAGGTAATTTTTTGAAGCTGGCCTTTTCCCATGATCAAAAGTTGATTTTAATCAATATATATTGTGATAATTATAATAAGTTCCACTATTGGACGTGTTTAAATGAAATGTTCCTGTGCTGAGATAATCTTATAAATGTGCCCCTGTGTACTGTGTAATGGCTGTGTCTGACCATGCAGGAACATGGTCTGATCATACCACAGCTCCTGGGCAGGAGAGAGAAAAAAAACAACTATACAGACATTACAGCAGGGGATCGCAAATGATTCATTCTTTGAAGTAAAACATTGTTTAAAAACAGGCAGGGAAATGTTTTACCTCACAAAAAGAATCAGCTGCAATCCCCTGCTGTTCGGTTTGTATAATTATTTGCTTCCCCCCTGCCCAGGAGATGTGGTATGATCAGCCCATGTTCCTGCATGGATAAATCCACAGTGTACAATGGTACTATACATACATATCCATCTATATGTGAGTATATAAATAATTAAGTAATTACTGTGAAGGTGACCAGTGCACTGTGGAAGATTTAGTGGAAGAACCACCTAGCCTAGGATAGGTACAACCAAAGCCAATATATGGATAAAAGTAAGATACAACAACAGACAAGATATATATAAAAATACGCCTTTATTAAATATGGTGGCAAAATAATTGTATATTAAAATTTACATAAAAAGTGCGCACAAGAACAATGAGAAAACACAAATTACTAATAAAATATCTAAAGAGACATATAAATGAAAATCACAGCTGACCCCAGTGATACACACATACACCAAGGGTGTGGCTCACCACTAGTATATACTATAATCACAAAATAATCTGCGTATATACCGTATTTTCCGGCGTACAAGACGACTTTTTAACCCCTGAAAATCTTCTTAAAAGTCGGGGGTCGTCTTGTACGCCGGGAATCGCCTTGTACGCCGGGTGTATATGGTGGGTGGGGGGGGGAGTGATCCTGATGACGACGAGGGGGCGTCTCACAGGAAAGTGAGTATCCCCCATTACCTTATCATAGCGCTGCAGCGTGGGGTCTCTGTGCTGGGAGCGGCGGCTGCTGTGCTGTGCTGTGGCGGCTCCTCTTCTGCAGTGTGGGGCCTCTGGTGCTGTGGGGCGGTGGCGGCGGCGGCGGCGGCGTATCTTCATGCAGTCGGGGCTCCTCCGGCATCTCAGCCTGGAAGCCCCGCCGGCAACTCCATCGGTGTAATGCGCTGGCCTCCGGGAAAATGGCCGCTGCTTAGATTCAGATCTCGTGTCCCGAGATTTCGGGACGAGATCTGAATCTGAGCATGCGCAGCCCCCAGCGGCCGGGCCACCGCATCGCACCTATTGAGCTGCCTCTGGGAAAATGGCCGCTGCTCAGATTCAGATCTCGTCTCCCGAGATCTCGGGACGAGATCTGAATCTGAGCAGCGGCCATTTTCCCGGAGGCCACCTGACCGCATTGCACCGATGGAGTTGCCGGCGGGGCTTCCAGTCTTTGAGATGCCGGAGGAGCCCCGACTGCATGAAGATACGCCGCCGCCGCCACCCCACAGCACAGAGGCCCCACACTGCAGAAGAGGAGCCGCCACAGCACAGCACAGCAGCCGCCGCTCCCAGCACAGAGACCCCACGCTGCAGCGCTATGATAAGGTAATGGGTGATACTCACTTTCCTGTGAGACGCCCCCTCGTCCTCATCAGGATCACTCCCCCCCCCCAAAAGGCACATATTCACCGGCCCTATAAGACGGCATACGGTGTATAAGAAGACCCCCAACTTTTAAGAAGATTTTATTTTTTAACTGGTAAAGTTGGGGGGTCGTCTTATACGCCCAGTCGTCTTATGCGCCGGAAAATACGGTATATATATATATATATATATATCAAAAATTGGAGGTAAGGTGCCACCCGCTATTAGGCCCAAGTCGCGTAAGTTCCCTCCCTTGTCAACTTGTCCAACGCTTGATGTATTTGTTAAGACTGTGAGTAAAGGTTTTGATCATATACCACGGTTTCCGAATGGCGGGAATTTGAGTAATAAGGAGATGACTGCACTCCATGACTTGCAAAATTTGAAGGACGTGGTATTTAAACCTGCCGACAAGGGGGGGAATATCGTGATTTGGCCTAAGGTTTTGTATGAAGGGGAGGCTTTCCGTCAGTTGGGGGATGTGGTGTGCTACAAAAAAATGACCTTTAACCCACTTATCAAGTTTCAAGGGGAGCTTGAGATAATTCTTAAAACAGCCCTTGAATTCAATACCATCACCAAGGAATTATTTGGAGCCTTGTATGTACCCGAACCAACAATATCGACCCTTTATTTACTACCAAAGGTCCATAAAAATCTGTCCAAACCGTCTGGTAGGCCTATAATTTCTGGCTGCGGGAATTATTTGGAGAAAATCAACAGATTCATAGACTCCAAATTGCAGCCAATGGTTACTGAACTCCCTTCCTATATAAAGGATACAAATGACTTCTTAAAAAAGATTGATGGGCTACATGTTGGTGTGGGGACTCTCCTTGTTTCCTGTGATGTGGAAAGTCTCTACACTAACATCCGCCTTGCTGATGGGGTTCAGGCGGTTAGGTATTATTTGGGGTCTTCATGTCTACCTGAGCCTATGAGGGATTTTGTGGTTCAACTGCTTGAATTCTCTTTGTCTCATAATTTTTTTCTATTTAAGGGGTCCCTCTACCTACAGCTCCAGGGCACTGCAATGGGTGCCTCATTTGCGCCATCTTATGCAAATTTGTTCCTGGGGCTGTGGGAGAGGGACATATTCATGTCGGGACTTGTGCCATCGGTGGACCGCATCCCTTTGTGGGTGCGGTTCATCGATGAAATATTTTTTATTTGGCAGGGTCCTGTCGACATGTTAAAAGAATTCATGGCGGAATTGAACCACAATTCACGGAATTTACATCTGACATACAAGGTGCACACTGATGAGATGGAATTTCTGGATGTACTTGTGAAGAGGGACATTGATAATTGTCTCTCCACGAACATTTTTCGCAAGAGTACCGCAACTAATGCTTTGTTACATGCGACTTCATCCCATCCCCTTCCAATGGTCAATGCCATTCCAATCGGGCAATTTCTGCGTTTACGGAGAATATGTTCCAATGACACAGATTTTGAGGAACAGTCAGTCTTATTAAAGGAGAGATTCATTGAGCGGGGTTATAGTAGGCGTTCCATCAAGAGGGGCTATAATAGGGCTAAGTATACTACGCACCATCAAGCTTTATATGGGAGTAAGCCCCAAAAATTCAACCAAAAAGTGAGATTTATAACCCAATATAATGGCCAAACAGAAATGGTGAGATCGCTGCTCTCTAAATCCTGGGGTATTTTACAATCGGATCCCATCTTGTCACAATATGTAGGCGCAGGCCCGAATATTACATATCGTAGATCTAAGAACTTGGGTGAATACTTGGTGAAAAGCCACTATGATTTTAAACCAGTAATTACCACCTTTTTGGATAATAGTACACCAAAAAATGGTTGTAAAGCATGTGGCAAATGTGTGGCCTGTTCAAATGTAGTACGGGCTGAAACATTTACCGACTCTAGTGGGACTCGGACGTTTAAGATTAAGCATGCCATTACTTGCACCACAAAAGCGGTAATCTATCATGCGGTATGCCCATGTTCATTGATCTATGTTGGAATGACAACAAGACAATTTAAGGTACGTATTCGCGAACATGTTTGTGGTATAATAGCTGCTAAGAAAGTTGAGGACATGTCGAAGCTGAAGACTCTGCCCAAGCATTTTAAAATCCACCATAATAGTGACCCCTCTGGCTTAAAGTTTGTGGGTATTGATACCATCACGCTTAATGAGCGTGGTGGGGAAATTGGTGTGCCACTTGCTAAACTTGAGACCAAGTGGATATGGTTGTTGGATACGGTCACACCAAAGGGGTTAAACGAAAATTTGTGTTTTGCCCCATTTCTCTAAAGTTTTACCATCTGATTTTATGCATATTTTAATTGTTTTTACTCTGGTTATTGTTTTTATGGATGTAATCTTTGTTATTATTTTCTCCCTTTTTTTTTTTTTTTTTTTTTTCCCTTTTCCTGTTTTTATTATTTATTCTTATTTTCTTGTACTAATTGCTCCCATTTGCTATATTTTTCAGTGATCCACTTACCTGTTATATGTTCCATCCTGATTCCTGGTGCCACACGGAGTGTTGTTCTGTCCGGGAGAGGTCTGGTGTGGGCAGGACTTGCCGTGTGGTCCTGTTACAACGAATGTGGATATATTATTATATGTATATAGACTATAGGGCTATAAAATTGATATGTTAATAACATTATGACAATATATGATTATTGTAATTATGTCTGACTAGTATATTTTTCTCCATACCTATTTGGCTCTAATATGGCCTTTTTTCTGTATATATAAATCTGTCTTTCGTAAAAATTTTTTTCTTTATTTATATTGGCTTTGTGGAGTAATTCATCCTGGCTCATCTGGGGCTATTCTGTCTGTATTTCGTTTTGTATTTGCCCCTGTATTGTAGGGATGGCCTTGTTGAATAAGGGTTGTGGTTTCCAATCCTTTTTTTACCTTTTTTTGATTCATCTAGATGCGGCCATTGGTGGTGCGCATGCCCGGTCGGCGTGACGGCACTCGGCCGTTTCGCGTCCTTGCTGCTATGGAGACGTCGGGTACTCCGCCCCCGTACGTCCGGCAGTATGGCGCGAGCGGCGGAAGTGCCGGAATGAAGGGACCGCGCATGCGCCGCTAACACCCGGGCCGTATTGCTAGTAAAGGGGAAACTATTTAATCGGCGTCCTGACGCCCCAATAGCCATCCCCCTGACGAAGGATAAATATCCGAAACGCGCGTTGGGGCGCGTTCGCATGAGGACGTAGCTGACCCTGCTGACCTGGGCTATTTAGGTATTGTGTGCTCCCCATTTGATAGATAATAGGTAATCACATCTTGCTGCTATGGATCTCCTAATTATTTGCGGATTTTTCTCCACTTGGATCTAATAGAGAAGCCGCAGCATTTATTTATGTTCAGTATAGATACCATATTGTGTACCATCTTTACTGTGCAGCCTACTGCAACGTGTCACCACTCTTGAGTTTTTTAACACTGTACTGGTAATGACCAGATTAATCACTTTTTTGTTTTGGTTACCATATATATTGCACATGTAAAACATTTGCACAATTGCACTTTAATATTTCACATTGTGTGATTAATTGGTGCTTGTACCCTTATACATTTACTTATATATTTTTTATGTATTTTTACATTTTTTAAAAGGGCACGTTGCACTTTACTTGTGCAGTTTTTTGATATATATATATATATATATATATATACGCAGATTATTTTGTGATTATAGTATATACTAGTGGTGAGCCACACCCTTGGTGTATGTGTGTATCACTGGGGTCAGCTGTGATTTTCATTTATATGTCTCTTTAGATATTTTATTAGTAATTTGTGTTTTCTCATTGTTCTTGTGCGCACTTTTTATGTAAATTTTAATATACAATTATTTTGCCACCATATTTAATAAAGGCGTATTTTTATATATATCTTGTCTGTTGTTGTATCTTACTTTTATCCATATATTGGCTTTGGTTGTACCTATCCTAGGCTAGGTGGTTCTTCCACTAAATCTTCCACAGTGCACTGGTCACCTTCACAGTAATTACTTAATTATTTATATACTCACATATAGATGGATATGTATGTATAGTACCATTGTACACTGTGGATTTATCTAAACTTAATTTACTGTGTTCTGCACAGGCATCTTCTCTTCCACAGTTGGATATGGATTTTAAGTCAAGAGAGGCATCTTGGCAAGGTCAAATAAACACGGTATTTTCCAACAATGATGTGGCATCTAATAATACTGATGGTTTAAACTTCGATGGAATTTTTAAAAATATTAAAAATCTCACCCACAAAAGAACCCGTTGTTGGTGGAGCAGAGCATTCCTAGAGAATTATATTCAGCACAATCTGATTCCGAGGGGTTTACGAATACACGTCACTCCATCCTTCCCTGTGAGTGATGAGGAATTCATCAAAAATTGGGAAGTAGTGTGTAATCAGACTTCCAGACAACTAATGGAACTTTTGGTCGGATATAATTCCAAGAATTTGACAGAGATTGATAAAATGTTGGATGACTTGTACATTAAGGCCAAAACATGTTTGACTACCGAACAGATTGTCTTGTTGGACGGGCAGTTGGAGAAACTCATGGACCAATGGATTAGGGATATCCGTACGAATCAGACCAGTAAGCTGCTTAGGGATCAAAAGGATTTTACTATGGGAAAGGTCTACAAATGGCGCAGACCCAACGCAAATGATGTGGGCCATGAACGTAGTACTTCAGTCTCCTCCAATTTAACCCTGGGTGATGTTTCTGGTGCCTCCTGTTCCGCCTCTGTGGTTACATCAGGTGCATCTACACCAAAACGGAAACGTGAACCCCGTTATGCACCCTCTAAACGCAATTTTGGACATTCTCCTGGAAAATCTAATTTTAAGGTGATTAATTTGAGCAATCATGTATTAACAAATGTAGAGATCGATATCCTTCAAAAAGGCCTCATGTTCTGTCCTGTGGCACAATTTGATAAATTTACTGCAATAAAAGACTTGCATTTATTTGCCAGGAAACTCCTTTTTAAAAAATTGTTTCATAATGAGGGTACATCAAAATTGTTTCCCACAGAGGCGGAGCAGGAGGCCCTGACTATACTTGAGGAGCTGGCCAAAGAACATAATGAACCCATTGGAGGTAAGGTGCCACCCGCTATTAGGCCCAAGTCGCGTAAGTTCCCTCCCTTGTCGACTTGTCCAACGGTTGATGTATTTGTTAAGACTGTGAGTAAAGGTTTTGATCATATACCACGGTTTCCGAATGGCGGGAATTTGAGTAATAAGGAGATGACTGCACTCCATGACTTGCAAAATTTGAAGGACGTGGTATTTAAACCTGCCGACAAGGGGGGGAATATCGTGATTTGGCCTAAGGTTTTGTATGAAGGGGAGGCTTTCCGTCAGTTGGGGGATGTGGTGTGCTACAAAAAAATGACCTTTAACCCACTTATCAAGTTTCAAGGGGAGCTTGAGATAATTCTTAAAACAGCCCTTGAATTCAATACCATCACCAAGGAATTATTTGGAGCCTTGTATGTACCCGAACCAACAATATCCACCCTTTATTTACTACCAAAGGTCCATAAAAATCTGTCCAAACCGCCTGGTAGGCCTATAATTTCTGGCTGCGGGAATTATTTGGAGAAAATCAACAGATTCATAGACTCCAAATTGCAGCCAATGGTTACTGAACTCCCTTCCTATATAAAGGATACAAATGACTTCTTAAAAAAGATTGATGGGCTACATGTTGGTGTGGGGACTCTCCTTGTTTCCTGTGATGTGGAGAGTCTCTACACTAACATCCGCCATGCTGATGGGGTTCAGGCGGTTAGGTATTATTTGGGGTCTTCATGTCTACCTGAGCCTATGAGGGATTTTGTGGTTCAACTGCTTGAATTCTCTTTGTCTCATAATTTTTTTCTATTTAAGGGGTCCCTCTACCTACAGCTCCAGGGAACTGCAATGGGTGCCTCATTTGCGCCATCTTATGCAAATTTGTTCCTGGGGCTGTGGGAGAGGGACATATTCATGTCGGGACTTGTGCCATCGGTGGACCGCATCCCTTTGTGGGTGCGGTTCATCGATGATATATTTTTTATTTGGCAGGGTCCTGTCGACATGTTAAAAGAATTCATGGCGGAATTGAACCACAATTCACGGAATTTACATCTGACATACAAGGTGCACACTGATGAGATGGAATTTCTGGATGTACTTGTGAAGAGGGACATTGATAATTGTCTCTCCACGAACATTTTTCGCAAGAGTACCGCAACTAATGCTTTGTTACATGCGACTTCATCCCATCCCCTTCCAATGGTCAATGCCATTCCAATCGGGCAATTTCTGCGTTTACGGAGAATATGTTCCAATGACACAGATTTTGAGGAACAGTCAGTCTTATTAAAGGAGAGATTCATTGAGCGGGGTTATAGTAGGCGTTCCATCAAGAGGGGCTATAATAGGGCTAAGTATACTACGTGCCATCAAGCTTTATATGGGAGTAAGCCCCAAAAATTCAACCAAAAAGTGAGATTTATAACCCAATATAATGGCCAAACAGAAATGGTGAGATCGCTGCTCTCTAAATCCTGGGGTATTTTACAATCGGATCCCATCTTGTCACAATATGTAGGCGCAGGCCCGAATATTACATATCGTAGATCTAAGAACTTGGGTGAATACTTGGTGAAAAGCCACTATGATTTTAAACCAGTAATTACCACCTTTTTGGATAATAGTACACCAAAAAATGGTTGTAAAGCATGTGGCAAATGTGTGGCCTGTTCAAATGTAGTACGGGCTGAAACATTTACCGACTCTAGTGGGACTCGGACGTTTAAGATTAAGCATGCCATTACTTGCACCACAAAAGCGGTAATCTATCATGCGGTATGCCCATGTTCATTGATCTATGTTGGAATGACAACAAGACAATTTAAGGTACGTATTCGCGAACATGTTTGTGGTATAATAGCTGCTAAGAAAGTTGAGGACATGTCGAAGCTGAAGACTCTGCCCAAGCATTTTAAAATCCACCATAATAGTGACCCCTCTGGCTTAAAGTTTGTGGGTATTGATACCATCACGCTTAATGAGCGTGGTGGGGAAATTGGTGTGCCACTTGCTAAACTTGAGACCAAGTGGATATGGTTGTTGGATACGGTCACACCAAAGGGGTTAAACGAAAATTTGTGTTTTGCCCCATTTCTCTAAAGTTTTACCATCTGATTTTATGCATATTTTAATTGTTTTTACTCTGGTTATTGTTTTTATGGATGTAATCTTTGTTATTATTTTCTCCCTTTTTTTTTTTTTTTTTTTTTTCCCTTTTCCTGTTTTTATTATTTATTCTTATTTTCTTGTACTAATTGCTCCCATTTGCTATATTTTTCAGTGATCCACTTACCTGTTATATGTTCCATCCTGATTCCTGGTGCCACACGGAGTGTTGTTCTGTCCGGGAGAGGTCTGGTGTGGGCAGGACTTGCCGTGTGGTCCTGTTACAACGAATGTGGATATATTATTATATGTATATAGACTATAGGGCTATAAAATTGATATGTTAATAACATTATGACAATATATGATTATTGTAATTATGTCTGACTAGTATATTTTTCTCCATACCTATTTGGCTCTAATATGGCCTTTTTTCTGTATATATAAATCTGTCTTTCGTAAAAATTTTTTTCTTTATTTATATTGGCTTTGTGGAGTAATTCATCCTGGCTCATCTGGGGCTATTCTGTCTGTATTTCGTTTTGTATTTGCCCCTGTATTGTAGGGATGGCCTTGTTGAATAAGGGTTGTGGTTTCCAATCCTTTTTTTACCTTTTTTTGATTCATCTAGATGCGGCCATTGGTGGTGCGCATGCCCGGTCGGCGTGACGGCACTCGGCCGTTTCGCGTCCTTGCTGCTATGGAGACGTCGGGTACTCCGCCCCCGTACGTCCGGCAGTATGGCGCGAGCGGCGGAAGTGCCGGAATGAAGGGACCGCGCATGCGCCGCTAACACCCGGGCCGTATTGCTAGTAAAGGGGAAACTATTTAATCGGCGTCCTGACGCCCCAATAGCCATCCCCCTGACGAAGGATCAATATCCGAAACGCGCGTTGGGGCGCTTTCGCATGAGGACGTAGCTGACCCTGCTGACCTGGGCTATTTAGGTATTGTGTGCTCCCCATTTGATAGATAATAGGTAATCACATCTTGCTGCTATGGATCTCCTAATTATTTGCGGATTTTTCTCCACTTGGATCTAATAGAGAAGCCGCAGCATTTATTTATGTTCAGTATAGATACCATATTGTGTACCATCTTTACTGTGCAGCCTACTGCAACGTGTCACCACTCTTGAGTTTTTTAACACTGTACTGGTAATGACCAGATTAATCACTTTTTTGTTTTGGTTACCATATATATTGCACATGTAAAACATTTGCACAATTGCACTTTAATATTTCACATTGTGTGATTAATTGGTGCTTGTACCCTTATACATTTACTTATATATTTTTTATGTATTTTTACATTTTTTAAAAGGGCACGTTGCACTTTACTTGTGCAGTTTTTTGATATATATATATATATATATATATACGCAGATTATTTTGTGATTATAGTATATACTAGTGGTGAGCCACACCCTTGGTGTATGTGTGTATCACTGGGGTCAGCTGTGATTTTCATTTATATGTCTCTTTAGATATTTTATTAGTAATTTGTGTTTTCTCATTGTTCTTGTGCGCACTTTTTATGTAAATTTTAATATACAATTATTTTGCCACCATATTTAATAAAGGCGTATTTTTATATATATCTTGTCTGTTGTTGTATCTTACTTTTATCCATATATTGGCTTTGGTTGTACCTATCCTAGGCTAGGTGGTTCTTCCACTAAATCTTCCACAGTGCACTGGTCACCTTCACAGTAATTACTTAATTATTTATATACTCACATATAGATGGATATGTATGTATAGTACCATTGTACACTGTGGATTTATCTAAACTTAATTTACTGTGTTCTGCACAGGCATCTTCTCTTCCACAGTTGGATATGGATTTTAAGTCAAGAGAGGCATCTTGGCAAGGTCAAATAAACACGGTATTTTCCAACAATGATGTGGCATCTAATAATACTGATGGTTTAAACTTCGATGGAATTTTTAAAAATATTAAAAATCTCACCCACAAAAGAACCCGTTGTTGGTGGAGCAGAGCATTCCTAGAGAATTATATTCAGCACAATCTGATTCCGAGGGGTTTACGAATACACGTCACTCCATCCTTCCCTGTGAGTGATGAGGAATTCATCAAAAATTGGGAAGTAGTGTGTAATCAGACTTCCAGACAACTAATGGAACTTTTGGTCGGATATAATTCCAAGAATTTGACAGAGATTGATAAAATGTTGGATGACTTGTACATTAAGGCCAAAACATGTTTGACTACCGAACAGATTGTCTTGTTGGACGGGCAGTTGGAGAAACTCATGGACCAATGGATTAGGGATATCCGTACGAATCAGACCAGTAAGCTGCTTAGGGATCAAAAGGATTTTACTATGGGAAAGGTCTACAAATGGCGCAGACCCAACGCAAATGATGTGGGCCATGAACGTAGTACTTCAGTCTCCTCCAATTTAACCCTGGGTGATGTTTCTGGTGCCTCCTGTTCCGCCTCTGTGGTTACATCAGGTGCATCTACACCAAAACGGAAACGTGAACCCCGTTATGCACCCTCTAAACGCAATTTTGGACATTCTCCCGGAAAATCTAATTTTAAGGTGATTAATTTGAGCAATCATGTATTAACAAATGTAGAGATCGATATCCTTCAAAAAGGCCTCATGTTCTGTCCTGTGGCACAATTTGATAAATTTACTGCAATAAAAGACTTGCATTTATTTGCCAGGAAACTCCTTTTTAAAAAATTGTTTCATAATGAGGGTACATCAAAATTGTTTCCCACAGAGGCGGAGCAGGAGGCCCTGACTATACTTGAGGAGCTGGCCAAAGAACATAATGAACCCATTGGAGGTAAGGTGCCACCCGCTATTAGGCCCAAGTCGCGTAAGTTCCCTCCCTTGTCGACTTGTCCAACGGTTGATGTATTTGTTAAGACTGTGAGTAAAGGTTTTGATCATATACCACGGTTTCCGAATGGCGGGAATTTGAGTAATAAGGAGATGACTGCACTCCATGACTTGCAAAATTTGAAGGACGTGGTATTTAAACCTGCCGACAAGGGGGGGAATATCGTGATTTGGCCTAAGGTTTTGTATGAAGGGGAGGCTTTCCGTCAGTTGGGGGATGTGGTGTGCTACAAAAAAATGACCTTTAACCCACTTATCAAGTTTCAAGGGGAGCTTGAGATAATTCTTAAAACAGCCCTTGAATTCAATACCATCACCAAGGAATTATTTGGAGCCTTGTATGTACCCGAACCAACAATATCCACCCTTTATTTACTACCAAAGGTCCATAAAAATCTGTCCAAACTGCCTGGTAGGCCTATAATTTCTGGCTGCGGGAATTATTTGGAGAAAATCAACAGATTCATAGACTCCAAATTGCAGCCAATGGTTACTGAACTCCCTTCCTATATAAAGGATACAAATGACTTCTTAAAAAAGATTGATGGGCTACATGTTGGTGTGGGGACTCTCCTTGTTTCCTGTGATGTGGAGAGTCTCTACACTAACATCCGCCATGCTGATGGGGTTCAGGCGGTTAGGTATTATTTGGGGTCTTCATGTCTACCTGAGCCTATGAGGGATTTTGTGGTTCAACTGCTTGAATTCTCTTTGTCTCATAATTTTTTTCTATTTAAGGGGTCCCTCTACCTACAGCTCCAGGGAACTGCAATGGGTGCCTCATTTGCGCCATCTTATGCAAATTTGTTCCTGGGGCTGTGGGAGAGGGACATATTCATGTCGGGACTTGTGCCATCGGTGGACCGCATCCCTTTGTGGGTGCGGTTCATCGATGATATATTTTTTATTTGGCAGGGTCCTGTCGACATGTTAAAAGAATTCATGGCGGAATTGAACCACAATTCACGGAATTTACATCTGACATACAAGGTGCACACTGATGAGATGGAATTTCTGGATGTACTTGTGAAGAGGGACATTGATAATTGTCTCTCCACGAACATTTTTCGCAAGAGTACCGCAACTAATGCTTTGTTACATGCGACTTCATCCCATCCCCTTCCAATGGTCAATGCCATTCCAATCGGGCAATTTCTGCGTTTACGGAGAATATGTTCCAATGACACAGATTTTGAGGAACAGTCAGTCTTATTAAAGGAGAGATTCATTGAGCGGGGTTATAGTAGGCGTTCCATCAAGAGGGGCTATAATAGGGCTAAGTATACTACGCGCCATCAAGCTTTATATGGGAGTAAGCCCCAAAAATTCAACCAAAAAGTGAGATTTATAACCCAATATAATGGCCAAACAGAAATGGTGAGATCGCTGCTCTCTAAATCCTGGGGTATTTTACAATCGGATCCCATCTTGTCACAATATGTAGGCGCAGGCCCGAATATTACATATCGTAGATCTAAGAACTTGGGTGAATACTTGGTGAAAAGCCACTATGATTTTAAACCAGTAATTACCACCTTTTTGGATAATAGTACACCAAAAAATGGTTGTAAAGCATGTGGCAAATGTGTGGCCTGTTCAAATGTAGTACGGGCTGAAACATTTACCGACTCTAGTGGGACTCGGACGTTTAAGATTAAGCATGCCATTACTTGCACCACAAAAGCGGTAATCTATCATGCGGTATGCCCATGTTCATTGATCTATGTTGGAATGACAACAAGACAATTTAAGGTACGTATTCGCGAACATGTTTGTGGTATAATAGCTGCTAAGAAAGTTGAGGACATGTCGAAGCTGAAGACTCTGCCCAAGCATTTTAAAATCCACCATAATAGTGACCCCTCTGGCTTAAAGTTTGTGGGTATTGATACCATCACGCTTAATGAGCGTGGTGGGGAAATTGGTGTGCCACTTGCTAAACTTGAGACCAAGTGGATATGGTTGTTGGATACGGTCACACCAAAGGGGTTAAACGAAAATTTGTGTTTTGCCCCATTTCTCTAAAGTTTTACCATCTGATTTTATGCATATTTTAATTGTTTTTACTTTGGTTATTTTTTTTATGGATGTAATCTTTGTTATTATTTTCTCCCTTTTTTTTTTTTTTTTCCCTTTTCCTGTTTTTATTATTTATTTTTATTTTCTTGTACTAATTGCTCCCATTTGCTATATTTTTCAGTGATCCACTTACCTGTTATATGTTCCATCCTGATTCCTGGTGCCACACGGAGTGTTGTTCTGTCCGGGAGAGGTCTGGTGTGGGCAGGACTTGCCGTGTGGTCCTGTTACAACGAATGTGGATATATTATTATATGTATATAGACTATAGGGCTATAAAATTGATATGTTAATAACATTATGACAATATATGATTATTGTAATTATGTCTGACTAGTATATTTTTCTCCATACCTATTTGGCTCTAATATGGCCTTTTTTCTGTATATATAAATCTGTCTTTCGTAAAAAAAATTTTCTTTATTTATATTGGCTTTGTGGAGTAATTCATCCTGGCTCATCTGGGGCTATTCTGTCTGTATTTCGTTTTGTATTTGCCCCTGTATTGTAGGGATGGCCTTGTTGAATAAGGGTTGTGGTTTCCAATCCTTTTTTTACCTTTTTTTGATTCATCTAGATGCGGCCATTGGTGGTGCGCATGCCCGGTCGGCGTGACGGCACTCGGCCGTTTCGCGTCCTTGCTGCTATGGAGACGTCGGGTACTCCGCCCCCGTACGTCCGGCAGTATGGCGCGAGCGGCGGAAGTGCCGGAATGAAGGGACCGCGCATGCGCCGCTAACACCCGGGCCGTATTGCTAGTAAAGGGGAAACTATTTAATCGGCGTCCTGACGCCCCAATAGCCATCCCCCTGACGAAGGATCAATATCCGAAACGCGCGTTGGGGCGCTTTCGCATGAGGACGTAGCTGACCCTGCTGACCTGGGCTATTTAGGTATTGTGTGCTCCCCATTTGATAGATAATAGGTAATCACATCTTGCTGCTATGGATCTCCTAATTATTTGCGGATTTTTCTCCACTTGGATCTAATAGAGAAGCCGCAGCATTTATTTATGTTCAGTATAGATACCATATTGTGTACCATCTTTACTGTGCAGCCTACTGCAACGTGTCACCACTCTTGAGTTTTTTAACACTGTACTGGTAATGACCAGATTAATCACTTTTTTGTTTTGGTTACCATATATATTGCACATGTAAAACATTTGCACAATTGCACTTTAATATTTCACATTGTGTGATTAATTGGTGCTTGTACCCTTATACATTTACTTATATATTTTTTATGTATTTTTACATTTTTTAAAAGGGCACGTTGCACTTTACTTGTGCAGTTTTTTGATATATATATATATATATACGCAGATTATTTTGTGATTATAGTATATACTAGTGGTGAGCCACACCCTTGGTGTATGTGTGTATCACTGGGGTCAGCTGTGATTTTCATTTATATGTCTCTTTAGATATTTTATTAGTAATTTGTGTTTTCTCATTGTTCTTGTGCGCACTTTTTATGTAAATTTTAATATACAATTATTTTGCCACCATATTTAATAAAGGCGTATTTTTATATATATCTTGTCTGTTGTTGTATCTTACTTTTATCCATATATTGGCTTTGGTTGTACCTATCCTAGGCTAGGTGGTTCTTCCACTAAATCTTCCACAGTGCACTGGTCACCTTCACAGTAATTACTTAATTATTTATATACTCACATATAGATGGATATGTATGTATAGTACCATTGTACACTGTGGATTTATCTAAACTTAATTTACTGTGTTCTGCACAGGCATCTTCTCTTCCACAGTTGGATATGGATTTTAAGTCAAGAGAGGCATCTTGGCAAGGTCAAATAAACACGGTATTTTCCAACAATGATGTGGCATCTAATAATACTGATGGTTTAAACTTCGATGGAATTTTTAAAAATATTAAAAATCTCACCCACAAAAGAACCCGTTGTTGGTGGAGCAGAGCATTCCTAGAGAATTATATTCAGCACAATCTGATTCCGAGGGGTTTACGAATACACGTCACTCCATCCTTCCCTGTGAGTGATGAGGAATTCATCAAAAATTGGGAAGTAGTGTGTAATCAGACTTCCAGACAACTAATGGAACTTTTGGTCGGATATAATTCCAAGAATTTGACAGAGATTGATAAAATGTTGGATGACTTGTACATTAAGGCCAAAACATGTTTGACTACCGAACAGATTGTCTTGTTGGACGGGCAGTTGGAGAAACTCATGGACCAATGGATTAGGGATATCCGTACGAATCAGACCAGTAAGCTGCTTAGGGATCAAAAGGATTTTACTATGGGAAAGGTCTACAAATGGCGCAGACCCAACGCAAATGATGTGGGCCATGAACGTAGTACTTCAGTCTCCTCCAATTTAACCCTGGGTGATGTTTCTGGTGCCTCCTGTTCCGCCTCTGTGGTTACATCAGGTGCATCTACACCAAAACGGAAACGTGAACCCCGTTATGCACCCTCTAAACGCAATTTTGGACATTCTCCCGGAAAATCTAATTTTAAGGTGATTAATTTGAGCAATCATGTATTAACAAATGTAGAGATCGATATCCTTCAAAAAGGCCTCATGTTCTGTCCTGTGGCACAATTTGATAAATTTACTGCAATAAAAGACTTGCATTTATTTGCCAGGAAACTCCTTTTTAAAAAATTGTTTCATAATGAGGGTACATCAAAATTGTTTCCCACAGAGGCGGAGCAGGAGGCCCTGACTATACTTGAGGAGCTGGCCAAAGAACATAATGAACCCATTGGAGGTAAGGTGCCACCCGCTATTAGGCCCAAGTCGCGTAAGTTCCCTCCCTTGTCGACTTGTCCAACGGTTGATGTATTTGTTAAGACTGTGAGTAAAGGTTTTGATCATATACCACGGTTTCCGAATGGCGGGAATTTGAGTAATAAGGAGATGACTGCACTCCATGACTTGCAAAATTTGAAGGACGTGGTATTTAAACCTGCCGACAAGGGGGGGGAATATCGTGATTTGGCCTAAGGTTTTGTATGAAGGGGAGGCTTTCCGTCAGTTGGGGGATGTGGTGTGCTACAAAAAAATGACCTTTAACCCACTTATCAAGTTTCAAGGGGAGCTTGAGATAATTCTTAAAACAGCCCTTGAATTCAATACCATCACCAAGGAATTATTTGGAGCCTTGTATGTACCCGAACCAACAATATCCACCCTTTATTTACTACCAAAGGTCCATAAAAATCTGTCCAAACCGCCTGGTAGGCCTATAATTTCTGGCTGCGGGAATTATTTGGAGAAAATCAACAGATTCATAGACTCCAAATTGCAGCCAATGGTTACTGAACTCCCTTCCTATATAAAGGATACAAATGACTTCTTAAAAAAGATTGATGGGCTACATGTTGGTGTGGGGACTCTCCTTGTTTCCTGTGATGTGGAGAGTCTCTACACTAACATCCACCATGCTGATGGGGTTCAGGCGGTTAGGTATTATTTGGGGTCTTCATGTCTACCTGAGCCTATGAGGGATTTTGTGGTTCAACTGCTTGAATTCTCTTTGTCTCATAATTTTTTTCTATTTAAGGGGTCCCTCTACCTACAGCTCCAGGGCACTGCAATGGGTGCCTCATTTGCGCCATCTTATGCAAATTTGTTCCTGGGGCTGTGGGAGAGGGACATATTCATGTCGGGACTTGTGCCATCGGTGGACCGCATCCCTTTGTGGGTGCGGTTCATCGATGATATATTTTTTATTTGGCAGGGTCCTGTCGACATGTTAAAAGAATTCATGGTGGAATTGAACCACAATTCACGGAATTTACATCTGACATACAAGGTGCACACTGATGAGATGGAATTTCTGGATGTACTTGTGAAGAGGGACATTGATAATTGTCTCTCCACGAACATTTTTCGCAAGAGTACCGCAACTAATGCTTTGTTACATGCGACTTCATCCCATCCCCTTCCAATGGTCAATGCCATTCCAATCGGGCAATTTCTGCGTTTACGGAGAATATGTTCCAATGACACAGATTTTGAGGAACAGTCAGTCTTATTAAAGGAGAGATTCATTGAGCGGGGTTATAGTAGGCGTTCCATCAAGAGGGGCTATAATAGGGCTAAGTATACTACGCGCCATCAAGCTTTATATGGGAGTAAGCCCCAAAAATTCAACCAAAAAGTGAGATTTATAACCCAATATAATGGCCAAACAGAAATGGTGAGATCGCTGCTCTCTAAATCCTGGGGTATTTTACAATCGGATCCCATCTTGTCACAATATGTAGGCGCAGGCCCGAATATTACATATCGTAGATCTAAGAACTTGGGTGAATACTTGGTGAAAAGCCACTATGATTTTAAACCATTAATTACCACCTTTTTGGATAATAGTACACCAAAAAATGGTTGTAAAGCATGTGGCAAATGTGTGGCCTGTTCAAATGTAGTACGGGCTGAAACATTTACCGACTCTAGTGGGACTCGGACGTTTAAGATTAAGCATGCCATTACTTGCACCACAAAAGCGGTAATCTATCATGCGGTATGCCCATGTTCATTGATCTATGTTGGAATGACAACAAGACAATTTAAGGTACGTATTCGCGAACATGTTTGTGGTATAATAGCTGCTAAGAAAGTTGAGGACATGTCGAAGCTGAAGACTCTGCCCAAGCATTTTAAAATCCACCATAATAGTGACCCCTCTGGCTTAAAGTTTGTGGGTATTGATACCATCACGCTTAATGAGCGTGGTGGGGAAATTGGTGTGCCACTTGCTAAACTTGAGACCAAGTGGATATGGTTGTTGGATACGGTCACACCAAAGGGGTTAAACGAAAATTTGTGTTTTGCCCCATTTCTCTAAAGTTTTACCATCTGATTTTATGCATATTTTAATTGTTTTTACTTTGGTTATTGTTTTTATGGATGTAATCTTTGTTATTATTTTCTCCCTTTTTTTTTTTTTTTTTCCCTTTTCCTGTTTTTATTATTTATTCTTATTTTCTTGTACTAATTGCTCCCATTTGCTATATTTTTCAGTGATCCACTTACCTGTTATATGTTCCATCCTGATTCCTGGTGCCACACGGAGTGTTGTTCTGTCCGGGAGAGGTCTGGTGTGGGCAGGACTTGCCGTGTGGTCCTGTTACAACGAATGTGGATATATTATTATATGTATATAGACTATAGGGCTATAAAATTGATATGTTAATAACATTATGACAATATATGATTATTGTAATTATGTCTGACTAGTATATTTTTCTCCATACCTATTTGGCTCTAATATGGCCTTTTTTCTGTATATATAAATCTGTCTTTCGTAAAAAAAATTTTCTTTATTTATATTGGCTTTGTGGAGTAATTCATCCTGGCTCATCTGGGGCTATTCTGTCTGTATTTCGTTTTGTATTTGCCCCTGTATTGTAGGGATGGCCTTGTTGAATAAGGGTTGTGGTTTCCAATCCTTTTTTTACCTTTTTTTGATTCATCTAGATGCGGCCATTGGTGGTGCGCATGCCCGGTCGGCGTGACGGCACTCGGCCGTTTCGCGTCCTTGCTGCTATGGAGACGTCGGGTACTCCGCCCCCGTACGTCCGGCAGTATGGCGCGAGCGGCGGAAGTGCCGGAATGAAGGGACCGCGCATGCGCCGCTAACACCCGGGCCGTATTGCTAGTAAAGGGGAAACTATTTAATCGGCGTCCTGACGCCCCAATAGCCATCCCCCTGACGAAGGATCAATATCCGAAACGCGCGTTGGGGCGCTTTCGCATGAGGACGTAGCTGACCCTGCTGACCTGGGCTATTTAGGTATTGTGTGCTCCCCATTTGATAGATAATAGGTAATCACATCTTGCTGCTATGGATCTCCTAATTATTTGCGGATTTTTCTCCACTTGGATCTAATAGAGAAGCCGCAGCATTTATTTATGTTCAGTATAGATACCATATTGTGTACCATCTTTACTGTGCAGCCTACTGCAACGTGTCACCACTCTTGAGTTTTTTAACACTGTACTGGTAATGACCAGATTAATCACTTTTTTGTTTTGGTTACCATATATATTGCACATGTAAAACATTTGCACAATTGCACTTTAATATTTCACATTGTGTGATTAATTGGTGCTTGTACCCTTATACATTTACTTATATATTTTTTATGTATTTTTACATTTTTTAAAAGGGCACGTTGCACTTTACTTGTGCAGTTTTTTGATATATATATATATATATACGCAGATTATTTTGTGATTATAGTATATACTAGTGGTGAGCCACACCCTTGGTGTATGTGTGTATCACTGGGGTCAGCTGTGATTTTCATTTATATGTCTCTTTAGATATTTTATTAGTAATTTGTGTTTTCTCATTGTTCTTGTGCGCACTTTTTATGTAAATTTTAATATACAATTATTTTGCCACCATATTTAATAAAGGCGTATTTTTATATATATCTTGTCTGTTGTTGTATCTTACTTTTATCCATATATTGGCTTTGGTTGTACCTATCCTAGGCTAGGTGGTTCTTCCACTAAATCTTCCACAGTGCACTGGTCACCTTCACAGTAATTACTTAATTATTTATATACTCACATATAGATGGATATGTATGTATAGTACCATTGTACACTGTGGATTTATCTAAACTTAATTTACTGTGTTCTGCACAGGCATCTTCTCTTCCACAGTTGGATATGGATTTTAAGTCAAGAGAGGCATCTTGGCAAGGTCAAATAAACACGGTATTTTCCAACAATGATGTGGCATCTAATAATACTGATGGTTTAAACTTCGATGGAATTTTTAAAAATATTAAAAATCTCACCCACAAAAGAACCCGTTGTTGGTGGAGCAGAGCATTCCTAGAGAATTATATTCAGCACAATCTGATTCCGAGGGGTTTACGAATACACGTCACTCCATCCTTCCCTGTGAGTGATGAGGAATTCATCAAAAATTGGGAAGTAGTGTGTAATCAGACTTCCAGACAACTAATGGAACTTTTGGTCGGATATAATTCCAAGAATTTGACAGAGATTGATAAAATGTTGGATGACTTGTACATTAAGGCCAAAACATGTTTGACTACCGAACAGATTGTCTTGTTGGACGGGCAGTTGGAGAAACTCATGGACCAATGGATTAGGGATATCCGTACGAATCAGACCAGTAAGCTGCTTAGGGATCAAAAGGATTTTACTATGGGAAAGGTCTACAAATGGCGCAGACCCAACGCAAATGATGTGGGCCATGAACGTAGTACTTCAGTCTCCTCCAATTTAACCCTGGGTGATGTTTCTGGTGCCTCCTGTTCCGCCTCTGTGGTTACATCAGGTGCATCTACACCAAAACGGAAACGTGAACCCCGTTATGCACCCTCTAAACGCAATTTTGGACATTCTCCCGGAAAATCTAATTTTAAGGTGATTAATTTGAGCAATCATGTATTAACAAATGTAGAGATCGATATCCTTCAAAAAGGCCTCATGTTCTGTCCTGTGGCACAATTTGATAAATTTACTGCAATAAAAGACTTGCATTTATTTGCCAGGAAACTCCTTTTTAAAAAATTGTTTCATAATGAGGGTACATCAAAATTGTTTCCCACAGAGGCGGAGCAGGAGGCCCTGACTATACTTGAGGAGCTGGCCAAAGAACATAATGAACCCATTGGAGGTAAGGTGCCACCCGCTATTAGGCCCAAGTCGCGTAAGTTCCCTCCCTTGTCGACTTGTCCAACGGTTGATGTATTTGTTAAGACTGTGAGTAAAGGTTTTGATCATATACCACGGTTTCCGAATGGCGGGAATTTGAGTAATAAGGAGATGACTGCACTCCATGACTTGCAAAATTTGAAGGACGTGGTATTTAAACCTGCCGACAAGGGGGGGGAATATCGTGATTTGGCCTAAGGTTTTGTATGAAGGGGAGGCTTTCCGTCAGTTGGGGGATGTGGTGTGCTACAAAAAAATGACCTTTAACCCACTTATCAAGTTTCAAGGGGAGCTTGAGATAATTCTTAAAACAGCCCTTGAATTCAATACCATCACCAAGGAATTATTTGGAGCCTTGTATGTACCCGAACCAACAATATCCACCCTTTATTTACTACCAAAGGTCCATAAAAATCTGTCCAAACCGCCTGGTAGGCCTATAATTTCTGGCTGCGGGAATTATTTGGAGAAAATCAACAGATTCATAGACTCCAAATTGCAGCCAATGGTTACTGAACTCCCTTCCTATATAAAGGATACAAATGACTTCTTAAAAAAGATTGATGGGCTACATGTTGGTGTGGGGACTCTCCTTGTTTCCTGTGATGTGGAGAGTCTCTACACTAACATCCACCATGCTGATGGGGTTCAGGCGGTTAGGTATTATTTGGGGTCTTCATGTCTACCTGAGCCTATGAGGGATTTTGTGGTTCAACTGCTTGAATTCTCTTTGTCTCATAATTTTTTTCTATTTAAGGGGTCCCTCTACCTACAGCTCCAGGGCACTGCAATGGGTGCCTCATTTGCGCCATCTTATGCAAATTTGTTCCTGGGGCTGTGGGAGAGGGACATATTCATGTCGGGACTTGTGCCATCGGTGGACCGCATCCCTTTGTGGGTGCGGTTCATCGATGATATATTTTTTATTTGGCAGGGTCCTGTCGACATGTTAAAAGAATTCATGGTGGAATTGAACCACAATTCACGGAATTTACATCTGACATACAAGGTGCACACTGATGAGATGGAATTTCTGGATGTACTTGTGAAGAGGGACATTGATAATTGTCTCTCCACGAACATTTTTCGCAAGAGTACCGCAACTAATGCTTTGTTACATGCGACTTCATCCCATCCCCTTCCAATGGTCAATGCCATTCCAATCGGGCAATTTCTGCGTTTACGGAGAATATGTTCCAATGACACAGATTTTGAGGAACAGTCAGTCTTATTAAAGGAGAGATTCATTGAGCGGGGTTATAGTAGGCGTTCCATCAAGAGGGGCTATAATAGGGCTAAGTATACTACGCGCCATCAAGCTTTATATGGGAGTAAGCCCCAAAAATTCAACCAAAAAGTGAGATTTATAACCCAATATAATGGCCAAACAGAAATGGTGAGATCGCTGCTCTCTAAATCCTGGGGTATTTTACAATCGGATCCCATCTTGTCACAATATGTAGGCGCAGGCCCGAATATTACATATCGTAGATCTAAGAACTTGGGTGAATACTTGGTGAAAAGCCACTATGATTTTAAACCATTAATTACCACCTTTTTGGATAATAGTACACCAAAAAATGGTTGTAAAGCATGTGGCAAATGTGTGGCCTGTTCAAATGTAGTACGGGCTGAAACATTTACCGACTCTAGTGGGACTCGGACGTTTAAGATTAAGCATGCCATTACTTGCACCACAAAAGCGGTAATCTATCATGCGGTATGCCCATGTTCATTGATCTATGTTGGAATGACAACAAGACAATTTAAGGTACGTATTCGCGAACATGTTTGTGGTATAATAGCTGCTAAGAAAGTTGAGGACATGTCGAAGCTGAAGACTCTGCCCAAGCATTTTAAAATCCACCATAATAGTGACCCCTCTGGCTTAAAGTTTGTGGGTATTGATACCATCACGCTTAATGAGCGTGGTGGGGAAATTGGTGTGCCACTTGCTAAACTTGAGACCAAGTGGATATGGTTGTTGGATACGGTCACACCAAAGGGGTTAAACGAAAATTTGTGTTTTGCCCCATTTCTCTAAAGTTTTACCATCTGATTTTATGCATATTTTAATTGTTTTTACTTTGGTTATTGTTTTTATGGATGTAATCTTTGTTATTATTTTCTCCCTTTTTTTTTTTTTTTTTCCCTTTTCCTGTTTTTATTATTTATTCTTATTTTCTTGTACTAATTGCTCCCATTTGCTATATTTTTCAGTGATCCACTTACCTGTTATATGTTCCATCCTGATTCCTGGTGCCACACGGAGTGTTGTTCTGTCCGGGAGAGGTCTGGTGTGGGCAGGACTTGCCGTGTGGTCCTGTTACAACGAATGTGGATATATTATTATATGTATATAGACTATAGGGCTATAAAATTGATATGTTAATAACATTATGACAATATATGATTATTGTAATTATGTCTGACTAGTATATTTTTCTCCATACCTATTTGGCTCTAATATGGCCTTTTTTCTGTATATATAAATCTGTCTTTCGTAAAAAAAAATTTCTTTATTTATATTGGCTTTGTGGAGTAATTCATCCTGGCTCATCTGGGGCTATTCTGTCATACCCTTGGTGTATGTGTGTATCACTGGGGTCAGCTGTGATTTTCATTTATATGTCTCTTTAGATATTTTATTAGTAATTTGTGTTTTCTCATTGTTCTTGTGCGCACTTTTTATGTAAATTTTAATATACAATTATTTTGCCACCATATTTAATAAAGGCGTATTTTTATATATATCTTGTCTGTTGTTGTATCTTACTTTTATCCATATATTGGCTTTGGTTGTACCTATCCATGTTCCTGCATGGTCAGACACAGCCATTACACAGTACACAGCAGGGGCACATTTATTTGCTTTCTCTATCCATATTTTATAGGATGTTTAGGGGGCACCTAGAATAAAGAGGACATAAAGTTTCATAATAAATATAGTTTGACTAAAAAAGCTCTCTTAAAGATGTTTTTAGAAAAAAAATGCTCCTAGGGTGCACTTTCAGACAGGTCAGCTCACCTGATTTTACACAAAGTCACCCTTTTTTCAGTTTTCTCATCCGGTTACTCTATGAGATATTGCTTTCACCCTGCTCTCAGAAAAGGGTGCTGGACCCACATTTACAACAATAATAATAAATATGGCATTTATAATAATAAAGGTCAGTGCAGGACCCCCAAAGTGCAGGGAGGTGGAGCGCCCCCACTGCCGCAGGGCCGAGGGGCACCCGGTACCGGGCCTCTGTGTCTCGGTTCTGGGGTTGTCACTGTGGCTAGGCCCGGTCCGTGACCCTGCTGAGGGGTGTCCAGTGAAAGTTGCCAATGTGCAGATGTTGTGGTGTGGTGTAGGTTGCGGTGAATAACGAGGACACCAGGTTGCAGTCTCTTTACCTCTTTACTGAAGGCTTCAGGATCCTCAGTCCGGAATACGGTCAACCGGGCTACCTGAGTCCGGCCGGTCCGATAGCAACTCCAGAGTTCCCTTTGCAGGTGGAAATCTGTGCCTACCTTCTAGCGCTTGTGTGTTGCAGTCCTTCCCTGCTGTGCTTACGGGATAGTCCTCACAACTGTTGTGTCTGTTTCTGAAGTTCCCTCACAACTCGATTATCATGTTCTTCTTCGTCCCCCAGATGATATGGCTAGGACGCACCCGTATGACGGGTAGGCTCGGAGGTCTTCCGGGACCCCAGAGTCGCCCCTCTCCAAATGTTGCCCCCTGTGTCTGCTTAGGTGATGTTGGGTGAGACAGCCCGCCTATAACTGACTGTCCTGCCGTAGGTTTGAAGTAAGGCCTGGAGCTCAATACTTCCTCGGCGTTTCCGGCCACCGGCTGCGCGCCTCAGTAGGATGTTGCCTCGTCTTACAGCACGACTCCTACTGGTGTTTCTCCTTGTTGCGTTGATCTCGTTTCTCACTCAGCACAATAAACCTCGCTTCTTGTCCTTTCTTGGGGTACCGCCGCAATCAAGTGCAGGCGCGGTCCCGTAACGTTCTTTCTGTTCACTAGGCCTCTGTCAGGATCCCACCCCTGACAGGGACCCCTGTTGTGTATCCGCTTTTTGGGCTCCCCTGGTGGTTGCTGGTGGTACTGGTGACTTGTTTGCACTTTGCTGCTTCTGTTCACCTGCTTCCATCAGTGTTTGGGAGTTTCCTATTTAGCCTTGCTCTCCAGTCATTTCCTTGCCGGTCATCATTGTAACCAGAGTCTTTCGGTTGCATGTTCCTGCTACTAGTCTGCTGATCAGCTAAGTGGACTTATTGTCCTTATCGTTTTTGTATTTTTGTCCAGTGTACAGTTTTGTCATTTTCTGTTGCTGGAAGCTCTTGTGGTCTGATATTGCCACTCCTGTGTGATGAGTTGACACAGGAGTCTTAAAGTAATTTCAGGATGGTTTTTTGAAAGGGTTTTCAGTTGACCGTGAAGTCCTCTTTTGTATCCTTCTGCTATCTAGTAAGTGGACCTCTCTTTGCTAAATCTACTTTCATACTGTGTATGTCTTTTCCCCTGAAATCACCGTTAATATATGTGGGGGCTGCTATCATCTTTGGGGAATTTCACTAGAGGTAAGCCAGGTCTGTTTCTTCCTCTACCAGGCGTAGTTAGTCCTCCGGCTGGCGCGTGGCATTTAGGAAGCCGTAGGTATGCTCCCTGGCTACTATTAGTTGTGTGGTAGATTTAGCTCACGGTCAACTCCAGTTTCCATCACCCGAGAGCTCGTTCGTTATTTATATGTTTCTTACATTCCCTTGCCATTGGGAACCATGACAGTATGACCGGCCCGTGTTAAACTTACTGGCAGAAGAAAGGAGAGAAAAAAGAAGTCTGTAAATTTTTTTTTTTTTTCTTTTTCCCTATGCTTGCTCCATAGTTGGATCAGTTGTATTTCAGCTCTAATTACAGCCTTTGCCTTTCTCTCCTTATAATCCTTGAATGGCTCTGAGCTCACCTGTTTAAAGATGGATCCCCAGAGTTTGGCTGCAGGTTTAAATAATCTTGCTACGAAGGTTCAAAATTTACAAGATTTTGTTATGCATACTCCTATTTCTGAACCTAAAATCCCTACACCAGAGGTGTTTTCCGGAGATAGATCTCGGTTTCTGAATTTCAAATATAATTGTAAATTATTCCTTTCTCTCAGACCTCACTCCTCAGGAGATCCTGTTCAGCAGGTTAAGATTGTAATTTCTTTGCTGCGAGGTGACCCTCAAAATTGGGCATTTTCATTGGCACCAGGGGATCCTGCGTTGCTCAATGTGGATGCGTTTTTCCTGGCTTTAGGGTTGCTTTATGAGGAACCTAATTTAGAGATTCAAGCTGAAAAAGCTTTGATAGCCCTATCTCAAGGGCAAGATGAAGCTGAGATATACTGCCAAAAATTTCGTAAATGGTCTGTGCTTACTCAGTGGAATGAGTGCGCCTTAGCGGCAAATTTCAGAGAGGGCCTTTCTGATGCCGTTAAAGATGTTATGGTCGGGTTCCCTGCGCCTACGGGTCTGAATGAGTCCATGACAATGGCAATTCAGATTGATCGGCGTTTGCGGGAGCGCAAACCCGTGCACCATTTGGCGGTATCTTCTGAAGAGACGCCAGAGAAAATGCAATGTGACAGAATTATGTCCAGAAGCGAGCGGCAGAATTATAGGCGTAAAAATGGGTTATGCTTCTATTGTGGTGATTCTGCTCATGTTATATCGGCATGCTCTAAACGTACTAGGAAGGTTGACAAGTCTATTTCAATTGGCACTTTACAGTCCAAATTTATTTTGTCTGTAACCTTGATTTGTTCATTATCAGTTATTACCGTGGATGCCTATGTGGACTCTGGCGCCGCTCTGAGTCTTATGGACTGGTCCTTTGCCAGGCGCTGTGGGTTTGATTTAGAGCCTCTGGAAGTCCCTATACCTCTGAAGGGTATTGATTCTACACCTTTGGCTTGTAATAAACCACAGTTCTGGACGCAAGTGACTATGCGTATGACTCCAGACCATCAGGAGGTGATTCGCTTCCTTGTGTTGTACAATTTACATGATGTTTTGGTGCTTGGATTACCATGGTTACAGTCTCATAACCCAGTCCTTGACTGGAAAGCTATGTCTGTGTTAAGCTGGGGATGTCGGGGGGCTCATGGGGACACTCCTTTGGTGTCCATTTCGTCATCTATTCCATCTGAGATTCCGGCATTTTTGTCTGATTATCGTGATATTTTTGAAGAGCCTAAAATTGGTTCACTCCCTCCTCACAGGGATTGTGATTGCGCCATAGATCTGATTCCTGGCAGTAAATTTCCAAAGGGTCGTTTGTTTAACCTATCTGTACCTGAACGTGCTGCTATGCGCGAGTATATTAAGGAGTCCCTGGAAAAGGGACATATTCGTCCTTCTTCATCACCTTTAGGAGCCGGTTTTTTCTTTGTCTCTAAAAAGGATGGCTCTCTGAGACCTTGTATTGATTATCGACTCCTGAATAAAATTACAGTCAAATATCAGTATCCGTTGCCTTTGCTGACTGATTTGTTTGCTCGCATAAGGGGGGCTAAATGGTTCTCTAAGATTGATCTTCGTGGGGCGTATAATTTGGTGCGAATTAAGCAGGGGGATGAGTGGAAAACCGCATTTAATACGCCTGAGGGCCATTTTGAGTATTTGGTAATGCCTTTCGGCCTTTCTAATGCACCTTCGGTCTTTCAGTCCTTAATGCATGATATTTTCCGTGAATATTTGGATAAATTTATGATTGTGTACTTGGATGATATTTTGATTTTTTCTGATGACTGGGAGTCTCATGTTCAGCAGGTCAGGAGAGTTTTTCAGGTTTTGCGGGAGAATTCTTTGTGTGTAAAGGGTTCAAAGTGTGTTTTTGGGGTTCAAAAAATTTCCTTTTTGGGGTACATTTTTTCCCCTTCTTCTATTGAGATGGACCCTGTCAAGGTTCGGGCTATTTACGACTGGACGCAGCCTACTTCTCTGAAGAGTCTTCAGAAATTCTTGGGCTTTGCTAATTTTTATCGTCGATTTATAGCTGGTTTTTCTGGCGTTGCTAAACCTCTGACGGATTTGACTAAAAAGGGTGCTGATGTTGCCAATTGGTCCCCTGCTGCTGTGAAGGCAGATGCTCTTTCTAGGAGTTTTGAGCCTGACTCTCCTGGGAATTCTGAACCTGCTGGTGTCCTTAAGGATGGGGTGGTTTTGTCTGCTGTCTCTCCAGATCTGCGACGTGCTTTGCAAGAATTTCAGGCGGATAGACCTGATCGTTGTCCGTCTGGTAGACTGTTTGTTCCTGACGATTGGACCACTAGAGTCATCTCGGAAGTTCATTCTTCTACTCTGGCAGGTCATCCGGGAATTTTTGGCACCAGAGATTTGGTGGCTAGATCCTTCTGGTGGCCTTCCCTGTCTCGAGATGTGCGTGTTTTTGTGCAGTCTTGCGATGTGTGTGCTCGGGCCAAGCCTTGTTGTTCTAGGGCTAGTGGGTTGTTGTTGCCCTTGCCTATTCCTAAGAGGCCTTGGACGCACATCTCTATGGACTTTATCTCGGATCTCCCTGTTTCTCAGAAGATGTCTGTCATCTGGGTGGTGTGTGACCGTTTTTCTAAAATGGTTCATTTGGTGCCATTGCCTAAGTTGCCTTCCTCATCTGAGTTGGTCCCTCTGTTTTTTCAAAATGTGGTTCGCTTGCATGGTATTCCGGAAAACATCGTTTCTGACAGGGGTACCCAGTTCGTGTCTAGATTTTGGCAGGCAGTCTGTGCCAGGTTGGGCATTGATTTATCCTTTTCGTCTGCATTCCATCCTCAGACCAATGGCCAGACGGAGCGAACTAATCAAACTTTGGAGACTTATTTGAGGTGTTTTGTGTCTGCGGATCAGGATGATTGGGTTGCCTTTCTGCCGTTGGCGGAGTTTGCTCTTAATAATCGGGCTAGTTCTGCCACTTTGGTTTCTCCTTTCTTTTGCAATTCAGGGTTTCATCCGCGTTTTTCATCTGGTCAGGTTGAATCTTCGGATTGTCCTGGAGTGGATGCGGTAGTGGATCGGTTGCATCGGATTTGGGGACAAGTGGTGGATAATTTGGAATTGTCCCAGGAGAGGACTCAGCAGTTTGCTAACCGTCGTCGTCGTGTTGGTCCCCACCTTCGCGTTGGGGACTTGGTGTGGTTGTCTTCCCGTTTTGTCCCTATGAGGGTTTCTTCTCCCAAATTTAAGCCTCGGTTCATCGGTCCTTATAGGATTTTGGAGATTCTTAACCCTGTTTCCTTTCGTTTGGACCTCCCGGCATCTTTCGCTATCCATAATGTGTTCCATCGGTCGTTGTTGCAGAGATATGAGGTACCGGTGGTTCCTTCTACTGAACCTCCTGCTCCTGTGCTGGTGGAGGGTGAATTGGAGTACGTCGTAGAGAAGATCTTGGACTCCCATATTTCCAGATGGAGACTTCAATATCTGGTTAAATGGAAAGGCTATGGTCAGGAAGATAATTCTTGGGTAACTGCCTCTGATGTTCATGCCTCGGATTTGGTTCGTGCCTTTCATAGGGCTCATCCAGATCGCCCTGGCGGTTCTTGTGAGGGTTCGGTGCCCCCTCCTTAAGGGGAGGGTACTGTTGTGTATCCGCTTTTTGGGCTCCCCTGGTGGTTGCTGGTGGTACTGGTGACTTGTTTGCACTTTGCTGCTTCTGTTCACCTGCTTCCATCAGTGTTTGGGAGTTTCCTATTTAGCCTTGCTCTCCAGTCATTTCCTTGCCGGTCATCATTGTAACCAGAGTCTTTCGGTTGCATGTTCCTGCTACTAGTCTGCTGATCAGCTAAGTGGACTTATTGTCCTTATCGTTTTTGTATTTTTGTCCAGTGTACAGTTTTGTCATTTTCTGTTGCTGGAAGCTCTTGTGGTCTGATATTGCCACTCCTGTGTGATGAGTTGACACAGGAGTCTTAAAGTAATTTCAGGATGGTTTTTTGAAAGGGTTTTCAGTTGACCGTGAAGTCCTCTTTTGTATCCTTCTGCTATCTAGTAAGTGGACCTCTCTTTGCTAAATCTACTTTCATACTGTGTATGTCTTTTCCCCTGAAATCACCGTTAATATATGTGGGGGCCGCTATCATCTTTGGGGAATTTCACTAGAGGTAAGCCAGGTCTGTTTCTTCCTCTACCAGGCGTAGTTAGTCCTCCGGCTGGCGCGTGGCATTTAGGAAGCCGTAGGTATGCTCCCTGGCTACTATTAGTTGTGTGGTAGATTTAGCTCACGGTCAACTCGAGTTTCCATCACCCGAGAGCTCGTTCGTTATTTATATGTTTCTTACGTTCCCTTGCCATTGGGAACCATGACAGACCCCCCTGAATCTTCCCCTGCAACAACCTCTGACACAGGATGTTGCCTGGTTCCAACCCAGTCAGCTTCTCTCTAACTTCCTATCTAACCCCCAGTTTTACCAGACTGTGAGGAGTGGCCTAATACATAGCACCCTTAGCTCCCCCTGGAGGCCAGACCGTGAAGTGTATTGGTGTCTGTGATACCTGGTCAGGTGAACTCCTTCAGTGCCATCAGACGTACCATAGCCCCCCTTAGCGGCGGAGCATCAGTACTGCAACGACCAGGACTCTGGGACGCTGCACTCCCTGTTGTGAACTCTGTTTCCGGGCTCCCTCCTGTGGTCGTGAGTGGTACTGTGTGAGTTCTCTCTTTGGGCTCCCCCTGGTGGCTCTTTTTGTTATTTTGCAGGTTTCTGGCTGGGATCAGCTGTCTCGTCATCTGCTAGTCAGGTTTCCTATTTAATCCACCTGGTCCTTCATTCCTTGCCTGTTGTCGTTGTATTCAGTGCTATTCTGATTGCTCCTGTCTACATGCGTTATCAGTCTCTCAAGAGAAGCTAAGTTTTGTTTGCTTATTTTTGCTCATCTGTGTTCAAGATGTTTCCTAGTATATGATGAGTTTTGTCCAGCTTGCTAATATGTGATTTCCTTGCTTGCTGGTGCTCTGGGGTGCTGAGTTGCTCCCCCCACATCGTTAGTTGGTGTGGGGGTTCTCGCATTCTCTGCGTGGATATTTTTGCATAGGGTTTTTTACTGACCGCACAGATCCCTTGCTATTTTCTGCTATCTAGCGTTAGCAGGCCTCATTTGCTCAACCTGTTTCATCTCTGCGTTTGTCTTTTCCTCTTAACTCACCGTTATTATTTGTGGGGGGGCTTTTGTATCTCTGGGGTTATTTCTCTGAGGCAAGTGAGGTCTTTACTTTCTCTTTAGGGGTAGTCAGTTTCTCAGGCCGTGAAGAAACGTCTAGGATTTCAGGAAACGTTCCACGGCTGCCTATAGTGTGTGCGGTTAGGATCAGGTTTGCGGTCAGTCCAGTTACCACATCCCCAGAGCTCGTCCTATTATCTTCTACTTAGCTGGTTAGATTTGTGATCCTAAGCCACTGAGGATCATAACAACTCCCCCCCGGTTAAATCCAGTACTCCTGGACTGGGAAGAAAACAACAAAACATGTTAGCAAGAAGACATACAATTTTTGGAAATGCAACAATAAGTAAATTTGAACAGAGCTTCCCTTTATGGGAGGTGAGGACACTTGAACGTTACAAACATGGTTAAATATTTTAAATAACATACTATAAATAACTTCTGTTACCCAACCGGGTATTCTACTTAGTGCAATTTCTGAACAATAATTTAACATTGCCTTTAAGGACGTACGCGCTGAATCCACTAAAGACCTTCTTATAAAACGCTATAAGGCTAATCAACTTTTCTTCATTTTCCATCTTTACATCTGCAGGACCGCCTGTCTATCTGCCCCAGGCCTACTGCCTCTCGCTCTGTTGCAGGACCGCCCCATTCCTCATCCGGGCCTACTGCCTTTCTGCTACTATACACAGTATAGAACTTATCAACCTTCTCTCAATTTAGGATCGCTGAGCCATCTCTGTATGGCTCCTAGGAGGACTCACCAACTAACCCCATACGGGTTCACTTCCTGTCCTCATTCTCTAACACATTATTAAACATTTCTTACAATTAACTAGCTAACTACATATAACTTCGACATGTAAGCATCATTCAACTTTAAGTGCTATTGGTGAACGTCCCCTTTAAGAGGGGACCAAGTCTCTCGGAGGTAGTGCAACTTCTCAAGCTGCAAGTTCGTATTCAGCAAGGACTCCAGTGCTGTTTCCAAGAGCAGTTTCTTCGCAAAGAGTCCTTTTCTTTGTAAAACCAGTAGGGGGCACCTTTAAGAAGGTGCAACTATGTACAATAAGTTTGTAATCATGCAGTGTTCATGATCCAGCAGTTCTTTTCAACAATGATGAACGAGAAAGAAAAAGAAAAGCAAAAGTAGGGATCCCGGGTAAACTAAGGGATCCCTTTAAGAGTTAACCCTAGACGGGTTGTAGCAGCAAGAAGACACATAGAAAGACGAACAGTTAACTATATACAAATGATGAAGCATTCTGGCTTCTCAGTTTCTGGCTGGGCAGGAGGTGGCCTCCTTCCGGGTCTCACCTGGCAAACGGGTCGTGGTGGTGTAACAAGGACCGTTCCTGGCCTTAACAATGACAGGATCCCTCATCGGGACACCCTCCTTGCTCGTGGGTGCGCACGACCCGTAGCTACACGGTGGGCCTGGATTCCCTGGGGTTCCGAGGGGGCAGGTTCCGGCACCTTCCCTGCAGGAGGCTCGTCCTCCGACGTTCCGGCAGCGGCCTGGAGTGCGACGCACTGCTGGACGCCCCGAGCTATCCAGCCAACCTGTTGTGAACTCTATTTTTAGGCTCCCTCTAGTGGTCACAAGCGGTATTGTGTAGTGTTGTCTTCTGCAGGTTGGCTGCATCAGCTGGTTCGTTATCCTTGGTTCGTTTCCTATTTAACTCACCTGGATACTCAGTTCCTTGCCTGCTATCAATGTATTCAGTGCTCTTCAGATTCCTTGTGATTACCTTGCTCCCAGCCTCTCCAAGACAAGCTAAGTTTTTGTCCGTTCATTTTTTGATTATCAGCATTCATCATGTTTCTTGTCCAGCTTGCTAAGATGTGATCTCCTCGCTTGCTGGTTGCTCTAGGGGACTGAGTTTCTCCCCCCACACCGTTAGTTGGTGCGGGGGTTCTTAAAATCTCAGTGTGGATATTTTGTTAGGGTTTTTTACTGACCGCACAGACCCCTTACTATTTTCTGCTATCTAGTATTAGTGGGCCTCATTTGCTGAATCTGTTTTCACCCCTGTGTATGTGCCTTCCTCTTACCTCACCGTTATTATTTGTTGGGGGCTTCTATATCTTTGGGGATTATTTCTCTGGAGGCAAGAGAGGTCTTTCTTTCTCTCTAGAGGTAGTTAGTTCCTCAGGCTGGCTCGAGACGTCTAGGATTTTTTAGGCACGTTCACCGGCTACTTCTAGTGTGTTTGGATAGGTTCAGATTTGCGGTTAGTCCAGTTTGCCACCTCCCTAGAGCTTGTCCTATGTTTGTTACTTAGCTGGAGTAATTCGTGATCCTCAACCACTAAAAATCATAACAGTATAGCAGGCCAAAAAAGTGTTTAATGCATCGCAGAAGTGGGATAAAAAGAAGACCTGAGTACATTTTTTTTTTTCCCGCTTTTCCTTTGCTGCAGTCTGTTTAGTTTCTTTCATCCCCTTGAACTCTGGGTGGTTTTGAGCTCAGCTGCAGACATGAATATTCAGACTCTGACTTCTAGTGTGGATCATCTTACTGCACGGGTGCAAAGTATTCAGGATTTTGTTATTCATAGCCCTATGTCAGAACCAAAGATACCCATTCCTGAGTTGCTTTCTGGAGATAGATCTAGGTTTCAGAATTTTAAAAATAATTGTAAGTTATTTCTGTCTCTGAGACCTCGTTCCTCTGGTGATTCCCCTCAGCAAGTTAAAATTGTTATCTCCTTGTTGCGCGGCGACCCTCAAGATTGGGCCTTCTCTCTGGCGCCAGGAGATCCTGCATTGCTTAATGTAGATGCATTTTTTCTGGCTCTTGGACTGCTTTATGAGGAGCCTAATCTTGAGAATCAGGCAGAAAAAGCGTTGCTGGCTATCTCTCAAGGTCTGGATGAAGCAGAGGTGTATTGTCAAAAATTTCGGAAATGGTCGGTGCTTACTCAATGGAATGAGTGTGCACTGGCTGCAAATTTCAGAGAAGGTCTTTCTGAGGCCTACAAGTCTGAGTGATTCTATGGCTTTAGCCATTCAGGTTGATCGGCGTTTGCGGGAGCGCAAATCTGTTCATCCTTTGGCGGTATTTTCTGAACAGAGACCTGAGTCTATGCAATGTGACCGAACTCTGACCAGAATTGAGCGACAAAGTCCTAGACGTCAAAATGGGTTGTGCTTTTACTGTGGTGATTCTACTCATGTTATCTCAGCATGCTCTAAACGTTTAAAAAAAAGCGCTAAACCTGTCACCATTGGTACGATACAGCCTAAATTTATTTTGTCTGTTACTTTGATTTGTTCTTTGTCATCCTACCCGGTTATGGATTTTGTGGATTCGGGTGCTGCCCTGAATCTGATGGATTTGTCGTTTGCCAGGCGCTGTGGTTTTGTCCTGGAGCCTTTGGAATTTCCTATTCCTCTGAGGGGAATTGATGCTACGCCATTGGCTGAGAATAAGCCTCAGTATTGGACGCAAATGACCATGTGCATGACTCCCGTACATCAGGAGGTGATTTGTTTTCTCGTTCTGCATAATTTGCATGATGTTGTCGTTTTGGGTCTGCCATGGCTGCAGGCTCATAATCCAGTTTTAGATTGGAAAGCTATGTCTGTGTCAAGTTGGGGTTGTCAGGGAATTCATGGCGATACTCCGTTGGTGTCTATTGCTTCTTCCACTCCTTCTGAGGTCCCTGAGTTTTTGTCTGACTATCAGGATGTATTTAATGAGCCCAGGTCCAGTGCCCTGCCCCCTCATAGGGATTGTGACTGTGCTATAAATTTAATTCCTGGTAGTAAATTCCCTAAGGGACGACTTTTTAATTTGTCTATACCAGAGCATGCCGCGATGCGGAGTTATATAAAGGAGTCTTTGGAGAAGGGACATATTCGCCCATCCTCTTCCCCTCTTGGTGCAGGATTTTTTTTTGTGGCCAAGAAGGACAGTTCTTTGAGACCTTGTATAGATTATCGTCTTCTGAATAAAATCACAGTCAAATTTCAGTATCCTTTGCCACTATTGTCTGATTTGTTTGCTCGGATTAAGGGGGCCAGTTGGTTCACTAAGATAGATCTCCGTGGTGCGTATAACCTTGTGCGCATTAAGCAGGGAGATGAATGGAAAACAGCATTTAATACGCCCAAAGGCCATTTTGAGTACTTAGTGATGCCTTTTGGACTCTCTAATGCTCCTTCTGTGTTTCAGTCCTTCATGCATGACATCTTCCGAGAATATCTGGATAAATTTATGATTGTTTATCTGGATGACATTTTGGTCTTTTCTGATGATTGGGAGTCCCATGTGAAGCAGGTCAGGATGGTGTTTCAGGTCCTGCGTGCTAATGCTTTATTTGTGAAGGGCTCAAAATGCCTCTTCGGAGTACAGAAGGTCTCCTTTTTGGGTTTTATTTTTTCTCCTTCTACTGTGGAGATGAACCCAGTCAAGGTCCAGGCTATTCATGACTGGACTCAGCCTACGTCTGTTAAGGGTCTTCAGAAGTTCTTGGGTTTTGCTAATTTTTACCGTCGTTTCATCGCTAATTTTTCTAGCGTGGTTAAACCTTTGACGGATTTGACCAAGAAGGGTTCTGATGTGACTAATTGGTCTCCTGCGGCCGTGGAGGCCTTTCGGGAACTGAAGCACCGGTTTTCTTCAGCTCCAGTCTTATGTCAACCAGATGTCTCTCTCCCCTTCCAGGTCGAGGTTGATGCTTCTGAGATTGGAGCAGGGGCTGTTTTGTCGCAGAGAAGCTCTGATGGCTCTGTGATGAAGCCATGTGCTTTCTTTTCAAGAAAGTTTTCGCCTGCCGAGCGGAATTATGATGTTGGTAATCGGGAGTTGTTGGCTATGAAGTGGGCATTTGAGGAGTGGCGACATTGGCTCTAAGGAGCTAAACATCGTGTGGTGGTCTTGACTGATCACAAAAACCTGATTTACCTCGAATCTGCCAAGCGCCTGAATCCTAGACAGGCTCGTTGGTCGTTGTTTTTCTCCCGTTTCAACTTTGTGGTCTCATACCTGCCTGGTTCGAAGAACGTGAAGGCTGATGCACTTTCTAGGAGTTTTGTGCCTGACTCTCCGGGAGTTTCTGAGCCGGCTGGTATTCTCAGAGAGGGAGTGATATTGTCTGCCATTTCCCCAAATTTGCGACGAGTGCTGCAGAAATTTCAGGCGGATAGACCTGACCGTTGTCCACCAGAGAGACTGTTTGTTCCGGATAGATGGACCAGCAGAGTTATTTCCGAGGTTCATTCTTCGGTGTTGGCGGGTCATCCTGGGATTTTTGGTACCAGAGATTTGGTGGCTAGGTCCTTCTGGTGGCCTTCCTTGTCGCGGGATGTGCGTTCCTTTGTGCAGTCTTGTGGGATTTGTGCTCGGGCTAAGCCTTGCTGTTCTCGTGCCAGTGGTTTACTTTTGCCTTTGCCTGTCCCGAAGAGGCCTTAGACGCACATTTCCATGGATTTTATTTCGGATCTTCCAGTATCTCAGAAAATGTCTGTCATCTGGGTGGTGTGTGATCGTTTTTCCAAGATGGTCCATTTGGTGCCCTTGCCTAAGTTGCCTTCCTCCTCCGATTTGGTTCCTCTATTTTTTCAGAATGTGGTTCGCTTGCACGGCATTCCTGAAAATATTGTGTCTGATAGAGGATCCCAGTTTGTGTCCAGGTTTTGGCGGACTTTTTGTGCTAAGATGGGCATTGTTTTTTTTTTTTCGTCGGCCTTCCATCCTCAGACTAATGGCCAAACCGAGCGAACTAATCAGACGTTGGAAACTTATTTGAGATGTTTTGTTTCTGCTGATCAGGATGATTGGGTGACTTTTTTGCCATTGGCCGAGTTTGCCCTTAATAATCGGGCTAGTTCTGCTACTTTGGTTTCGCCTTTTTTCTGCAATTCTGGTTTCCATCCTCGTTTTTCCTCGGGTCAGGTGGAGTCTTCTGACTGTCCTGGGGTGGATTCTGTGGTGGATAGGTTGCAGCAGATTTGGAACCATGTGGTGGACAATTTGAGGTTGTCACAGGAGAAGGCTCAGCGCTTTGCCAACCGCCGCCGCGGTGTGGGTCCCCGACTTCGTGTTGGGGATTTGGTGTGGCTGTCTTCTCGGTATGTTCCTATGAAGGTCTCCTCTCCTAAATTCAAGCCTCGCTTCATCGGTCCTTATAAGATCTTGGAAATCCTTAACCCGGTGTCTTTTCGTTTGGATCTCCCAGCATCGTTTGCCATTCATAATGTGTTCCATAGGTCTTTGTTGCGGAGGTATGTGGTACCTGTGGTTCCTTCTGTTGACCCTCCTGCTCCGGTGCTGGTCGAGGGTGAATTGGAGTACGTGGTGGAGAAGATTTTGGATTCTCGTATCTCTAGACGGAGGCTTCAGTACTTGGTGAAGTGGAAGGGCTATGGTCAGGAGGATAATTCCTGCGTTGTAGCCTCTGATGTTCATGCGGCCGATTTGGTTCGTGCCTTCCACACGGCTCATCCTGATCGCCCTGGGGGTCTTGATGAGGGTTCGGTGAACCCTCCTCAAGGGGGGGGTACTGTTGTGAACTCTATTTTTAGGCTCCCTCTAGTGGTCACAAGCGGTACTGTGTAGTGTTGTCTTCTGCAGGTTGGCTGCATCAGCTGGTTCATTATCCTTGGTTCGTTTCCTATTTAACTCACCTGGATACTCAGTTCCTTGCCTGCTATCAATGTATTCAGTGCTCTTCAGATTCCTTGTGATTACCTTGCTCCCAGCCTCTCCAAGACAAGCTAAGTTTTTGTCCGTTCATTTTTTGATTATCAGCATTCATCATGTTTCTTGTCCAGCTTGCTAAGATGTGATCTCCTCGCTTGCTGGTTGCTCTAGGGGACTGAGTTTCTCCCCCCACACCGTTAGTTGGTGCGGGGGTTCTTGAAATCTCAGTGTGGATATTTTGTTAGGGTTTTTTACTGACCGCACAGACCCCTTACTATTTTCTGCTATCTAGTATTAGTGGGCCTCATTTGCTGAATCTGTTTTCACCCCTGTGTATGTGCCTTCCTCTTACCTCACCGTTATTATTTGTTGGGGGCTTCTATATCTTTGGGGATTATTTCTCTGGAGGCAAGAGAGGTCTTTCTTTCTCTCTAGAGTTAGTTAGTTCCTCAGGCTGGCTCGAGACGTCTAGGATTTTTTAGGCACGTTCACCGGCTACTTCTAGTGTGTTTGGATAGGTTCAGATTTGCGGTTAGTCCAGTTTGCCACCTCCCTAGAGCTTGTCCTATGTTTTGTTACTTAGCTGGAGTAATTCGTGATCCTCAACCACTAAGGATCATAACACCAACCTCCCTCCTCCATGGGTGTAAGTTACTGCATCTCCGGGCTCCAGGTCGCGGTCACACCTTCCTCCGCAGGGCTCCACTTCTTTCCGGTCAACACAGACCTGCAGTGGCTCTCCAATTTCTTGGATGACTCCCCTTCCTTCCCGGGAGTTGAAGAACACCACCACACCCCAGTGTGACGGCGGGGTCTTTTCAACACCCGTTAGGTCGACCTGGGCCGCGGGTTGGGGTCTGTCCCGCCACCCCGTCATCAGGCGCCGCAGGTGTTCGGCCTCCGGCAGGATCCTCAGGCCCTGTGCCCGCAGCTCACACTCCTCCGCGGTCGGGAAGAAGGAAGCGGGAGACACCGGAGACAGGCGGACTTCCGTGGGCTGGCCCAGCCAAGCGATCACACGGGCATCAGCCTCCTGGCGGCGTGTTATCTGCCGGGCCTCGGCTGCAGCCACACACTCCTCAGACGGCGGCCAGTTGGGTCTGCCCATCGGTAGCTCCGTAAGGGCCAGTCCCTGCAACGATGGCGGATCTGGGGCTGTGTCGGGTGGTGCAGCCTTATGCTGGGTCGGGTCATCCCCACGCGGTGCTCCCGGCGTCGCCATCTTTGTTTCCTCTCCAGTGTCTTCTTCCCACGGTCTCTTTCGTGGGTGGCCCCATCTCCATGGTCTCCATCCCCCCAAGAGGATGAGAAGGCGGACCTCGGCTGCTGACGGACACGTCCTCAGGATGCAAAAATATTTAGACTGGGCGGCCATTGTCTTTCGCGCTCTTCAGCTGGTCCACGCCTACTCTACGCCCCTCTTCTCCTCCTGCGCTCTCCTCGGCGCTGTAATGGCGGTGGTTCTTGGCGGGAACTTTTGGCGGCAAGAGCAATACACAGTCTTTGCAATAAGTCACACTCCAAGCACAATAAATCACAGTTCCAAGGCACACATGACCTGATTCTTCAGGCTTAAGTAGATCCTGTTCGTGACGCCAAGTTGGAGCGCCCCCACTGCCGCAGGGCCGAGGGGCACCCGGTACCGGGCCTCTGTGTCTCGGTTCTGGGGTTGTCACGGTGGCTAGGCCCGGTCCGTGACCCTGCTGAGGGGCGTCCAGTGAAAGTTGCCAATGTGCAGATGTTGTGGTGTGGTGTAGGTCGCGGTGAATAACGAGGACACCAGGTTGCAGTCTCTTTACCTCTTTACTGAAGGCTTCAGGATCCTCAGTCCGGAATACGGTCAACCGGGCTACCTGAGTCCGGCCGGTCCGATGGCACCTCCAGAGTTCCCTTTGCAGGTGGAAATCTGTGCCTACCTTCTAGCGCTTGTGTGTTGCAGTCCTTCCCTGCTGTGCTTACGGGATAGTCCTCACAACTGTTGTGTCTGTTTCTGAAGTTCCCTCACAACTCGATTATCATGTTCTTCTTCGTCCCCCAGATGATATGGCTAGGACGCACCCGTATGACGGGTAGGCTCGGAGGTCTTCCGGGACCCTAGAGTCGCCCCTCTCAAAATGTTGCCCCCTGTGTCTGCTTAGGTGATGTTGGGTGAGACAGCCCGCCTATAACTGACTGTCCTGCCGTAGGTTTGAAGTAAGGCCTGGAGCTCAATACTTCCTCGGCATTTCCGGCCACCGGCTGCGCGCCTCAGTAGGATGTTGCCTCATCTTACAGCACGACTCCTACTGGTGTTTCTCCATGTTGCGTTGATCTCGTTTCTCACTCAGCACAATAAACCTCGCTTCTTGTCCTTTCTTGGGGTACCGCCGCAATCAAGTGCAGGCGCGGTCCTGTAACGTTCTTTCTGTTCGCTAGGCCTCTGTCAGGATCCCACCCCTGACAGGGACCCCACTGAATCTTCCCCTGCAACACCCTCTGGCACAGGATGTTGCCTGGTTCCAACCCAGTCAGCTTCTCTCTAACTTCCTATCTAACCCCCAGTTTTACCAGACTGTGAGGAGTGGCCTAATACATAGCACCCTTAGCTCCCCCTGGAGGCCAGACCGTGAAGTGTATTGGTGTCTGTGATACCTGGTCAGGTGAACTCCTTCAGTGCCATCAGACGTACCATAGTCCCCCTTAGCGGCGGAGCATCAGTACTGCAACGACCAGGACTCTGGGGCGCTGCAGAGGAACCTTTAGAAAAGGTTTGAAGTTTTCTGTCTGGGAGGCCTGGTAGCAAATTACAGACCCACATTAACGGTATGACTCCCCTCACCTTGTGCCGCCCTCTAACAGATGAGAGTTATAAAGCCACAATCCTTCTATCGGAGTGTCATTAGTGTCATTGCTGGTTTGGTTGGGAAGTGATCGATGCCTTTCGATTAAATGGATGAAGTGGGAGCTTGTAGGATAAGTATATATTCTGGTCTGGGGTCTAAATTAAGTTGGGGGTCTGTTATATAAGCCACGCCCTTCATAAACGCTATTCATATTTTTTATGATCCCTATTGCTCTTGTATCACTGTGTCAAGAGTTATTGGTTGGAATCTTTGCACCCTCGTCATACAGAATTGAATAGGTCATGGCATTATTTTTTCTATATTTGGATTTTGCCAGAAAATTCCTATTTGTGCCACTGCAAGAACCTGGAGGCATATACTGTAGAGGAACAGAACTGCCTAAAACACTACACTGCTGTCATTTTGGAGCATTTGTTCTTTCTAATTGCAAAGTAGCCTGAAAAACAATACAATGCAAATCTCTACAAAATCGTATTAGAGATTATAAATGTATTACAATACTAGATTCTTGTTATTTTGCCCAGATTCATCAATTTTTCATTATTTTTCAGTTAATCATCCCATTATCTGCATTATCTGTATTCCCTGAATACTGAATGAATTATACACTGTGTGACTTACTGAATATAGATAGTGGAGATATAATATGTCCATGTCGGAGAACAGAACCAAATGACAAACCACCCTCCCCCCAAATGAAAGGGAACAGAGAAAGGTATAAATATACTGTGTAGTCCCTGCTGAGATGGTCACCACTGCACAACGCTGTATACACAATTATTTGATTTAATAAATCTCTAATGCACCATATTTTTTTATTGCAAAATTTTAGCATTTAAAACACACACATTAACCCCTTCATGTCACAGAATGCCACAGACTGTTTTTACCTTCCTGACCAGGCCAAATGTTTCAATTCTGACCAGTGTCAATTTATGTGGTAATAAATCTGGAATGATTCTACATACAGTGGGTACGTAAAGTATTCAGACCCCTTTAAATTCTGAGCTTTCCTTCACCCCCCACATCCGATCATTGGCTTGCTCTTCTTATCTGCATCTCAAAAACATTTCTAGAATTCGCCCTTTTCTTACTTTCGACTCTGCAAAAACTCTTACTGTTTCACTCATTCATTCTCATTTGGACTATTGTAACTTTCTCCTAAATGGCCTCCCTCTTACCAAACTCTCCCCACTCCAATCTGTCCTGAATGCTGCAGACAGGATTATATTCCTCACCAACCGTTACACTGATGCCTCTACCCTGTGCCAGTCATTACACTGGTTACCCATTCACTCCAGAATCCAGTACAAAACTATTACCCTCATTCACAAAGCACTCCATGGCTCAGCACCACCCTACATCTCCTCCCTGGTCTCAGTCTACCACCCTACCTGTATCCTCTCCGTAATGACCTGAGATTAACATCCTCAATAATCAGAACCTCCCACTCCCGTCTCCAAGACTTTTCACGTGCTGCGCCAATTCTTTGGAATGCACTACCCAGGAAAATACGATTAATCCCCAATCCCCACAGTTTTACGTGTGCCCTAAAAACTTATTTGTTCAGACTGGCCTACCGACTCAACGCATTAACCTAATTATCCCTGTGTGGCCCATTAAAAAAAAAAAAAAAAAAACTTAAACCATAATCAGGTTCCTCACATCATGTTCTCATACACTTTATGCAGTTAATAGCCTCTGTGTCTGTATTGCTACATACTTAGGCTGATAACTGGTTCATGCAGCGTTACATGAACACTCGATCCTTACACTATGGCTGGTCCAAATAACTAAAGCAATTGTAACCATCCACCTCTCGTGTCTCCCCCTTTTTCCTCATAGTTTGTAAGCAGGACCCTCACTCCTCTTGGTATCTATTTTGAACTGTGATTTCTGTTATGCTGTAATGTCTATTGTCTGTACAAATCCCCTCTATAATTTGTAAAGCGCTGCGGAATATGTTGGCGCTATATAAATAAAAATTATTATTATTATTGTTAAATTTGACACTCTTTGCTTCATTGCAGCCATTTGGTAAATTAAAAAAAACATTTTTTTCTCACTAATGTACACCCTGCAACCGATCTTGACTGAAAAAAACTGAAATGTAGAAATTTTAGCAAATTTAATAAAAAAGAAAAACTGAAATATCACATGATCATAAGTATTCAGACCCTTTGCTCACACACTCATATTTACGTCACATGCTGTCCATTTCCTTGTGATCCTCCTTGAGATGGTTCTACTCCTTCATTGGAGTCCAGCTGTGTTTAAGTAAACTGATAGGACTTGATTTGGAAAGGCGCACACCTGTCTATATAAGACCTCACAGTGCATGTCAGACCAAATGAGAATCATGAGGTCAAAGGAACTGGCCACGGAGCTCAGAAGAGTTGTGGCAAGGCACAGATGTGGCCAAGGTTACAACAGAATTCCTGCAGTACTCAAGGTTCCTAAGAGCACAGTGGCCTCCATAATCCATAAATGGAAGAAGTTTCGGACCACAAGAAGTCTTCCTATACCTGACCGCTTTATTTTTTGGTTCATTTTATTTTTATTTTCATTATTTTTCTCTACTTCTTTCCATTTTCATATTTTTTCTTTTTTCTTCTTTTATTCATTTTTTTCATTTTTCTATTTTTTCTATTTTTTCTATTATTTCCTTCTAATTCACAATCCTTCAATTTTCATATTGTTCCTTTTCATGCCATTATTACCTATTTTTCAATTTTTTATTTTTATTTTTCCACATCCCTTCTCTCATTGTTCCCCCTTTATTTTATTTTCCAATTTTCATTTTTATTTTATTTTTTTTTTAATTTCTCTCTATATTTTCTCGATTTACATTTATTATTATTATTATTTATATTTATTTTTATGTTTATTTTTATTTTCACCTTTATTTTCATAGTTATTTTTCACCTATTTGTTCCTTCCCACTGGATTATCTGTTCCATATCGTCTCTATTCCATTCGTTCCTTTAATTTCATTCATTGTCCCTTTACTTTCATTCAATCTATTTCTCCAGCCCTGATCTCTTCTCCCATACATCATGTAAGCTCTATCTTGACCTCTCCACTGTTTATTCAAGCCTCTCTGCCCATGTCCACCTTTTTCTTGCACTGCTCCCCCAACCCCAACGCGCTTATGCTGACACTACCGTTCCTTTGTGTCGGCCACTCAGCACGGCGCAAGTGCCCGCCAATCTATACACTGCGTAGATGAATCGCCCGCTAGGGCCGTGTGGTACCCGATACCGGGTCCGGTGTACACAGGGGGATGTCACGGTGGCGACCCTGTCCGTGGCCCTGGGCGCCCATGTAAAAGGGAAATTGAATAAAGTTTATGCTCATGACGCCACCTGTGGTGTTCGGTCAGTGGGGACCGATGCCGCTTTAAGGGGTCCTCTGGGGTGATGTTATGGGAGTTAGATGGTATAACTTCCCACAGGTGAAGTATATCCCCAGGGCTCCCGGTGTGTAGATGGAAGATTGTGAATGGTGCAATAAAGAACAAGGACACAGGTTTGCAGTCGCTTTACCTGGTTTAATGAAGACGTCAGGCAGCCACAGTCCAGGGTACCAGATCACAGGGCAGGCAGGGTCCGGCCAGCTTGGAAGCGAATCCAGAGTTCCCCTGTACCAGGTGGAGATGAAAGCCTTCCTCTAGCGCGGTGGTGTTGTAGTCCCTTACTGCATATGGCTTCTGATAAGGTCCTCACAGTTCTCCTCTGTCCCCCATATAGGACACAAACCCGTATGACAGGTGACTCGGGCCGTTTTATAGGGTCTCTATCATGACCCGGGCTCTGTTTGTCACTGTGCCTGCTGGGTATTAGGGCAGACAGGTAACTTGCAGTTCAGCTGTCCTGCCAGTCTCTGCTATAAGTCTTAGAGTCCCTTACAACCTTGGTGATCCGGCTACCGGTGATCTGCGCTTCAGAGGGAGATAGTTAATTCACAGCTGTCCTCCCCTGATATCACTCTCCTGTGCTTCGCTCTCCTGCACGCTCACTGAACAATGTTCTTTCCTTTTGTATATCTCTTTCTCCTGGGGTTGTAGTACTTCAGACTACAGAGCCCCTTCAATCCTTCTGACACTCTATGTCGGTCTGCACTCTTCTCTGTTACTCACTTTCTGACCGTTTTCCCTCCAAATCAAATGTTGTGTGCATTGTGATTAAATGATAAAGAGATATCATTAATCACTCCAAGCGTAACATCACTCTCCCCATGAGGAAAGCAATGTCACTGTGATGACCAGGACCCTGGGCACCACACGCCCCCCCTCCGTTAAATCCAGTACTCCCGGACTGGGAAAAGAAAATAACAGTTACAGGTTAGATAAAAGACATACAAATTTTTGAATGCTTGTAAACAGGTGGAACAAGTTAATTACTGTAAACTGGAGCTTCCCTTTATAGGAGGAATTGATGCTTGAACGTTACAGAACATATTTACAAGTTATCCATACCTATTACAACTGACTGTGAAATGCAATTACCCTCTAAGGGTATACTATCTTTAAGGCTTTAAAGTGCAAAACAAACATTATCTTTATTTTCTTCAAAGTCCAGAACTTTTCCTACAAATGGCAACTACCCCTACGGGTATACTGTATCAGATTCGCTTAATTAAAAAGTGCAACATTAGACATACTATAATCTTCCACACTTTCTGCACATAACACTGTCATGTAGAATACAGTTTTAACTAACTTCACTGACACTATCAGATACTATAATTTTATTAAAGTGCAACGAATTAACATTCCCTTTAAGGGTGCAAACTGTTGTGAATTCCGTTCTCGGACTCCCTCCTGTGGTCATGAATGGTACTTTGGTTAGTTCTGCTCTTGGACTCCCTCTGGTGGCTTTGAGCGGAACTGCTGGTCACTGAGGTTGGCTTTGTCAGCTGCTCTCGTTTATTGCTATGCTGGCTTCCCTATTTAACTCCACTCAGATCGTTACTTCATGCCAGCTGTCAATGTTTCAGTATTGGTTCAGATCTCTCTTGGACTTCTCTGAGGACCTGTCTACTCCAGCAGAAGCTAAGTCTTTGCTAGTTCATTTGTTGTTACTGCTTCCTGAATATATTTCTTAGTACTGCTAATTTCCAGTCCAGCTTGCTATCGTGATATTCCCTTGCTAGCTGGAAGCTCTGGGGGTGCAGAGTGGCACCTCCACACCGTGAGTCGGTGCGGGGAGTCTTTTTGCTTACTCTGCGAGGTTTTTTGTAGTCTTTTGTGCTGACCGCATAGTTCCCTTTTCTATCCTCTGACTATTTAGTGAAGTCTGGCCTCCCTTTGCTAAAACCTGTTTCATTCCTGTGTTTGTGACTTTCCTCTTAACTCACAGTCAATATATGTGGGGGGCTGCCTTTACCTTTGGGGAATTTCTCTGAGGCAAGGTTAGGCTTCTATTTCTATCTTTAGGGGTAGTTAGCTCTTAGGCTGTGAAGAGGCGTCTAGGGAGAGTTAGGTACGCTCCACGGCTATTTCTAGTGTGTGTGATAGGAGTAGGGTTTGCGGTCAGCAGAGTTCCCACTTCCCAGAGCTTGTTCCGATTTTGAGTTTACTCATCAGGTCATTCCGGGTGCTCCTAACCACCAGGTCCATAACAGTACAGCTGGCCATAAAGTGTTAATGCATCTCAAAAGAGGGATAAGAGAAGTTCTGAACCCATTTTTTTTTCTTTGCAGTGTGTTTTGTCTCTCTTTTCCCCTTAACCTCTGGGTGGTTCAGGACTCAGGTGTAGATATGGATATTCAAGGTCTGTCCTCTTGTGTGGATCATCTCACTGCAAGGGTACAAAGCATTCAAGATTATGTAGTTCAGAATCCGATGTTAGAGCCTAGAATTCCAATTCCTGATTTGTTTTCTGGGGATAGATCTAAGTTTCTGAATTTCAAAAATAATTGTAAACTGTTTCTTGCTTTGAAACCCCGCTCCTCTGGTGACCCCATTCAGCAAGTAAAAATTATTATTTCTTTGTTGCGTGGCGACCCTCAAGACTGGGCATTCTCCCTTGCGCCAGGAGATCCTGCATTGCTTAATGTAGATGCGTTTTTTCTGGCGCTTGGATTGCTTTATGACGAACCGAATTCAGTGGATCAGGCTGAGAAAATCTTGCTAGCTTTGTGTCAGGGTCAGGATGAAGCGGAGATATATTGTCAGAAGTTTAGAAAATGGTCTGTGCTTACTCAATGGAATGAGTGTGCCCTGGCAGCAATTTTTAGAAAGGGTCTTTCTGAAGCCCTTAAGGATGTTATGGTGGGATTCCCCACGCCTGCTGGTCTGAATGAATCAATGTCCTTGGCCATCCAAATTGATCTGCGTTTGCGTGAGCGCAAAATTGTGCACCATTTGGCGGTGTCCTCTGAGCAGAGGCCTGAGCTTATGCAATGTGATAGAACTTTGACCAGAACTGAACGGCAAGAACACAGACGTCAGAATAGGCTGTGTTTTTACTGTGGTGACCCCACTCATGCTATCTCTGATTTCACCAAGCGCACTAAGCGGTTCGCTAGGTCAATCACCATTGGTACTGTACAGCCTAAATTTCTTTTGTCTGTTACTCTGATTTGCTCTTTGTCATCCTACTCGGTTATGGCATTTGTGGATTCAGGCGCTGCCCTGAATTTGATGGACTTGGAGTTTGCCAGGCGCTGTGGTTTTTTCTTGGAGCCTTTGCAGTATCCTATTCCATTAAGGGGAATTGATGCCACGCCGTTGGCCAAGAATAAACCTCAGTACTGGACTCAGTTGACCATGTGCATGGCTCCTGCACATCAGGAAGATATTCGCTTTTTGGTGTTGCATAATTTGCATGATGTGGTCGTGTTGGGTTTGCCATGGCTACAGGTTCATAATCCAGTATTGGATTGGAAATCAATGTCTGTGTCTAGTTGGGGTTGTCAAGGGGTACATGGCGATGTTCCATTGGTGTCAATTTCTGCTTCCACTCCTTCTGAAGTCCCTGAGTTTCTGTCGGATTACCAGGATGTATTTGATGAGCCCAAATCCAGTGTCCTACCCCCTCATAGGGATTGTGATTGTTCTATAAATTTGATTCCTGGTAGTAAGTTTCCTAAGGGCCGACTTTTCAATTTATCTGTGCCAGAGCACACCGCTATGCGGAGTTATATAAAGGAGTCCTTGGAGAAAGGGCATATTCGCCCATCTGTTGTGAATTTGCTTTTTGCTCCCTCTAGTGGTTACTAGTTTTTTGACTCTGGTTTTTCTGTATTTCCTTTTATCCGCACCTGGGTCGTTAGTTAGGGGTGTTGCTATATAAGCTCCCTGGACCTTCAGTTCAATGCCTGGCAACGTAGTTATCAGAGCTAGTCTGCTGTGCTCTTGTCTACTGATCCTGGTTCCAGTTATATCAGCTAAGTCTGCCTTTTGCTTTTTGCTATTTGTTTTGGTTTTGTATTTTTGTCCAGCTTGTTCCATATCTATATCCTGACCTTTGCTGGAAGCTCTAGGGGGCTGGTGTTCTCCCCCCGGACCGTTAGACGGTTCGGGGGTTCTTGAATTTCCAGTGTGGATTTTGATAGGGTTTTTGTTGACCATATAAGTTACCTTTCTTTATTCTGCTATCAGTAAGCGGGCCTCTCTGTGCTAAACCTGGTTCATTTCTGTGTTTGTCATTTCCTCTTACCTCACCGTCATTATTTGTGGGGGGCTTCTATCCAGCTTTGGGGTCCCCTTCTCTGGAGGCAAGAAAGGTCTTTGTTTTCCTCTACTAGGGGTAGCTAGATTCTCCGGCTGGCGCGTGTCATCTAGAATCAACGTAGGAATGATCCCCGGCTACTTCTAGTGTTGGCGTTAGGAGTAGATATATGGTCAACCCAGTTACCACTGCCCTATGAGCTGGATTTTTGTATTCTGCAGACTTCCACGTTCCTCTGAGACCCTCGCCATTGGGGTCATAACAGTTTGCCAGGCCAGTATTAAATGTTTAATGCATTGCAGAAGAGGGATTATAAGAAAGAAGATTCTGAGTTTTTTTTTTTTTTTTCTTCTTCCCCTTTACCTCAGAGTGGCTATGCTTGCTGCAGACATGAATGTCCAGACCTTGATTACAAGTGTGGACCAGCTGGCTACTCGTGTGCAGGGCATACAAGACTATGTTATCAGAAATCCTAGGTCAGAACCTAAAATACCGATTCCTGAACTGTTTTCCGGAGACAGGTTTAAGTTTAGGAATTTCGTGAATAATTGTAAATTGTTTTTGTCCCTGAGACCCTGTTCATCTGGAGATTCTGCTCAGCAAGTAAAAATTGTTATTTCGTTCTTACGGGGCGACCCTCAGGATTGGGCTTTTTCGCTGGCGCCAGGAGATCCGGCATTGGCTGATCTTGATGCGTTTTTTCTGGCGCTCGGTTTACTTTATGAGGAACCCAATCTTGAGATTCAGGCAGAAAAGGCCTTGCTGGCTATGTCTCAGGGGCAGGACGAGGCTGAAGTGTATTGCCAAAAATTTCGGAAATGGTCCGTGCTGACACATTGGAACGAGTGTGCACTGGCCGCTAATTTTAGAAATGGCCTTTCTGAAGCCATTAAGAATGTTATGGTGGGTTTTCCCATTCCCACAGGTCTGAATGATACTATGGCACTGGCTATTCAAATTGACCGGCGGTTGCGGGAGCGCAAAACCGCAAATTCCCTCATGGTGTTGTCTGAACAGACACCTAATTCGGTGCAATGTGATAGAAAAACCGCAAATTCTCTCATGGTGTTGTCTGAACAGACACCTGATTTAATGCAATGTGATAGAATCCTGACTAGAAATGAGCGGAAAATTCATAGACGCCAGAATGGCTTGTGCTACTACTGTGGTGATTCTACACATGTTATCTCAGCATGCTCTAAACGTATAGCTAAGGTTGTTAGTCCTGTCGCCATTGGTAATTTGCAACCTAAATTTATTCTGTCTGTAACTTTGATTTGCTCACTGTCATCTTATCCTGTCATGGCGTTTGTAGATTCAGGTGCTGCCCTGAGTCTCATGGATCTCTCATTTGCTAAGCGCTGTGGTTTTACTCTTGAACCATTAGAAAATCCTATTCCTCTTAGGGGTATTGATGCTACACCATTGGCAGCAAATAAACCGCAGTATTGGACACAGGTTACCATGTGCATGACTCCTGAACACCGCGAGGTGATACGTTTCCTGGTTTTACATAAAATGCATGATTTGGTTGTTTTAGGGCTGCCATGGTTACAGACCCATAATCCAGTCCTGGACTGGAAGGCTATGTCAGTCTCAAGTTGGGGCTGTCGTGGTATTCATGGGGATTCCCTGCCTGTGTCTATTGCTTCTTCTACGCCTTCGGAAGTTCCGGAGTATTTGTCTGATTATCAGGATGTCTTCAGTGAGTCCAGTGCACTGCCTCCTCATAGGGACTGTGACTGTGCTATAGATTTGATCCCGGGCAGTAAATTTCCTAAGGGAAGACTGTTTAATCTGTCGGTACCTGAACATACCGCTATGCGTTCATATATCAAGGAGTCTCTGGAGAAAGGACATATTCGTCCGTCTTCTTCCCCTCTTGGTGCGGGATTCTTTTTTGTGGCAAAAAAGGACGGATCTTTGAGACCTTGTATTGATTATCGGCTTTTGAATAAGATCACTGTCAAATTTCAGTATCCTTTACCGCTGTTGTCTGACTTGTTTGCCCGGATTAAGGGTGCCAAGTGGTTCACCAAGATAGACCTTCGTGGTGCGTACAACCTTGTGCGCATTAAGCAAGGTGATGAATGGAAAACCGCATTCAATACGCCCGAAGGTCATTTTGAGTACTTAGTGATGCCTTTTGGGCTCTCCAATGCGCCTTCAGTTTTTCAGTCCTTTATGCATGACATTTTCCGGAAGTATCTGGATAAATTTTTGATTGTTTATCTGGATGATATTTTGGTTTTTTCTGATAATTGGGATTCGCATGTGGAGCAGGTCAGGTTGGTCTTTAAAATTTTGCGTGAAAATTCTTTGTTTGTCAAGGGCTCAAAGTGTCTCTTTGGTGTACAGAAGGTTCCCTTTTTGGGGTTCATTTTTTCCCCTTCTGCTGTGGAGATGGACCCAGTCAAGGTCCGAGCCATTCTTGATTGGACTCAGCCCTCGTCAGTTAAGAGTCTTCAGAAGTTCTTGGGCTTCGCTAACTTCTACCGTCGTTTTATCGCTAATTTTTCTAGCATTGTGAAACCTTTGACGGATATGACCAAGAAGGGCTCCGATGTAGCTAACTGGGCTCCTGCTGCCGTGGAGGCTTTCCAGGAGTTGAAACGCCGGTTTACTTCGGCGCCTGTTTTGTGCCAGCCTGACGTCTCACTTCCCTTTCAGGTTGAGGTGGATGCTTCGGAGATTGGGGCAGGGGCCGTTTTGTCGCAGAGAGGCCCTGGTTGCTCTGTTATGAAACCTTGTGCCTTTTTCTCTAGGAAGTTTTCGCCTGCCGAGCGAAATTATGATGTGGGCAATCGGGAGTTGTTGGCCATGAAATGGGCATTTGAGGAGTGGCGTCATTGGCTCGAGGGTGCTAAGCATCGTGTGGTGGTCTTGACTGATCACAAAAATCTGATGTATCTCGAGTCTGCTAAACGCCTTAATCCGAGACAGGCCCGCTGGTCATTGTTTTTCTCCCGCTTTGATTTTGTTGTCTCGTATTTACCAGGTTCAAAGAATGTGAAGGCCGATGCTCTTTCTAGGAGCTTTGTGCCTGATGCTCCTGGAGTCACTGATCCTGTTGGTATTCTTAAAGATGGAGTTATCTTGTCAGCTATTTCTCCGGATCTGCGACGTGTGTTGCAGAGATTTCAGGCTGATAGGCCTGAGTCTTGTCCACCTGACAGACTGTTTGTCCCGGATAAGTGGACCAGCAGAGTCATTTCCGAGGTTCATTCCTCGGTGTTGGCAGGTCACCCGAGAATTTTTGGCACCAGAGATCTGGTGGCCAGGTCCTTTTGGTGGCCTTCCTTGTCAAGGGATGTGCGGTCATTTGTGCAGTCCTGTGGGACTTGTGCTCGAGCTAAGCCTTGCTGTTCTCGTGCCAGCGGTTTGCTCTTGCCCTTGCCTGTCCCGAAGAGACCTTGGACACATATCTCCATGGATTTCATTTCTGATCTTCCGCTATCTCAGGGCATGTCCGTTATCTGGGTGATATGTGATCGCTTTTCCAAGATGGTCCATTTGGTTCCTTTGCCTAAGCTGCCTTCCTCTTCCGATCTGGTTCCTGTGTTTTTCCAGAACGTGGTTCGTTTGCACGGCATCCCTGAGAATATTGTGTCAGACAGAGGATCCCAGTTCGTTTCCAGGTTCTGGCGATCCTTTTGTAGTAGGATGGGCATTGATTTGTCGTTTTCGTCTGCTTTCCATCCTCAGACTAATGGACAGACGGAGCGAACCAATCAGACTTTGGAGGCTTATTTGAGGTGTTTTGTCTCTGCTGATCAGGACGATTGGGTGACATTCTTGCCGTTGGCTGAGTTTGCCCTTAATAATCGGGCTAGTTCCGCCACCTTGGTTTCGCCTTTTTTCTGCAACTCTGGTTTCCATCCTCGCTTTTCTTCGGGTCATGTGGAGCCTTCTGACTGTCCTGGGGTGGATTCTGTGGTGGATAGGTTGCAGCAGATCTGGAATCATGTGGTGGACAACTTGAAGTTGTCACAGGAGAAGGCTCAGCGCTTTGCCAACCGCCGTCGCGGTGTGGGTCCCCGACTACGCGTTGGGGATTTGGTATGGCTTTCTTCCCGCTTTGTTCCTATGAAGGTCTCCTCTCCCAAATTTAAACCTCGTTTTATTGGGCCTTACAAGATATTGGAAATCCTTAATCCTGTATCTTTTCGTCTGGATCTTCCTGTGTCGTTTGCTATTCACAATGTATTTCATAGGTCCTTGTTGCGGCGGTACATTGTGCCTGTAGTTCCTTCTGCTGAGCCTCCTGCTCCGGTGTTGGTTGAGGGCGAGTTGGAGTACGTGGTGGAGAAGATCTTGGATTCTCGCCTCTCCAGGCGGAGGCTTCAGTACCTGGTCAAGTGGAAGGGCTATGGTCAGGAGGATAATTCCTGGGTGGTCGCCTCTGATGTTCATGCGGCCGATTTAGTTCGTGCCTTTCATGCCGCTCATCCTGATCGCCCTGGTGGTCGTGGTGAGGGTTCGGTGACCCCTCACTAAGGGGGGGGTACTGTTGTGAATTTGCTTTTTGCTCCCTCTAGTGGTTACTAGTTTTTTGACTCTGGTTTTTCTGTCTTTCCTTTTATCCGCACCTGGGTCGTTAGTTAGGGGTGTTGCTATATAAGCTCCCTGGACCTTCAGTTCAATGCCTGGCAACGTAGTTATCAGAGCTAGTCTGCTGTGCTCTTGTCTACTGATCCTGGTTCCAGTTATATCAGCTAAGTCTGCCTTTTGCTTTTTGCTATTTGTTTTGGTTTTGTATTTTTGTCCAGCTTGTTCCATATCTATATCCTGACCTTTGCTGGAAGCTCTAGGGGGCTGGTGTTCTCCCCCCGGACCGTTAGACGGTTCGGGGGTTCTTGAATTTCCAGTGTGGATTTTGATAGGGTTTTTGTTGACCATATAAGTTACCTTTCTTTATTCTGCTATCAGTAAGCGGGCCTCTCTGTGCTAAACCTGGTTCATTTCTGTGTTTGTCATTTCCTCTTACCTCACCGTCATTATTTGTGGGGGGCTTCTATCCAGCTTTGGGGTCCCCTTCTCTGGAGGCAAGAAAGGTCTTTGTTTTCCTCTACTAGGGGTAGCTAGATTCTCCGGCTGGCGCGTGTCATCTAGAATCAACGTAGGAATGATCCCCGGCTACTTCTAGTGTTGGCGTTAGGAGTAGATATATGGTCAACCCAGTTACCACTGCCCTATGAGCTGGATTTTTGTATTCTGCAGACTTCCACGTTCCTCTGAGACCCTCGCCATTGGGGTCATAACACCCGTCTTCATCACCGTTGGGAGCAGGGTTCTTTTTTGTGGCCAAGAAGGATGGTTCTCTGAGACCCTGTATAGATTACCGCCTTCTCAATAAAATCACAGTCAAATTTCAGTACCCTTTGCCTCTGCTGTCTGATTTGTTTGCTCGGATTAAGGGGGCTAGTTGGTTCACCAAGATAGATCTTCGAGGGGTGTATAACCTTGTGCGTATTAAACAGGGCGATGAATGGAAAACAGCATTTAATACGCCCGAGGGCCATTTTGAGTACCTGGTAATGCCATTCGGGCTTTCAAATGCTCCATCTGTGTTTCAGTCCTTTATGCATGACATCTTCCGAAAGTATCTGGATAGATTCATGATTGTATATTTGGATGATATTTTGGTCTTTTCGGATGATTGGGAGTCTCATGTGAAACAGGTCAGAATGGTATTCCAGGTCCTTTGTGCTAATTCCTTGTTTGTGAAGGGGTCTAAATGTCTCTTCGGAGTTCAGAAGGTTTCCTTTTTGGGCTTCATTTTTTCCCCTTCTACTATCGAGATGGACCCTGTTAAAGTTCAGGCCATTTATGATTGGACTCAACCTACATCTGTGAAGAGCCTCCAGAAATTCCTGGGCTTTGCTAATTTTTACCGTCGCTTCATCGCTAATTTTTCTAGTGTGGTTAAACCCTTAAGCCCCGAGGGTGGTTTGCACGTTAATGACCAGGCCAATTTTTACAATTCTGACCACTGTCCCTTTATGAGGTTATAACTCTGGAACGCTTCAACGGATCTTGGCGATTCTGACACTGTTTTCTCGTGACATATTGTACTTCATGTTAGTCATAAAATTTCTTCGATATAACTTGCGTTTATTTGTGAAAAAAACGAATATTTGGCGAAAATTTGGAAAATTTCGCAATTTTCCAACTTTGAATTTTTATGCCCTTAAATCACAGACATATGTCACACAATATACTTAATAAATAACATTTCCCACATATCTACTTTACATTAGCACAATTTTGGAACCAAAATTTTTTTTTGTGACGGAGTTATAAGGGTTAAAAGTTGACCAGCAATTTCTCATTTTTACAACACCATTTTTTTTTAGGGACCACATCTCATTTGAAGTCATTTTGACGGGTCTATATGATAGAAAATACCCAAGTGTGACACCATTCTAAAAACTGCACCCCTCAAGGTACTCAAAACCACTTTCAAGAAGTTTATTAACCCTTCAGGTGTTTCACAGGAATTTTTGGAATGTTTAAATAAAAATGAACATTTAACTTTTTTTCACACAAAATTTATTTCAGCTCCAATTTGTTTTATTTTACCAAGGGTAACAGGAGAAAATAGACCCCAAAAGTTGTTGTACAATTTGTCCTGAGTACGCTGATACCCCATATGTGGGGGTAAACCACAGTTTGGGCGCATGGCAGAGCTTGGAAGCAAAGGAGCGCCATTTGACTTTTCAATGCAAAATTGACTGGAATTGAGATGGGACGCCATGTTGCATTTGGAGAGCCCCTGATGTGCCTAAACATTGAAACCCCTAACAAGTGACACCATTTTGGAAAGTAGACCCCCTAAGGAACTTATCTAGATGTGTGGTGAGCACTAGTGTTGAGCATTCCGATACTGCAAGTATCGGGTATCGGCCGATACTTGCTGTATCGGAATTCCGATACCGAGATCCGATATTTTTGTGATATCGGGTATCGGTATCGAAACAACATTAATGTAAAAATGTGTAAAAGAGAGAATTAAAATAAAAAATATTGCTATACTCACCTCTCCGACGCAGCCTGCACCTTACCGAGGGAAGCGGCAGCGTTCTTTGTTTAAAATTCGCGCTTTTCTTTCCTTTACGTGAGTCCCGGCTTGTGATTGGTTGCGTGCCGCCCATGTGACCGGGACGCAACCAATCACAGCAAGCCGTGACGTAATTTCAGGTCCTTCAGGATTTTAAAATTACGTTCCGGCGTTGTGATTGGTTGCGTCGCAGTCACATGGGCGACGCAACCAATCACAGCAAGCCGTGACGTAATTTCAGGTCCTTAAGGATTTTAAAATTACGTCCCGGCTTTGTGATTGGTTGCGTCGCAGTCACATGGGAGACGCAACCAATCACAAGCCGTGACGTCACGGGAGGCTGGACACGCGCGCATTTTAAAATGGGCGCGTGTCCAGCCTCCCGTGACGTCCCGGCTTGTGATTGGTTGCGCCGCGGTCAACCAATCACAAGCCGGGAGGCTGGACACGCGCCCATTTTAAAATTTTAAAATGCGCGCGTGTCCAGCCTCCCGGCTTGTGATTGGTTGACCGCGGCGCAACCAATCACAAGCCGGGACGTCACGGGAGGCTGGACACGCGCCCATTTTAAAATTTTAAAATGCGCGCGTGTCCAGCCTCCCGGCTTGTGATTGGTTGACCGCGGCGCAACCAATCACAAGCCGGGACGTCACGGGAGGCTGGACACGCGCCCATTTTAAAAAGCGCACGTGTCCAGCCTCCCATGACGTCACGGCTTGTGATTGGTTAATGGCGGCCATGTTGCCGGGACGCGGACCAATCACAGCAAGCCGTGACGTAATTTCGTCACCGCTTGCTGTGATTGGTCCGCGTCCCGGCAACATGGCCGCCCTGACCAATCACAAGCCGGGACTTCACGTAACCAAGTAAAAGCGCGAATTTTAAACAAACAACGCTGCCGGTTCCCTCGCTGAGGTCCAGGCTGCGTCGGAGGGTGAGTATAGCGATATTTTTTATTTTAATTCTTTCTTTTACACATTTATATGGATCCCAGGGCCTGAAGGAGAGTTTCCTCTCCTTCAGACCCTGGGAACCATCAGGAATACCGTCCGATACTTGAGTCCCATTGACTTGTATTGGTATCGGGTATCGGTATCGGATTGGATCCGATACTTTGCCGGTATCGGCCGATACTTTCCGATACCGATACTTTCAAGTATCGGACGGTATCGCTCAACACTAGTGAGCACTTTGACCCAACAAGTGCTTTACAGAAGTTTATAATGCAGAGCCGTAAAAATAAAAAATCATATTTTTTCACAAAAATGATCTTTTCACCCCCAATTTTTTATTTTCCCAAGGGTGAGAGAAGAAATTGGACCCCAAAAATTGTTGTGCAATTTGTCCTGAGTACGCTGATACCCCATATGTGGGTGTAAACCATTGTTTGGGCGCAGGGCAGAGCTCGGAAGGGAAGGAGCGCCATTTGACTTTTCAATGCAAAATTGACTGGAATTGAGATGGGACGCCATGTTGCATTTAGAGAGCCCTTGATGTGCCTAAACATTGAAACCCCTAACAAGTGACACCATTTTGGAAAGTAGACCGCCTAAGGAACTTATCTAGATGTGTGGTGAGCACTTTGACCCAACAAGTGCTTTACAGAAGTTTATAATGCAGAGCCGTAAAAATAAAAAATCATATTTTTTCACAAAAATGATCTTTTCACCCCCAATTTTTTATTTTCCCAAGGGTAAGAGAAGAAATTGGACCCCAAAAATTGTTGTGCAATTTGTCCTGAGTACACTGATACCCCATATGTGGGTGTAAACCATTGTTTGGGCGCAGGGCAGAGCTCAGAAGGGAAGGAGCGCCATTTGACTTTTCAATGCAAAATTGACTGGAATTGAGATGGGACGCCATGTTGCGTTTGGAGAGCCCCTAATGTGCCTAAACATTGAAACCCCCCACGAGTGACACCATTTTGGAAAGTAGACCCCTTAAGGAACTTATCTAGATGTGTGTTGAGCACTTTGACCCAACAAGTGCTTCACAGAAGTTTATAATGCAGAGCCGTAAAAATAAAAAATCATATTTTTTCACAAAAATGATCTTTTCACCCCCATTTTTTTATTTCCCCAAGGTTAAGAGAAGAAATTAGACCACAAAAGTTGTTGTGCAATTTGTTCTGAGTACGACGATACCCCATATGTGGGTGTAAACAATTGTTTGGGCGCATAGCAGAGCTCAGAAGGGAAGAAGCGCTATTTTACTTTTCAATGCAAAATTGACTGGAATTAAGATGGGATGCCATGTTGCGTTTGGAGAGCCCCTGATGTGCCTAAACATTAAACCCCCCCACAAGTGACACCATTTTGGAAAGTAGACCCCCTAAGGAACTTATCTAGATGTGTTTTGAGAGCTTTGAACCCCCAAGTGTTTCACTACAGTTTATAACGCAGAGCCGTGAAAATAAAAATTATTATTTTTTTTCACAAAAATGATTTTTTAGCCCCCAGTTTTGTATTTTCACAAGGGTATCAGGATAAATTGGACCCCAAAAGTTGTTGTCCAATTTGTCTGGAGTACGCTGATACCCCATTTGTGGGGGGGGGACCACAGTTTGGGCGCATGACAGAGCTCGGAAGGGAAGGAGCGCCATTTGGAATGCAGACTTAAATGGATTGGTCAGCAGGCGTCACGTTGCATTTGCAGAGCCCCTGATGTACCCAAACAGTACAAACCCCCCACAAGTGACCCCATATTGGAAACTAGACCCCCCAAGGAACTTATCTAGATGTGTTGTGAGAACTTTGAACCCCCAAGTGTTTCACTACAGTTTATAACGCAGAGCCGTGAAAATAATTTTTTTTTTTTTTCACAAAAATGAAATTTAGCCCCCAGTTTTGTATTTTCACAAGGGTATCAGGATAAATTGGACCCTAAAAGTTGTTGTCCAATTTGTCCTGAGTACGCTGATACCCCCTATGTGGGGGGGAACCACTGTTTGGGCGCATGACAGAGCTCGGAAGGGAAGGAGCGCCATTTGGAATGCAGACTTAAATGGATTGGTCTGCAGGCGTCACGTTGCATTTGCAGAGCCCCTGATGTACCCAAACAGTACAAACCCCCCACAAGTGACCCCATATTGGAAACTAGACCCCCCAAGGAACTTATCTAGATGTGTTGTGAGAACTTTGAACCCCCAAGTGTTTCACTACAGTTTACAACGCAGAGTGTTGTGAAATTGGATTCTGGGCTCCCCCGGTGGCCACTTGTGGAATTGTACTTGTGTGCATCATCCCCTCTGTTCACCTGCTCCTATCAGGATGTGGGAGTCGCTATATAACCTTGCTCCTCTGTCAGTTTCATGCCGGTCAACAATGTAATCAGAAGCCTTCTGTGCATGTTCCTGCTACTAGACAACTCCTAGCTAAGTTGGACTTTTGTCCTTGTGTGTTTTTGCATTTTGTTCCTGTTCACAGCTGCTGTTTCGTTACTGTGTCTGGAAAGCTCTTGTGAGCGGAAATTGCCACTCTGGTGTTATGAGTTAATGCTAGAGTCTTAAAGTAATTTCTGGATGGTGTTTTGATAGGGTTTTCTGCTGACCATGAAAGTGCCCTTTCTGTCTTCATGCTATCTAGTAAGCGGACCTCGATTTTGCTAAACCTATTTTCATACTACGTTTGTCATTTCATCTAAAATCACCGCCAATATATGTGGGGGCCTCTGTCTGCCTTTTGGGAAAATTTCTCTAGAGGTGAGCCAGGACTGTCTTTTCCTCTGCTAGGATTAGGTAGTTCTCCGGCTGGCGCTGGGCATCTAGGGATAAAAAACGTAGGCATGCTACCCGGCCACTTCTAGTTGTGCGGCAGGTTTAGTTCATGGTCAGTATAGTTTCCATCTTCCAAGAGCTAGTTCTCATATATGCTGGGCTATGTTCTCTCGCCATTGAGAATCATGACAGCAGAGCCGTGAAAATAATTTTTTTTTTTTTCTTCACAAAAATGAAATTTAGCCCCCAGTTTTGTATTTTCACAAGGGTATCAGGATAAATTGGACCCTAAAAGTTGTTGTCCAATTTGTCCTGAGTACGCTGATACCCCCTATGTGGGGGGGAACCACTGTTTGGGCGCATGACAGAGCTCGGAAGGGAAGGAGCGCCATTTGGAATGCAGACTTAAATGGATTGGTCTGCAGGCGTCACGTTGCATTTGCAGAGCCCCTGATGTACCCAAACAGTACAAACCCCCCACAAGTGACCCCATATTGGAAACTAGACCCCCCAAGGAACTTATCTAGATGTGTTGTGAGAACTTTGAACCCCCAAGTGTTTCACTACAGTTTACAACGCAGAGCCGTGAAAATATATATATTTTTTTTTCTTCACAAAAATGAAATTTAGCCCCCAGTTTTGTATTTTCACAAGGGTATCAGGATAAATTGGACCCTAAAAGTTGTTGTCCAATTTGTCCTGAGTACGCTGATACCCCCTATGTGGGGGGGAACCACTGTTTGGGCGCATGACAGAGCTCGGAAGGGAAGGAGCGCCATTTGGAATTCAGACTTAAATGGATTGGTCTGCAGGCGTCACGTTGCATTTGCAGAGCCCCTGATGTACCCAAACAGTACAAACCCCCCACAAGTGACCCCATATTGGAAACTAGACCTCCCAAGGAACTTATCTAGATGTGTTGTGAGAACTTTGAACCCCCAAGTGTTTCACTACAGTTTACAACGCAGAGTGTTGTGAAATTGGATTCTGGGCTCCCCCGGTGGCCACTTGTGGAATTGTACTTGTGTGCATCATCCCCTCTGTTCACCTGCTCCTATCAGGATGTGGGAGTCGCTATATAACCTTGCTCCTCTGTCAGTTTCATGCCGGTCAACAATGTAATCAGAAGCCTTCTGTGCATGTTCCTGCTACTAGACAACTCCTAGCTAAGTTGGACTTTTGTCCTTGTGTGTTTTTGCATTTTGTTCCTGTTCACAGCTGCTGTTTCGTTACTGTGTCTGGAAAGCTCTTGTGAGCGGAAATTGCCACTCTGGTGTTATGAGTTAATGCTAGAGTCTTAAAGTAATTTCTGGATGGTGTTTTGATAGGGTTTTCTGCTGACCATGAAAGTGCCCTTTCTGTCTTCATGCTATCTAGTAAGCGGACCTCGATTTTGCTAAACCTATTTTCATACTACGTTTGTCATTTCATCTAAAATCACCGCCAATATATGTGGGGGCCTCTGTCTGCCTTTTGGGAAAATTTCTCTAGAGGTGAGCCAGGACTGTCTTTTCCTCTGCTAGGATTAGGTAGTTCTCCGGCTGGCGCTGGGCATCTAGGGATAAAAAACGTAGGCATGCTACCCGGCCACTTCTAGTTGTGCGGCAGGTTTAGTTCATGGTCAGTATAGTTTCCATCTTCCAAGAGCTAGTTCTCATATATGCTGGGCTATGTTCTCTCGCCATTGAGAATCATGACAGTTTGACCGGCCCAAAAAAGGGTTAAATTACTGGCTGAGAAAGGAGAGAAAAAAGAAGTCTGCTACAATTTTTTTTTTTTTTTTTTTTTTTTCCCTCTAGTTCTGAGTGTGCTCTTAATTGAATCACTTGCTAGTTTGCCTATGCTGCAGCCTTCCTCTCTTTCTCTCCTTCTAATCCTTGAATGGCTCTGTGTTCACCTGTTTCAAATGGATCTTCAGAGTGTAGCTACAGGTTTGAATAATCTCGCCACAAAGGTACAAAATTTGCAAGATTTTGTTGTTCATGCACCTATGTCTGAGCCTAGAATTCCTTTGCCTGAATTCTTCTCGGGGAATAGATCTCACTTTCAAAATTTTAAAAATAATTGCAAATTGTTTTTGTCCCTGAAGTCTCGCTCTGCCGGAGACCCTGCACAGCAGGTCAGGATTGTAATTTCCTTGCTCCGGGGCGACCCTCAGGACTGGGCTTTTGCATTGGCACCAGGGGATCCTGCGTTGCTCAATGTGGATGCGTTTTTTCTGGCCTTGGGGTTGCTTTATGAGGAACCTCATTTAGAGCTTCAGGCGGAAAAGGCCTTGATGTCCTTGTCTCAGGGGCAAGATGAAGCTGAAATATACTGCCAAAAATTCCGCAAATGGTCTGTGCTTACTCAGTGGAATGAGTGCGCCCTGGCGGCGATTTTCAGAGAAGGTCTCTCTGATGCCATTAAGGATGTTATGGTGGGGTTCCCTGTGCCTGCGAGTCTGAATGAGTCCATGACGATGGCTATTCAGATCGATAGGCGTCTGCGGGAGCGCAAACCTGTGCACCATTTGGCGGTGTCTACTGAGAAAACGCCAGAAAATATGCAATGTGATAGAATTCTGTCCAGAAGCGAGCGGCAGAATTTTAGACGAAAAAATGGGTTGTGCTTCTATTGTGGTGATTCAACTCATGTTATATCAGCATGCTTTAAGCGTACTAAGAAGCCTGACAAGTCTGTTTCAATTAGCACTTTACAGTCTAAGTTTATTCTATCTGTGACCCTGATTTGTTCTTTGTCATCTATTACCGCGGACGCCTATGTCGACTCTGGCGCTGCTTTGAGTCTTATGGATTGGTCCTTTGCCAAACGCTGTGGGTATGATTTGGAGCCATTGGAGGCTCCGATACCTCTGAAAGGGATTGACTCCACCCCATTGGCTAGTAATAAACCACAATACTGGACACAAGTGACTATGCGTGTTAATCTGGATCACCAGGAGGTTATTCGCTTTCTGGTGCTGTATAATCTACATGATGTTTTGGTGCTGGGATTGCCATGGCTGCAATCTCATAACCCAGTCCTCGACTGGAGAGCTATGTCTGTGTTAAGCTGGGGATGTAAAGGAACTCATGGGGACGTACCTTTGGTTTCCATTTCATCATCTATTCCCTCTGAGATTCCTGAATTCTTGTCTGACTTTCGTGACGTTTTTGAAGAACCCAAGGTTGGTTCACTACCTCCGCACCGGGAGTGCGATTGTGCCATAGACTTGATCCCGGGTAGTAAATACCCTAAGGGTCGTTTATTTAATCTGTCTGTGCCTGAACACGCGGCTATGCGAGAATATATAAAGGAGTCCTTGGAAAAGGGACATATTCGTCCTTCGTCATCTCCCTTAGGAGCCGGTTTTTTCTTTGTGTCTAAGAAAGACGGCTCTTTGAGGCCGTGTTTTGATTATCGACTTTTGAATAAAATCACGGTTAAATATCAATATCCGTTACCACTGCTTACTGATTTGTTTGCTCGTATAAAGGGGGCCAAGTGGTTCTCTAAGATTGATCTCCGTGGGGCGTATAATTTGGTGCGAATCAAGCAGGGGGATGAGTGGAAAACCGCATTTAATACGCCCGAGGGCCATTTTGAGTATTTGGTGATGCCTTTTGGTCTTTCAAATGCCCCTTCAGTCTTCCAGTCCTTTATGCATGACATTTTCCGCGATTATTTGGATAAATTTATGATTGTGTATCTGGATGATATTCTGATTTTTTCGGATGACTGGGACTCTCATGTCCAGCAGGTCAGGAGGGTTTTTCAGGTTTTGCGGTCTAATTCCTTGTGTGTGAAGGGTTCTAAGTGTGTTTTTGGGGTTCAAAAGATTTCCTTCTTGGGATACATTTTTTCCCCCTCTTCCATCGAGATGGATCCTGTCAAGGTTCAGGCTATTGGTGATTGGACGCAACCCTCTTCTCTTAAGAGTCTTCAGAAATTTTTGGGCTTTGCTAACTTTTATCGTCGATTTATTGCTGGTTTTTCTGATGTTGTAAAACCATTGACTGATTTGACTAAGAAGGGTGCTGATGTTGCTGATTGGTCCCCTGATGCTGTGGAGGCCTTTCGGGAGCTCAAGCGCCGCTTTTCTTCCGCCCCAGTGTTGCGTCAGCCTGATGTTGCTCTTCCTTTTCAGGTTGAGGTCGACGCTTCTGAAATCGGAGCTGGGGCGGTGTTGTCGCAGAGAAGTTCCGACTGCTCCGTGATGAGACCTTGTGCCTTTTTTTCCCGTAAATTTTCGCCCGCCGAGCGGAATTATGATATTGGGAATCGGGAGCTTTTGGCCATGAAGTGGGCTTTTGAGGAGTGGCGTCACTGGCTTGAGGGGGCCAGACATCAGGTGGTGGTATTGACTGACCACAAAAATTTAATTTACCTTGAGTCTGCCAGGCGCCTGAATCCTAGACAGGCGCGCTGGTCGTTGTTTTTCTCTCGGTTTAATTTTGTGGTGTCTTACCTACCGGGTTCTAAGAATGTTAAGGCGGATGCCCTTTCTAGGAGTTTTGAGCCTGACTCCCCTGGTAATTCTGAGCCCACAGGTATCCTTAAAGATGGAGTGATATTGTCTGCCGTTTCTCCAGACCTGCGGCGGGCCTTGCAGGAGTTTCAGGCGGATAGACCTGATCGTTGCCCACCTGGTAGACTGTTTGTTCCTGATGATTGGACCAGTAGAGTCATCTCTGAGGTTCATTCTTCTGCGTTGGCAGGTCATCCTGGAATCTTTGGTACCAGGGATTTGGTGGCAAGGTCCTTCTGGTGGCCTTCCCTGTCACGAGATGTGCGAGGCTTTGTGCAGTCTTGTGACGTTTGTGCTCGGGCCAAGCCTTGTTGTTCTCGGGCTAGTGGATTGTTGTTACCCTTGCCTATCCCGAAGAGGCCTTGGACGCACATCTCGATGGATTTTATTTCGGATCTGCCTGTTTCTCAGAAGATGTCTGTCATCTGGGTGGTGTGTGACCGTTTCTCTAAGATGGTCCATCTGGTTCCCTTGCCTAAGTTGCCTTCTTCTTCCGAGTTGGTTCCTCTGTTTTTTCAAAATGTTGTTCGTTTGCATGGTATTCCGGAGAATATCGTTTCTGACAGAGGGACCCAATTCGTGTCTAGATTTTGGCGGGCATTCTGTGCTAGGATGGGCATAGATTTGTCTTTTTCGTCTGCTTTCCATCCTCAGACTAATGGCCAGACCGAGCGGACTAATCAGACCTTGGAGACATATTTGAGGTGTTTTGTATCTGCGGATCAGGATGATTGGGTTGCTTTTTTGTCTTTGGCGGAGTTCGCCCTCAATAATCGGGCCAGCTCTGCCACCTTGGTGTCCCCGTTTTTCTGTAATTCGAGGTTTCATCCTCGATTTTCCTCCGGTCAAGTGGAATCTTCGGATTGTCCTGGAGTGGATGCTGTGGTGGAGAGGTTGCATCAGATTTGGGGGCAGGTGGTGGACAATTTGAAGTTGTCCCAGGAGAAGACTCAGCTTTTTGCCAACCGCCGTCGTCGTGTTGGTCCTCGGCTTTGTGTTGGGGACTTGGTGTGGTTGTCTTCTCGTTTTGTCCCTATGAGGGTTTCTTCTCCTAAGTTTAAGCCTCGGTTCATCGGCCCGTACAAGATATTGGAGATTCTTAACCCTGTGTCCTTCCGTTTGGACCTCCCTGCATCCTTTTCGATTCATAATGTTTTTCATCGGTCATTGTTGCGCAGGTATGAGGTACCGGCTGTGCCTTCCGTTGAGCCTCCTGCTCCGGTGTTGGTTGAGGGTGAGTTGGAGTACGTTGTGGAAAAGATCTTAGACTCTCGTGTTTCCAGACGGAAACTCCAGTATCTGGTCAAATGGAAGGGATACGGTCAGGAGGATAATTCTTGGGTCACTGCCTCTGATGTTCATGCCTCCGATCTTGTCTGTGCCTTTCATAGGGCTCATCCTGATCGCCCTGGTGGTTCTGGTGAGGGTTCGGTGCCCCCTCCTTGAGGGGGGGGTACTGTTGTGAAATTGGATTCTGGGCTCCCCCGGTGGCCACTTGTGGAATTGTACTTGTGTGCATCATCCCCTCTGTTCACCTGCTCCTATCAGGATGTGGGAGTCGCTATATAACCTTGCTCCTCTGTCAGTTTCATGCCGGTCAACAATGTAATCAGAAGCCTTCTGTGCATGTTCCTGCTACTAGACAACTCCTAGCTAAGTTGGACTTTTGTCCTTGTGTGTTTTTGCATTTTGTTCCTGTTCACAGCTGCTGTTTCGTTACTGTGTCTGGAAAGCTCTTGTGAGCGGAAATTGCCACTCTGGTGTTATGAGTTAATGCTAGAGTCTTAAAGTAATTTCTGGATGGTGTTTTGATAGGGTTTTCTGCTGACCATGAAAGTGCCCTTTCTGTCTTCATGCTATCTAGTAAGCGGACCTCGATTTTGCTAAACCTATTTTCATACTACGTTTGTCATTTCATCTAAAATCACCGCCAATATATGTGGGGGCCTCTGTCTGCCTTTTGGGAAAATTTCTCTAGAGGTGAGCCAGGACTGTCTTTTCCTCTGCTAGGATTAGGTAGTTCTCCGGCTGGCGCTGGGCATCTAGGGATAAAAAACGTAGGCATGCTACCCGGCCACTTCTAGTTGTGCGGCAGGTTTAGTTCATGGTCAGTATAGTTTCCATCTTCCAAGAGCTAGTTCTCATATATGCTGGGCTATGTTCTCTCGCCATTGAGAATCATGACAGCAGAGCCGTGAAAATAATTTTTTTTTTTTTCTTCACAAAAATGAAATTTAGCCCCCAGTTTTGTATTTTCACAAGGGTATCAGGATAAATTGGACCCTAAAAGTTGTTGTCCAATTTGTCCTGAGTACGCTGATACCCCCTATGTGGGGGGGAACCACTGTTTGGGCGCATGACAGAGCTCGGAAGGGAAGGAGCGCCATTTGGAATGCAGACTTAAATGGATTGGTCTGCAGGCGTCACGTTGCATTTGCAGAGCCCCTGATGTACCCAAACAGTACAAACCCCCAACAAGTGACCCCATATTGGAAACTAGACCCCCCAAGGAACTTATCTAGATGTGTTGTGAGAACTTTGAACCCCCAAGTGTTTCACTACAGTTTACAACGCAGAGCCGTGAAAATATATATATTTTTTTTTCTTCACAAAAATGAAATTTAGCCCCCAGTTTTGTATTTTCACAAGGGTATCAGGATAAATTGGACCCTAAAAGTTGTTGTCCAATTTGTCCTGAGTACGCTGATACCCCCTATGTGGGGGGGAACCACTGTTTGGGCGCATGACAGAGCTCGGAAGGGAAGGAGCGCCATTTGGAATTCAGACTTAAATGGATTGGTCTGCAGGCGTCACGTTGCATTTGCAGAGCCCCTGATGTACCCAAACAGTACAAACCCCCCACAAGTGACCCCATATTGGAAACTAGACCTCCCAAGGAACTTATCTAGATGTGTTGTGAGAACTTTGAACCCCCAAGTGTTTCACTACAGTTTACAACGCAGAGCCGTGAAAATAAAACATATTTTTTTTCCCACAAAAATGATTTTTAGCCCCCCAAATTTTTATTTTCCCAAGGATAACAAGAGAACTTGGACCCCAGAAGTTGTTGTTCAATTTGTCCCTAGTACGCTGATACCCCATATGTTGGGGTAAACCCCTTTTTGGACGCACGGGAGAGCTCGGAAGGGAAGGAGCACTGTTTTACTTTTTCAACGCAGAATTGGCTGGAATTGAGATTGGACGCTATGTCGCGTTTGGAGAGCCCGTGATGTGCCTGAACAGTGGAAACTCCCCAATTCTACCTGAAACCCTACCCCTAACCTCACCCCTAACCGTTTACTGAACATTTTCTGACAGTCATAAGTGCCACGTATATAAGTGCCACGTATATAAGTGCCACGTATATAAGTGCCACGTATTTAAGAGCCACGTATTTAAGTGCCACGTATTTAAGTGCCACGTATTTAAGTGCCACGATATTTCAGTGCCACGATATATCAGTGCCACGATATTTCAGTGCCACGTATTTCAGTGCCACGTATTTCAGGCACTGAAAAATACGTGGCACGTAAATACGTGGCACGTAAATACGTGGCACTGAAATACGTGGCACTTAAATACGTGGCACTTAAATACGTGGCACTTAAATACGTGGCACTTAAATACGTGGCACTTATATACGTGGCCACTGAAATATCGTGGCACTTATATACGTATATACGTATATAAACGTATATTTCAGTGCCACGTATTTCAGTGCCACGTATTTCAGGTTAGGGGTAGGGTTAGGGGTAGGGTTAGGGTTTTTTTCTTGTTTTCTTGTGTTTTTCTATAAAAACGCATGCGTTTTACCGCGTTTACATGCATTTTTTCACACATGCGGTTTTTTTTAAAAAACGCATGCAGATAAAAACGCAAGTGTGAAACCAGACTAAAAGACGCTTTTTATAGCAAAAAAGTTTTTGCGTCTCCACATTTTGAGACCTATAATTTTTCCACATTTTGGTCCACAGAGTCATGTGAGGTCTTGTTTTTTGCGGGACGAGTTGACGTTTTTATTGGTAACATTTTCGGACACGTGACCATTTTTTATCACTTTTTATTCTGATTTTTGTGAGGCAGAATAACCAAAAACCAGCTATTCATGAATTTCTTTTGGGAGAGGCGTTTATACCGTTCTGCGCTTGGTAAAATTGATAAAGCAGTTTTATTCTTCAGGTCAGTACGATTACAGCGATACCTCATTTATATCATTTTTTTATGTTTTGACGCTTTTATACGATAAAAACTATTTTATAGAAAAAATAATTATTTTGGCATCGCTTTATTCTGAGGACTATAACTTTTTTATTGATGATGCTGTATGGCGGCTCGTTTTTTGCGGGACAAGATGACGTTTTCAGCGGTACTATGGATATTTATATCAGTCTTTTTGATCGCGTGTTATTCCACTTTTTGTTCGGCGGTATGGTAATAAAGCGTTGTTTTTTGCCTCGTTTTTTTTTTTTTTTTCCTTACGGTGTTTACTGAAGGGGTTAACTAGTGGGCCAGTTTTATAGGTTGGGTCGTTACGGACGCGGCGATACTAAATATGTGTACTTTTATTGTTTTTGTTTGTTTTTTTTAGATAAAGAAATGTATTTATGGGAATAATATTTTTTTTTTTATTATTATTTATTTAGGATTTTTTTTATTTTTTTTTACACATGTGGAATTTTTTTTTTTTACTTTTTTACTTTGTCCCAGGGGGGGACATCACAGATCGCAGATCTGATAGTGTGCACAGCACTCTATCAGATCCGCGATCATACTTTCATCGGAGCAGGCTGCAGCTTTCATCTGCAGCCTGCTCCGATCCGGAAGTGCTCCCTGCAGGACCCGGATACAACCCCTTGGCCATTTTGGATCCGGGGCCTGCAGGGAGAAGACGTTCGGTACGAGGTGAGTACATCACCTTGTACCGATCGTCTCACGGAAGCACGCAGGGAGCCCCCTCCCTGCGCGATGCTTCCCTGTACTGCCGGTGCACCGCGATCATGTTTGATCGCGGTGTGCCGGGGGTTAATGTGCCGGGGGCGGTCCGTGACCGCTCCTGGCACATAGTGCCGGATGTCAGCTGCGATATGCAGCCGACACCCGGCCGCGATCGGCCGCGCTCCCCCCGTGAGCGCGGCCGATCGCGTATGACGTACTATCCCGTCACCGGGAATTAAGGCCCACCCCACCTCGACGGTATAGTACGTCATACGGGCTTAAGGGGTTAAACCTTTGACTGATTTGACAAAGAAAGGTGCTGATGTGGTGAATTGGTCCTCTGCGGCCGTTGAGGCTTTTCAGGAGCTGAAACGTTGTTTTTCTTCGGCCCCTGTGTTGCGTCAGCCAGATGTTTCGCTCCCTTTTCAGGTCGAGGTTGATGCTTCTGAGATTGGAGCAGGGGCTGTTTTGTCTCAAAGAAGCTCTGATGGCTCTGTGATGAAGCCATGTGCCTTCTTTTCTAGAAAGTTTTCGCCTGCTGAGTGTAATTATGATGTTGGCAATCGGGAGCTGCTAGCTATGAAGTGGGCATTCGAGGAGTGGCGACATTGGCTTGAGGGAGCCAAGCACCGCGTGGTGGTCTTGACGGATCACAAAAATCTGACTTATCTCGAGTTTGCCAAGCGGTTGAATCCTAGACAGGCTCGATGGTCGCTGTTTTTCTCCCGTTTCGATTTTGTGGTCTCATACCTTCCAGGTTCTAAGAATGTGAAGGCGGATGCCCTTTCTAGGAGTTTTGTGCCTGATTCTCCGGGAGTCCCTGAGCCGGCTGGTATTCTCAAAGAGGGGGTAATTCTGTCTGCCATCTCCCCTGATTTGCGGCGGGTGCTGCAGTAGTTTCAGGCTGATAGACCTGACCGTTGTCTAGCGGAGAAACTGTTTGTCCCTGATAGATGGACTAGCAGAGTTATTTCTGAGGTTCATTGCTCAGTGTTGGCTGGTCATCCTGGGATTTTTGGGACCAGAGATTTGGTGGCTAGGTCCTTTTGGTGGCCTTCCTTGTCGCGGGATGTGCGTTCTTTTGTGCAGTCCTGTGGGACTTGTGCTCGGGCTAAGCCCTGCTGTTCTCATGCCAGTGGGTTGCTTTTGCCCTTGCCGGTCCCGAAAAGGCCTTGGATGCATGTTTCCATGGATTTTATTTAAGATCTTCCTGTCTCTCAAAGGATGTCTGTCATCTGGGTGGTTTGTGATCGCTTTTCTAAGATGGTCCATTTGGTACCCTTGCCTAAATTACCTTCCTCCTCTGATTTGGTGCCATTATTTTTTCAACATGTGGTTCGTTTGCATGGCATTCCGGAGAACATTGTGTCGGACAGAGGTTCCCAGTTTGTCTCTAGGTTTTGGCGGTCCTTTTGAGCTAAGATGGGCATTGATTTGTCTTTTTCTTCGGCTTTCCATCCTCAAACAAATGGCCAAACCGAATGAACCAACCAGACTTTGGAAACCTATCTGAGATGCTTTGTTTCTGCTGATCAGGATGATTGGGTGACCTTCTTGCCATTGGCTGAGTTCGCCCTTAATAATCGGGCTAGTTTGGCTACTTTGGTTTCGCCTTTTTTTTGCAATTCTGGTTTTCATCCTCGTTTTTCTTCGGGGCAGGTTGAGCCTTCTGACTGTCCTGGTGTGGATTCTGTGGTGGACAGGTTGCAGCAAATTTCGACTCACGAAGTGGACAATCTGACGTTGTCCCAGGAGAAGGCTCAACGTTTCGCTAACCGCCGTCGTTGTGTTGGTCCCCGACTTCGTGTTGGGGATTTGGTTTGGTTGTCTTCTCGTTATGTTCCTATGAAGGTTTCTTCTCCTAAGTTTAAGCCTCGTTTCATTGGTCCTTATAAGATTTCTGAAATTCTCAACCCTGTGTTATTTCGTTTGGTCCTTCCAGCTTCTTTTGCCATCCATAATGTGTTCCATAGGTCGTTGTTGCGGAGGTACGTGGCACCTATGGTTCCCTCCGTTGATCCTCCTGCTCCGGTGTTGGTTGAGGGGGAGTTGGAGTATGTGGTGAAAAAAATTTTGGATTCTCGTATTTCGAGACGGAAGCTTCAGTACCTGGTTAAGTGGAAGGACTATGGTCAGGAGGATAATTCCTGGGTTGTTGCCTCCGATGTCCACGCTGCCGATTTAGTTCATGCCTTTCATTTGGCTCGTCCTGATCGGCCTTGGGGCCCTGGTGAGGGTTCGGTGACCCCTCCTCAAGGGGGGGGTACTGTTGTGAATTCTGTTCTCGGACTCCCTCCTGTGGTCATGAATGGTACTTTGGTTAGTTCTGCTCTTGGACTCCCTCTGGTGGCTTTGAGCGGAACTGCTGGTCACTGAGGTTGGCTTTGTCAGCTGCTCTCGTTTATTGCTATGCTGGCTTCCCTATTTAACTCCACTCAGATCGTTACTTCATGCCAGCTGTCAATGTTTCAGTATTGGTTCAGATCTCTCTTGGACTTCTCTGAGGACCTGTCTACTCCAGCAGAAGCTAAGTCTTTGCTAGTTCATTTGTTGTTACTGCTTCCTGAATATATTTCTTAGTACTGCTAATTTCCAGTCCAGCTTGCTATCATGATATTCCCTTGCTAGCTGGAAGCTCTGGGGGTGCAGAGTGGCACCTCCACACCGTGAGTCGGTGCGGGGAGTCTTTTTGCTTACTCTGCGTAGTTTTTTGTAGTCTTTTGTGCTGACCGCATAGTTCCCTTTTCTATCCTCTGACTATTTAGTGAAGTCTGGCCTCCCTTTGCTAAAACCTGTTTCATTCCTGTGTTTGTGACTTTCCTCTTAACTCACAGTCAATATATGTGGGGGGCTGCCTTTACCTTTGGGGAATTTCTCTGAGGCAAGGTTAGGCTTCTATTTCTATCTTTAGGGGTAGTTAGCTCTTAGGCTGTGAAGAGGCGTCTAGGGAGAGTTAGGTACGCTCCACGGCTATTTCTAGTGTGTGTGATAGGAGTAGGGTTTGCGGTCAGCAGAGTTCCCACTTCCCAGAGCTTGTTCCGATTTTGAGTTTACTCATCAGGTCATTCCGGGTGCTCCTAACCACCAGGTCCATAACAGTACAGCTGGCCATAAAGTGTTAATGCATCTCAAAAGAGGGATAAGAGAAGTTCTGAACCCATTTTTTTTTCTTTGCAGTGTGTTTTGTCTCTCTTTTCCCCTTAACCTCTGGGTGGTTCAGGACTCAGGTGTAGATATGGATATTCAAGGTCTGTCCTCTTGTGTGGATCATCTCACTGCAAGGGTACAAAGCATTCAAGATTATGTAGTTCAGAATCCGATGTTAGAGCCTAGAATTCCAATTCCTGATTTGTTTTCTGGGGATAGATCTAAGTTTCTGAATTTCAAAAATAATTGTAAACTGTTTCTTGCTTTGAAACCCCGCTCCTCTGGTGACCCCATTCAGCAAGTAAAAATTATTATTTCTTTGTTGCGTGGCGACCCTCAAGACTGGGCATTCTCCCTTGCGCCAGGAGATCCTGCATTGCTTAATGTAGATGCGTTTTTTCTGGCGCTTGGATTGCTTTATGACGAACCGAATTCAGTGGATCAGGCTGAGAAAATCTTGCTAGCTTTGTGTCAGGGTCAGGATGAAGCGGAGATATATTGTCAGAAGTTTAGAAAATGGTCTGTGCTTACTCAATGGAATGAGTGTGCCCTGGCAGCAATTTTTAGAAAGGGTCTTTCTGAAGCCCTTAAGGATGTTATGGTGGGATTCCCCACGCCTGCTGGTCTGAATGAATCAATGTCCTTGGCCATCCAAATTGATCGGCGTTTGCGTGAGCGCAAAATTGTGCACCATTTGGCGGTGTCCTCTGAGCAGAGGCCTGAGCTTATGCAATGTGATAGAACTTTGACCAGAACTGAACGGCAAGAACACAGACGTCAGAATAGGCTGTGTTTTTACTGTGGTGACCCCACTCATGCTATCTCTGATTTCCCTAAGCGCACTAAGCGGTTCGCTAGGTCAATCACCATTGGTACTGTACAGCCTAAATTTCTTTTGTCTGTTACTCTGATTTGCTCTTTGTCATCCTACTCGGTTATGGCATTTGTGGATTCAGGCGCTGCCCTGAATTTAATGGACTTGGAGTTTGCCAGGCGCTGTGGTTTTTTCTTGGAGCCTTTGCAGTATCCTATTCCATTAAGGAGAATTGATGCCATGCCGTTGGCCAAGAATAAACCTCAGTACTGGACTCAGTTGACCATGTGCATGGCTCCTGCACATCAGGAAGATATTCGCTTTTTGGTGTTGCATAATTTGCATGATGTGGTCGTGTTGGGTTTGCCATGGCTACAGGTTCATAATCCAGTATTGGATTGGAAATCAATGTCTGTGTCTAGTTGGGGTTGTCAAGGGGTACATGGCGATGTTCCATTGGTGTCAATTTCTGCTTCCACTCCTTCTGAAGTCCCTGAGTTTCTGTCGGATTACCAGGATGTATTTGATGAGCCCAAATCCAGTGTCCTACCCCCTCATAGGGATTGTGATTGTTCTATAAATTTGATTCCTGGTAGTAAGTTTCCTAAGGGCCGACTTTTCAATTTATCTGTGCCAGAGCACGCCGCTATGCGGAGTTATATAAAGGAGTCCTTGGAGAAAGGGCATATTCGCCCGTCTTCATCACCGTTGGGAGCAGGGTTCTTTTTTGTGGCCAAGAAGGATGGTTCTCTGAGACCCTGTATAGATTACCGCCTTCTCAATAAAATCACGGTCAAATTTCAGTACCCTTTGCCTCTGCTGTCTGATTTGTTTGCTCGGATTAAGGGGGCTAGTTGGTTCACCAAGATAGATCTTCGAGGGGCGTATAACCTTGTGCGTATTAAACAGGGCGATGAATGGAAAACAGCATTTAATACGCCCGAGGGCCATTTTGAGTACCTGGTAATGCCATTCGGGCTTTCAAATGCTCCATCTGTGTTTCAGTCCTTTATGCATGACATCTTCCGAAAGTATCTGGATAGATTCATGATTGTATATTTGGATGATATTTTGGTCTTTTCGGATGATTGGGAGTCTCATGTGAAACAGGTCAGAATGGTATTCCAGGTCCTTTGTGCTAATTCCTTGTTTGTGAAGGGGTCTAAATGTCTCTTCGGAGTTCAGAAGGTTTCCTTTTTGGGCTTCATTTTTTCCCCTTCTACTATGGAGATGGACCCTGTTAAAGTTCAGGCCATTTATGATTGGACTCAACCTACATCTGTGAAGAGCCTCCAGAAATTCCTGGGCTTTGCTAATTTTTACCGTCGCTTCATCGCTAATTTTTCTAGTGTGGTTAAACCTTTGACTGATTTGACAAAGAAAGGTGCTGATGTGGTGAATTGGTCCTCTGCGGCCGTTGAGGCTTTTCAGGAGCTGAAACGTTGTTTTTCTTCGGCCTCTGTGTTGCGTCAGCCAGATGTTTCGCTCCCTTTTCAGGTCGAGGTTGATGCTTCTGAGATTGGAGCAGGGGCTGTTTTGTCTCAAAGAAGCTCTGATGGCTCTGTGATGAAGCCATGTGCCTTCTTTTCTAGAAAGTTTTCGCCTGCTGAGTGTAATTATGATGTTGGCAATCGGGAGCTGCTAGCTATGAAGTGGGCATTCGAGGAGTGGCGACATTGGCTTGAGGGAGCCAAGCACCGCGTGGTGGTCTTGACGGATCACAAAAATCTGACTTATCTCGAGTTTGCCAAGCGGTTGAATCCTAGACAGGCTCGATGGTCGCTGTTTTTCTCCCGTTTCGATTTTGTGGTCTCATACCTTCCAGGTTCTAAGAATGTGAAGGCGGATGCCCTTTCTAGGAGTTTTGTGCCTGATTCTCCGGGAGTCCCTGAGCCGGCTGGTATTCTCAAAGAGGGGGTAATTCTGTCTGCCATCTCCCCTGATTTGCGGCGGGTGCTGCAGGAGTTTCAGGCTGATAGACCTGACCGTTGTCTAGCGGAGAAACTGTTTGTCCCTGATAGATGGACTAGCAGAGTTATTTCTGAGGTTCATTGCTCAGTGTTGGCTGGTCATCCTGGGATTTTTGGGACCAGAGATTTGGTGGCTAGGTCCTTTTGGTGGCCTTCCTTGTCACGGGATGTGCGTTCTTTTGTGCAGTCCTGTGGGACTTGTGCTCGGGCTAAGCCCTGCTGTTCTCATGCCAGTGGGTTGCTTTTGCCCTTGCCGGTCCCGAAAAGGCCTTGGATGCATGTTTCCATGGATTTTATTTAAGATCTTCCTGTCTCTCAAAGGATGTCTGTCATCTGGGTGGTTTGTGATCGCTTTTCTAAGATGGTCCATTTGGTACCCTTGCCTAAATTACCTTCCTCCTCTGATTTGGTGCCATTATTTTTTCAACATGTGGTTCGTTTGCATGGCATTCCGGAGAACATTGTGTCGGACAGAGGTTCCCAGTTTGTCTCTAGGTTTTGGCGGTCCTTTTGAGCTAAGATGGGCATTGATTTGTCTTTTTCTTCGGCTTTCCATCCTCAAACAAATGGCCAAACCGAATGAACCAACCAGACTTTGGAAACCTATCTGAGATGCTTTGTTTCTGCTGATCAGGATGATTGGGTGACCTTCTTGCCATTGGCTGAGTTCGCCCTTAATAATCGGGCTAGTTCGGCTACTTTGGTTTCGCCTTTTTTTTGCAATTCTGGTTTTCATCCTCGTTTTTCTTCGGGGCAGGTTGAGCCTTCTGACTGTCCTGGTGTGGATTCTGTGGTGGACAGGTTGCAGCAAATTTCGACTCACGTAGTGGACAATCTGACGTTGTCCCAGGAGAAGGCTCAACGTTTCGCTAACCGCCGTCGTTGTGTTGGTCCCCGACTTCGTGTTGGGGATTTGGTTTGGTTGTCTTCTCGTTATGTTCCTATGAAGGTTTCTTCTCCTAAGTTTAAGCCTCGTTTCATTGGTCCTTATAAGATTTCTGAAATTCTCAACCCTGTGTTATTTCGTTTGGTCCTTCCAGCTTCTTTTGCCATCCATAATGTGTTCCATAGGTCGTTGTTGCGGAGGTACGTGGCACCTATGGTTCCCTCCGTTGATCCTCCTGCTCCGGTGTTGGTTGAGGGGGAGTTGGAGTATGTGGTGAAAAAAATTTTGGATTCTCGTATTTCGAGACGGAAGCTTCAGTACCTGGTTAAGTGGAAGGACTATGGTCAGGAGGATAATTCCTGGGTTGTTGCCTCCAATGTCCACGCTGCCGATTTAGTTCATGCCTTTCATTTGGCTCGTCCTGATCGGCCTTGGGGCCCTGGTGAGGGTTCGGTGACCCCTCCTCAAGGGGGGGTACTGTTGTGAATTCCGTTCTCGGACTCCCTCCTGTGGTCATGAATGGTACTTTGGTTAGTTCTGCTCTTGGACTCCCTCTGGTGGCTTTGAGCGGAACTGCTGGTCACTGAGGTTGGCTTTGTCAGCTGCTCTCGTTTATTGCTATGCTGGCTTCCCTATTTAACTCCACTCAGATCGTTACTTCATGCCAGCTGTCAATGTTTCAGTATTGGTTCAGATCTCTCTTGGACTTCTCTGAGGACCTGTCTACTCCAGCAGAAGCTAAGTCTTTGCTAGTTCATTTGTTGTTACTGCTTCCTGAATATATTTCTTAGTACTGCTAATTTCCAGTCCAGCTTGCTATCATGATATTCCCTTGCTAGCTGGAAGCTCTGGGGGTGCAGAGTGGCACCTCCACACCGTGAGTCGGTGCGGGGAGTCTTTTTGCTTACTCTGCGTAGTTTTTTGTAGTCTTTTGTGCTGACCGCATAGTTCCCTTTTCTATCCTCTGACTATTTAGTGAAGTCTGGCCTCCCTTTGCTAAAACCTGTTTCATTCCTGTGTTTGTGACTTTCCTCTTAACTCACAGTCAATATATGTGGGGGGCTGCCTTTACCTTTGGGGAATTTCTCTGAGGCAAGGTTAGGCTTCTATTTCTATCTTTAAGGGTAGTTAGCTCTTAGGCTGTGAAGAGGCGTCTAGGGAGAGTTAGGTACGCTCCACGGCTATTTCTAGTGTGTGTGATAGGAGTAGGGTTTGCGGTCAGCAGAGTTCCCACTTCCCAGAGCTTGTTCCGATTTTGAGTTTACTCATCATTCCGGGTGCTCCTAACCACCAGGTCCATAATAGCAAACGTTTTTCAAGTCATTAGTATTTTTATCATTTTCTCTAAATAGAGTAAATATTATGGCTACCCTAAAGTGCAACACATTTAACTTTTTTGTACTGAGGTAGCATATTTAAAGGTGCAATTTATCATTTAAGTCAATGTTCAAGTCTATCAATAACATTTTTGAACAGCAGCAACGATGCGAGGGACCCATTATCAATCCCCAACGTAGGTGGTGGGCTACAAGGCATGTATCCAGACCCGGAATCATGCCGCGCCAAACAGGTTTTTTCTTCAGGTCTCTGTAGAACAAGGCAACTTTCACAGCAATATTAGAAGCAGTCTCTTTAAAGCTTCATTGTAAAACCAGTAGGAAGCACCTAAATAGGCCAACTATGTACAATGGAAAGATTTTGGATCACTCACTGTTCATGATGTCACTGTCTTTAAACTAATGATCCCTTTAAACAATTGAACTTCTTAGTGCAAAAATCATGGTCAGGTAAAACAAAACTTTTAAACAGTTAACTTTTAACTATTTGCAGTCACCTTCTTATTTACTTTGATTGTCTCCAAGGCAATATTTGGCATTGGTTGCTTCCTGGCCTGGGAAGATCTTGAGTTAGGGTACCGTCACACAGTGCCATTTTCATCGCTACGACGGCACGATTCGTGACGTTGCAGCGTCGTATGATTATCGCTCCAGCGTCGTAGACTGCGGTCACACGTTGCAATACACGGCGCTGGAGCGATAATTTCATGACGTATTTGCGATGTAGAAGCCATTGGTTACTGTGCGCACATCGTATACAACCTGTGTCACACGATGCAATCATGCCGCCACAGCGGGACACTTGACAACGAAAGAAAGTTTCAAACGATCTGCTACGACGTACGATTCTCAGCGGGGTTCCGGATCGCAGTAGCGTGTCAGACACTACGATATCGTAACGATATTGCTAGAACGTCACGAATCGTGCCGTCGTAGCGATGAAAATGGCACTGTGTGACGGTACCCTTAATGTTAGCTCCAAGTAAACATCATGTGTTTGATCCTCATGTATAGTCAAGTCATGTCCTGCAATTAGGGTTTGCGTAGCATGGGTGTGCGTAATAATTGGTGAGGTTGCCACGGCTGTTTCAGTGGTGGTTATTGTGCACACTGTTGTTTTAGTGATGGCTTTAGAGGCTAGTGTCACAGTAGGAGTAGTAGTGGTGGTGGCTACTTTGGCACTAGGTTGTGCTGTTGATATTTTTGGTCTGATTTCCTTTACTTTTGAAACCGTCTCTGAGTTTAATGACGTTTAAGGTGTACCACCGTCTGGGGTAAGTCACTGTGTCGCCAGGATACAGGTCCCTGTCCGGGTGTCCTTCTCTGAGGTAAGACTCAGCATCTCTCCTGTTAATGAACACTTCCGCATACAAACCTGGCTCCTTAAGAACCCCCAGCCTCTTTTCAGTTTAAAGTTAAAATATCCTGATAAGAACAAAGTGACCCTTTAGAGAAAAGCCTAACAATTAGGCTTACGTGACCATATGCCCCGGAGAGTGAGTACGAAGTGCAGCTAGGATCACACAACCAACGCGTTTTGGAGACGCCTGTCTCCTTCCTCAGGGAAGCCTGAGGAAGGAGACAGGCGTCTCCGAAACGCGTTGGTTCTGTGATCCTAGCTGCACTTCGTACTCACTCACTCTCCAGGGCATACGGTCACGTGACACACCACGTCACTCAGGTCCTGCGCACCGTTTGTACTCAACGCCGCTAGCACACGCGGCATCGGCTCTGCAGGATCCCATCTTCACCCGGAGCTACTGTATGGTGGCTTGCCGCCGGCCGGGGCAGCCACCAGTTTACACCATTTCTACTCACCAGAAAGCCTTTGGAAAAGGTCCTACGTCCCAGACTTCTCAGAAACGTAACGGAGGTAAGAAAAATCTTCCAAGTGCCTCCATAAACTTTCTTGCAGTGTACACACCGCGAGCTCTTGGACAATGGACCCTAATTGTTAGGCTTTTCTCTAAAGGGTCACTTTGTTCTTATCAGGATATTTTAACTTTGTCCTTCTGGTTCCGCTAGTTTTTTCCAGCGCATACCTATATATACCTTGTGTATATAGATAAGCATATGTAGCGCCCCCACTGCCGCAGGGCCGAGGGGGATACCCGGTACCGGGCCTGTGAGTCTCTGCTCTGGGGTTGTCACGGCGGCTAGGCCCGGTCCGTGACCCTGCCGAGGGGCGCACAGTGAAACGATGTGTCGGATGTCGGTAGTAGTGCAGTGCAGTAAATAACGAGGACACCAGGTTGCAGTCTCTTTACCTCTTTACTGAAGATCTCTGAGTCCACAGTCCAGAATACGGTTCACCAGGCTGCGCAAGTCCGGCCGGTCCGATGGCACCTCCAGAGTTCTCCTCACAGGTGGAAATCGGTGCCTTCCTTCTAGCGCTATGTGTTGTGGTCCTTCCCTGCTGTGCTTACGGAAAGTCCCCACAACTGTTGTGTCTGTTTCTTAAGTTCCCTCACAACTCGATTAAATGATGTTCTTCTAATCCTCCGTCCCTCCCTGATGTTCTGGTTGGGACGGCACCCGTTTGACGGGTAGGCTCGGAGCTCTTCCGGGACCCTAGAGTCGCCCCTCTCCACAAGTTGCCCCCCAAGACTGCATAGGTGATTTGAGTTAGACAGCCCACCTTAGACTGACTGTCCTGACGCTGTTTAGAGTATTGCTTGAAGCTGAATGTTATGATACTCCCTCGGCGTTCCGGCCACCGGTAGTGCGCCTCAGTAGGATGTTGCTCCGGTCTTACAGCACGACTCCTACTGGTATTTCTCCTTTGCGTGATCTCGTTTCTCACTCAGCAAAATCTATCTCTCTTCTAATCCTTTCTTGGGCACCGCCGCTACCCGGAGCAGGCACGGTCCCGTTACGTTCGTTCAAGTTGCCAAGCCTCTGTCAGGATCCCACCCCTGACAGAGACCCTACTGTATCTTCCCCCACAACACCCTCTGCCACAAGGTGTTGCCTGGTTCCAACCCAGTCAGCTTTCTGATCTAACTTCCTGCCTGACCCCCAGTTTACCCACTATGGTGGGGAGTGGCCTAATGAATAGCACCCTTAGCTCCCCCCGGAGGCCCAGCTGTGAAATGTATTGGTGTCTGTGATACCTGATCAGATGAACTCCTTCAGTGCCATCAGACGCACCATAGCTCCCCGTAGTGGCGGAGCCACAGTACTGCAACGACCAGGACTCTGGGGCGCTGCACTCCCCCCTGGTTAAACACAGTACTCCGGGACTGGGAAGAAAACAACAATACAAGTTAGCAAAAAGACATACAGTTTTGTTGAGTGTAATAACAATAAGTATACTTGAACAGGCTTCCCTTTATGGGAGGTAAGGACACTTGAACGTTACAAACATGGTTAAATATCATAGCAACATGCTATAAATAACTCTTCTTACCCAACCGGGTATTCTACTAAGTGCAAAATTGTTGAACAATAATTTAACACTGCCTTTAAGGACATACACTCTAAATCCACTAAAGACCTTCTTATAATCATATTATAAGGCAATTTAACTTTTTCATTCTCCTACTTTATATCTGCAGGACCGCCTGTCCTATCGGCACCAGACCTTCTGCCTCTCCTTTCAGTTACAGGACTGCCCCGTTCAGCCAGGGCCTACTGCCTTTTCAACTACTATACACAGTATAGAACATAACATTACTTTCAGTTTAAGAGCACTGAGCCATCTCTTCATGACTCCTATGAGGACTCAGGGTTTACCTTCTATCCTAATTATCTATCAACGTTATCAACCATTTTCTTTATATAACATCAAACCTTCTCATTACCTTCTTCACTAACATGCATGCTGGACACCACGTCTATCCCTACGGGCCCACTGCATCCTTCTTCTATCTTTCACTTTTTCTTCTCAGAGAACATCATCAGTATTTCTTCACAATTTAACTAGTCAAATACATATAACTTATTCATGTAAACATTATCATCACTTCCTTTCGTCAAAACATTATTGCTATTTGTCTTAAAGCAATATCACCATTTACGTGCACAAATGAACATCCCCTTTAAGAGGGGACCAAGTCTCTATGAGGTAGCATATCTTCTCAAGCTACCAGTCCATACTCAGCAAAGGTTCCAGTGTGGTATCTTCACAAAGAGTCCTTTTTGAAGTAAAACCAGTAGGGAGCGCCTTTAATAAGGTGCAAACTATGTACAAAAAGTTCGGATCATGCACTGTTCATGATTTCAGCAGTTCTTTTCAACTAACAACTTGTGCAGAACTTTGGAAAAACAAACAAAAAACAAAAACAATAGGGATCCCGGGTCAACAGAAGGATCCCCTTAAGAGTTAACCCTGAACGGGTTTAGCAGAACAACAGGAAAACAGCAACTATTTACATATCTAAAGCAGTCATGCTTACTCGTGCTTCGGGGAAGGTGGTTTCCTCCCGGGCCTCACCAGACCAACGGGTCGTCCTGCCGGTTCAAGGATCGGGTCCCGCCCCAACAATGACAGTATCCCTCGCCGGGATGTTCTTTTCACCGAGGCTCCGGCACACCCCCAAGGTACATGGTGGGTCCGGGTTCCCCGCTGTTCTTCAGGGCCAGGTTCTGCGGCTTTTTCAGTAGGAGATTCATCCTCTGCTGTTCTGGCAGCGGCTTGGAGTGCGACGCACCGCTGAACGCCCCGCGCCATCCAGCCAGCCTCTCCCGTAGCCCTCCTCCATCTGGTATAAGTTACCGCATCACCTGGCTCCAGGTCGCGAGGGAACCTTCCTTCACAGGGCTCCACCTCCTCCCGGTCCACGTGGACTTGTAGCGGCTCCCCAATCTCCTGTATAACCCCACGTCCATGTCGGGGGTTGAAGGAGACCACTACACCCCAGTGGGACAAGTGGGCCTCCGCAACGGTGGTTAAATCAACCTGGGTTGCCGGTTGTGGTCGGGCTCGCCATGCAGCCATCAAGCGCCGCAGGTGTTCGGCCTCGGGCATGAGCTTCAGGCCCGGTATCTGCAGCGCACCTTCAGCCACGACCGGGTTGGGAGGAGCAGGGGACACGGGAGACAAGCAGACCTCCGTGGGCTGGCCCAGCCGAGCGATCATGCGGGCATCGGCCTCCAAGCGGGCAGCAATCCGTCAGGCCTCGGCCGCGGCCATACACTCTTCCGACAGCGGCCGGGGAGGTCGGCCCATCGTTGGCTCTGCAATGGTCAGCTCCCGTAGCGACGGCGTACCCTGGGCCACATCGGGCTGTCCGGCCTCTCTCTGAGTCCGATCATTCCCCTGCGGTGCTGCCGGCGTCGCCATCTTTATCTCCTCTCCAATGTCTTCTTCCCGCGGTCTCTTTCGTGGGCGGCCCCGTCTCCATGGTCTCCACCCTCCAAACAGGATCAGGAGGCGGACCTCGGCTGTTGATGGACACGTCCGCAGGACACAGAAATATTTAGACTGGGCGGCCATTGTTGTTCGCGCTCTCCAGCTTGCCTCCGCCTACTCCACTCCCCTCCTCTTCTCCTGCGCTCTCCTCAGTGCTGCAATGGCGGCGGGTTTTTGGCGGCAAATGGCGCAGCACACAGTCTCTCAATAAAGTACAGTCTAAGCACAGTAAATCACAGTTCCAAGGCACACATGACCTGATTCTCCAGGCTTAAGTAGATCCTGTTCGTGACGCCAAGTTGTAGCGCCCCCACTGCCGCAGGGCCGAGGGGGATACCCGGTACCGGGCCTGTGAGTCTCTGCTCTGGGGTTGTCACGGCGGCTAGGCCCGGTCCGTGACCCTGCCGAGGGGCGCACAGTGAAACGATGTGTCGGATGTCGGTAGTGGTGCAGTGCAGTAAATAACGAGGACACCAGGTTGCAGTCTCTTTACCTCTTTACTGAAGATCTCTGAGTCCACAGTCCAGAATACGGTTCACCAGGCTGCGCAAGTCCGGCCGGTCCCATGGCACCTCCAGAGTTCTCCTCACAGGTGGAAATCGGTGCCTTCCTTCTAGCGCTATGTGTTGTGGTCCTTCCCTGCTGTGCTTACGGAAAGTCCCCACAACAGTTGTGTCTGTTTCTTAAGTTCCCTCACAACTCGATTAAATGATGTTCTTCTAATCCTCCGTCCCTCCCTGATGTTCTGGTTGGGACGGCACCCGTTTGACGGGTAGGCTCGGAGCTCTTCCGGGACCCTAGAGTCGCCCCTCTCCACAAGTTGCCCCCCAAGACTGCATAGGTGATTTGAGTTAGACAGCCCGCCTTAGACTGACTGTCCTGCCGCTGTTTAGAGTATTGCTTGAAGCTGAATGTTATGATACTCCCTCAGCGTTCCGGCCACCGGTAGTGTGCCTCAGTAGGATGTTGCTCTGGTCTTACAGCACGACTCCTACTGGTATTTCTCCTTTGCGTGATCTCGTTTCTCACTCAGCACAATCTATCTCTCTTCTAATCCTTTCTTGGGCACCGCCGCTACCCGGAGCAGGCACGGTCCCATTACGTTCGTTCAAGTTGCCAAGCCTCTGTCAGGATCCCACCCCTGACAGAGACCCTACTGTATCTTCCCCCACAACACCCTCTGCCATAAGGTGTTGCCTGGTTCCAACCCAGTCAGCTTTCTGATCTAACTTCCTGCCTGACCCCCAGTTTACCCACTATGGTGGGGAGTGGCCTAATGAATAGCACCCTTAGCTCCCCCCGGAGGCCCAGCTGTGAAATGTATTGGTGTCTGTGATACCTGATCAGATGAACTCCTTCAGTGCCATCAGACGCACCATAGCTCCCCGTAGTGGCGGAGCCACAGTACTGCAACGACCAGGACTCTGGGGCGCTGCACATATATTCTGTTTTTTATACTTTTTACAAACTTATTGTGGAGGTTTGTCGGTAGTGCTGCAGGAATCTATAATAGCGGTGACACTTTGCGTCGCCATCACATACGTTTTTACACAGACTCTTTTCAGTTTAAATGCCACTACAGTGCCCTGCCTCAGCGGGGCCTCGTATGTTTGTCCTTGCTTGCCTGAGCATATATACCTTTCATCAAAGGCTTTGCGTCCAGCCTGGTATTCCTTGTCCTTTTCCTCCCACTTATAGGCGAGCTGCTGTTGGTACTCCTCCCAGCTAAGGACTTCCATGACCTCTCCTTCTTTCCTTTCTGTCTCAGGAAACCACATTAGATCTGTCCCAGGGTTCACCCAGCGGTATATAGTCTTTTTGGCGTATACTGGTGGTCTGGATCGCCCGGGGCCCTCATGTGGCTTTCCATCCCCATGGCCTGGTCCCATTCCCCTGGGATCTGAATCCGTCTGGATCCATAATGTGGTGGTGCAGCTAGCGGGCCCACTAGGAGTTCCTCGGCTACCGGGGCAGGGTCAGTCTCCTTACCTGCTGCTGTGGTGTCTCCGGTGCCAGTCTCCTCCGCTGGAATCAGGGGCCGTCAAATGGGACGCTGCTCCTGCAGTTTCACTCCCAGCGCAGCCTTCCACCTGGTCTCAGCGCTCAGCTGCTTCCGCAGGAGTTGGTCGCTCAGCTCCTCCACTTCAGCTTGAAGGAACTTCGGGACTGCTGGTGACAGCTTGCCGCGGCTTCCCTCCTGGTGGCTGGGGGAGTCCTTAGCTTCCACCCCACACTCCGGGTCTGGGCTGCTTGCCATGTCATCCTCCACATTCCTTGCTGCGTCCTCGTCCCTTTCCCGCTCTCTCCTGCGGGGGCAGAGCCTCTTCTTTCTCTTTCTCCCACCATTCAGGATCAAGAGGAGGATCTCAGTTGCTGATGAGCATGTCCGCATGGTACAGAAGTATTTGGAGTGGGCGGCCATTATTTTTGCGCCGTGCAATTATTTCCTGTCCACGATGGCGCACTTTCCTTTTCCAGTGCTCCTCGTGGCATTATAATGGTGGCAGTTTTGGCGGCAATCCACAATTAACAGTCTCTCAGCACAACACAGTCTTTTGGCGCACATGACCCGATTCTCAGGGTCGGCCCATCCTGTTCATGACGCCAAGATGAGTCTGCCGCAAGGGCGTGGGGTACCCGGTACCGGGTCCAGTGTTCACAGGGGGATGTCATGGTGGCGACCCTGTCCGTGGCCCTGGGCGCCCATGTAAAAGGGAAATTGAATAAAGTTTATGTTCATGACGCCACCTGTGGTGTTCGGTCAGTGGGGACCTACGCTGATTTAAGGGGTCCTCTGGGTTGATGTTACGGCAGCTAGATGGTATAACTTCCCACAGGTGAATTATATCCCCAGGGCTCCCGGTGTGTAGATGGAAGGTGGTGAATGGTGCAGTAAAAACAAGGACACAGGTTTGCAGTTGCTTTACCTGGTTTACTGAAGACTTCAGGTAGCCACAGTCCAGGGTACCAGATCACAAGGACAGGCAGGGTCCGGCCAGCTTGGAAGCGAATCCAGAGTTCCCCTTTACCAGGTGGAGATGAAAGCCTTCCTCTAATGCGGTGGTGTTGGAGTCCCTTACTGCATATGGCTTATGTTCTTTCCTACTGTATATCTCTTTCTCCAGGGGTGTAGTACTTCAGACTACAGAGCCCCTTCAGACCTTCTGACACTCTTCTCTGTAACTTACTTTTTGACCCTTTTCCCTCCAAATCAGAATTTATATAGGGAAGCCACCCATAAACAGGGTGTTAGCTCGCCCTTCTGGTCTGGAGTGTGAACATGTGTGCATTGTGATTACCTGATAAAGAGATATCCTTCATCTCTTCCAAGCGTAACATCACTCTCCCCATTAGGAAAGCAATGTTACTGTGACGACCAGGACCCTGGGGCGCCACACAGGCACCCGCCATCACTAGGCAACTTACGGCACATGTGCCTGCCCATCCAAAAACTGCGCAGGCGCCCACCGTCTCTGGACAAACGTCAGCAACTACAGCCTCTTCTCCCTCACACTGCACAGGCGCCTGCGTCCCAAGCCTCTTATTCATACCGCTCGCGCATGCCTCCTCCTACTTCCTTGCCTTTCCTTCATTAACCCACTGACTACCAATGTGTGCGCACGTCACCACAGGCACTGCTACAGTCTTCCCAGGTGTGCTCCCGCAGTTTAGTGCCCGATCACGCACTGTGATAGTACCTCTGCCTTACTTTTCCTCCCCTCTATAAACCTTTTTCTGCAACATTCTCAGGGACATACCCCTTCTGTGCCATACCGAACCCCTATGTGTATTCCTTATAGGTATGTCCCCCACTCTTCCCCATGTTGTGGATTGCATTTGCGCCTTCTCTCTACAACCTGTACTGGGAAACCTTTCAGATTTCTTCTCCGTTTTTTTCCTCTTTTTTCCTCTAAAGGTTAGTTATGTTTACACTTCCCAACTACTTATGGTCTGAATTTACCATATGGAGTTTTGAATTTATGTCCTCTGCCAGCCTCCCTGTTCGTTCTCCCGTAATACTGAGTGTATTCTGCTAAATTATATTCTGCACTCTGTTATGCCGCTATTACGAATCCTTTTGGGCCTGGTTTATATGAACTTCTGTATATATTTCTGTATATATTTTTGTACATATGCCACAACCCCAAAAAATTTTTGTATCCTCTTTCACATGTCTGTGCATAGCTCGTCATCCCCATGCTGGGATGGGCAAAGCAATTTCTTGTATTTATTATTTCTTTTACTCTGCCTCTAATTTTTATGTATACTTGCTTTCTAGTGAGGTTTGATAAAGACCCATCACGGGGTCAAAACGTTACCTACCTTAAACCTACTACGGAGACCTTCTTTAAACTTCCTTAATAATGTGGTGACTTGAATAAACTTTTACTCTTGTTATGCATTCAAAAATCCAAAATCTGAGTGCGACTGTTTTATTAAAAACATACCAGGACAGGATAGGGGGAGCCACATATCAGGACATGGGGAGCTACATATCAGGACATGGGGAGCCACATACTAGGCCAGGATGGGTGGAGCCACATACCAGGCCAAGACGGGTGGAGCCACGCATAGCAGGACAGGGATGAGGGGACAATGCATACCCGGCTCATGTGCATGAAAATGAAGGTATCCAGCTCAGGAAATAAAATCAAAAGTCTTTATTTGGACAAATTTAAAAAATAAGCTGCTTGACAAACCAGTGCATACTGGAAGAAGGAATGTCTTGAATAACTGGATGCGTTTCGAAAATGTATAATGCTCTTAGTCCTCAGTAACTGACTCAGGACTTTTGATTTTATTTCCTGAGCTGGATACCTTCATTTTCATGCACAACTACCTGGCGTCAAGCACAGACGTTTCCTTGCTCGGATCAAATTTCTCATGGTCTGTGAGAATACCATCACAAGGGTGAGCTGAATCATTTTCTTTTTTCTATACCCGGCTCATACTCAAGTCAATAAGCTTACCCAGTTTTCCGTGGCAAAAGTAGGTGCCTTGGCTTATACTCGGGTCGGCTTATTCTTGAGTATATACGGTAAATGGGATAGGTATACTTTCAGATAATTGTCCTATATCATTGACCAGGATTATCTCTGAGGAATGAAACTATGCATAGCTCCCAACCGTCCCTCATTGTGCGGGACTGTCCCGGTTTTAATGCTTTTCCCCGCTGTCCCACACGGGACACTACTTCCCCGCAGACAACAGAAGCAGCCGTCACACGCCCCCTTGTGTTAGGCCACGCCCCTTCCCCATGTTCCTGACTGAGTCTAGTGCCCCCCGGGCCGGTCACTTAGCAGCGATTTGGGCTGCTGGTGGCCGGTGCTGTTCTCTATGTCCTGGCAGCTGTATCACAGTGGAGCAGACACGCCCCCTCCTGCTCCCTGTGCGCGGGCGTCCTGAAGAGGGAAGGGAACATGGCTGCATCTACCTGCAGGAGAGGAGCTGGTGTACGGCTCAGACATCAGTGAGTATTCAGCTCTCTGTATGGTGAGGAGGCGGACGCTGCTGCTCACCTCCCGCTAAGTCCAGGGCCGTGTCCCTCTATAGTATTAGTGGCCGCTGTGCTGATGCTCACAGATTTATTGCAGGAGTCTGAACTTTCACGGTCACCCTGTCAGTGCCAGGTCATCGGCTCCAGGGTCACCAGACTGCAGGAAAGTTCAGTCTCCTGCAATAAATATCCCTATACTGATAGTGACCAAAGACTCTATACAGAACCCAGCACTGGAGTGATCAGTGAGCCTGAACCTGGTGACTGGACATCACATGCTGTATACATGGTCCTGTATATATACAATGCATGTATGTCCAGGGCCAGGTGCAGGATTGATCCATCCAGTGTATATAATATTGTGTGCCCATAGTATACAACTATCAGGGGCGTAAGTACCGTGGTCGCAGCTGCGACGGGGCCTGGAGCACTCTGAGCTACAAAATGGGTCACCGGCCCCTCATATCCTCTGCACAGGCCTTCGTGCGCACTCTCTCTGTACCCGCGCTGACCAAGGCCATGGCGGCTGTTGTGAATTCCGTCTGGGCTCCCTATGGTGGCCTTTAGTGATACTGCGGGTCTGGAGCTGGGCTCAGCTGCCTCATTTCCTGCTATGCTGGTTCCTATTTAATTCCACCTGGACCTTTACTTGTTGCCTGCTGTCGTTGTATTCAGTACTGGTTCTGACCTCTCCTGGATTTTCCTGGTGACCTGTCTATTTCTGAGAAGCTAAGTCTTGCTAGTTCTTTTTGCTCATTGTTTCCTTGAAAATCTTTCTCAGTATATGATGTGTTCAGTCCAGCTTGCTTATATTTGATTTTTCGCTTGCTGGAAGCTCTGGGGAGCAGAGTGCGCCCCTCACATCGTGAGTCGGTGTGGGGGTTCTTGTACTTTCTGCGTGGATAGTTTTTGATAGTTTTGTACCGACTGCACAGATCCCTGCTATCTTCTGTCTATTTAGTGTTAGCGGGCCTCATTTGCTTAAACCTGTTTTTCATTCCTACGTTTGTATTTTCCCCTTAACTCACCGTTATTATTTGTGGGGGGCTGCCTAAACTTTGGGGTTATTTCTCTGAGGCAAGTGAGGCTTTGCTTTCTCTCTAGGGGTAGCCAGTTTCTCAGGCTGTGAAGAGGCGTCTAGGTTTTTAGGTAACGCTCCACGGCTGCCTTTAGTGTGTGTGGATAGGATCAGGATTGCGGTCGGTATAGTTCCCACATCCCCGGAGCTTGTCCTATTATTCAGGTTTACCTATCAGGTCAGTTTGGTGATCCTACCACCGGATCATAACAGTACAGCAGACCTATAAAGAGTTAATGCATCGCAAAAGAGGGATAAGAGAAATCCTGAGTTCCTTTTTTTTTTTTTTCCTCTGCAGTGTGTCTAGCCTCTCTCCTCCCCTTAATCTCTGGGTGGTTCAGAATTCAGCTGCAGCTATGGACCTTCAGAGTCTGTCTTCTAGTGTGGATCATCTCACTGCTAGGGTACAAGGCATTCAGGATTATGTAGTCCGCAGTCCTATGTCAGAGCCTAAGATACCTATTCCTGAGCTGTTCTCCGGAGACAGATCTAGGTTTTTGAACTTTAAAAATAATTGCAAATTATTCCTTTCTCTGAGACCTCGTTCCTCTGGTGATCCGGTTCAGCAAGTTAAAATTATTATTTCTTTGTTGCGTGGTGACCCTCAAGATTGGGCATTCTCTCTGGCGCCGGGAGATTCTGCATTGCAAAATGTGGATGCGTTTTTTCTGGCGCTTGGATTGCTTTATGAGGAACCTAATCTGGTAGACCAAGCAGAAAAGGTTTTGCTGGCTCTCTCCCAGGGTCAGGATGAAGCAGAGGTTTTCTGTCAGAAGTTTAGGAAATGGTCTGTGCTCACTCAATGGAATGAGTGTGCCCTGGCAGCGATTTTCAGAAAGGGTCTTTCTGAAGCCATTAAGGATGTTATGGTGGGGTTCCCCACGCCTGCGGGTCTGAATGAGTCAATGTCTTTGGCCATTCAGATTGATCGGCGCTTACGGGAGCGCAAACCAGTGCACCATCTGGCGGTATTTTCTGAGCAGAAGCCTGAGTCTATGCAATGTGACAGGATTCTGACCAGAATTGAACGGCAAAATCACAGACGTCAGAATGGGTTGTGCTTTTACTGTGGTGATTCTGCTCATGTTATCTCAGATTGTTCTAAGCGCATAAAAAACTTTGCTAAGTCTGTCACCATTGGTACTGTACAGCCTGAATTCATTTTGTCTGTTACTTTGTTTTGCTCTCTGTCATCCTACTCAGTTATGGCTTTTGTGGATTCGGGTGCTGCCCTGAATTTGATGGATTTGTCTTTTGCCAGGCGCTGTGGTTTTATCTTGGAGCCTTTGCAATTCCCTATTCCACTAAAGGGAGTTGATGCCACGCCATTGGCCAAGAATAAACCTAAGTACTGGAATCAAGTGACCATGTGCATGACTCCTGCACATCAGGAGGTGATTCGCTTTCTTGTGTTACATAATTTGCATGATGTTGTCGTGTTAGGTCTGCCATGGTTGCAGGCTCATAATCCAGTCCTGGATTGGAAAGCAATGTCTGTGTCAAGTTGGGGTTGCCAGGGGATTCATGGCGATGCTCCTTTGGTGTCTATTGCTTCTTCTACTCCTTCTGAAGTCCCTGAATTTTTGTCGGACTACCAGGATGTATTTGATGAGCCCAAGTCCAGTGCCCTACCTCCTCATAGGGATTGTGATTGTGCCATAAATTTGATTCCTGGTAGTAAGTTCCCTAAGGGACGACTTTTTAATTTGTCTGTACCAGAACATGCCGCTATGCGGAGTTATATCAAGGAGTCTTTGGAGAAGGGGCATATTCGCCCGTCCTCGTCCCCTTTGGGTGCGGGGTTCTTTTTTGTGGCCAAGAAGGATGGTTCTCTAAGACCCTGTATAGATTATCGCCTTCTAAATAAAATCACGGTCAAATTTCAGTATCCTTTGCCACTGTTGTCCGATCTGTTTGCTCGGATTAGGGGGGCCAGTTGGTTCACCAAGATAGATCTTCGTAGAGCGTATAATCTTGTGCGTATAAAGCAGGGCGATGAATGGAAAACAGCATTCAATACGCCCGAAGGCCATTTTGAGTACTTGGCGATGCCTTTTGGGCTTTCTAATGCCCCTTCTGTGTTTCAGTCCTTCATGCACGATATCTTCCGAGAATATCTGGATAGATTTATGATTGTGTACCTAGACGATATTTTGGTCTTTTCTGATGATTGGGAATCTCATGTGAAGCAGGTCAGGATGGTATTTCAGGTCCTGCGAGCCAATGCCTTGTTTGTGAAGGGCTCTAAATGTCTCTTCGGAGTCCAGAAGGTTTCCTTTTTGGGCTTTATTTTTTCTCCTTCTACCATTGAGATGGATCCAGTCAAGGTCCAGGCTATTTATGACTGGACTCAACCTACATCGGTAAAGAGTCTTCAGAAGTTCTTGGGTTTTGCAAATTTTTACCGTCGCTTCATCACTAATTTTTCCAGTGTGGTTAAACCTTTGACGGATTTGACCAAAAAGGGTTCTGATGTGACGAATTGGTCTCCTGCGGCCGTGGAGGCCTTTCAGGAGCTCAAACGTCAGTTCTCTTCGGCTCCTGTCTTGCGTCAGCCGGATGTCTCTCTGCCCTTTCAGGTCGAGGTTGATGCTTCTGAGATTGGAGCTGGGGCTGTCTTGTCTCAGAGAAGCTCTGATGGCTCTGTGATGAGGCCATGTGCTTTCTTTTCAAGAAAGTTTTCGCCTGCCGAGCGGAATTATGATGTTGGTAATCGGGAGTTGTTGGCAATGAAGTGGGCATTTGAGGAGTGGCGACATTGACTTGAGGGAGCCAAACATCGTGTGGTGGTCTTGACGGATCACAAGAATTTGACTTATCTCAAGTCTGCTAAACGGCTAAATCCTAGACAGGCTTGGTGGTCGCTGTTTTTCTCCCGTTTCGATTTCGTGGTTTCATACCTTCCTGGTTCGAAGAACGTGAAGGCTGATGCTCTTTCTAGGAGCTTTGTGCCTGACTCTCTGGGAGTTTCTGAACCGGCTGGTGTCCTCAGAGAGGGGGTGATTTTGTCTGCCATCTCCCCTGATTTACAACGGGTACTGCAGGAATTTCAGGCCAATAGACCTGACCGTTGTCCACCGGAGAGACTGTTTGTCCCGGATAGATGGACCAGTAGAGTCATTTCCGAGGTTCATTCGTCGGTGTTGGCGGGTCATCCTGGGATTTTTGGTACCAGGGATTTGGTGGCTAGGTCCTTTTGGTGGCCTTCCTTGTCGCGGGATGTGCGTTCCTTTGTGCAGTCCTGTGGGATTTGTGCTCGGGCCAAGCCTTGCTGTTCTCGTGCCAGTGGATTGCTTTTGCCTTTGCCTGTCCCGAAGAGGCCCTGGACGCATATTTCCATGGATTTTATTTCGGATCTTCCAGTCTCTCAGAAGATGTCTGTTATCTAGGTGGTTTGTGATCGTTTTTCTAAAATGGTCCATTTGGTGCCCTTGCCTAAGCTGCCTTCCTCCTCCGATTTGGTTCCACTGTTTTTTCAGAATGTGGTTCGTTTGCATGGTATTCCTGAGAATATTGTGTCTGACAGAGGATCCCAGTTTGTGTCCAGATTTTGGCGGTCCTTTTGTGCTAAGATGGGCATTGAATTATCTTTTTCATCGGCTTTCCATCCTCAGACGAATGGTCAAACCGAACGAACTAATCAGACCTTGGAGACTTATCTGAGATGTTTTGTTTCTGCGGATCAGGATGATTGGGTGACTTTTTTGCCATTGGCTGAGTTCGCCCTCAATAATCGGGCTAGTTCTGCTACTTTGGTTTCGCCTTTTTATTGCAATTCTGGTTTTCATCCTCGTTTTTCCTCGGGTCAGGTTGAGCCTTCTGACTGTCCTGGGGTGGATTCTGTGGTGGATAGGTTGCAGCAGATTTGGAACCACGTGGTGGACAATTTGACGTTGTCACAAGAGAAGGCTCAGCGATTTGCTAACTGCCGTCGCTGTGTGGGTCCCCGACTTCGTGTGGGGGATTTGGTATGGTTGTCTTCTCGTTATGTTCCGATGAAGGTTTCCTCTCGTAAGTTCAAGCCTCGTTTCATCGGTCCTTATAGGATTTTGGAAATCCTCAACCCTGTGTCTTTTCGTTTGGACCTCCCAGCATCATTTGCCATTCACAATGTGTTCCATTGGTCATTGTTGCAGAGATATGTGGTGTCTGTGGTTCCTTCTGTTGACCCTCCTGCTCCGGTCTTGGTCAAGGGAGAATTAGAGTATGTGGTGGAGAAGATCTTGGATTCTCGTGTTTCGAGACGGAAGCTTCAGTACTTAGTTAAATGGAAGGGCTATGGTCAGGATAATTCCTGGGTTGTCGCCTCTGATGTCCATGCGGCCGATTTGGTTCGTGCCTTTCATTCGGCTCATCCTGATCGGCCTGGGGGCTCTGGTGAGGGTTCGGTGACCCCTCCTCAAGGGGGGGTACTGTTGTGAATTCCGTCTGGGCTCCCTCTGGTGGCCTTTAGTGATACTGCGGGTCTGGAGCTGGGCTCAGCTGCCTCATTTCCTGCTATGCTGGTTCCTATTTAATTCCACCTGGACCTTTACTTGTTGCCTGCTGTCGTATTCAGTACTGGTTCTGACCTCTCCTGGATTTTTCTGGTGACCTGTCTATTTCTGAGAAGCTAAGTCTTGCTAGTTCTTTTTGCTCATTGTTTCCTTGAAAATCTTTCTCAGTATATGATGTGTTCAGTCCAGCTTGCTTATATTTGATTTTTCGCTTGCTGGAAGCTCTGGGGAGCAGAGTGCGCCCCTCACATTGTGAGTCGGTGTGGGGGTTCTTGTACTTTCTGCGTGGATAGTTTTTGATAGTTTTGTACCGACCGCACAGATCCCTGCTATCTTCTGTCTATTTAGTGTTAGCGGGCCTCATTTGCTTAAACCTGTTTTTCATTCCTACGTTTGTATTTTCCCCTTAACTCACCGTTATTATTTGTGGGGGGCTGCCTAAACTTTGGGGTTATTTCTCTGAGGCAAGTAAGGCTTTGCTTTCTCTCTAGGGGTAGCCAGTTTCTCAGGCTGTGAAGAGGCGTCTAGGTTTTTAGGTAACGCTCCACGGCTGCCTTTAGTGTGTGTGAATAGGATCAGGATTGCGGTCGGTATAGTTCCCACATCCCCGGAGCTTGTCCTATTATTCAGGTTTACCTATCAGGTCAGTTTGGTGATCCTACCACCGGATCATAACAGGCGGCCCACATGACCGCAGCCCTCATTCGTGCTTGCGCGTATAGCTGCGGCCTTTGTCAGTGAGGGAAAACAGGAAAGCGCACGCACCTGGGCCTGTGCAGAAGTTTGAAAAGGCCGCCACTACGTGCACAGATGCCCGAGCCTCACTGTGTCTGACGTTGGCCAGAACCAGTGTCAGAGAACGGCGCTCTCCTCACCAATCCCCGGCCGGCATCCGCTCCATGTCCATTATATAGGTGATACTGCAACTGATGTGTATATACGTTATATAGGTGATACTGCTGTATATATATATATATATATACTGGAACTATACACTGCAATCACAGTATCACCTATATAAAGGTCCTTCTCAAAAAATTAGCATATAGTGTTAAATTTCATTATTTACCATAATGTAATGATTACAATTAAACTTTCATATATTATAGATTCATTATCCACCAACTGAAATTTGTCAGGTCTTTTATTGTTTTAATACTGATGATTTTGGCATACAACTCCTGATAACCCAAAAAACCTGTCTCAATAAATTAGCATATCAAGAAAAGGTTCTCTAAATGACCTATTACCCTAATCTACTGAATCAACTAATTAACTCTAAACACATGCAAAAGATACCTGAGGCTTTTAAAAACTCCCTGCCTGGTTCATTACTCAAAACCCCCATCATGGGTAAGACTAGCGACCTGACAGATGTCAAGAAGGCCATCATTGACACCCTCAAGCAAGAGGGTAAGACCCAGAAAGAAATTTCTCAACAAATAGGCTGTTCCCAGAGTGCTGTATCAAGGCACCTCAATGGTAAGTCTTTTGGAAGGAAACAATGTGGCAGAAAACGCTGTACAACGAGAAGATGTGACCGGACCCTGAGGAAGATTGTGGAGAAGGACCGATTCCAGACCTTGGGGAACCTGAGGAAGCAGTGGACTGAGTCTGGTGTGGAAACATCCAGAGCCACCGTGCACAGGCGTGTGCAGGAAATGGGCTAAAGGTGCCGCATTCCCCAGGTAAAGCCACTTTTGAACCATAAACAGCGGCAGAAGCGCCTGACCTGGGCTACAGAGAAGCAGCACTGGACTGTTGCTAAGTGGTCCCAAGTACTTTTTTCTGATGAAAGCAAATTTTGCATGTCATTCGGAAATCAAGGTGCCAGAGTCTGGAGGAAGACTGGGGAGAAGGAAATGCCAAAATGCCTGAAGTCCAGTGTCAAGTACCCACAGTCAGTGATGGTGTGGGGTGCCATGTCAGCTGCTGGTGTTGGTCCACTGTGTTTCATCAAGGGCAGGGTCAATGCAGCTAGCTATCAGGAGATTTTGGAGCACTTCATGCTTCCATCGGCTGAAATGCTTTATGGAGATGAAGATTTCATTTTTCAGCACGACCTGGCACCTGCTCACAGTGCCAAAACCACTGGTAAATGGTTTACTGACCATGGTATTACTGTGCTCAATTGGCCTGCCAACTCTCCTGACCTGAACCCCATAGAGAATCTGTGGGATATTGTGAAGAGAAAGTTGAGAGACGCAAGACCCAACACTCTGGATGAGCTTAAGGCCGCTATTGAAGCATCCTGGGCCTCCATAACATCTCAGCAGTGTCACAGGCTGATTGCCTCCATGCCACGCCGCATTGAAGCAGTCATTTCTGCCAAAGGATTCCCGACCAAGTATTGAGTGCATAACTGAACATTATTATTTGATGGTTTTTTTTGTTTGTTATTAAAAAACACTTTTATTTGATTGGACGGGTGAAATATGCTAATTTATTGAGACAGGTTTTTTGGGTTATCAGGAGTTGTATGCCAAAATCATCAGTATTAAAGGGAACCTATCACCCCGTTTTTTAAAGATTAGATAAAAATAGTGTGAAATAGGGGCAGAGCTGGGCTTTACATTACTGCCTTTTTGGTGCCTTTACACCTCCGTTAGGCTGCCGAAATACCTTTGTGAAGTGGCCGTTTTGTCCTGTCACTCAAGTTGGTCAGGTCGGATGGGCGTGGTCACAGCGCTGTTTCTCCCCCAGATCAGGCTCATCATTACGTTGGTGGCGTAGTGGTGTGCGCATGCCCAAGGTCCCGAATCCTGCACAGGGGTGTGAAAATAGCAGCGATGTCCGTTATTCCATTGGTGGTCGGTGGGCGCGGCCATCTTGCTTTGGCCGCGCGTGCGCAGAAGCGGCGCTCTGCTGGCCGCGGCCTCAGGAAAATGGCCGCGGGCATCCGCGCGTGCGCAGATGGCTATCGCGGCGGCCATTTTCGTGAAGCCGAGATGCGAACTCTGCTTCACGAAAATGGCCGCCGCGATAGCCATCTGCGCACGCGCGGATGCCCGCGGCCATTTTCCTGAAGCTGCGGCCAGCAGAGCGCCGCTTCTGCGCACGCGCGGCCAAAGCAAGATGGCCGCGCCCACCGACCACCAATGGAATAACGGACATCGCTGTTATTTTCACACCCCTGTGCAGGATTCGGGACCTTGGACATGCGCACACCACTACGCCACCAACGTAATGATGAGCCTGATCTGGGGGAGAAACAGCGCTGTGACCACGCCCATCCGACCTGACCAACTTGAGTGACAGGACAAAACGGCCACTTCACAAAGGTATTTCGGCAGCCTAACGGGGGTGTAAAGGCACCAAAAAGGCAGTAATGTAAAGCCCAGCTCTGCCCCTATTTCACACTATTTTTATCTAATCTTTAAAAAACGGGGTGATAGGTTCCCTTTAAAACAATAAAAGACCTGACAAATTTCAGTTGGTGGATAATGAATCTATAATATATGAAAGTTTAATTGTAATCATTACATTATGGTAAATAATGAAATTTAACACTATATGCTAATTTTTTGAGAAGGACCTGTACTGCGTCCGCTGTGTATAGCCCATATAGGCCAGCCGCAGTGTATATGTGTGTATATGTATGTATGTATGTATATATACACACACACACACTCTCTGTAGCTGGCCTATATGGGCTATACACAGCGGACGCAGTATATTACACACAGTGGTATAACGTACATACCGCAGTCTCACCTATATAATGTATGTGTGAGTGTATGAGTATGTGTGTCTATGTATGTGTGTGTGTGTAAGTATGTGTGTATATTATACACATACATACACACACACACACACACACACACACACACCTCTCTGATTAATCGTGAAAAAAGTGCGGACTCTTTATTGGCCCAAATGGCAATGTTTCGGATCAATAAAAGACCATTTCCCTGATATGGAACTGAAATGTTGCCACATGGGCTAATAAAGAGTCCACTGCTTTAAGGGATTGTCTCCCACTAGGACAACTTCGTCTTAAACTAAAGCCTATACTCACCTCCTGTGCCAGCGCCGTTCCTACAGCGGCTGTGATGTGTTGTGACACGTGATGCCCAGCGCCAATGAGCGCTGGTGTCACTGTCTCTGCCTTCAGACAAACTGAACATGAAGAGGAAGTCCAGGATGACTGTGTACAAGGTGTATGGAGTGGAGCTGTGTGTGTGTATGAGGTGTATGGAGCGGAGCTGAATGTGTACAAGGTGTATGGAGCGGAGCTGTGTGTGTATGAGGTGTATGGAGCGGAGCTGAATGTGTACGAGGTGTATGGAGCTGAGCTGAATGTGTACGAGGTGTACAGAGCGGAGCCGTGTGTGTATGAGGTGTATGGAGCGGAGCTGTGTGTGTGAGGTGTATGGAGTGGAGCTAAATGTGTACGAGGTGTATGGAGCGGAGCTGAATGTGTACGAGGTGTACGGAGCGGAGCTGATTGTGTACGAGGTGTACGGAGCGGAGCCGTGTGTGTATGAGGTGTATGGAGCAGAGCCGTGTGTGTATGAGGTGCATGGAGCGGAGCCATGTGTACGGAGTGGAGCCGTGTGTGCAAAGTGTACGGAGCGCAGCTTCGTGTGTAGGAGTAGCTATGTGTGGCCATTATACGGTATGAATGTGCAGCCAATATACAGTATGGAGCAACATGTGCGGTCATTATACAGTATGGAGCATCATGTGGGGCTATTATACAGTATGGAGCATCATGTGCAGCCAGTATTCAGTATGGAGCATTATGTGCAGCCAATATATAGTATGGAGCATCATGGGCTGTCATTATACAGTATGGAGCATCATGTGCAGCCAATATACAGTATGGAGCATCATGTGTGGTCATTATACAGTATGGAGCATCATGTGCGGTCATTATACAGTATGGAGCATCATGTGCAGTCATTATACAGTATGGAGCATCATGTGCAGTCATTATACAGTATGGAGCATCATGTGCGATCATTATACAGTATGGAGCATCATGTGGGGCCATTATACAGTATGGAGCATCATGTGGGGCCATTATACAGTATGGAGCATCTCCTCTAAATACTGTGACAGAGTCACTGGCACAGTGCATGAAGGGAGATATGTGTCACTGCGAATACTACAGTCAGTGATGTAGAACAAGATTGTTTTTGCTCCAGCACACTAAGTGATGAGAGGGTTAATCTTAAAGTTACAAAGGGTGAGTACCCGTACAGTGGGAGAGAGGGTGCTCACCGTATCACCTCTTGTAGAGCCAACACCGGCATGTGTACTAGCAGGACCTACGGTGCTGTCACGATCACGTGATCATCACATGGCCCTGGTTAAATACCTGGGCATGAGACAGTCTGGGTGGTGAATTAGGAGGGCAAACACTCCCACATGGCTCCAGGAGGAGCAGAGAACATTTCCAGGTGTCTGCACGTGGAACCTATAGAGAAAGGACCCGGATGAACGTTGTTTTGTTTTCCACTAAGCCAGGAAGGCTCGGCTTTTGTTTTTCTGAACCCTGCCTTGGTCTATGCTGACTTTAATAAAGCAGCAGGAGTTTCACTATCAAAGTGTTCCTGTGTCTACCTGGAGGAGATCCCCCTCACAATACCTATGTGTATATTCCATATATGAATAGGGTTTATATAATCACATAATAGGGTTATATAATCACATAAGCGCAAATGGCAAACAGAATGCATCCTTTAGCTACCTGCCTATTCATAACTAAAACATATTTTTCTGATGGGTCAGAGGTATTTCTGGAGCGCCCCCACTGCCGCAGGGCCGAAGGGGTACCCGATACCGGGCCTCTCTGTCTCGGTTCTGGGATTGTCACAGTGGTTAGACCCGGTCCGTGACCCTGCTGAGGGGCGTCCAGTGAAAGTGTAGAGTGATGATGGTGTGGTGCAGATCGCGATGAATAACGAGGACACCAGGTTGCAGTCTCTTTACCTCTTTACTGAAGGTCTCGAGGTACTCAATCCAGAGCACTGTTAACAGGGCTGGCTGAGACCGGCCGGTCCGAAGGCACATCCGGAGTTCCCTTAACAGGTGGGAATCAGTGTCTACCTTCTAGCGTCTGTGTGTTGTAGTCCTTCCCTGCTGAGCACCCCGGGATAGTCCACTCCTCACAACTTCTGTGTCTGTCTCTGATGTTCGTTCTCTCCGTCCCCCAGATGATATGGTAGGACGCACCCGTATGACGGGGTAGGCCTGGAGTTCTTCCGGGACCCTAGAGTCGCCCCTCTCCCACAGCTGCCTCCGTTGTCTGCTTAGGTGTTTAAGTGAGACAGCCAACCTATAATTGGCTGTCCTGCTGTGGTTTGCAGTAATGCTTAGAGTCTCTTACTTGCTCGGCGTTCCGGCCACCGACTGTTTGCGCCTCAGAAGGATGTTGCCTCAATCTTACAGCATGACTCCTTCTGGTCCTATCGTCTCTTTTCTGTATTTCTGTTTCTCACTTCTTGTCCTTTCTTAGGAATCTGCCAGGATCCCATCCCTAACAGGTCCTCTCTCTAGCTCTTCCCAGTTACTTCTCCCTGTCTTCCTGTCCAACCCCCAGTTTTACCAGAGTGTGAGGAGTGGCCTACTAGATAGAACCACTCCCCCTGGTGGCCGGAGTGTGAAGTGTAGTGTGTGTGATACCTGGTCAAGTGAACTCCTTTAGTGCAGTCAGACGTAACATCACTCCCCTTAGTGGCAGAGCGACATTACTGCAACAACCAGGACTCTGGGGCGCTGCATTTCCACAATGTGGAAAGGGGAAAATGTATCTACAGTCTTAAGGTGAGCAGAGAAAACAGGCTTTCAGAAAAGTAAAGCAAATTAAGTGGAAATAATTTTAGGATAGAACTTGCCCATCTACTGTGTTTGATAGCTATACTGATATATGATCTAATGAAGACAACATAACCTTGGATAAACACAGACCTCACATCCAGCCTATTTTACTGGGAGAAAAACTGAAACATGGAACAGTGTGCCAACTGCATATCTAGGGAATGAATAAATGAATGAATGCAGACTGTATTTTTAACTAAAGGTGGCAACAAATATATAAAATATTTTATTCCACAGTAAAGATGTATTTAAATCAATGATAATTTAACCCCCTCATGTCTCTTTCTAACATGAGAAAATATATATCCACAGTTTTGCACATCTACTATATAATTGTGTAAGAGTACTTCCGTCTGTCCTTCTGTCTGTCACCGTTATTCGTTCGCTGATTGGTCTCGGCAGCTGCCTGTCATGGCTGCCGCGACCAATCAGCGACGCGCGCAGTCCAGAAAAAAATGGCCGCTTACTCCCCGCACTCACTGCCGGCGCCCGCATACACCGCTCACACAGGGTTAATGCCGGCGGTAACGGACCGCGTTATGCCGCGGGTAACGCACTCCGTTACCGCTGCTATTAACCCTGTGTGTCCCCAACTTTGTACTATTGACGCTGCCTATGCGGCATCAATAGTACAAAATGTAATGTTAAAAATAATAAATAAAAAAAAAAAACCTGCTATACTCACCCTCCGCCGCCTTTCTCGCTCCTCGCCACGCTCCCCGGACCGCTCCATTACAAGCGTCAGCTTGCGGTGCGGTCCCGTCCCAGGGCTGGTGTGCAGCAAGGACCTGCCGTGACGTCATGGTCATGTGACCGCGACGTCTTCATAGGTCCTGCTCCCACCAGCCCTGGCACTTGCAATGGAACTCGGCTTCAGGAAAATGGCCGCCGCGATCTCGATCTGCGCACGCGCAGCATCCAGCGGCCATTTTCCTGAAGCCGACCACTACCATCTGCACAGGATCCCAGGAAGAGAAGAGGCAGGACGCAGAGGAGCAGCGACAAGAATGGTGAGTATGATACACTACAAGGGGCCCTCGGATCGTTAGGTGAGTATGTTTATTTTTTATTTTTTGGCCCTATACGTGCCTCGGTAATATACTACGTCACTGGGCAATATCCTACGTGGCTCTGCTGTATACTACAAGGCTGGGCAATATACTACGTGGCTGGGCAATATACTACAAGGCTGGGCAATATACTACAAAGCTGTGCAATATACTATGTGGCTCTGTGCAATATACTACGTAGCTGCGCAATATCCTACGTCGCTGTGCTGTATACTATGTAGCTGGGCAATATACTACGTGGCTGGGCAATATACTACGTGACTGGGCAATATACTACGTAAATGGGCAATATACTACGTGGACATGCATACTCTAGAATACCCGATGCGTTAGAATCGGGCCACCATCTAGTAATATATTGTTTAGAATGAAGAAGGAAACATAAAAATCAAGTAATTATTACCTGTTATGTGAATGATATATGACTAATATCACAATTCAATATTAAAGATCACTGAATTTTTATATTTTGTTTGTGGACTTTAATTTCTTGAATCCTTCTTTTATCGCTTTGTTTCTAATGCTGTAGATTACTGGATTTAATATAGGAGAAAGATAAGTAAAGGTCATTACAAATATCTTGTCCTTATCCAATGAGTAGTCTGTATTAGGTCGGAAATAAATGAATCCAAGGCATCCGTATTCCACTACGACCACAGTGATGTGGGATGAACAGGTGGAGAAGGCCTTCCTTCGGCCTTCCGTGGTTTGGATTTTCATAATGGCTGAAATGATGTACATATATGATGTGATCAAGAATAAAAATGGGATGGTGAACAATCCTAGCCCAAAAAGGTATGTGGTGACTTCTGCTGCCCTGTGACCTTGTACATCGGTACAAGTTAGAAGCAAAACCTGGCCTACATCACAGTAAAAATGAGCAATTTCTGGTTTTCTGCAAAACGGAAGCTTGAAGACTGAATAAACCACTATACTAGCCAAGATGACACTAGTTATGAAAGCCATGACAAGAAGCATGGCACATGTAACCCAGCTCATTACAATTTTATAACGTAGAGGGTTACTTATAGCCACATAGCGGTCGTAAGCCATAGCTGTAATTATTAAGATTTGCATTGCTCCAAAGATAATGGTACAGGACATTTGAGTGGCACAACTGAGAAATGTAATAATGGGTCTACTCCCTAACAAATTGCACAGAGTTTGCGGAATTATCGTTGTAATTTGACATATGTCGAGACAAGACAAGGTAAAAACAAAAAAGTACATTGGTGTGTGGAGCCGAGCGTCAAATTTTATAATCAAAATCATTAAAATATTCACACAAATAATAAGTAAATAGATGATCAGGAAAATTATGGCAAGAAGGATGGGGAATCTGGTGGATTTTGTAAACGAGAGAAAGATAAATTCCGTCACTGATGTATAGTTTGGCCTTTCCATGTGGTCCTTTATGATGAAATTCCGTGTGACTGTGGAAACCAAAATTATGTTTAGCATTTTAATTTTGCATGCAAAAAAATGACAATAAAAATAAGACATTTTGTTTTGTCAAATATTTATGCTGACACAAAACTTTTTCAGCACATGTAGAAGAAGAAAGCACAGAGGGGCACAAGAAGGGCAAAAGAAAAAGAAAAATGTTGGGTTTCAGAAAAAGTAGATAGTAAACCTCAGAATAATACAAAGTTGACAAAGATTCTTGTTCCCATTCAGCTGGAGAAATCAGAAGAACCCCAAAGCTTAAGCTCCTGCATAAGTACAAGGCTGAGCACAAAGCCAAGATCAGGTAGGGAATCTACTTATAAGGAACAAGTAGGAAAAGGAGCCAGATTTGTCCACATTATGAGTACCGTATATACTCGAGTATAAACCGACCCGAGTATAAGCCGACCCCCCTAATTTTGCCACAAAAAACTGGGAAAACTTATTGACTCGAGTATAAGCCTAGGGTGGAAAATGCAGCAGCTACCGGTGAATTTCAAAAATAAAAATAGATGCTCCATACCGTTCATTATGGCCCCATAGCTGTGCCATCTAGTGCTCTGCACCGTTCATTATTGCCCCATAGCTGTACCATAGAAAGCTGTGCCATATAGTGCTCTGCACCGTTCATTATTGCCCCATAGCTGTGCCATATAGTGCTCTGCACCGTTCATTATTGCCCCATAGCTGTGCCATATAGTGCTCTGCACCGTTCATTATTGCCCCATAGCTGTGCCATATAGTGCTCTGCACCGTTCATTATTGCCCCATAGCTGTGCCATATAGTGCTCTGCACCGTTCATTATTGCCCCATAGATGTACCATAGAAAGCTGTGCCATTGCTGCTGCTGCAATAAAAAAAAAATGACATACTCACCTCTCTTGCTTGCAGCTCCTCAGCGTCCCGTCCCGGCGTCTCTCTGCACTGACTGATCAGGCAGAGGGCGGCGTGCACACTATATGCGTCATCGCGCCCTCTGACCTGCACAGTCAGTGCGGAGAGACGCCAGGAAGATGGAGCGGCGCCCGGCGTGTGGAACGCGGACAGGTGAATATGTAATACTTACCTGCTCCCGTCGTCCAGCTCCTTCCCCCGGACAGCTGGTCTTCGGTGCCGCAGCCTCTTCCTCTATCAGCGGTCACTGTTACCGCTCATTAGAGAAATGAATATGCGGCTCCACCCCTATGGGAGTGAAGTCCATATTCATTTCTCTAATGAGCGGTCCCACGTGACCGCTGAACAGGGGAAGAGCTGCGGCACCCGGAGACCGTGGGACTGCAGGGACAGCGCCAGGAGCCCCGGAAGCAGGTAAGTATGCCTCAGCGCCCTCTCCCCCACACCCGCCGACCCTGCCGCCGACCGTGACTCGAGTATAAGCCGAGAGGGGCACTTTCAGCCCAAAAATTTGGGCTGAAAATCTCGGCTTATACTCAAGTATATACGGTATATAGGGGCCACAACTAGGGTCATTATAAGTGTATGGCGGCAAAAACAGAGGATATTATTAATGTATGGGATGACAAAGGGGGACGTTTTTGCGTTTTCGTTTTTCGCTCTCCTCCTTTCCAGAGCCATAACTTTTTTATTTTTCCCTCAATATGGCCATTTTAGGGCTTGTTTTATGCGGGACAAGTTGTACTTTTGAACATCATTGGTTTTACCATGTCGTGTGCTAGAAAATGGGAAAGAAATTCCAAGTGCGGTGAAATTGCAAAAAAAGTGCAGTCCCACACTTGTTTTTTGTTTGCCTTTTTTGCTAGGTTCACTAAATGCTAAAACTGACCTGCCATTTTGATTCTCCAGGTCATTATGAGTTCATAGACTCTAAACATGTCTAGGTTATGCTTTCTCTAAGGCTACTTTCACACTAGCGTCGGGAACAACCCGTCGCTGTGCGTCGGGTCGACGTTCCCGACGCTAGCGTGGTCTCCGCCGCACAACGGGGGCAGCGGATGCATTTTTCCCACGCATCCGCTGCCCCATTGTGAGGTGCGGGGAAGTGCGGGGAGGTGGGGGCGGAGTTCCGGCCGCGCATGCGCGGTCGGAAAAAGCGGACCGTCGGGAGCAAAAAACGTTACATGTAACGTTTTTTTCTCCCGACGGTCCGCTACCACACGCCCAAGTGTCGCAAAACGGACGCAACGTTTGGCAATGCGTCGCAAATGCGTCGCTAATGTTAGTCTATGACGAAAAAACGTATCCAGCAAGAACTTTTGCTGGATGCGTATTTTCGGCAAAACGACGCATTTGCGACGTATTGCAGTTAACGCTAGTGTGAAAGTAGCCTAAGTGGTAAAAAAAAAATCCAAACTTTTTTTAAAAAGAAAAAAAAAAATTGCCATTTTCCGATACCTGTAGTGTCTCAATTTTTCATGATCTGGGGTCGGGTGAGGGCTTATTTTTTGCTTCCCAAGCTGCCGTTTTTAATGATACCATATTGGTGCAGAAACTGCAGATACGTCCATTTGGTCGCCAGTTATTGCATTTTAATGCAATGTCGTGGTGACCAAAAAAACGTAATTCTTTCGAATTATTTTCTCGCTACACCGTTTAGCGATCAGGTTAATCCTTTTTTTATTGATAGTTTGGGCGATTCTGAACGCGATGATACCAAATAGGTGTAGGTTTGATTTTTTTTTTATTGGTTAATTTTGAGTGGGGCGAAAGGGGGGTGATTTAAACTTTTATATATATATATATATTTTTTTTTTTATATTTTTTAAAACTTTGTTTTTTTTACTTTTGCCATGCTTCAATAGCCTCCATGCTCAGATCGCTCCTATGTAGCAGAATTACTGCATTGCTATGAGCGCTGACCACAGGGTGGCGCTCACAGCAATCTGGCATCAACAACCATAGAGGTCTTCAGCAGACCTCTGGTTGTTATGCCAAGCACCGATGACCCCCAATCACGTGTTGGGGGTCTGCGGTGCGTGCATTTCCAGCCGAATGGCCGGAAGCGCTTGTTAAATACTGCTGTCAGAGTTTGACAGCGGCATTTAACTAGTTAATAGGCGTGGGTGTATCGCGATTCCACCTGCGCCTATTACAGGCACATGCCAGCTGTTCAAAACAGTGAAACATGGTGGTGGCAGCATCATGCTATGGGGGTGTTTTTCAGCTGCAGGGACAGGACGACTGGTTGTCATTGAAGGAAACATGAATGCGGCCAAATACAGAGATATCCTGGATGAAAACCTCTTCCAGCGTGCTCTGGACCTCAGACTTGGCCGAAGGTTCACCTTCCAACAAGACAATGACCCTAAGCACACAGCTAAAATAACAAAGGAGTGGCTTCAGAACAACTCTGTGACCATTCTTGACTGGCCCAGCCAGAGCCCTGACCTAAACCCAATTGAGCATCTCTGGAGAGACCTGAAAATGGCTGTCCACCAACGTTCACCATCCAACCTGACGGAACTGGAGAGGATCTGCAAGGAAGAATGGCAGGGGATCCCCAAATCCAGGTGTGAAAAACTTGTTGCATCATTCCCAAGAAGACTCATGGCTGTAATAGCTCAAAAGGGTGCTTCTACTCAAAACTGAGCAAAGGGTCTGAATACTTATGACCATGTGATATTTCAGTTTTTCTTTTTTAATAAATTTGCAAAAATTACTACATTTCTGGGTTATTTTTTTCAGTCACGATGGGGTGCAGAGTGTACATTAATGAGAAAAAAAATGAAATTTGGCTGCAATAAAACAAAAAGTGAAAAATGTAAGGGGGTCTGTTCCCGCCTCTGCATGGGGGAAATCTCGGGCCATCTCTGCTATGGTCTTCCATTCTTCTCCTGCCGCAATGGAGCCTGCTCAGCAGAGACGTCGGCCCCAGCGTCTCGCTCAGTCTGACTCTGTGCAAAGGGTTACTGCTGCTTTTTCAGCTTCTGCCATTGAAGCCAGTGCTGGGCAGCGGCGAGCAGACGCTTTTGGGACTAAGTCCTGCTTTTCTACTTCTGAGCATGCCCAGGGTAAGATCTCTCAATGGAGATCGATGGTCACATGCTTGGATATTGCAACAAAGCCCATTTGTTCTCCAGGAAGGTCCTAAAGGTGCTCAGGCTCTGTGGCAGCCTCTCAATGGTCCTTCTAGGAAGGTCTTGTACTTGCTGCAGCTAAATAAGGTTCGCATGGCCGCACGGCCATGCGCTAGTATCAATGCATGTTATGAGTTTTGCGCCAATGTGGTCACGCTTGTGTGGATTCAGGGACCCGGCTGAAATAAGCCACTTAGAACACCGGCACCTCCGGTGAGGAGATTGTGTGTATGGTTTCAGGGCCCCGGCTGAAATAAGCCACCTAGAATTAGTGTTGAGCATTCCGATACCGCAAGTATCGGGTATCGGCCGATATTTGCGGTATCGGAATTCCGATACCGAGCTCCGATATTTTTGCGATATCGGGAATCGGGATCGGGATGCATATTTATGTGTAAAATAAAGAATAAAAATAAAAAATAGGGATATACTCACCCTCTGACGCGCCCTGGTTGTAACCGCTGCAACCGGCAGCCTCCGTTCCTAAGAATGAGCAAGTGAAGAACCTGCGATGACGTCACGGTCTTGTGATTGGTCGCGTGAGCGGTCACATGAGCGGTCACGCGACCAATCACAAGCCGCCACGTCATCGAAGGTCCTTCACTCGCTCATTCTTTGGAACGGAGGCTGCCGGTTGCAGCGGTTACAACCAGGGCGCGTCAGAGGGTGAGTATATCCCTATTTTTTATTTTTATTCTTTATTTTGCACATGAATATGGATCCCAGGGCCTGAAGGAGAGTTTCCTCTCCTTCAGACCCTGGGAACCATCCAGGATCACTTCCGATATTTGTGTCCCATTGACTTGTATTGGTATCGGGTATCGGTATCGGCGATATCCGATATTTTTCGGGTATCGGCCGATACAATCCGATACCGATACTGTCAAAAATCGGAAGGTATCGCTCAACACTGGAAAAGGAGAAGATCCAGCTCAACGATGCAGTGAAAAATCCATAACTTTATTTCACTTCCAAAAATATAGTGTAAGGATAAAACATCAGCACACAGTTAAAAACCAAGATCAACGCGTTTCTGGTGGCTAAGCACCCTTAATCATGATCATCATGACTATATTTTTGGAAGTGAAATAAAGTTATGGATTTTTCACTGCATCGTTGAGCTGCATCTTCTCCTTTTCCTGTTCGTTCACGCCCTGACACAGCGGTTCCGTGCTCCGAGCTTTTGGGAATGTCGACATGGTGAGCTGGATTTTGTTTTTTCATCGCTCAACACTACCTAGAATACCGGCTCCTCCGGTGAGGAGATTGTATGCTTGCTTCCTTGACTGCATGACCATAAGCTGCTATCTGCTCAGCAGTTACTGTGTATTCCTGTGGAGTCTAACAGGACACAGTCCTTTCTTTATAGCGACTCTGTGAAGCATCAGAGATTGCTTCTACCGCCATATAGTGCCGCCATTTGCCAGCAGCAGGTTCTTTTCCTGCACGGTGGACCCCGGCCTGCGAATGCACCAAATATCATCTCTATATTTACTCGGTGCGTTCCGCCAGCCCTAACAGGGTCTGAAGACTTTACGTACCCATTCCGTACCGATTTTTTTTATTGTCTTATTTTGAATGGGGCGAAAGGGGGGGTGATTTAAACTTTTATTTTTTTTTCATATATTTTAAAACATTTTTTTTGCTTTTGCCATGCTTCAATAGCCTCCATGGGAGGCTAGAATCTGGCACAACTTGATCGGCTCTGCTACATAGGAGCGAAGCATAGATCGCTCCTCTGTAGGAAAATTACAGTATTGCCATGAGCGCCGACCACAGGGTGTTGCTCACAGCAATCCGGCATCAACAACCATAGAGGTCTCAAGGAGACCTCTGGTTGTCATGCCGACACATCGCTGACCACCCGATCACATGACGGGGGTCAGCGATGCTCGCATTCCCAGCCCGATGGCCGGAAGCACTAGTTAAATGCCGCTGTCAGCTTTTGACAGCGGCATTTAGTTAATAGCGGCGGGTAGATAGCGATTCCACCCGCCGCTATTGCGCACACATGTCAGCTGTTCAAAACAGCTGACATGTCGCGGCTTTGATGTGGGCTCACTGCCGGATTCCACATGAAAGGGGGAGATACGACATGCGCCGTACTAGTGCGGCACAGGTCGCAAAGGGGTTAAACTCTACAGGAGAGAAAGAGAGGACCATGCTTATCATTACAGGTGACACTCTACAGGAAAGAGAGAGAGGACCCCACTGAGCATAACAGCTGACACTCTACAGGAGAGAGAGAGAACCCCACTCATTAAAATAACTAACGCTCTACAAGAGAGAGAGAGGACCCTACTCATCATAACATTTGACACTCTACAAGAGAGGGAGAGAGGACCACACTGAGCATAACAGCTGACACTGTACAGGAGGGAGCGAGAGGACATCTCCGAGCACATCAGCTGACACTGTACAGCAGAGAGAGAGAGGACCCCGTAGAGCATAAGAGCTTACTCTGTACAGAAGAGAGAGTTTCAGGCTGCAGTCAGATGGACGTAGATTCTCTAGTGCGAGAGAATAGGGACGATTATGTTAATGATAGTCAGCTCAAACTCTGTCAGAGTCTGAGTCGAGTGTCACATTAGTGTGATCCAATTCTCTTGCATGCGAGAATCATATCACAGGTACGGAGAAGACAAATAACTTAATTTCTCCTTCTTCTCCATTGTCTGGGTCCTCAAAGGTTGGACTGTACTCGGAGGACATTCCGGAGCCACTCACAGCATGCTGAGATTTTTTTCTCATCCCAAATCAACATAAGAAAAAAATAGATTTGCACTGCCCCATAAGTTTTTATTCCAAACTGTGAATCGAATTTCAAAATGTTAAAATTTGCGTGAAATGAAGAATTCCAGGAAGTTCAACTCAAACTCGATTCTGGCTCTTTTATAATAGTGTTATTGGTATTATTTGTCTTTACATACTGGTTTTGCTTAGTAACAGTGTGTTGATAATATATAATGGTTGTATTATTTGGTAACTGTAAGAATATATTATTTACAGCTTTATTATCAGAAGTAAAAAAAAAATATTGTGTCCCTAATTCTAGCAGATATCAACAATGCCGATTCCAGAAATACCTGTCTGCAATTTTGTATACATCTGTGCACACATCTTATCAGTTGCGTAACAGTAGAAGATGGGTGACAATTACTTATGTGTTATGAACTGGTGGCCTAGGAGCAGCATAAGACGTACTCTGGAGAAGGTGGTACCTGTACTGACCGCAGACCCTGAACTTAACACCGCAACTAGAAGTAGCCGTGGAATGTACCTTTCACTCCCTAGACATCTCGACACAGCCGGAGGACTAATTACCCCTAGAGATAGAAAGGGGAAAACTATCTTGCCTCAGAGAAAATCCCCCAAAAGGATAGACAGCCCCCCACAAATATTGACTGTGAGAAGAGAGGGAAATAACAAACGCAGACTGAAATCAGGATATAGCAAAGGAGGCCAATTCTAGCTAAATAGGAAGGATAGGACAGAGTACTATGCGGTCAGTATTAAAACACTAGAAAATATCCACCACAGAAAATACAAAAAACTCCACATCTAACTAAAGGCATGGAGGGTATATCTGCATCTCCAGAGATACCAGCTTGGCTAAGCAAATCCTTATACAGACCAAGCTGGACAAGACAAAACATGGAAAGTAACTAGAATGATCAGGCCCACAGCATGTGGACTGCAGAAAACAAAGCCAGCACTTATCTTTGTTGACATGAACAGCAAGCAAGAGAGACCAGGCAGGGAAGTGAATCCTCCAGGAAACAATGGACAACTGGCACTAACCAAAGGGTCAAGCAAGACTAAATAGCCCAGTCAGAAATGCACTAAGTGGACACACCTGATAACTGCTGCGATCCAAAGACAGCAGCACTACCACTTATAACCACCGGAGGGAGCCCAAGAGCAGAATTCACAACAGTACCCCCCCCCTTGAAGAGGGGTCACCGAACCCTCCCCAGAGCCCCCAGGCCGATCAGGACGAGCCAGATGAAAGGCCCGAACCAAATCAGTAGCATGGACATCCGAGGCAAAAACCCAAGAATTATCCTCCTGGCCGTAACCCTTCCATTTGACAAGATACTGAAGTTTCCGTCTCGAAAAATGAGAATCCAAAATCTTCTCAACCACATACTCCAACTCCCCATCAACCAACACCGGGGCAGGAGGATCAACAGAGGGAACAACAGGCACCACATATTTCCGCAGCAAAGATCTATGAAAAACATTATGGATGGAAAAAGAGGCCGGAAGGGCCAAACGAAAAGACACCGGATTGACAATCTCAGAAATCCTATAAGGACCAATAAACCGAGGCTTAAACTTAGGGGAAGAAACCTTCATAGGAACATGACGGGAAGACAACCAAACCAAATCCCCAACCCGAAGCCGGGAACCAACACACCGACGACGGTTAGCAAAACGCTGAGCCTCCTCCTGAGACAACACCAAATTGTCCACCACATGAGCCCAAATCTGCTGCAACCTGTCAACCACAGAGTCCACCCCAGGACAATCAGAAGGCTCTACCTGCCCTGAAGAAAAACGAGGATGAAAACCAGAATTACAAAAGAAGGGTGAAACCAAGGTAGCAGAACTAGCCCGATTATTAAGGGCAAACTCGGCCAATGGCAAGAAGGCCACCCAATCGTCCTGATCAGCAGACACAAAGCATCTCAAATAAGTTTCCAAGGTCTGATTAGTTCGCTCGGTTTGGCCATTTGTCTGAGGATGAAACACGGAAGAAAAAAACAAATCAATACCCAGTCTAGCACAAAAGGCACGCCAAAACCTAGAAACAAACTGAGACCCTCTGTCGGACACAATATTCTCCGGAATGCCATGCAAACGAACCACATGCTGAAAAAACAACGGAACCAAATCAGAAGAGGAAGGCAATTTAGGCAAAGGTACCAAATGAACCATCTCAGAAAACCGGTCACAAACCACCCAGATAACCGACATCCTCTGGGAAACTGGAAGATCTGAAATAAAATCCATAGAAATATGCGTCCAAGGCCTCTCAGGGACCGGCAAAGGCAAAAGCAACCCACTAGCGTGGGAACAGCAAGGCTTGGCCCGCGCACAAGTCCCACAGGACTGCACAAATGAACGCACATCCCGTGACAAAGAAGGCCACCAAAAGGACCTACCAACCAAATCTCTGGTACCAAAAATCCCAGGATGGCCAGCCAACACAGAACAATGAATCTCAGAAATCACTTTACTAGTCCATCTGTCAGGAACAAACAATTTCCCCACTGGACAGCGATCAGGCTTATCGGTCTGAAACTCCTGAAGAGCCCGACGTAAATCAGGGGAGATGGCAGAAAGAATCACCCCTTCCTTCAGAATGCCGACCGGCTCAAGGACCCCAGGAGAATAAGGCAAAAAGCTCCTAGAGAGGGCATCCGCCTTAACATTCTTAGAACCCGGAAGGAAAGAGACAACAAATTCAAAACGAGAGAAAAACAGGGACCATCGGGCCTGTCTAAGATTCAGCCGTCTGGCAGACTCGAGGTAAATCAGATTCTTATGATCAGTCAAGACCACAATACGGTGCTTGGCCCCCTCAAGCCAATGACACCACTCCTCAAATGCCCACTTCATAGCCAACAACTCACGATTGCCGACATCATAATTGCGTTCCGCAGGCGAAAACTTTCGAGAAAAGAAGGCACACGGTTTCAACAAGGAACCATCAGAATTCCTCTGAGACAAAACGGCCCCTGCCCCAATCTCAGAAGCGTCAACCTCAACCTGAAATGGAAGGGAGACATCCAGCTGACGCAACACAGGGGCAGAAGTAAATCGGCATTTAAGCTCCTGAAAGGCAGAAACAGCCGCAGAGGACCAATTCGCCACATCAGCGCCCTTCTTCGTCAAATCGGTCAGGGGTTTAACCACACTGGAGAAGTTGGCAATAAAGCAGCGATAAAAATTAGCAAAGCCCAAAAATTTCTGAAGGCTCTTCACAGAAGTGGGCTGGATCCAATCATGAATGGCATGAACCTTAACCGGATCCATTTCTATAGATGAGGGAGAAAAAATGAAGCCCAAAAAAGAAACCTTCTGTACTCCAAAAAGGCACTTAGACCCCTTCACGAACAAAGCATTCTCACGAAGGATCTGAAATACCATCCTGACTTGTTTCACATGAGACTCCCAATCATCTGAAAAAATCAAAATATCATCCAAATATACAATCATAAATTTATCAAGATAATTCCGAAATATATCATGCATGAAGGACTGAAACACAGATGGGGCATTAGAGAGCCTCACAAGGTATTCAAAATGGCCTTCGGGCGTATTAAACGCAGTTTTCCATTCGTCACCCTGCTTAATACGAACAAGATTATATGCCCCTCGAAGGTTAATCTTAGTAAACCAACTAGCCCCCTTAATCCTAGCAAACAAATCAGAAAGCAAAGGCAAAGGGTATTGGAATTTGACCGTGATCTTATTCAAGAGGCGATAATCAATACAGGGTCTCAAGGAGCCATCCTTCTTGGCAACAAAAAAAAAAAACCTGCTCCCAATGGTGAAGAAGATGGCCGAATATGCCCCTTCTCCAAAGATTCCTTTACATAGCTCCGCATGGCGGTATGTTCTGGCACAGACAGGTTAAAAAGTCGGCCCTTAGGAAACTTACAACCTGGAATCAAGTCGATAGCACAATCACAGTCCCTATGCGGTGGAAGGGAACTGGACTTGGGGTCATCAAATACATCCTGGAAATCTGACAAAAACTCAGGAATTTCAGAAGAGGGGGAGGAGGTAATTGACATCAAAGGAACGTCACCATGAACCCCATGACAACCCCAACTAGTCACAGACATAGATTTCCAATCTAATACCGGATTATGCACCTGTAACCATGGGAAACCCAGCACAATAGCATCATGCAAATTATGCAACACCAGAAAACGACAATCTTCCTGATGAGCTGGAGCCATACACATGGTCAGCTGTGTCCAAAACTAAGGTTTATTTTTTGCCAGCGGTGTAGCATCAATGCCCCTCAAAGGAATAGGATTCTGCAAAGGCTGCAAAGGAAACCCACAACATCTGGCAAATTCTAAGTCCATTAAGTTTAAAGCGGCGCCTGAATCCACAAATGCCATGACAGAAAATGAAGATAATGAGCAGATCAGGGTCACAGATAACAGAAATTTAGCTTGTACAGTACTGATGGTAACAGAACTAGCGATTCTCTTAGTACGCTTAGGGCAATCAGAAATAACATGAGCAGAAACCGCCGCAGTAAAAACAACCCATTCTGACATCTGAATCCTTGTCGTTCCGCTCTAGACACAATCCTATCACATTGCATAGGCTCAGGACTCAGCTCGGAAGACAATGCCACAGCGCGAACAACTCTGCGCTCGCGTAAGCGCCGATCAATCTGAATGGCCAAAGACATAGAATCACTCAGACCAGCAGGCGTGGGAAACCCCACCATAACATCTTTAACAGATTCCGAAAGACCCTTTCTGAAAATTGCAGCCAAGGCATCCTCATTCCACTTAGTCAGCACAGACCATTTTCTAAATTTCTGGCAATATAATTCTGCCGCTTCTTGACCCTGAGACAGGGCCAACAAGGTCTTCTCAGCATGATCCACTGAATTAGGTTCATCATACAATAACCCTAACGCTTGAAAAAAGGTGTCTACATTAAGCAAAGCAGGATTTCCAGCTTCCAGGGAAAACGCCCAATCCTGAGGGTCACCGCGCAGCAGAGAAATGACTATTTTAACCTGCTGGATGGGATCACCAGAGGAACGGGGTTTCAGAGCTAAAGACAGTTTACAGTTATTTTTAAAGCTCAGAAATTTGGACCTGTCTCCAGAAAACAAATCAGGAGTTGGAATTCTAGGCTCTAAAACCGGAGTCTGAACGATATAATTGGAAATACCCTGTACTCTAGCAGCAAGCTGATCCACACGAGAAGCCAATCCCTGAACGTCCATATCAGCGCCAAACTCCTGAACCACCCAGAGGTAAAGAGGAAAGAAGAGGCACAACAGACTACAGAAAAAAAAAGGCTCAGCACTTTCCTTTCCTTCTTCTGAGATGCAATTAACTCATTGTTGGCCAGTTGTACTGTTATGAACTGGTGGCCTAGGAGCAGCATAAGATGTACTCTGGAGAAGGTGGTACCTGTACTGACCGCAGACCCTGAACTTAACACCGCAACTAGAAGTAGCCGTGGAATGTACCTTTCACTCCCTAGACATCTCGACACAGCCGGAGGACTAATTACCCCTAGAGATAGAAAGGGGAAAACTATCTTGCCTCAGAGAAAATCCCCCAAAAGGATAGACAGCCCCCCACAAATATTGACTGTGAGAAGAGAGGGAAATAACATACGCAGACTGAAATCAGGATTTAGCAAAGGAGGCTAATTCTAGCTAAATAGGAAGGATAGGACAGAGTACTATGCGGTCAGTATTAAAACACTAGAAAATATCCACCACAGAAAATACAAAAAACTCCACATCTAACTAAAGGCATGGAGGGTATATCTGCATCTCCAGAGATACCAGCTTGGCTAAACAAATCCTTATACAGACCAAGCTGGACAAGACAAAACATGGAAAGTAACTAGAACGATCAGGCCCACTGCTTGTGGACTGCAGAAAACAAAGCCAGCACTTATCTTTGTTGACATGAACAGCAAGCAAGAGAGACCAGGCAGGGAAGTGAACACACCTGATAACTGCTGCGTTCCAAAGACAGCAGCACTACCACTTATAACCACTGGAGGGAGCCCAAGAGCAAAATTCACAACACTTATGGCAGTGAATAATGCATCTATAGTAGTTGCCACCCAGGCGCTAAGTGGAACATAAATCAACCTTGTTATGTAGACTGAAAGCCAAATTGCGGCCTCTGTATTCATACTCTGCCCATGAACTTTTGTCATTTCTTTCCAGAATTTCATTTTTAAATGTATATTTTCAGCCTTATTTTCAAAATGCATGTTGTCACCTATATAAGAACTAGATAATGCAATCTCTGTAGGTGTAATCCATAGATGACACCTTGAATTTTTAGAATTATTAATTTTAGCAAGCTGGAGATTGTTACTCACCACAATGCGTAGTATTTAGATAACTTCTTATCCAGACACAGATACGGACAGAAGAGACTTGTAAAATATGAAAGTGTAGACAAGTAAAGTAAATTGTTGCTCCAAATTTCAATCATATGGAAACGCTATTTCTACTAAAATTATTAGAATTATTGTTTAATATCAGTTCCCCATCAAAGATTCTGAGTTAAATAATGCTACATGATGATGAAAATTCTTCTAGAAAAGATATAAGTCGTCATTTCTTGTATAATCAAAAAATTAAAAAGTTAACTGGGCAAATCTTATGTCCTAATAAGCGTACCGTTCATCAACTCTGAGTTTAAATTGCAAGAGATTTCTTCTCTGTAATCTGTGTAATAAATGAAGAACGTAATCAATAATTGCTTATATACATCCAGTATATGACGTATTCTCATTTAAGTATGAAGCAAAACTTGGCCACTGAACTCTATGACTATAGCTAAGGCTACGTTTTCATTGACCGCTGAATTTATCAGATGATTCTCATCCACAAACGTAACTGTCTCCGCGTGCAGGTCTGTGCGCTCGTTATTATATACAGTTTTATAGAGCAAAAAAGTAGTATGCATAGACAGCTTGGGATCACCTAATAATTTTGTTAAGCAACAAAAAAAACACTTGAAGACATGATTAAAAATATTTAAAAAGCCAATGAAGGCGTGCAAAAATAAAGCTAACACCTATCCTCATCTGCTCATCGATAGATACCAACAAGACCGCAGAGAACATTAATGAAAATGATGTAATATCATGATTAATTTATTATTGCAAATATTAGTTACCATTACTGTTAGGGTTGGCAGAACGCACCGATTATAAATATATGTAATACTAGGTGCGTTCGCAGCCCGGGGTCCACCGTGAAGGAGATGAACCTGCTGCTAGCAATTGGCGGCACTATATGGCGGTATAAGCGAACTCTGTTACTTCACAGAATCGATAACATAGGAAAACGCTGTGCCCTGTTAACCTCACAGAGGATCACAGCTACCTAACTGAGCAGAAAGCAAACAGTGGTCATGCAGTCAGCATAACACACAAACAACTCGTCTTCGGTGGAGCCGGAATTCTAGTGGCTATATACCAGCCCTGAATTCAAACACACAAAACTCCTCACTGAGGTGCCGGTATTCTAGGGGCTTATTCCAGCCAACCCTGACCACATGCAGACATGACCACAAAGTAGCAAAGCTCATGACATAGGTTGAAACTAGCGCATGGCGTGCGGCCATGCGAACCTTTTATAGCTGCAGCAGACAAGGACGTTCCTAGGCGTCCAATAGAAGCTGCTACAGAACCTGAGCGTGTGACCCCCAGACCTCCAATGGAAGGTCGTCCCTTGGGCATGCTCAGAAGAGGAAAAGCCGGACTTGGTCCCAGAAGCATCTGCTCGCTGAAGAATAGTGCTAGTTACAATGGCTTAACCTGGAAGATCAGTAGTAACCAAGTGTACATTGTCTGCCTGAGCCAGACGCTGAGATTGACGCCTCCACTGAGCAGGCTCCACTGCAGCTGGAGAAGAATGGGAGACCGCAGCGGAGGTGGCTCGCGATTCCCCCTGTGCAGTGGCGGGAACTCGACACCTAACAATTACTAATGCCTATACAAATAGCCAAATTCTTGATAAATTTGAATGATGTTAAAAATGGTAATCGATACCAAACTGTACCGAAATCCCAATGGTAATGAAATGAATAAGGTTTCCTTGGACACAGGCTACCAATGACAGGGGTGAATCAATGCCCAGCATTCAAATGTGTAGTAAAGAGCTGTCCACAATAGATAGTACAATAGAAACAATAAGAGTGCTGAGCACAAATACAAACCTAGTCGCTGGCACAATACACCGGCCTGCAATTAATAAATCATATCATACTGTCTTATGGATAAGTCAAAAATAAAGATGAGGGTTACCTCCACGTGTATAGCCACCTGCCAAGTGGCTTCCTCAGGGAAAATTGTGATGCTGAGTCACTTCTCACAGCCAAGCTGTGAGATGGGATAGTCAAGGAGTCAGAGGTCAAAAGCCAGGAGGGTATGTTATAAACAGAAGGAAAAGACAAAAGCGTCACGTTTCGAGGTCAGAATATCAAGAGGATAGCGGATCAAAGCAAAAGGGGCTAAACAGACAGATGGTCAGAACAAGGTCCAAGGTCAGGCAACGAAAGATCCATAAACAAAACAGAGACACCACATAATGCAATGCACAGAGAGACATCACCCAGTAGTTGAATGTACATCTGGCAGAGGTCTGGGAGTAATAGACAAGTTAAGTAGCATGGCAATCACCTGGGACAATGAATACCTGGAGATAGCCAGCGCCTCCCAGTCTCAGATTGGATGGCAGAGCTGTCAGACAACACATTGACAGCTCAGCACGCTTCTGCAGCAGACTGGATGACTGAGTTGTCAATCACAGGACTGACAGCTTCAGCACGCCCCTGTACCAGATTGGACAGCTGAGTTGTCAGCAACTGCATCCCAGACACACTGAGGGGTGGAACAGCGACTGGAAGAATGACTTTTAGTCAAAAAGTGTCCATATTATATACATTATTCATGAATGAATAAGTATTACCAGGTGTATACAGTATACTGACTAACCTCTCTAAGACAAACTCAGCTCTTACGGTGTATGCGCCAACAAACATCATGTCATTCCGGCAAATACAGATGTCACCGCTGCACAGGCATGAGCCCGTCACCGCTCCATCCACCACACAGGTGGAAGTACATCTTCTTAACACAGGTGTTTCATTGATCTAGCGCATGCATGTAAAATACACCATGTTTCGACTGCGGCAAGGGTGCCGAAACTTTTGCATTGGCCAATTTTCCTTTTTGTAATTTTTAAAATGTAAAATATGAATTATATATATGTACATATATATATATATATATATATATATATATATATATATATATATATATATATATATATATATATATATATATATCTGTGTGAAAAAGTGTTTGCCATCTTTCCAATTTCCAATTCTTTTGAAAGCTTTTTACAGTTGAATGTTTCTAATCACCAAACAATTTTAGATATTAGACAAAGATAACACAAGCAAACACAAAATGCAGTTTTAAAATGAAGGCCTTTATTATTAAGGGAAAAAAAAATAAAAAACCTACAGGGCCATGTATGAAAAAGTGATTGCCCCTCCTTAAAACATAAATTAATTGTGGTTTTTCACATCTTTGGGAAGCTGAGTTCAAATTCCCTAGCCACACGGAGACCAGATTACTGCCACACCTGTTCTCAAGCAAGAAATCATTTAATATGAACTGCCTGACAAAGTGAAGTAGCCCAAAAGGTCCTCAACAGCTAGACATCATGCCGTGATCCAAAGAAATTATGAAACAAATGAGAAACAAAGTAAGTGAGATCTATTAGTCTGGAAAAGGTTATAAAGCCATTTCTAAAGCGTTTGGACTCAAGCAAACCACAGTGACAGCCATTATCCACAAATGGTAAAAACATGGAACAGTGGTGAACATTCCCAGGAGTGGCTGGCTGACCAAAATTACCCCAAGAGCGCAGCGACAACTCATCCAAGAGGTCGCAAAAGATCCCAAAACAATATTAAAAGAACTGCAGGCGGCTTGGCACAGTTCCAAGATGAAAACCACTACTGAGCAGAAAGAAAATAAGGGCTTGTCTCAATTTTGTTAGAAATCATTTTGGGAGAATACTCAGTGGACTAACGAGACAAAAGTTGAACTGTTTGGAAGCTGTATTTCCCATTACATCTGTCTTAGACGTAACACAGCATTTTAAAAAAGGAACATCATACCAACAGTAAAATATGGTGGTGGTAATGTGATGGTCTGGGACTGTTTTACTGCTTCAGGACCTGTAAGACTTGCTGTGGTAAATGGAACCATGAATTTTGCTGTCTGCCAAAATAATCCTGAAGGAGAATGTCCGACCATCTGTTCGAGACCTCAAGCTGAAGCGCACTTGGCTTATGCAGCAGGACAATGATTCAAAACACACCAGGCAGTCCATCTCTGAATGGCTTAAGAAAAACAAAATTAAGCCTTTGGAGTGGCCTGGTCAAAGTCAGGAGAGAGAAAAAAAACCTATACAGACATTACAGCAGGAGATCGCAAATGTTTCCTTCTTTGAAGTAAAACATTGTTTAAAAACAGGACATGAAATGTTTTACCTCACAAGAAGAATCAGCTGCGATCCTGTGCTGTCCTGTCTGTATAATTCTTTGCTTCCCCCGTGCCCAGGAGCTGTGGTATGATCAGACCATGTTCCTGCATGGTCAGACACAGACATTACACAGTACACAGCAAGGGAACATTTATTTGCTTTCTCTATCCATATTTTATAGGATGTTTAGGGGGCACCTAGAATAAAGAGGACATAAAGTTTCATAATAAATATAGTTTGACTAAAAAAAGCACTCTTAAAGTTGTTTTTAGAAAAAAAATGCTCCTAGGGTACACTTTCCGACATGTCAGCTCACCTGATTTTACAAAAAGTCACCCTTTTTTCAGTTTTCTCATCCGGTTACTCTATGAGATATTGCTTTCACCCTGCTCTCAGAAAAGGGTGCCGGACCCACATTTACAACAATAGTAATAAATATAGCAATTACATTTATAATAATAAAGGCCAGTGCAGGACACCAAAAGTGCAGGGAGGAACCTTTAGAAAAGGTTTGAAGTTTTCTGTCTGGGAGGTCTGGTAGCAAATTACAGACCCACATTAACGATCTGACTCCCCTCACCTTGTGCCGCCCTCTAATAGATGAGAGTTATAAAGCCACATTCCTTCTATCGTAGTGTCATTAGCGTCATTGCTGGTTTGGCTGGGAAGTGACAGATGCCTTTGGATTAAATGGATGAAGTGGGAGCTTGTAGGATAAGTATATATTATGGTCTGGGGTCTAAATTAAGTTGGGGGTCTGTTATATAAGCCTTTGCCTTCATAAACGCTATTCATATTTTTTATGATCCCTATTGGTCTTGTATCACTGTGTCAAGAGTTAATGTTTGGAATCTTTGCACCCTCGTCATACAGAATTGAATAGGTCATGGCATTATTTTTTCTATATTTGGATTTTGCCAGAAAATTCCTATTTGTGCCACTGCAAGAACCTGGAGGCATATACTGTAGAGGAACATAAATGCCTAAAACACTACACTGCTGTCATTTTGGAGCATTTGTTCTTTCTAATTGCAAAGTAGCCTGAAAAACAATACATTGCAAATCTCTACAAAATCGTATTAGAGATTATAAATGTATTACAATACTAGATTCTTGTTATTTTGCCCAGATTCATCAATTTTTCATTATTTTTCAGTTAATCATCCCATTATCTGCATTATCTGTATTCCCTGAATACTGAATGAATTATACACTGTGTGACTTACTGAACATAGATAGTGGAGATATAATATGTCCATGTCGGAGAACAGAACCAAATGATAAACCACCCTCCCCCCAAATGAAAAGTGAACAGAGAAAGGTATAAATATACTCTGTAGTCCCTGCTGAGATGGTCACTAGGGTTGAGCGACTTTCATTTTTTTAAGATCGAGTAGGGTTTTGGGAAACCCGATTTTGTCCAGAGTCGAGTCGAGTGCAGTCGGCCGATTATCGCTAAAAGTCGGGGATCGACCGAAACACGAAACCCAATGCAAGTCAATGGGGAAGCATAGTCGGCAGTGAGTGGAGGCCAGGAAAACACCTACAGTGCCCATTTTAATGCCAAAAACATCCATTCTTGTTTCTGAAGCTTGCCAATCTTAATTAACTGTATAATAATAGTTGGGCATAGGGAATTGGGGGAAAGTTGTGGGGGGAGTAGGGCTGGCTCAAGTTTTTCGTGGGCCCAGGAAATGCGGACTACGTCACGGCGGTGTTGCAGGGAAAGGTAAGTATTTAAAAGTTGCAAGTGCTGTGATCCTGAGCAAGCAGGGGGGGCCCACTCGTTCGCATTGCCACTGGCACAGGGCCCCTCAAAGTACGGCGGTGTGTTTGCATGGCGGGGGCGCCTCCCACCAGCAGCGACACTTTTGCGTACTCTGAGGGGCCCTGTGCCAGTGACGTCGCCAACGAGTATGCCCCCCCACCTGATGAAGGAACCTGCACTTTCATCTGCACCTTCCTCTTTGTCCCTGTGTAAGGTGGTATAACATGCGGGAAGGGGAACCTTACTTTCAGCAGGGACAGATTCTGGCTGTGTAGAGTACAAGGGGAATGTAGTGGTCTAGGTCAATGTACCAGCAGACTCATTTAGCAGTGGCTGGGCAATGGGCAGGATGAGGAGGAAACAGATATAGGGCCAAAGAATAAAGTAGGCTACATGCAGTTCAAAATTGGTAACAGGACTAAACAGGCGGCATTGCTTTGTTCAGTGGAGTAGCAAACCCAAGAGCAGCAGACACTGTTTCAAGGGCCTAACCACACTAGTAGGCCAAATGCAGTTTAATATCTGATAGTATAGGGCGAAAGCCAGAATGTGGAAGCTCAGCTTTGTTCAGTTGAGGACAACACCAGGGAGGGGCAGACACCTTTAGTAGGCCGGAAAAGCCTATTGCATTTTTTAAAATGGTAATTTGGAGCAGAAGGTTGAAGCTCAGCTTTATTTAGTTGAGGGCAACACCAGGGAGGGGCAGAAGCCGTTAGTAGGCCCTAACCACCATTTTTTTTTTTTTTAAAACCACATAATGAGAGCCGGAAGGTTGAAGCTCAGCTTTATTTAGTTGAGGACAACACCAGGGAGGGGCAGAAGCCGTTAGTAGGCCCTAACCACCATTTTTTTTTTTAAAACCACATAATGAGAGCCGGAAGGTTGAAGCTCAGCTTTATTTAGTTGAGGACAACACCAGGGAGGGGCAGAAGCCGTTAGTAGGCCCTAACCACCATTTTTTTTTTTAAAACCACATAATGAGAGCCGGAAGGTTGAAGCTCAGCTTTATTTAGTTGAGGACAACACCAGGGAGGGGCAGAAGCCGTTAGTAGGCCCTAACCACCATTTTTTTTTTTTTTAAAACCACTTAATGAGAGCCGGAAGGTTGAAGCTCAGCTTTATTTAGTTGAGGACAACACCAGGGAGGGGCAGAAGCCGTTAGTAGGCCCTAACCACCATTTTTTTTTTTTTTAAAACCACTTAATGAGAGCCGGAAGGTTGAAGCTCAGCTTTATTTAGTTGAGGGCAACACCAGGGAGGGGCAGAAGCCGTTAGTAGGCCCTAACCACCATTTTTTTTTTAAAACCACATAATGAGAGCCGGAAGGTTGAAGCTCAGCTTTATTTAGTTGAGGACAACACCAGGGAGGGGCAGAAGCCGTTAGTAGGCCCTAACCACCATTTTTTTTTTTTTTAAAACCACTTAATGAGAGCCGGAAGGTTGAAGCTCAGCTTTATTTAGTTGAGGACAACACCAGGGAGGGGCAGAAGCCGTTAGTAGGCCCTAACCACCATTTTTTTTTTTAAAACCACATAATGAGAGCCGGAAGGTTGAAGCTCAGCTTTATTTAGTTGAGGGCAACACCAGGGAGGGGCAGAAGCCGTTAGTAGGCCCTAACCACCATTTTTTTTTTAAAACCACATAATGAGAGCCGGAAGGTTGAAGCTCAGCTTTATTTAGTTGAGGACAACACCAGGGAGGGGCAGAAGCCGTTAGTAGGCCCTAACCACCATTTTTTTTTTAAAACCACTTAATGAGAGCCGGAAGGTTGAAGCTCAGCTTTATTTAGTTGAGGACAACACCAGGGAGGGGCAGAAGCCGTTAGTAGGCCCTAACCACCATTTTTTTTTTTTTTAAAACCACATAATGAGAGCCGGAAGGTTGAAGCTCAGCTTTATTTAGTTGAGGGCAACACCAGGGAGGGGCAGAAGCCGTTAGTAGGCCCTAACCACCATTTTTTTTTTAAACCACATAATGAGAGCCGGAAGGTTGAAGCTCAGCTTTATTTAGTTGAGGACAACACCAGGGAGGGGCAGAAGCCGTTAGTAGGCCCTAACCACCATTTTTTTTTTTAAAACCACATAATGAGAGCCGGAAGGTTGAAGCTCAGCTTTATTTAGTTGAGGGCAACACCAGGGAGGGGCAGAAGCCGTTAGTAGGCCCTAACCAAAGTTGAAGGCCAAATGCAGTTTAATTTCTGATACTATAGGCCGAAAGCCAGAAGGTGGAAGTTCCGATTTAGACAGTGGAGGACAATTTGAATTAGGGACTGCAGACAGACTTAGTAGGCTGTCCCCTGTGGACCATGCATCCACCACATTAACCCATTGCGCCGTAATGGACACGTAATCTTCCGTGGCCATGCCTACAGGTCCATGCGTCTGTTGTCAGGTGCACCTTTGTACTCACAGATTGCCAGAGTGCATGGACAATGCGGTCTTCTACATGCTGGTGGAGGGTTGGGATGGCTTTTCTCGCAAAAGAAGTGTCGACTGGTTAGCTTGTAGCGTGGTACAGCGTAGTCCATCATGGCCTTATTAATAGTAAATAAAATATATAACTAGGCTCTATGAACTTTTAAATAGGTTCCAGGGGTACACGGGCAGCATTGGTGTGGTCAGTGGAGGAGTATTGCAAGTAGGGGCTGCAGACAGGCTATCAAAGGCCTAAAATAACAAACAGTAGGCAGTCATGGCAGTTTTACATCGGTTACATGGATACACAGGCAGGCACTCCAGGCAGCATTGTGCTCAGTGGAGGAGTATTGCAAGTAGGGGCCGCAGACAGGCTATCAAAGGCCTAAAATAACAAACAGTAGGCAGTCATGGCAGTTTTACATCGGTTACATGGATACACAGGCAGGCACTCCAGGCAGCATTGTGGTCAGTGGAGGAGTATTGCAAGTAGGGGCCGCAGACAGGCTATCAAAGGCCTAAAATAACAAACAGTAGGCAGTCATGGCAGTT